>NW_026622985.1:49405930-50030930 GCF_023065955.2 Ursus arctos | reverse complement strand
AGGAAGAAGCAGGCTCCCAGCGGAGAAGCCTGATGTGGGGCTCGATCCCAGGACTCTGGGATCACGTCCTGAGCCGAAGGCAGGCACTTAATGACTGAGCCACCCAGGCACCCCCAAAATGTATGTTTTAACAAGCTCCCCTAGTGATTCTGTTTTTGTTTTTTTTTTTTTAAGATTTACTTATTAATGAGAGAGAGTGAGTAGGGGGAGGAGCAGAAGGAGAGGGGGAGAATCTCAAGCAGACTCCCAGCTGAGCATGAAGCCCAAGGTGGGGCTCGATCCCATGACCCACAAGATCACGACCTGAGCTGAAATCACAAGTCAGATGTTCAACCGACTGAGCCACCCAGGTGGCCCACCTCCTGGTGATTCTAACACAGGCTCCAGTTTGGGAAGCTCTGCCCTGAGAGTGCCAGCATGCCCTTTGATACTGCCCATCAGTGGCCCCCAAACAACAAATGTGGGAGTCTAAGTCCCCAAGCCAAGGGGATAGTTGAGCAATAGCAACAATTTAGCTTACTGTGCAACAAAATTAAATTAAAAGTACTACCTCAATAACAAGGATTATGTCTTATGAATGAAACATTGTGCATAAACTGCGGGACCTCTCAGTCACATAAATGTCAGTGCATTGGTAACAAAAGCAACACTAGTTAATCATTTTTTTTTTACTTACAGATTTTTCAACTTTTTTTTATTATGCAGAACTCATTTTAATTTTTTCTTCTTTTATCTATTTTTTTTAGTATCTGTCCCTCCATACTTTAATGATTTCATACAAATTCACACTATTAAAAATGTGCCTGGGGCACCTGGCTGGCTCAGTCAGTAGACCATCTGACTCTTGATCTCAGAGTTGTGAGTTTGAGCCCCACGTTGGGTGTAAAGATTACTTAAAAATAAAATATTTAAAAGATATATGCCTAGCATTGTCCACAATAGTTAAATAGTGGAAGGAACCAAGATGCCCTTCAACAGATGACTGGATTAAGAAGTTGTGGTCCATATATACAAAGGAATATTACTCAGCTATCAAAAAGAACGAATTCTCAACATTTGCTGCAACATGGACGGCACTGGAGAAGATAATGCTAAGTGAAATAAGTCAGGGAGAGAAAGACAATTATCATATGGTTTCTCTCATCTATGGAACATAAAAACTAGGAAGATCGGTAGGGGAAGAAAGGGATAAAGAAAGGGGGGTAATCAGAAGGGGGAATGAAGCATGAGAGACTATGGACTCTGAGAAACAAACTGAGGGCTTCAGAGGGGAGGGGGGTGGGGGAATGGGATAGGCTGGTGATGGGTAATAAGGAGGGCACGTATTGCATGGTGCACTGGGTGTTATACGCAACTAATGAATCATAGAACTTTACACCAGAAACCAGGGATGTACTGTATGGTGACTAACACAATAAAATTAAAAAAACATTTAAAAAAAAAGATATATGCCAAGGCCTTTCATGAACATCAACGGGAATCAAATATTTGTGGCTATTTCTTACACCTCGGTGAGGTGAGTATGGGAAATGGTGAAAACTTCCTCCAATCTTTAGTGAAATTCTATCACAGACTAGTTTCCCCCCAGGTACTGCCAAGGAAAACCTACATGTTACTCATTCATTAAAATTCCTTGCTGATATCGAAATGGCTAATTCTCTACCTAGCTACAAGAGAAGCGAAATCTCCAAATCTGATCAAAGTTAATCAAAACAGAGGTGTGTGACTCATTCAAAAGACAAAGCATGCCTATTAAAAATGTTCCAAAAGAAGATACACGGATGAAGCTGCTGGAGGCCACTCTAACTTGTGTTATGATCATTTAAAAGGAATTTTAAATGACTATTTACATTAGTATTCAATCAAAGGTACCTTCCATGACAGCCCCCGAATTACACAGAATATTTATCTGGTGCCTGAAACACAGAGCACCTACATACTTCCCAGTCAGCTGACTGTTCTACTGCATTTGACCTTTCACCTCATGGCAACTCTATCATCATATTTTGTCACTTTTTTTTTTTTTTTTTTACAAACTCTTTGTGAAAAGAAATTGGATGGAAGCCATAGATTATAAGTAAGAAATAACTGAAGGTAAGGACAACTGGATTATATTTGCCTTGGGCCCTCTTGATGGTACCACTTTTTTGTTGTTGCAATAATTTTCAATGAAGCAAAATTATGCTTAGTAACTTGGTAACTTTTAATTTCTATTTTAACGGTGTGGCACTTTTTAAAAAAAAAATTTAAACTGGCCAAATACTTACTACGGCTTAGGTTGTAACATTTAGTTTTTTAAACTCTTTCATTTACATAGCTACTTTCCTACCCTCCCAAAGATTTAATTTAACCTAAAATAATTCTTCATCAATGACAATCACAAAACTATCAGCATATATGGGAGAGTGGCCCTTTCTTTAAATGTCCTAAATTGGTCTCAGGAATAATGAGCTTGTTGATCAGTTTTGGCAGAAGCATCATAGGAGGAAAGAATGAGTTCAACTTTTACCTCTGGTCTTTGAATACAGTAATGCTAAGTGACCATTATACACCGCAAATCAAACTCTTTATTTGCAGAGCTTCTCTGTGCCCATCAGGATAATGTCACTTATGATTTTCTTCATGTCAACCATTTTTTTTTTAAGATTTATTTATTTCAGAGAGAGTGAGCACGTGCGTGAGTTGGGGAAGGGGCTGAGGGAGAGAGAGACAAGCAGACTGAGCTCAGAGGCCCATGTGGGGCTCCACCCCGGGACCCTGAGATGGTGACTGAGCTGAAGTCAGGAGTCAGCTGCTTAACCAACTGAGCCACCCAGGAGCCCCCTTCATGTCAACCATTCTTAATGCCCACTTCCAATCACAGAACACTCTTCTCTAGGTAGATGTCTTTGCTTACCAGCCATGTCAGATTTGGTCTGAATGTGGTGAACTTCTTGTTATAAGCCTGAAGAGATTTTTGAAGGGGAAAAAAAAAAAAGCCCCGAACTGGTGTATTCTGTGATATACTTACAGGATGATGCCCTTTGAATTAAATCTAGTTTCTTCACCCCACCTCTTGCTGATGTTTACTTTGTATTTTCAGGGCCAAAGATACCTAGCAACGTTAAATTATAGAAATCTTAAGAGTCCAGCTTCTGAAGTTATGTTTATGTTATCATTTCATTTACAAGATTTCATTTTTCACATGAGCCTTCCTGTAAAAACTCTCCTGAAGTCTTACAGGTCACTACCTTCTCCACTTTACAATCAATTAGGTCAAAAACCTGCGGGTATGGCCATCCAACATTTAAAACAGAAGGTGGGATGGGAGTCGGGGGCCCAAATGAAACTGCAGTTTGCTGGGGCGTCTGGAGCTCCCACCTGGTTTGTCACGCTGCCCATTAGTCAGTCACCACCAATCACCTGTACAGAAAAGGAATTTCATCCGTGAACGTACACGCACACAATCCCACCCGATGGAAATCAGGTTAAAATAACTCGGCATCAGGTCTCTGCCTTCAGAGCACCTGTCTGGTAGAGTCCAAGAATAAAAGCTATGAAAACATGAACATCTCTTTTGACTATCTTCATGCAGGAGGACCTAAAGTCATGTTAATTTAATCTCCTTTCCTAAATGTGAAGAGCGGTGGAGAAATGGACGCTCTCATCCCTGTAATCAGTTGCACAGTGCACGAGGGCAGCGGTCTCTTGTGCCTCATCTGTGAGCTAATCTTTCATTTCATAGCAGATCTTTCCATATCAAACAACACAAATGACTTAATTTGCATGACAGGATTTGTAACGGGGCAAATCTAGTGTCAAAGTCGATTAAAGATTACACCAGAGAACTATCATAATCAGTCCTCTAATGAGCCTAAATAGTACATGTAAAGTCTCCCCTTTTTGCCATTCCAGTCATGTATAAAAGGGAATGTGTTTCTTTTCATCGATGAGCCAGTCCTTTGGTTTGCACATTACGCCCTACGTTGAGCTAAAGTCATGTCAGTCTGGTTTCAGAGGGAGAGAAAGGGAAATAATAAAGCAAACATCACTTCACAAATGACATTGCTTGGTATAAGCCAACGTTTGAAGCCCTTAATTCTTCTAATCTGCAAAATAGTCAATGCTAATGGGTTTTTGCCTTTGTGAAAGCTGATGCATAGAAAGAAAAACTTTAATGAGCTGCCTGGGCTGTATGCTTACAGATACCTGTCAAATGTCTGTCATCTTAGCTATCGCTGAGGCATTATAAAGAAAGTAAGAAGGAAGGAACGACAGTATTTGTACAAGCATTTTCATGCTAAAATGGCACAATTTTCTTCCTGTCATAATTTCATTGTATCTGAAAGTCAGAAAAGCTTAACCCTTTCCCTAGCACGGCCTGGGTAGTCGAATCACACCATCTTGGAACGAGTGGTTGAAAAACAGCACTGCGATTTTGTAAACAGCATCTTCTGTTAAATTTGTTTTTGAAAATGGAATTACCTACATTTTAAAAAATGTGACAACAAACTATTTGAATCAATTGCTTCACCCCAGGGAGATCAGGAGTTTATTAAATGCAAAGCCTCTGTAATGTGCGAGGCTGTCATTTGAATCAATTCTTTCTGAGTTCTTAATTTAATATTTCTTTGTATCTTTGTACGCTCAACACACATACCAGGGCAATAAGGTCAACAAACTCCCCTAGTCTCACCTTCTCTTTTATTCATAAAAACAAGGAATGCAAATGTATCTTTATTACACCAGCACCTGCAAGCTCCACTGTAAGAAAGTGGTATTAGTCTTATTTTCTGGGATTTCTAAGAACACAGTCATAAAAATGCAATATGAGTTGAAACTTGGCAGGGGAGAAAAGTCTCTGTCCAGCTGTGACTTGTTTTCCCTCTTTCAAATGAAAAAGAAATCTAAGGGTACACACACACACACACACACACACACTCGGACTTCCAGGTTTTGGGTCAAACAAACCAGAGTTTTAAAAAAGAATGGACTTCAATTCTTATGATTCCTGGGTGACAGTGATAATAGAAGCGGACCCCCCCTCTGACTGCATTTGCCACACCCTTACTCCCAAATAAAGGCAGAAAGTAAAGAAAATGCAGTGCTTTCTGGAGAGAGAGGACTTTTTCTAGGGGGGCATGGATGCATTCAGGGGTGCATTTTTGGTCTTTCCACTGCCTTCCTGTGTATACTAGAAAAGCTTCCTTATTCTTACTTCTGGATTTTGACAAAATCATAGGATAATCCTCAATGCTTATAACAGAATGATAGGGAGAAAATGAATATTTGTGAATCAAACAGCTGTTTGACACCTGTGAATTTTGCAAATAACACTGACGTGTAATATCGTCCCCCCCACAGAAGCAGATTCTGGCATATTAAAATAGTCATGCAGGGGCGCCTGGGTGGCACAGCGGTTAAGCATCTGCCTTCGGCTCAGGGCGCGATCCCAGCGTTATGGGATCGAGCCCCACATCAGGCTCCTCTGCTATGAGCCTGCTTCTTCCTCTCCCACTCCCCCTGCTTGTGTTCCCTCTCTCGCTGGCTGTCTCTATCTCTGTTGAATAAATAAATAAATAAAAATAAAATAAAATAAAATAAAATAGTCATGCTACTCTGGGCTGCCGACTGAACTCCAGCTGCCCCAAATTAGTGCATGGGTACAAATCCTCTAGCAGGTTCCAGGCGTTCATGATGACAATTGTAATAAGGTGGTCACCCTGTTGATGGTTCGTGACTGCGAGTCCCTGGGAGCTTTGTGCCTTCCGAATGCCAATCTTTTCCCAAGAAGACACAGGAAGGTTCAGTAAAGCAGAACCCTCTTCAGTCTGCCTCAAAGTGTTGTAACACCCGGGGCTTTGACTCATTTGCTTTCCCTCCCCTGTTGCAACATAAAGAGACCCACTTGAATGAGCTCATTGGGCTGTATTGTTTCCCAAAAAACGATTGTGACTTGAGGTAGGAAGTATTAAATGTTGCTGCCGCAGGTAGAGTCTGAGGGCCCTAATCAGTTCTCCGGTCTTCTGCTTCCTTTTCCCAGAATACAATAAGTCAAAACAAACTCAAGTAAAGGGCAAATTTTCGTCAAGTGGCATTAAAATTTTAAATTAGATAAAGCAAGCCAAAAGCATTAGAATAAGGATGCCTCTAGCATTCAGTGCCTAGATGTGGCCAAAGCCCGGGTCTCCAATTAGACAGCTCTTCAGGCCAGGTTTATTGAAAAGAAATTAGGGCAATGTTAATTTGGAAGTGAATTGTTTTAACACCCTTTGGTAGAGATGTTCAGCTCTTCTGAAAAGAAACAAATTCGCTTCAGCAACATAAAAAGCATCCTCCTTGGGCCTTACTCTGATTTACAAACAAGTAGACCTCTTAAGCTAAAATGAACAGAGGAGCCAATTCCTGTGGCTGTGGGGTCCTCATTTATGCCACAAATATTTATCATGGACCTTCGATTCGCCAGGCCTGGAGCCACGGGATCGTGTTTTGTGACAAAACCCACGTCCGTGGCACTAACAGATAAGTGTTCCTCAAAGTTATAAAGCTCTCCTTCTCCAAGAAATCTGGCTTGTCTGTAAAAGCCATGTCTTGCCTGTGAAGCCTCATTTATCGAGTTTAAATATAAGAATCTATTAAGGAGATCCGATGTCTAGAATTGTTTTGACATTACTGGTTGTCGTTATCGCTTTGTCCTGGTTTTAGTTCGAAAGATAAATCAGTAGCCTGGGTCTCCTTCCCTGCCACTCCCCATGCCATGCTACGTGTTCAAGCCCACCTACTCTATCTGGAAACGCACATGTATTCATCACGCTCTCCTTAAATTTCAACCTGCTATTTCTCAAGAGGCCCCCAACTTCCCCCCATCCCCCTACCCCCACCTCCCCACCCCCGACCATTGTGTCTGAGCTTGGGAGCCTTTATACCATGTGGAAACTAGAACTCTCAGATATTAACACACAAACTTTAATAACATACATTAGCCATACGTGCACGGGTTTGACTCAAATTTCAGCCACTTTCCAATATGAATAATTCAACGTCCCTGCCCGATGGTTCCTGTACGGATACGATATGAATTAAAAGGCTATAAGCCGTGTTACGAAACAATGCTCTGCATTTTCCCCACAGCGGTTGTGTGCAGAGAGACACGGCCATTTGTGTGGCAGACTTCATTTTTCCTGCAGTCCGAAACTCTGCTTCCCCTGGAACACTGCTTCTGTGACCCAGTTGCTCTACCTCTGATCCACTGCACCCCAGAGGCTGTCACAAGTCTCCCTCCTTCCCAGGAGTTGAACACACAATAGAGAAAAGGCCCTGGCTGGGAGGTTCAGCCGCCATTAACCCCTACCAGCTGTGCCTGTGGGGAGCCTTCTGGCCTGAATGTCCTTTCTCTGCGGCCGCCTTCATGCCACTAATCTAACCATTGTTAAGGAGGAATGCTGACAGGAGAAAAGAAATTTTTCTTGTGTCCATGCAAGCGTGTGTATCCATGTGTAAGTGAGGGAAGAGTGAAGGCTAATTTCTATAGTTGGCATGAATGGAGGGATTGAGAAAAAAACCTAGTTAAAATGTGTTTACTTGCTTAAAAGGTTCAGTCAATTTAAATAATTTCAGTAGTGTGCTCTATTTTTTTAGGGAGGGGGGAGAAACTGGTTACTATTATAATTTTCTTTAAATCCTCTGAGATGTTTGGGCATGTTTAAGACTTTTAAAATTCACTGCCGGCAAAAAAAAAAAATTGAATTGAATTTCTTAAAAATACTGGCATAAAGTTACAGACACACAGAATTACTCACTTCTAATGGACCTTAAAAAATCAGAGAAAGAGAACTGGTTATACGGGTCACATTTCCTTCAGAAAAACCATTCACATGTAATGCTTAGGAAAGTTTTAAAAAATCTTCTAGAATTGAAATGGTAAAGGATTTAACTTTACCAACCACTTTTGGAAGAAGTGAATGAATCGAAAGAGATGCTCTATTTTTTACAAACAAATTTTGCTTTCAAAGAATTTTGAAGTTCAATAAAGGAATGTGATTTTTTTCTTTACTTTCAAAGAAGACCTATGCAGATGGAACAAAAGTGACTACCTGAAGGGCTGGATTTGCGAACTTAGAAAGCCAGGCAGGTGACAGTGGTGCCCACAGTTCTAAAGGCATCGCCAAGCAAACGTCCTATGCATTTGAAAAGTTTACATAATTTTGATCTTTGAGGACTTCATTTGCTCTTTCAAAAGCACTGGCACTGAAGAGAAACTATTCTTAAATTTAATGCTCCGTGTTATTATTTGATAAAGTTTCATGAAACACAACAATTGGCCTATTTCAAATCAAATTAAGAATAATTCATGTAGAAATGTATTTTCTGGGCAATTAGACTGTGTCGTAGTAGGGCAAATGTCTGGTATAATAAAGCTCTACTTTGCATCTGTTCCTATGTCTAAACCTGCTGCAATTACCCGTCCTGAACCAGCAGCGGCCAGAGAATGGTCCACTCACAGGTTGTGGCCATCACCATTCAGCATTCTCTTTCTTTGGCCCTTTATTACCTCAATCATTTGATTGTGATAAAACAGATTTAGTTAAATGAAGTTATACTTTTCCACATTTGCATGTGTGCATTTCCATAAATGGGGACTGCGGTATCAGGTACATTGTTTTCCAAAACATTAGAGGTGAATATCCTGGCAGTCATCTCATTAAGGTGCACTGTGTTTGTGAAGTCAGAACAACAGCAACAACAACACGGCACAAAACCCCATCAACCACAGTGCCTATCTCTTAGCCACTTCTTAGACTCTTCCACTCTCCAAGAAGGAAATTAGCCTAGAGAGGAAACGAACGCGATAGCATATGAATTGATGGAATCGATGAAAAGCCCAACGTAGTTTTGATTCCATTCACTTAGTCAGTCATCCATTCAACAAATATTTTTCGGGTTTCTCCAACATGCAAGACACAGTGCCAGGCTGTGTAGGACACACAAAGACAGACGCCACACACGGCCTGCGCTCAAGAAGTTTCCTATCTGACATGAGAATGTCTGTTATATAAATAACTATTTCATTGAATAGAAATGTAATAATGCTGTCTGGGGGTGCTGGTTAAGTTATTGCAAAAAAGTCAACTCCTACCCTCCCCCCCCAACTCTCATGGTTATTACAGTGATCATTTTCCAGCTTTACGCACCACCCTTTACGTCAGAAGTTCTCATGGCAGAAGAATATAACTCTAGTAAGTGTAACCTAAAGAAATTGTCCTTAGGATTTCTCCAAATTATCCCAGCTCTTTGGATATGAACTATGTTCCCCAACTCCCTTATTTTTTGAAGTGTTTGGAAAAAGACTATTGATGCTTAGAAGACCTTATAGCAGAGAAATCACTGGAAGGTCTCAGAATGTCTACTGCTGAGCCAATGCCAAAGGACTTGCATAGTGGGGATGCCAGTCTCTAGATACAAACCCCTTTCTTCCTTGTCCAAAAGCTACAAGAAGAACAAGTAAGTGACTTTAACGTCGAAGGGGTTTGCTATGATCCAGCTTACCCCACTATACAAAAATATACTCATTTCATCCTAAATCTAGTAAGAATAATAAGGCATTATTTCAAAAATTCTCTTTGTCTCCATAAGTAAATAAGTAGCCAGAGGAGAAATCCATATTCTTTAGAAACTTATAACAAAAATAAAGGAAATAAAGTTGTTTTAACTTTTGCTGGTACAAAAGGGCACACTGGTCCTATGCTTTCTAGTTAGTTAAAAAAACAGTCCTGAGTTTTGTTTTGGATGACTAATAGAAATTAAAAATGGAACAGAAGAGCAACATTTCAAACCCAGTATGATAGTTGTAGCCAGCAGAAAAGTGACTAATGTCCATGGTAAAGGACAAACTCTTGAATAAAGACAGATTTGATCTAATTATGACACTCACTACAACAAAAGGCCTTACTGTTTTCCCAGAGTCTGAAGAATAAGTTTAGACTCATTTAAACATGCTTTCTAGCCTCATCTTCCTCTAGTCCCCCAACACTTCATCCTCCAGTCAAACTCTCCTACTTCCCTTTGTACGTGTCGGCTGTGGGCTCTGCTGTCTCTGTTCCTTTTTCTCATGCTGTTCCTTCGTCGACCCTTCCCTTCCCCAGCTCTGCCTGTGGAATTCCCACTCATCATTCACGGCCCGTATCAATCAACTTTCCTCTGATTCCTTGCAACCAGATTTACTCATTCTGTACATTATCATGGTCTTTTGTAGAGGGCATTTTAAGAGTCTCTAGAAAACCTTTTTAAACACCATAACACAGCAATTTCCCTTCAAAATTCCATCCCATAAAAGTATACTTGTACATAAAAGAATGTTCATGTGGCACTGTTTGGACTTGCAAAAAAGAGAAACAATGTAAATGCTCACCAATAGAGAAATGTTAAAATTATATTGCAGGTATGTATTAGAATATTTTATAGCCAGTAAAAAGAACTAAGTAGATTGTGGCATAAGTCAAGAAAAGAACTTCAACATATAAATAGGGCAAAAGGAAAAAGTAAATTGCAAAATACTGAGTATAATATGATCTAATTTTAGTGGAAAGAAAGGAGATAATAAAAGAGAAATGCTGTTTAGGTATATATAGACATGCTTGTAAATTCATAGAAAAAGTCCTAGAAGGATGGACCTTAAACTGGATAATCGTATTTACTAGTAATGATGATGATGGGATAGGATAAAGAGGGTATTTAATTTTTTAATATTTTAGATTTTTGACTGTTTACAAGAAATTTGCATTGCTTTTTTAATTGAAAAGATTTCCTTCCATTGAACTCTATTAATTTTTTACACTCATTGTAGTTCAGGTATGAATATTTCCGCCTCTTCTTAAGGCTCCTGAAACAAGGATCCATGTCTTCTACATCTTTGCCTGGCCTGCTGTATCCACCACAGGTGTGCTTTTAAAAGTTTCTAGAGTTACTTATAGAATTGAAAAGAGACCCATAAGTCCCCTTTTGACTGCTTAGAAATTCTGCCAGGGTATCATCTCTATTGAGGACAAGGCCGAAGTAAACCCAGGAGTAAAGAACAGCTTTGTCCAGGAGCAATATGAGCAGTGAGCAGCGGGAGGAAGGAATGACAAGCACCATTCCCATTTCCCTCTCTGTCCCAGCAGTTAGATGCTTCCATCCCACCTTTCTCCAGCCTGGATATATGTATACGAAATGGATGTGTGAGAGCATGAGAGAATGGAAAAGAAATAGAAAAATTGTTTTTAAAAAGTCAACCCGAGAAGCTGTTATCAAAAAGACGAGAGAGCACAAGTGTTGGTGAGGGTTTAGAAAAATACAGAACACGTGTGCACTGTTGATGGGAAGTAAATGGGTGCAGCCACTATGGAAAACAGTAGAAGTTTCCTCCAAAAATTAAAATTAAAACAATTATGTGATCCAGTACTACCACTTCTGGGTATATATCCAAAGGAAGTGAAATCAGTATCTCAGAGATATCTACACTCCCATGTTCACGGCAGCAGTATTTACAACAGCCAAGATATGGACATACCTGAGTGTCTGCCAATGGATAAAGGGATTAAAAATGTGATATATGTACACATACACACACACACACACATAATAGAATATTATTCAGCCACAAAAAGAAGGAAATCCTATCATTTGCAACTACATGAATAAACCTGGAGGACATTCTGCTGAGTGAAATAAGCCAGACTCAGAAAGACAAATACTGTACGACCTCACTTAACGTGTAGAATCTAAACAAGGAGAACTCACAGAAGCAAACAGCAGAATAGTGGTTGCCAGGGACCAAGGGGTGGGGGGACTGGGGAGATGTTGATAAAAGGATACAGATTTTCAGTTATTAAATGAATGAGTTCTGAGAATCTATTATACAGCATGGTGACTACAGTTAATACTACTGTATTGTATACTTGAAAATTATGAGGGAATAGATAGATCTGCCGTGTCCTCACCACATACAGACACAAGAATGGTAACTATGAGGTGACAGATGTGTTAATTAGCTTGACTCTCTCCCTCTCTCTCTGTCTCTCTATATAAAATCATCACATGGCACACTTTATTTATTTATTTTTTTTAAAGATTTTATTTATTTGACAGAGATAGAGACAGCCAGCGAGAGAGGGAACACAAGCAGGGGGAGTGGGAGAGGAAGAAGCAGTCTCCCAGCAGAGGAGCCCGATGTGGGACTCGATCCCGGAACGCTGGGATCACGCCCTGAGCCGAAGGCAGACGCTTTAACGACTGCGCTACCCAGGCGCCCCACATGGCACACTTTAAATGTATACAACTTTTATTTGTCAATTATACCTTAATAATGCTTGCGGGGGAAAGTCAAACCAAGAGACAACAATCATAAAATTGAAAGACTATGACACATCTAACTGGTTCCCAAATCAATAAAACTTTGCTATACTGCTGTTTGTTTTTGCCTCTGTCTACGCCACTCTTTGAAGAGGGGTGGGGGGAGAGAGTGAGTCATGAAGCAGTTAGGAGGACAGGTTTTGCAGTCCTGTGGGACCTGGTTTCATATCCAGCTCTGCCACTAAATGGCAACCATGGGCATATTCCTTAACATCTCTGATCTCCAGTTTCCTTATTGGTAAAAGGGACGAAAATGTAACTGCCTAAAACCCTGTTTTGAGAATTCAGTGAAGTGGCAGATGCAAAATACCTGGAAAATGCTGAAGACATGGTTGTTCGTAATGATGGGGCCCTCTCTCCCCTGTCACTGACCCTCCTTCTAGTCTGCTCCTGCTGCCAGGTCCTTGGACCCACGGCCCTCCTCTGGCACCTGATCCCATTATCATCCCCAGTGGGGGAGAATCAGCCCCAACCTCTGCAAGATTGCTCCTTTCTCTTCCTCCTCTGATGTTGGCAATGCTCTCTCCTGCTACCTGTTCAGCCCCCAAGCCTCCAACCAACCCCCACTTTCCTCCCTCTGCCTCTCTGCTCCTTCCAAAACTCAGAAAGTGCTAAAACTCTGATAAAATTACGGGTTGTAGGGACTCAGAGTTCAGGTCTCAGAGCCACCAGTTTGGTCCAGAAACAATTCCAACTCAGCAACTTGGACTCAAGCTGGGACTTGGGGCTCGAGACTACTGCCAGTCATAGTTCTATCCATTCTGGGTAACAAGAATGTACTGAAAGAATCACTATGAAAACAGTGATTTCGTGGGAAAATTCATCTTGAGTTTTAAGCAACTGATCTAGAGACAGTCCTTTAAAAGAGAAACCACTTCTGATTGTGGAGTTGCCCGAACAGGAGCTGATGCTGTTGAAGAGAGGGTTGCTGTTTAACAAACGCAACCTGCAGAACATTATCAGAAACATCAACTATGCCAGCAACCTTACACCAGTTCGTTCATTCATTCCAAATATTACTGAGTGCATGATATATGTCAGACATATTTCAGGCACTAAGGATAGAGAGGGGAAGCCTGCCCTCATGCAGCTTCTAGTCTAGTGGGGGAGTGAGCCAAGTCAATGCCAGAACGAGCAATTTGGAGAAGACACTGATCTGGGACTGGTAATGGTGAGAAACAATTACCTCAGGGAAGTGCTCAGGGAAGGTTATCTCCAAGGAGGTGACATTTGAAGAATGGTAGGAAACCAAAGACGGAGCTGGGAAAAAGGTGTTCTACGCACAAGGGCTAGGACCTCAAGGAAGAACAAGCTAGCTATGTCCAACTCTTATGATACCCAATTTTTTTTAAGAATCAAAATTTGCAATTGATTACTTTCTTGCTAAAATGTTATTTCACTTCTCCCCTTGTCAACAGAGAAGGCTTCTGTGGAAATCCCCAGAGAGAGCAAGAAAGAGACAAAACAAGGAGATGATATTGATCAGCACACGTTTCTCTCTCCTAAAAATTATGGGAGCCTCCTGAACAGGTGGTATCAAGCAATGTTGATGGTTTATTAAAACAATAACCAAAGCCAAGTAATATGATATTCTGATATTTTTTTATCCAGATCTAAAATGTCTAGTAGGCTGGGACACCTGGGTGGCTCAGTCAGTTAGGCGTCTGCCTTTGGCTCAGGTCGTGATCTCAGGGTCCTGGGATCGAGTCCCACAGCAGGCTCCCTGCTCAGTGGGGAGTCTGCTTTTCCCCCTCCGTGCTGCTCCCCTTGTTTCTGTGCTTTCTTGCTCTCGCTCTCACTCTCTCTCTGACAAATAAATACATAAAATCTTTTTAAAAATGTCTAGTAGGCTGTTATTTCTGATAATATTCAGAAAATACTTAAATGTGTTCTTTATGCCACTGAGGATAAAAAGATACTAGTCCACAACATATTTTAACCTACACTTCAGGTGAGGATTTACAAATGGCAGTAAATATAATATTTAAAGGTATATTCAAGGTACAAATTTGAGCAAAATTTCTAACGAACACAAACCCCCTCTCCCCCAAACAAAAGGTATCACCTGAAAATGGTGAACCATAAACTCAACATGTGACCCAAATGTAGAGGCAGTGTCATCTATGTCAGTGCGGTTCATATCTCACAGCTTCTCCTGGGGATGTCATCACTGCATCTCATTCAGAGGTGGAAAGACGAGGGACTTGAAACCAAGGAGCCCGGCCCTGGCCCCACCTCAGGAGCTAGTCGTCAAACCTCAGGCATTGTCTTTCCTCCCAGGCCTTCCCTGGCTTCGTGTGTATTTAGTCTTTCATTCTACTTGGTAGTCTATTTTGAGGAGTTTTCAAGCCTCTTTTTTTAAAATATTGGATTCTTTTTCTGGTGGGATCTTACACAGAAGTCCAACAGAGGAACCCGGAACGCCTCTAGCTGTGGGCGCCCCTTCCTCCCCTCACGGCATCCATGGTGCACGTCTGTATAGTATAGACCAATATTTGCACACTGCAGCTTGGGCCCTACTAAAGGCCACAACCAGCATTTTTTTATTGAAATAAAACAGGATAGAAAATAGTAGAGTGTTCCATACCTGGTAAGGATAAGTGTTATTTTGTGGTAAAAAAAAAACAAAACAAAACAAAAAAACTGTTATATTCAACAAATATTCCATGCCTATATAATGGATACTAAAATCAGGTGTAACAAAACAGATAAAAGTTCTTGTCGTGACGAAACTTATATTCTAGCATGACATTCATACATATATTTTATGTTTGTTTTATATCTATAAAAGAGAGAAATAATTTTGAAAGCCACGTATAGCTAAACTCTTAAATGTAATCTGAAGGTCATGATTTATATCAGAGCTGTTTTAACATTACTTGAAAAATTCATAGGTCTAGAATATATTCATGTTATTGTAAGCTTGATACATACAATTCATTCACTGGCATTTTTAAAAAAGATTTTCTTTATTTATTTGACAGAGGGAGAGAGCACGATCAGGGTGGAGGGGCAGAGGGAGAAGGAGACTCTCTGCTGAACAGGGAGCCCAATGCGGGGCTCAATCCCAGGACCCTGGGGTCATGACCTGAGCCAAAGGCAGATGCTTAACCGACTGAGCCACCAGGCGCCCTCACTCAGTGGCATTTTAAAGCATTTAATGATGCTATCAATAGCCCAGCAAGTCAATTGACCAGATGCCTTTTTGAGAATCAAAAATTAAACCAATATGGCTTGGATTGATGCACTGAACCATAGGGAGAAGGACTGAGAAGTGTTTTTAGTAGGTAGCTGAAAGGAGTGGCCAGAACTGGAGTTGAGGGCACCTATCAATCAAAAATCCTCAGTGCTATATGAATCCACATAAGGAAGGACATTTCTCTGGTCTTTACCATCTTTCATTTCCTAACTCAAGGTCAACTTTCTCTTATGACATCTTGAGGCCCCACAGCTGATAGTGACCTTTCCCTTCAGTAGTTAGCTCTTTGTTCCAACTTTTGTCAAATGTCAGTGTGCATACAAATCACCTGAGGATCTTGTTAAGGTACAAACTCTGGTGCAGTAGGTTTACAGTAGGTCCTGGGATATTGCATTTCTAAGAAGCTCCCTGGATGATACTGTGAATAGCAAGATGGTAGCCCACGCTCTCACTCACACACAGACACACACACACCCCTACATGTGTCACACATGCTGATAGTAGTTTGTCAATGTGCTAAGGGCAGGGATTGTGACTTAATCATCTCTAGCTGACTAGCAGTAAGGAACTATATAGTTTGTAGACTATATTCTAGAAATTTCAGTGATTAATCACCAAGGCTTTTAACGTTTCAACCATCTGGACTGAAACATTGGGAAATGATGGAGTAAGTGCTGATGATTTATGTCAAACATCAGCTCTACCATATTCTACTTGACGCCTTCATTAACTTTATTAGTTCATGGTCTTTATGAGCAGTACGAAAGTGTTAAAATAGTTACAGACAACATGAAAATGCTATAGCACCAGTGCAGAAACACTCTTTTGTAAGAAACGTTTACATATAAAACATATGCTAAAAAATGAAAACTTGGGGCATATTGGGCAGCCTGGCTGGCTCAGTTGGTGGAGCACCTGCTCTTGTTCTCAGAGTTGTGAGTTCAAGCTCCACAGTGGGCATTGAGTTCACTTAAAAAAATAAATAAAAATAAAGACTAACATATTTACAATTTTTAAAAATTGGAGTTTATTTCCTTTACAGAAATGTATTTACATGAAAAAAATTCATCTTTACAATTTTTAAAAATTGGAGTTTATTTCCTTTACAGAAATGTATTTACATGAAAAAAATTCATCTTTACTTTTTTTTCTTTTTCTTTCTTTTTTTTTTTGGTGGAAAAAGGTAGTTTTATTAAAGCATGAGCATAGGACCCATGGACAGAAAGAGCTGCCAAGACTTCTTTAAATTAGAAGCTGCAAACTATACAGCAGTAGGCAGAATTCGACCCATAGCCATGTTTTATTTATGTGTCTTAAAATCATTTGTCAACAGTTAAAAATTGGGTGATTTCACACAAACATTAATCCAGATATATGACTCCTCTTGAAAAATCAGAAAATCCTGAATTACTGGGTCCTCTGCCCCTCACTGAATTAGGAGAGGTTGTTGCTTCTAGACAAGACAAGCACTTTCCACTGATATCGCTTCCCTTTTCTCTCAGGCTGGCGGTCTGCAAATCCTACAGTACATAGTAAGGTCTCTTTGTGTATTTATGTTTTTACTTGAATTATGTCAGTTCATCAAACACATATCTTTCCCAGAACATATTCGCTGCTTAAAAATATAATCAGAGGGGCACCTGGGTGGCTCAGCTGGTTAAGCATCTGCCTTCAGCTCAGGTCACAATCCCGGAGTCCTGGGATCGAGTCCCGCATCGGGCTCCCTGCTCAGCGGGGAGTCTGCTTCTCCCTCTGACCCTCACCTCGCTCTCATGCTCTCTTTCACTCTCTCTCTCAAATAAATAAGTAAATAATCATTAAAAAATATAATCAGCTATATTGTTTATTTGGACAATCTAAAAGATTCTCTTCCACTTTTCATCTATCTGCAAATGTGTTCTAACGAGCAGGATAGTATTTTCCTTTAAATTTGACTTCTCTTAATTGGTCAGTCCCTCTTTTTCCCTTAAAAATATATAAAGATACTCTATTACAGATACATTTCTACCTATTAAACAAACACTTAACAGAAATAGATGATAAATGAAAACTCGATTGATGGTAAGGGGCCCCTGGGTGTTTCAGTCAGTTGGGCATCCAACTCTTGGTCTTGACTTGGGTCTTGATCTCAGGGTCATGAGATTGAGCTCTGCTTCAGGCTCTGTGCTCAGCCCAGAGTCTGTTTGTCCCTCTCCCTACTCCTCTTTCTCCCCCCAATAACCACTGCTCACTCCTACACATGCTCTCTCTCCTCTCAAATAAATAAATACCCTTAAAAAAAAAAGAAAAAGAAAATTGGTGGTGAAAATTATATCTTTCAATATGAGAAAGATTACAAGGGTTCATCATGTTTCTCCAACATAAATGATTTCCTTATAAGCACTGGATTTCAGGGGTCTAAAATACATTTGTATAAAAATGGTTGCCACCAATGACTAGGCAACACTCATGTTATGTGGGGTAAGAAGGCACACTCCCCAGGACATTTGTACTTGTTGTTTCCTCATCCTGACATACTCTTTCCTCAGATATTCACATGGCTTACTTTCATACTTTTTTCAGTCTCTATCTAGTCAAATGTCCTCTCCTCAGAAACACCTTCCTGGACCATCATAAAATAGCAGTCCCTCTACTAGCTATCAATATACCCTGCTTTATTTTTCCCAATACCATGGATTACCACCTGACATGTATTTACCAACATCTGTTTCTACTTTCATGTCCCTATGTTCATGTAACCCCCATGAAGAAAGGGACTTGTTTTATCCCAGTGCCTTGATTGGTGCCTAGAAATTTGTAGGAAAAGATCTGATGAATGAATAATGCTGCATGTCTCTGAATAATTACAATTCTGTTACTCCTGTTCTAACATTTGGTATTTGAAAGAGAGTCAATAATCATTAAAAACATATACACATTACATTTCCCCACATGAGTTCAGGTATCTCTGAAGAGGGAAGCATAATAATCCACAAAGTGGTTTTTTCCTCTATCTTCTATTTGTTAGCTGTTTTTCCTATTTTCTATCTGTTTCGGACACAATACAGCCTATGCATCAAGCATGGATTACTATTCTCTGAGCCCTTTTTTTCTCAAATATGATTTTATATGATAGTTTGGTAAAGAAAACGTCTGTGTTATTCAGACGTCCTCTTTGCACTCATGAGCACAGAAAGGGAACAGTCCCAACCCCCAAACACCCCACATCATAGCACTCACCCCACCCTCCATCTAGGGAAGGAAGACTGACATCCTTTTATCAGAATATCATGCAAGGAAAGCCAGGTGGTGAACAAGAATGCCCAGACTATTTTGATTCTTTTTCTGAAATGCTTGAAACTGGTGTTCGTCTGTGTTGTGAACACATACACCCCCACTGAGGCTCCACATCAAGGATTCAATGGCTAACTTTTCAGGAAATGTTGACACAATGACGACATTTTGAGAAATCAAGAGCCTATTTCTAAAGAGCACATCAAGGAACAGATTCAAAAGCATGTTCGGTGAATTGACCAAGCTATTTACTCTTCTCTGGAGCCCTTTCAGAGCACCCTAGCTTATCAGTGAGCCGAGCTGCCAGGAACATATATTCTGGAGGGTAAAAGAGACAACTCATTCTCATTCTAAAGTAGTGATAGTGGATAAGTGACTCCTGCACTCATTCAACTCATTCTGTCATCCTTAACTTGAGGAAATAACTTATTTCTCTCTCAAAGATAATGCTGTCTATGTGTCATGTTACCACTAGGCAGGCCTCTGTAGGGCTGCAGAAAAACAGTACTCTGAGAACATTCAACGTATAGAGTCCTTAAACAGCTTAATATACGTATAGGTTACAGAAGATTTAGTATATTGTGATGATATACCATTCATTTGGGACAAGACGCATGGAGAGATCTGTATTTTGCTGCAGTGACACCCAAATTCCCAGATACATTCTTCCACACAAAGAACAGACAAATGTATAATTAAACAAAGTAAATGTGTTAGAAGTTCCTTTAGAAAAGAGAGAAGGCATATGTCAACCAAGGAACACAGGTTTCTACGATATGCTGTGAATTGTCAGCAAGAACTCAGTGGAAGGAACATTCACACCACGTTCGATGTTGAATGCCGTGGCACCACGAGCACATGCACTTGATTGTCCTCAGAAATCCACACTTCTGTACTTCAAAGTCCATTCTGGATGGTACCATCGGACAGAAGAGAGCCTCGCATCAAGGCATCACCCAGTGAGGATTTCCAAGGACGCTCCTCCCCACCTACCAACCACATCTTCTTCAGAAATTTTCTAATTTTGAGACCATGTCTCCCAAGAGGAAACCATACAAAGTTTGACAATTTATGAAGGTATAGTAGTTGCTTATGATGAAAATGGAACAGCGCTTGACTTATTCTTTCTCCAGGATGGCAGTCTGTATTCCAGGAACACGCCATTACCTGATTGCCCCTCTGATCTCAAATACTTTGGGTCTACTTCTGTGTCATTTCTGCCCCATCGCATGCACGTCGTAGAGGAGACCTTTGCAATTACGCACACACGTACGTGGCAGGGGCGACCACATTTTTTAAAGAAAGCTTGCCTGTCACTTTTCAAAGGAAAGATTTTTCAAACCTGCTTGGGAGAAGAGTGTAAACCTTTGGAAGACGGCTATCTCTTAGAAACCATGAAGTCTGAGGAAGGGGAAAAAATACAACTATTAAAATGCACATACACTGCTGGCCGGCACTGTTGTGACAGCCAGCGGTATGAGCGCCAGTCAATTATCTGCACAAATGCCTCTTGTGCTAATGAGCACTCACAAAAATCAGCAGACTTTTCTGGCAAGGAGAAAAGATCAGTTTCATTGCTTGCAGAACTAATTCAGGGTACAAAAGTGAAGGCTCCCCGATCGCTGCCTCTTTTACTGCTCCTTTTGTCAAGGCTTTTGATGTGTGCTGAAGAGCGGGGCCTGTGTTTGGGCCTCTCCATCTCCAGTTCATTGCCTGCCATTAACATACATATCCATATGAAAAGTGCGGGAAGTCACTAACAGCTGGCCAGAAAGGAGTTTGAGAAGGAAGGAGAAAAAGGACCTATTCCTTCTCAAAATGCTGACAATACTATTTAGCCCCTTTTTGGCAATGATATACCTAACTTTTTAAAGCCGCCTTTCACTCAAAAAGGGACTAGGCATAATACAACATTCAAACACATAGTGGTTTTTCATTTTGAAACAGTCATTTGCTGTATTCAGGGGGGAAAAGTCTATAGTTACCAGATGCAAAGGAAATCCATCATTCGTGATACATATGTATATGGCAGACACACACATGCGCACGCACACGTGCACACGCACGCGCACAGACACGCATGCTCACTCTGTATTGCTAAATAAGGTCACGTCTTCCATTGTACCCAGAGGAAAACCCCCTGCAGCAGATGCTTGGGAGAAGTTCTGTGCCCACTGCCTTCTTTAGCTGTGACACTGACAGTTGTCTATGGTCGATTTGTTATCAGTGGATACTGTGTTAGTAAAAGAAAGTACTATCCAAATGGTGTCATAAAATTTTAAAAGAAGACTTAACAATTTCTCTTTAGAGGAGTTGATGAAAACTTTCAGGGAAAGAAAAAAGACAAGTCGGGAATTGATAGGTCATAGTTTTGAACATGGGGAACTCATCTTACACATTTTTCAAATTCGATAAGACCATTTAAGATAGCTGAGTAATTGGATGCTTTTGTCATATCATCCATGGTAAACAATTCTTAAGGAAAGTGATAAAGGCCTGCTAATAACGCATCTTCCAAGAGGGAAGTAGTCAGCTTTCCTTTAAGAGGAGATTCTGAGGGCCAGAGTGGGAAGAAATCGGTTCTAAATGGAAGAGAAAGGGAGCTTCCCAATCATTTGGTCTGAGGCTGAGTTTTGTCAAACTCAGAAAGAAAGCATGTGATGGATAAATGCTTCTGTTCCCCCCCCCCCTTCCCTCCCCCCCCCACCCCACCCCCGGAGTTCATGACCCTGGGCCATCCCAAGGCACACACTGCCCGACATTTGCTGGGCCTGAGCTGGAAAACGAGGGGAAGCAAATCTGTGTCAATGATCAAGGTTTGACATGGTTCATAATCAGGATCTTTCTTTCTTTCGGTTTTTCTTGCTTTTCTTTCCTTTCCTTTTCTTTTTCTTTCCTCCTCCTTTCTTTCCAAATCAGGATCAAAATGCTAGGGAAAACGGCTAGCTCCCCATTCTGTAGAGTCTATTCCTGTAAGGGTCCTCCCACCTAGCAGAAACAGCTTGTGCCACATAAAACCCAGACTTTAATCCCACTTGTTGCTCCCCCCACCTTTCTCCTCCCCCAGTTTCTATTCTCTTTTCCGCAGCATCTCTCCCAGATCAGTCACTAAAAATCTTTAACTCTGCCTATTTTGATCTGAAAATTAAATCTTATTTATTATGCATCCTGTTTGTTGTCCTCGAAGAACACCAGCATTCACTTAAAGGGGTCCCGAATGACTTCTTAAACACATTTCTCTCTTTGCTGCAATTAAACAAAGTGGGGCTGTGATTAGTCCTCCACAGGGGGGAAAGAAAAAGACACCCTTGAATCAAAATGGGGGGACCTGGCTGGGCATTATTGCCTCACAATGCCGGAGTTTATTGCTGAAACCTGCTTCTCCCCTAGCTCCGCACTCCATGGGAACTTCAGTCGGGTGGAAAGTTATTCTCTTCTCTGCCCGAGCGGCTTGAAGTAGCGTAAGACCCGCTAAAGCCCCTAAAGCTCTTCCTCGTAACTGAGACATTTAGGATAATCTTTATGGGAGCTTTGCATGAGCTTCTGCTTTTTTGTTGCACTTAGAAGGAGAGTTAATGATGAGCGTTCACTGGCTTCTCCTTTTTTTTTTCTTTTTTTCTTTTTCTTTCTTTCTTTTTTTTTTTTTTTAAATCTAAGCCAAAAAGCGCCTGTTTAAGTTAAGTACCACCTCCCTCCAGCCCTTGGGAAACCACTCAAGAGGGCTTTGCTTGGCTCTGTGTTCATGACACATAATGAAAACAATTTTACGCTGTGGAGGGAAGTATTGGGCAATTACTGATGTCACAGCCACCTGCAGTAGCGAGCCGGGGCTGCGGCACTGCGCGGTTCATGAATATTTTATGGTGTGATGTTATTTTGAATGGCTGGGGCAGGTGAAGGGGGCCGAGGGTGTAATAAGGAACTCTGCTGGAGGCTGTGTAGCTGCTCTGTTTCCCCGCAGAGCCCACAGTGTAACACCAAGAAGCATCCTGACCCCGCCTGGATCGCCGCAAGGGCAGCTGAGGCTGAGGCAAGATGGTATGACAAGTCACGGTGGGCACCCTTTACAAACCCTTGTCTGCCGATTTTACACACGATGTCCAGCTTGAAAAGCCCCGGCATCAATCTTGTCTGATTTAATTTGATAAATTAAGTGTGGATAAGGATTAAATGAGAATTTTGTAACGGAGAAAGCTTGTCCTCACTCTCTAATCCAGTTAAGATAGTATGGGAGAGACCCTATAAAATATAAAGCAATGGCTTGAGAAAGCGAAGGGAAAAAGAGAGAGGGAGAGAATGGCTTGTTACTTCCGTGATGTTAGGTCCCTATAGAAGTGGAATGAAAATGTGACTCTTGCTTTCCGGTGTTTGCATGTGAAATACACACGCCCTGTGTACAAACATACCTACTGTCATACGTGCACATTTTATGGAGGACTAGAAATACAGGAGAGAAATAGGGATCGCAACATGTTTTACATAATAAAATATGGCTATTGAGAATTGTTCATGAATAGGTGGAATATTTTGAGTATCATTTCCTTTTTCAAAGATTTCAAATATTATTTTCCTAACAGGAAATGTCAAGATTTAAACTTGGTCTCAGAGCGTAAAGAATACATCTCCAGCATTTCAGACTTTGTGATTCTTCCTCCTGGCATACTGAAGATTTCAGGCACAAAAAAAATCATATTGTATATGACCAAGATACAAACGGTATAAAAATTATTTTATTTAACAGTTCTATTTCTATAGACTGGAATGGTATGAACAAACACTAGTTATCTAGACAGTTGATGGAAGTCCAAAACAATGCCATGTGAGACTCTATTAAAATTCTTTTTTGAATTTGTGTGTAGTGTGTATGTTTTTAGAAGGGTGTGCTTTTGAGGAAGAGCTTGGAAAAGCTGTACGTTAGACTCCAGGCTGAATAGCTTTGTTGTAGAGAACATGCTTAGAAAAAGATACAAAAGATTTGCAGAATCCTTGGACACAAACTGGCATAAAGAACAGAAATCCTGAACAGAAGCACAGAAGGAAAACATAGCCGACTAGACATTCTGAGAATAATGTGAGGCAACAGAGGAATTACCAGGGACAAATTTAAGATTATAAAAGATACTCTTGAATTTTTATAAGCAAGAGTTTGATAGGTACGCTCCTACATTTCATATCATTAATTTAGAGCTTATACCAGAATGAAATCCTGTGGTAATGTGTTAAATTTTCTACTTTAACACTGACCTTGTAATAGAATATTGAAGTACCATTGCTTCCAATGGTGGACAATCCCATTTGCACTTCAAAAATTATAAAGTCAGAATGACAAAATGACAAGCGTTTATACAATCTGGGCATGAGCCACTTTATCAAATGGCAGTACATTACCTAAATTCTAATCTTATTATTTAGTATTGGCATTCCTATCTAGTGTGTCCATTGGAAGAATTGTCTCAGCTTGTTTGAATATGCCATTTATCGTCTATACATAAGGTACAATGTCAGTCCTTTTTAAAATATTGGTACTTTTCATTAACAAAGAGGAAATGATGACATCAGATGATCTTGATAAATCATGTCACTGATGTCACTGTGAGCCACCTCTCTCACAAACAGGTTGAATTCAAGAGAAAGGCAATAAAATGGCAAATAGTGTTAATATAGTAATATTAATAGAAATTAACATACATTCAAGAAATTCCAAAATATTTAATTTTGTCTCACTATATTTTTCCTGCCTCGTTATATATGTTAAAGGTGCCCTGATTTAGCAATTTTATAAAGATTAAATTATAAACATGCAGTAAATTTCAGGTTCTTGTAATTAGATTTTTAGCTTATGAGATCTTAAACTCTGTATGTAAACGACATTATTTAAAAGCCTGTCTTCTAAAAGGAAATTGCTGTTTGACAATTCTATAGAATATTCAAGAAAGGTAATTATACTGCTCTGGTTGTTAAAGATGCAGGTGTTAAAGAAAGTCACTGCTTTGGCTTTTGCAAAAAACTCCAATGAGGAAAAGAGAGGAGATGTGATGACATCACCCCATTGCCAAATCTTTATCCGCAGAATATCAGAATGTGGGTTCACACTGTCTCCCTGTCCTCTCACGGGTAATACAATCATGATCAGAAGAAAAAATTCCCAGCCAACTCACTGACGCAGAGACGCTGTGATGAGAGCAGGCACTAACCAGATACTGAAATAAAACGGACACAAAATGGGAGAGGGAGGGCATTTTTTAATTAAAAAAAAAAAAAATCAAGCACCATATAAGCAAACAGGGACCAAAAAATGATCACAGCAAAAATTGGTCTTGACTGACCCCACTTTGCCGAAGTGCTTCGGGCTTTGACATTCATTTATTTACCCAAATCCAGGTAACACTCCTAGAAGCAAATTTAATTTTGAGAATCACAAATTTAACTAAAATCTTACCTAATTATTCATGTCTAATGTTTTGTAATATTACGAAATGTTGGGTCTAGAGAAGCCCTAAATGTTTTTATCTCACTGAAGAGTAAAAAGTTTTTCATGAATGGTGGATGTGGAGCACCAAGTGTGTGCGCACGCGCGCGCACACACACACACACACACACACACACACACACACACACACTCTGAGTGGCCAGTGTTATTGGAAAGGATGTTCTAAGGGATATTTAATCCCTTAGCTCAACAGCAACCAAAAGGCCTGTTCTGAGTTTGAATACATGCAAAGTTTCCAAAAGACATTTATGCCATCCTTTCTACTGGATGAGGAACAGAAGTTAACAGATCGTGGGTCAATAGAAAGACAAGGCAAACACAAAGGTCTTAGGTGTTGGGCACTTCATTCTTCTCTTTAGCCTTTCCAGATGTTTTTAGAACAGATGCTTAGATTTATGTTTGAATTGAAAAGGAAAAGGTGGGAGCCGCGGTATTTTTTTAAGTCCCTAAACTATTCTTGTATTTTTCAAGAGAAATTCCTGTTTCAGAAAAGAACAAGAAAGTCAACCATTTCCTCTTACTCCTGCTGAAAAACATACCCAAACAATAATTCTCATGGTCTTATATTTTTTTAGTAAAGGTCTTTGTCTCTCTTCTCTTTCCCCTGAGGACGTTTTCTCTTCCACCCAATAGTTGAAGTCCTATCCCAGCCTGAGTTAGCTCTATAGTACTTACTGCTTATTCTTGAATTAATGTGCACTCACATCATTATTCAGCTCTTTCAAAGATACACATAGATTAAAATGCAAGCAGTACACCCTACGGTTGTACAGAGCAGTGGCCCCTGAGGCATGGATCTCTGCTCCCTAGTATAATTCCTACCTCTTTAATGATGAAGGGCTTGTTTTTCCCTCCCACCCCTCCATCATGCTTCCTTGGTGCTCCTCCCATAACTGATGGTCCATTGAAATAAACTCACCAACTTGAAACCACTCCATTTCTCCCTCTTCCCATTTTTACATAGCAGCCTAGGTTCACAAAGCACTTTCCACAGTGAACAGCTACTTGATTCCTGCCACAGCCTGGTCAGAACAGCAGGGGAAGACTTCAATTCTGATGGCACACATTAGGGAACAGAGGCTCTGAAAAGGACAGCATCTGAACTTGAACTTGGCTTTGTTGACTCCCGATCCAGTGCTCCTTCTGCTCTCTCATATTGCCTCTCTCTTCGGTGCCTGCTTTCACACAGTTTTGAGTCATCAGAATTTAACTGAAAGCAGTGAAAAGCACCTGCCTACTGGCCAAAGCAGTTTGGGGGATGCTGCAGCTTCTAGGCCAAGGGAGGGACAAAAAGGTGGCTGCTATATTATCCTTCAAGAAAATGGGCTAAGTCTGTGCGGGGGTGTGGGGGGGGAGGACACCATTGTGGTTGACAGATTGGATGATTCAAGGGTCCTTTGAAGCAAGTAGGTCTTAGAGCTCCCAACTACCTCTCAGTGACACCTATTACTGAAAAAAACCAAAAACCTGCCAGGGGAATGTAGACATAATGGTGATAACTTTAGACACTGGGCAGTTGACCTTTTCATGAATAGAAATGCTGTCTGAGAAACTTGATGGGCAGAAAATCTGGAGCATCTTCTGCGGTAATTACACAAAGGAAACTGGCTTTCAGCTAATAATGAAAACATGTTGGTTATGATTTCTCCTTTGAAGTCCAGCTTCCCCAAACCTAGACTTCAGGAAATAGCATGTAGGTGTCATGGAGTTTTATTAACCTGCATAAAGCAGGTGGCCCCCAGGGTTTACTCTACATCGTTTTCAGGACAGAGAAGCTGCACAGTTTCATGTGAATGACATCCTCGGCCTACACTACACCAAAATTCTAGCACATTCTGTAGTTTCTGAAAAATGCAAGTCCTACTTCTCAGATCTTATCTCAGTCCCCCTTTGCCCTTGCTCTTTACACATCAGCCACATGGATTATTTCTGTTTCTCAAACATTTGAAATTGGTCCCCACCTTAGGATCTTACACTTGCTGTTTCCGTGGAGGGAACGTTTTTTCCCTAGGTGACCTTGCTGGCACTGTCTTTTTACCCTGGTTTCAGATGGAACATCACTCCTCAGAGAGAGGTCCATTTATCCCTCAACTGTCACAGATATGACTTCATTTCTGCAGTTTCTAATTTTAGGCTTTAGGCTTCCCCTCTTAACATTTTCCCCTCTTACCATGTTACATTAGTATAATACACTTGTTACGATTCATGAACCAATATTGATACATTTTTATTAACTAAAGTTTACCATTTATTCAGATTTCCTTGTTTTTGTTTTTTTTTTTACCTAATGTTCTTCTCTGTTCCAGGATCCCATCCAGGATAACATACGACATTTAGTCATCATGTTTATTCATGTCTCTGCTGTGACAATTTCTCAAACTTTGCTCGTCTGCCTTTTTGACTGCTGATTGCCAATGCTAAGAACAGTGCCTACCATATACCCGGTATTCAAAATATTTGCTGAGTGTGTGTAAATGAATTAATAGCTTCAGTGAGGAATTCAGGATTGGTGTTATATTACTTTGCATTCGTTTAGCACTTTACAATTTACAAAATGCATTCATTTATCTTACTCCTTTTCCTAATAATCCTGTGAGGCAGGCCATGGGGACATGTATTACGCCCTATGAGATCTAAGGTTCGCAGAAGTTAGTGAATTGCCTTTGGTACAAGAATGCTGAGATGACACCCTTAGTTCTCTGATGAGCCTATTCTTTCTAGTACCTCCGTGGAAATGATGGACCGAGAAAGAAATACCATCACAGCCAATTTTATCTTGGGTGGTGGGTAAATCAAATGCCAAAAGCCTCTATAATCTTCACTGAAACACAAAACAACTCTGAATAAACAAGCACAAGATACAATATATAGAGCAGACAGACAAGATAGATTTATGTTTGACTCTAGAATTAGGTCAAATTGACTTTACAGTTGTACTTTTTCAACAAACACATAAACTTGTACCTGTTGAGTGAATGTTTAATGACTCTTAATTGTAGGTACATTGTTAAGGTTTAATTGGAAGATGTACCTTATTAGCCTAAGGCAAAATTTTAAGAAGCAGCACCATAGTAGAATTGCTATGGCTTTGGTAAAACATGTTATACTTGTCAATCCTGGTAAAGGTAAGTTAGTGGGATGTCAATTAAACAATTAATTTCTGGTGTAATAGAACAATTGAATGTTTAAAAGATAGAAATCTAAATTCTAAGATTTTTATAGGAATTACTTCTTTATTATAAATGATCGTATACGCTCTTATAGCTGGAAGGGACTTCTGTAATCTAACCAGTCATTTTACAAGTGAGGATGCAAAAGGTGAAAGAAGTTGAATAACTTCCCAAAGTCAACATCGAACAGATTAATGGTAAGAAGTGAGTCTTGATCTCAAGTATTTTGGCTTCCATTCCAGTGTTCTTTCACTTATAAATAAAAAAATTTATTTACCTATTTGATAGAGAGAAAGGGAGAGAGAGGGAGTGTGAGGTGGGGGAGGGGCAGTGGGAAAGGGACACAAGCAGACTCCCTACAGAGTGAGGAGCCGGAGGAGGGTCTCGATCCCAGGACCCTGAGATCACGATCAGAGTGAAAATCAAGAATCGGACACTTAACCTAACCAACTGAGCTACCCAGGTGCCCCATTCAGTTGATATTCGAATAATAAAGCTTGTCTTTTTAATGTAAATATAACTATTCATTGCCTTCTAGAAAGTGATGGATCAATTCTTAATGATGAGCAAATACTGTTACCACTACCTATCAAAACTGTATTGGATGAAAAAGGACATGATCCCCAATTTTTTACAGAAAACTATAAATGAGAGGTAACATCCCTAGGTCAATCAGCCCTTCAGTTGCATATTCATTATATTCCTCTTCAAGAGAAAAATTAACAATCTTTGTGGATGCTTCTGAAAAACGGAAAGTATTCTAGAATAATGGAGTATTTTAGATACCAAATCAATACTTGCCATAGTTGAGTGACACAATGATTAAAAACACCATTATAAATAAGCAAGAAACATGAAGGGCTCTCTTCATGATAAAGAGTGGGTGGGCCTCCGTACTATCGTTACCATCCTCCTATGATGCAGGAATTTATAATGCAATAGCCAAGCCTAAGTAAAGCTGGAGAATGTTACTTTTCAGCTCCACGCGAGATGCATAATGCCTCCTGACCTAATTAAAAAAGCTTATTTGAAGGCAAATGTTATAGCTCAAAATGTTATATGGCATTTGGTGAGGTTGAGTAGGCTTACATCATAAGAATGGGAAAACCCTACTGATTCAGGGAAAGAGACAGAGGAAGGTTTTTGTTGTTGTTGATAGCAAACTGAGTTACTTCAGACTTCTGACCAAGCAGGTTATTGAAAACTAGTGTGTCTCGTAGAGATGACAGCCTGGACGTAAAGAAGCCCAGAGAGAAGTGTGAAAAGACTCCTGGGGTGATGTCCCAATTTTACTTTATCCTATCAGCCAAGGTGGATGTGAACTATTATCAGGAGAGCCCAGGTCACGATGAGGGGAAGGCAAATCCCCAATTTCGTAAGGAAGTAAGAGCTATCTATCGAGTTAGGCTGTGACATGCCTTCCTATTTAATGAACTGATTTATTTAGAGGCAATGTAGGTTATTTTTTTTCACAAACATGGCCACAGACTTGTCCATTTTTGCTAAGAAACTAAAAGATGCAAGCAAGAAATGTTAAGGTATTTACACAAGGACGACATTTGAGCTGTCTGCAACCAGAGTATTGCAGAGCCCCTGTGGTCAGATAAATTAGTCAGGAAATCAGCGTTTATTGAGTTTTCTCTATGCCTATGGTCTGGGAAGTAGAAAGTCAGAGGCATAGTTAGTGTTGACAAGAAATTTACAATTAAATCTTAGAATATAAATTAGGGAGCTACCTCTCGTGGAGCTTTGAGCGGCCCATTCAACCTTTCAATCTTTGCTTGTTGCAGGAATAAAATCTTTGCTCTTAAAAGAATCATAGCATAATGTTTAAGACCATAGGCTTTAGATCCAGACCAAACTATACTGGACTCATAGACAAATTTACTAGTTATGTGATTTGGGCGAGCGATTTAACTTTCCTATGGTGCCTGATATGTATAAGTGCCCCATAGATGGTAGCCAGTGTTAATAAGAATGACAGATCAGTTTTATTAAACATTAATCAGAGAGTAGTGTATAAGTACCAAGAAATTTGTGAGGTTGTTATTATAAGGAAATGTTTTCTAAGATAACTCATGAAAGAAATGCATTCTATAGGAGAAAGAAGGAAATTTGTCAATATTTATGAAAACTGTAACTATGTATCTCCACCAATTGAGCTGGGGCGTACTGTGGAGATAACAGTATGATTTATCACACAAGTCCAGGGATGTTCACGGCTGATTATTTGAAATAGCAAAGATTGGGGAAGAACTTGAATTTCTCTAATAAAAATTATAATAGCTTATTGAGTGTTAACTATATTCCGAGTATTATTGTAAGTTTTTAAAATTAATAATTTATTTCCCACAAAACCCATATGCAGTATGTACCATTATCATTCCCACTTAACTCATAGTCATGTCAAAGAACTTATGTATATTTATATGTACTCTCCCGAAATGTTGTTCAAGCAAAAATAAGCAACATTCAAAATTCCATCTCTCTCTCTCTCACACACACACATACACGTATATAAAAGTGGTCAGATTGGATTTAAAAAATTAACCTAACAAGATATTTCTTACAAGAGACTCAGTTTAAATATAGGAGACAGCTTTTTAGAAATGTTCAAAGGATAGGAAAAGAGACACCATTCAGACACAATGTACGAAAATCAATTGTATTTCTGATGCCAACAATAAAACATAAAAATAAAATATTAAAAATATTATCTGCAAAAGACTAAAATATAACAAGCACTTGTAGCAACTCAAACAGAAGATATTTAAAAGTTCTGTACTAAATAATACAAGATGTTATTAAGGTCAATTCAAGAAGACCTAAATAAATGGAGGCATATACCATGCTAATGGATTAGAAGGCTGAATAGTGCAATGATGCCATTTCTTCCAAAACTGACCAATAGAGTCACTGTAACCGCAATCACTAATTCCAGCTGGTGTGTGTGTGTGTGTGTGTGTGTGTGTAATTTGAAAAGCTGATGCTAAAATGCATGCAGAACGTAAAGGGTTAAGAAATAACCAATGCAATCTTGAAGAAGAAATAACTTGAAGATCTAAACTACCAGACATAGTAATGACTAATAAACTGGTATTGGTTCAAGGATAGACAACAAACCAATGGAATAGACTAGAATTCAGAAACAGATCCAAACACATAAGGTCACCTGATGTTTGACAAAGCTGACACTACAGTGCAATGGGGAAAGGATGACAATTATTTTTTCAATAAATGGTGCTGGGTCAATTGGATAGCCATTTGGAAACAAATGAATGTTGAACCTTTTATCTCGCACCATCCACAAAATTCAATTCTATTTGGATTGTAGATCTAAATGTGAAAGGTAAAAAACTAAAGCTTTTAGGAGAAAACTTAGGAGCATATGTCATGACCTTGGAACAGGAAAAGACTTCTTAAACAGGGCACAAAAAACACTAATCATAAAAGAAAAAAAAAAGGATAAATTGGATTACATTAAAATTAAGAACTTTTGGTCATCCAAAGACACTGTTAAGGGAGGGAAAAGACAAGCCAGAGTGGGAGAAATTATTTGCACTAACATACACCAGACAAAGAATTTATACCCTGAATATAATGGACTCCTGCGAAATAACAGTTACAAGCAAACAACCCAACATAAAAATGGGTAAGACTGAACGGCACTAAACAAAAGATAACCCAATGGCCACAGGAAAACAGACAAATGCAAACAGAAACTGCAACGAGACACATTTCCGTGCCCACCGGCAAGGCTAGACTGGAAAGAAGGGCCCCATCAAGAGTAATGAGGAGTGCAGCGATGAGGCGAACTTGCACTTCTGACGGAAGTGTAAATTGGGACAATCACCTTGAAAAACTGCTCGGCAGTGTCGCTAGGGCTGAATATGCGCATTCCTGTACGAGCATAACCAGCACTTGGCCCTGCTCCCACGTGAGTAAGCATGCACATCACCGACACAGAGCTCACAGGACACGCGGCACCCTGAGATACTGCAAAAGCACAGCCCCCCTGCGCAGGCCTGGGGCTCAAACGCAACCTTGAACGTTTCCTAGAAGCCTTGCCCGCCTTGCAAAAACACCTTTATCACTGACTTTTGCGGCGCCAATATCTGAATAGGCCACGACCTTTGTGGACACGGCAAGCATGTGAGAAAGTTTTTTCCCACCACGAGTAGACGAATCAACTAATGTGAACCTGGAAATCTGGAGGGGCTTTTCGGGTTTAAATAATCTCTTGGTTTTCTGTTTTTGTGAGTCTTCTGAAGCCCGACTCTTTTACACCACTTTGCAAACCAACGTCTTTTCGTCTTCAAATCTACGAGTCTTCTTTTGACAATCTTAAAACAGACTCCTAGTTACAGACACAACACAATGAGTATGTGTGTTTAACGTGCACGACTGTTCCAGGAGAACACGAATCAGTGAATTGTGGTATAAAATGGACTGAAGAGGAGGACTAAATGAATTGCAGTTTATATATTCAATGGAACATTATACAACATGAGAATAAGCAAGCCACTGTCACATGCAACAGCAAAGAACCATCTCGACGAACGTAATTTTGAGCGTAAGAGTCCAGACACGCAAAATACTTACTTTACGATCCCGTTTATATAAAATTTTAAAACAGGACAATTTATGTGTGGTGCTAGATGTCCGGGTAGTGAGATACGATTACCATCGGGGTGGATCGTGATTAGCCTGAGGAGGATTCACGTGCTGGGAATATTCTTTCCTGACCTACATGCTGGTTACATGGATGTAGTCACTTTATGAAAATTCCCTAAAGCTGACAACTAAGATCTGTGTACTTTTTTGTAAGGATGTCATACTTAAAGATTATTTTAAAATGGCAAAGGACATAGATTGATAACAGACAAAAGCACATGCCATGCCATCGTGAGGACAGGCTGACTGTGCGAGAGGTTGGTCCGACTTGTGTGGAGAACAGAGGCTGGGTGTTTGAACACGTTTCTTAGAAAGCATCCTTCCTCAAACCTAGGAAGACTTTGGTCAGAGATGATGGGGATGGGTGTGGGGGCTGGGCTGGTAGTGGTCCGAAACAAGAGAAATAGAGAATTAAATTTCAACGAGAGGGAGAAGAGACTTGGGCTATGGGGTGAGGAAGGCAAAAGAGAGTCAACGCGTTCAGTCAGGTTCCAGCCTTGCCAAGGGTTGATGATCAATACATTTTCCTCTGGCCCAGGATTAAATGGGTTAGCTGCATACCTCCACGCACTTCATGCCCGTAATATCCTCACAGGACCGGCGTGAGCGCAGCCACAGCCCGCCGCACCACAGCGGCCTTATTCGCTGGAGCTTCCCGACCCTCATCCGCGCATGCGCGAGTCAAGCACTAGCCAGTATTTAATGATCGACTCCTATATAGATGCAGGCACTGGGAAGATGGAATAAAAAATAAGATGTTAGGTCCTCAGAAAAGCTAACAACATACATGGAGATACAGGGCTATCACATATAAAACTGAGTGGGTATAAGAACGGCATTCCAGGGTCTACTTTGTGTGGGGAGCTCACACCCAAGCACCCGGCCAAGGTTCTCAGCTGTGTAAAGGGACCCGGGGGTATGGTACCAGGAAACGTTTGGGAGAATTTTCCTGACACCACCACTGGAACTGCATACATCTTTTAATTGTTTTTAGCGATTTTATTTTTAATCTCTGCACCCCATGTGGGGCTCAAACTCACAACCCTGAGATCAAGAGTTGCATGCTCTACTGACTGAGCCAGCCAGGTGCCCCTGAAACTGCATATATCCAAATGTTACGATCATATTTACACCATTCGTGGTATCAAATGTGTTTTTACATAGGTGTGGGGACTAATTATTATTTTCCAACAAATGCAAGTAGGATACCAGCTTGATGACCTTAAGCAACAAAACCTATGGATCATGGAACATGGAAGATTCTACATTGGAACTCATCTCGACCCATTCTGGCAGTTTTTCTATGAAATGGAATATTGGTAACACTTTGGAGCCCCAAGGGACACCCCTGCTGGTCATAACGCAGAAAGCTAGTGTGCCCGCTCTCCGACTTTAAAAGAAACAACTAAGCTGGCACAAGCTATGAGAATCAAGATGGTGCCAGAAGTTTTCCCATTCAAAACCAGCAAGACAACTATCAGATATGGAGTCCAGCGTTGAGGTGACTGCGTTTTGGTGCTCTGTCAGGCATCAAAGATTCTGAATATGGATTCACAAACAGATATAAGGACCCCCAGAGATTTCCAGAAATATTTGGGAAGAGTCACCATGAGAAAAAACAGACTGTCATGGAGGGGATCAGAGCATCAAAATTGAAAGCATTCGTGTAAATGTCAACTCATCTATTCCCTCATAGGCATTTATTGAGAATGTGTTTCTGTGCCAGGCATGATTTAGTCCCTGGGTTTATGGCAATGGATAAAATAGAGAAGGGGCCTGCTTTCAAAGAGATTATATTCTAGTTGGGAAAGAGAGAATATAAAATTGAAAACAAATAGGTAAGTTAAGGAAAAGGGCTGTAAAGAAAAAATAAAATGGCAAAGGCATGAGGAGTGCTTGGAACAGATGCATCCTTCAGCCAGGGCTGCTGGCCGGCCCACCGTGTGGCTCTGGATGATGAGAGGGTGGCAGCAGCAAGACGATGGGGACAGCGGCAACAGCACAGCTTTCAGAAGCCTCAGACGTGCTGGTTACAGCAGCACTGGGGAACTGACTTCACTTCTAGGTCGCTGTTCAACGTATAAACAACAACTGTCACCGAAGCTTCTTGGGGAAGTCCTATAGCCTCTGATAGATGCTAATGAATGCACTGGAGTCGAAGGAGAAAGACAATTACAGGAACTGTGCAAAGTCAGCAGTGCCCTTGCATTGATAACATGTCTGAGGACAACCTACCCAGAGGCGCTCCCAAGCTCCATCGCGACAGGCACACTGCAGAGCTAAAATAATGCCTGAGTCCCGTGTGATGCCGAAACCCTAACAGGGCACTGAAGCACCACTACCGATGCAACTACGTTGACTGTCACTACAGAGTTGCCATGTTTCAGTAGAAAGAGCTCAGACCCAGAGTGTGAAGACATGAATTTAGGTCTGGGCTCTAGCTGTCAAACTTGAGTAAACAGAGACAAGCTACATTCTTCATCTGTAACCAGAAGGATGACACCAAGATCACAGAGTTATTGCAATGATGAGATAAGATCAACACCTATAGAAATGCTTCGTTCATTCCAAAATATAACAGAAATAACTGTCATCAGCATCTATGCGTCCTGAACCAAATCCATCCCCAGCCTGGAATGGCCACCCTCTGAAATTCCTACTACAAAAGACAGATCCTTTAGATCCTCTTTTTCCCCAGTGAATTGCCAACCGAGAAAAGCTGATCAGCATCTTTAGAGAAAGCATCTGACTCTGGCTTCTCTCTATAAGGACAAATCAATGCTCGATTTCTTGGTTCAGGTGCTGTGTTTATCCAGTGCATTGTACACAAGTGTGGGGCGTGATTCCATTCAGCCCTAAGCAATTCACATTAGAAATATTCGAGCCACACCTCTGTTCGCTCACTTCTGTTTCCGATGGAGCCTGTGGCTATTCCTGACTCATCAGTCAGTGTCCAACTGAGAGTGAGAGGGAGGAGGACTGCCACAGGAATGTTCCTTGTGACAGTTGCCAAAGACCACAGCAATTCCATGTACTCAATAATAAATAGTCCTACTGTGGGTCATACTTTTCTGGTCACCTATCTTCATCTAACTTTCTTTCTTTTCTTATATATTTTCTTTCTTTCTTTCCCTCCCTCCTCCCCTTCCTTCCTCTCTCCCTCTCTTTCTTTCCTTCTTTCTTCCTCCTCCTTCTCCTCCTTCTCCCCCTTCTCCTCTTCTTTTTTTTTTTTTTTTTTTTAGAATAGGTGAATTATTACTTTCCAAAAAATGAATCACAGGGCTACCTATCTCTAAAAGGAAGGGACACTTGGATGGTACAGCTTTATACTGGACCTTGTCATTTTTAGTACAAAATGAATGGAATGCAAAGAACAGAGCCTCTGCAGAAAATTTAAACCAAGTGAATAGTTATTACCAGGCTGCATGTGGCCTACCCAGCTTTATGTGACTCAAGATCCAAAGGCACAGCAAAAGGATTCAAGAGGGAAAAGGCTCCCAGGGTCTCCACATCATTTATAAGAAAGCCAGACATGGGCCTTTCAGCCAGGTGGTGCCGGGGCTATTCACTCATACACAGAGCTGAGTCACGGCATCTCTGTCTTGAGAAGTTAAGACATCTGGGCCCACCATTTACCTGGTGTACTAGTTTCCTATTGCTGTTTTAACAAATTACCACATACTTAGAGGCTTAAAAGAACATAAATTTATTTTCTTAAAAGTTCTGAAGTTCAGAAGTTAAAAATGAGTCTTTAAGGGCTAAAATCAAGCTGTCGGCAAGGCCGAGTCCTTATAGAGGATCCAGGGAGAATCAACTCCATGGCTCTTGCGGCTTCTAAAGGCTGCCAGTATTTCTTGGGTTTTGGCACAGCACTTCAATCTCTGCTTCTGTGGCCGCATGGCCTTCCTCTATTACTTACTTTGCTCTCCTGAGTCTCTCTTATAAGGACTCTTGTGATAACATTGCACCCACCCCATCTCAAGATCCCTAATCACAACTGTAAAGTCCCTTTCACCATATAAAGTAACAGTCACAGATTCTTGAGATTAGTTTGTGGACATCTTTGAGCACCATTATTCCCATTATTGGGTGCCTGGTTCAAGCTGTCCTGTCTAGCTGAGGATGAGAGGGAATCTTCTAAACAGAGGAAAAGAAAGTTCAGACTGGCTTAAACTGATAGGAGTTAACCACATTTTCTTCTTTCCTCTATTCCAATAACTTAACTAGGTCTTGGCATACAATAGGTCCTCAAAATGAGAAAGAATGCTGGCTGTCCCCCAATATGCATGTCACACTTTGTCCTTTGTCAATAGAATGCCCTGATAGAGTTGAGAACAAAGCTGCCTGCTATTAAGTATTTTCAAGTTCTGGTTAATGGGAGCAGAAGAGATGTGCACAACTTCCAGACTGTGGTTCTGGAGTAAAACAGTGGGCCCTTCTTCCCTTTCTCCTTCCTGGTGGCTGGAATTACGATGTGATAATGGGAAGTGAAACCACTGGAAAAGACCAGGAGACAGAAGCCACGCGCTGAACACCAATAAGGCAGATGGAGCCTGGGTCCTTGAAAGAATGGAAACTATTTTATCAGGCCAGTGGTTTGCACTCAGATTATTTACAGACAATTGAATTACAGAGCAATAAACTTTCTTATTTGGGTCTTTGCTATAGGAGCCAAATTCATTTCCTAACGTAGTTTTCAATGTATGAGAACGAACTCATTCTCTCCACAGCTTTGCCACTAAATGGATATAAGATCTTACATAGATCAGTTTGCCTCTCTGATCCTTGGCTCCTTTAGTTGAAAAATAGAATTGATAATAATATGTACTTCATGTGTTGCAAATATTAAATAGGAGTGGACAAGTGGCCATCATTTGTGAACTCTAAGGCACTTTACAAATACAAGGGTTGAAAGATTAAAATGTAATTTCTGATTCCTCCTCAAACATGTTTGGCTTTTTAACATTTTATTGTCTAAAAGGCTCTACCAATTTTCTCATTGACTTTCATTTATTTAATAAGGTCAGCAATATAATTTGTAGAATATATATACAAACTTTTTTCCTCTAGGAGTTAATACAACTATATTTATTTTGAATGGAAAAAACATAAGACCCATTAATTTTTATTTTTCTGCATTAGCCTCTGTAAAAATGTTTGCTCACCAGAGTGCAGGGGAGGAAAACTAACCTTTCCTTCCACCCTTGGTAGTTCTTGGCTGGGGGTGCTCTAACAGAAGACAGATTCAGAGGAGAAAAACGTGCAACTTTATTAGATGTACGTTTTACATCTACTTACAGGAGCCCTCAAAAGGAAATGAAGACCCAAAGACCCAGTAAAGGTGAATGTTTAAATAATGAATTGGACAAAGAGTAGGAAACTATGAAAACACGGTAAAACAAAGGGGTTGGCCTAGCGCAGTCAGTGTGCAAGTAACTAGGAAGATGAGGATTAGTTTCACGAGGCTTGTTAGTGCAGATTTTCCTCTGCTTCCACTTCCCATCTTTTGTGATAAGAATGTTACTCTACTCCTGGGGCGCCTGGGTGGCACAGCGGTTAAGCGTCTGCCTTCCGCTCAGGGCGTGATCCCGGCGTTGTGGGATCGAGCCCCACATCAGGCTCCTCTGCTAGGAGCCTGCTTCTTCCTCTCCCACTTCCCCTGCTTGTGTTCCCTCTCTCGCTGGCTGTCTCTATCTCTGTCAAATAAATAAATAAAATCTTTAAAAAAAAAAAAAAAAAAAGAATGTTACTCTACTCCTGGAAGAGGGTGGACATCTTCATATGGGGGTTTTATCTCCTTCTCATCAAAGCACCTATTCTGCATCTGCTGTTTTCTTAAGCACCTTTAGCTCAAAATAATCCTTATGCCAAAGTGGCATATTTGGGGGTGGTATACTTTGCCACCCTTCACCAAGCTTAAACAACGTCTGTTTCTCCACTGGTGACTTCATGTAAGTGAACATGTTACCCAGCTGCGGATTTGGAAAGAATAACCTGAAAAGGGGTTGTAAAAGGCCGCATGCCAGTTACAAGTTAAGCTACAGGAACTCAGAGTGTGAAAGAGGTAAGTAATCAACACTTTTCACACAAAGAAGGTCTAGAACACCCTGTCCAGGAAGCAGGGAGAGAACAGACTCCAATGTTCTCGGTAGAGAATTCTGTCTCCCAGCTTCAGATCCCTGAGCTCTAGATTAAGCCATAGTTTAAATTCCACATTTTTAAAAAGATTTTATTTATTTATTTGAGAGAGAAAGAGCGAGACAGCTGAGAGAGCACAAGCAGGGTAAGTGGCAGAGGGAGTGGGGGAAGCAGGCTCCCCGCCAAGCAGGAAGCTGGATGAGGGGCTCTATCTCAGGACCCTGGAATCATGATCTGAACCAAAGGCAGATGCTTAACCAACTGAGCCATGCAGGAGTCCCTAAATTCCACATTTAGAATGTGCTGAGAGCAGAGGTGGAAGAGCACAAATGGAAAAGGTGCCAGTTGGCCACCGAACATGTTCTAGAATTCCAGTGGCCATATGGGTTTGGATGAAGGACTGGCACTGGCCAAGCGAGGACTCTATGAACCCCTCAGGTTGGCTTTTTTGATTGCCCTCTATCCTTCCTTTTCATTCCTTCCCATTCTACCCTCTGTGGGATCAGAGATGTAGCAGAACAATATGAGCATTTTGGAACCACAGAAAGAGTGTAATATTGACCTCTTACTTTTTGGCCATCAGCAGTACTTAAAGGTTTTGTCACCGTTTAATATGATGGGAGAATGAAGTGTATATGGTTCCTTTTGTTATCCTTTTGTCCACACACGTAAGACTCCCACTTGCATTGTTTTCTTAACAAAAGTCCTTCACTGACAAGTTTTACCATGCTTCTATACAAATTTAAAGATGATCCTTACTAAATAATAACATTTCAAATTTGCAACTCAGGGCTCACACACAGCTTTTCTTCTGTTCCTTTGTGTTTGGCATATACTGGGCACCTTTCAGGAGCTGTTACACATGCAAAGGGTTGTTCTTCTGGATGCATAACAAACTGGTGCACGCAAACCACCAGGACACTGTAATTACAAACTGGAAACTCATAACTGGTGCATGAACCACTTCCTTTATGAGTGGCTCGGCTTTATTCACAACTTTTCTCATTGGAAGGGCCACGTCTTCTGGCTCTACCTTTAATAATGGTGATAATCATAATAACTGTAATAATGGAGCATTACTTTCTAATTACAAAGAAAATTTCTTCTGAAGGGCTCAGAGCACTTCACAGACATTATCTCATTCATTCTCATAACCTCTCTGTGCTGTTTGTCAGTCGCTAGCATGGTCATAGTAACAGCTAGGTCATGTCCCACTTCTCCCTACTCTCATAAAGCCAGGATGGCAAGGGGAACTTTGACACTTTCCAAACTCCAGTGGAAACGTTTGCCTATTTCTGAATGTGTCAATTATGCAACTTGGGACATCAGTAATGCAACACAAAGCATTGCATGTGAGCTGCACGTTGGTGGAAGAGAAACTTTTCATGGTTTCGGCATGTCCTTCTAAGAACACAACGCTCTGCATTCTGTCAGTGGAAAACTGCCAAAGACAGATTCACCGCAGTTGCTAATGGCCTCCTCTTGTGCTCTTTCCCATAACTCTCTAAAACAAGGCTCAGCACTCTGGAGAAGAATGGTTTTTATGTTTGTAAATAGTTATGTGTGTAAAATAGTTAGATCGGTCCCTAAATAATATCCCGGATTTTGCCTCTTGGATCCCCAAGTCTAAAATAGTTACCACACGATTCTGTACAAGTCTGCCAACCTCTACGCCCGAGACTAGGACACAGACACAAAAGCCTGGACGGTTGGAGGGGAGCAGCATGGGCAATCCCTGAACCATTCCAGGGCATGATCAAGAAAGGTCCTAATGCTAAGATTCACCTGACAGAAAAAGGTTCCTGGCCATGATTTGCTGGTGCTTTATGTGCCCTTTCAATTGCCCAGTTAGATTATCTCTTGGGTCTTAATTATACTCTTCCCAGAAAAACAGTGTATCTGTAATCTGGCTACACCAAGTGATACTTTTTGGTTTCCTCTTGAGGTTCAGATCTTCAAGCCATTGCACTGCCACATGGTTGCTGACAGAGTCACGTGTGTGTGTGTGTGTGTGTGTGTGTGTGTGTGTGTGTCTGTGTGTGTGTTTAATAGTATGTATTGCTTGTGTCTGGGCTGTTTTATTTGCACAGAAAAAAAGGATTAAAGGCATAGTTATGACACACCTTCGAGATGTTTACCAGTCCTTACAGTCAGTGAATAAGCAATGGGTGTGGTAGTTTTGACTTATTCACGTTCATATGCTGTTTTGCTTTTCTGATCTCTCAACTTTGGATGAAGCCTCAGTCTCAGTTACAAGGCAGTTCATATTCAGAAACACCTAAGAGACAGTTTGATACAAACCCTCAGGGAAAGGACAGACTGGTTATTGGGCCTGGTCTTTCTGAGCCACAAACGACAGTGAGACCACTGTTCTCGAGGCTGGCACTGACTTTGCTGGTCTTCTAGGTCCTCACGTACCTCTTAGTTTAGCATTTTGTTTACTTTTTCCCTCCCTGTTCATTCCTCCCTTTTATTCCCCCTGTTGGACAAAAATAGGGTAGAAACAAGGTAGTCATTGGACATTTTTATATTTTGAGATCAGCTTTCGTTTAGTGAGGACTTTATAAGTATTTAGTATAGTGAGAGAGTGGTTTTCATTACTGACTTTTGGGTCATGTCTTCTGTTGGCTGAGACCAAAGCAGTAAATAGAGTTGATTTTGACAAAGAAGAAATAAGGGCAAGATTGAACACATGTTCCACAGTGTTCTTAATATGCGAGTACATCACAACAACAAATCCGGTCCTACCCGTGCGCCTGGAAATTGAGTATCACAGACAGACTTTACCTTGTCTTGTCCCCTTTCATGTTACAGAGCAGAAAGGATGAGATGATATGCACTTGCTGGGGGAGTAGTCGAGAGACCACGGTATGTGAACTTGAGAATCACGTGGACTGCAAAAGGGATTAGTCACCAGTCATGGCACCCTGTAAACCAAGAAAACATTTTTGATGGTAACCAGTAACAGATGACAGGAGGCGAGTTGTAAAAATAATTATCGAAAGTCAATGTTAGATTTCTATTTGAAACTTTAAAAAGTAATCTTTCCAGGGCACCTGGGTGGCACAGCGGTTAAGCGTCTGCCTTCGGCTCAGGGCGTGATCCTGGCGATCTGGGATCGAGCCCCACATCAGGCTCTTCTGCTATGAGCCTGCTTCTTCCTCTCCCACTCCCCCTGCTTGTGTTCCTTCTCTCGCTGGCTGTCTCTATCTCTGTCGAATAAATAAATAAAATCTTTAAAAAAAATAATAAAATTAAAAAAAATTAAAAAAAATAAATAAAAATAAAAAGTAATCTTTGCTATGACCGCAGAAGCACCGGCAACAAAATGGAGATGCCTCAAACTTCATCAAAATTAAAAATGTTTGTGTCTTAACAGACACTATCAAGAAATCGAAAAGGGTAACCTACAGAATGGGAGGAAATACTTGCAAATCACACATGACAAGAGATTCATATCCACACTATTTAAGAACTCCTACAACTCAACAACAAAAAAATAAACAACTCAATTTAAAAATAGGAATTTAAACAGATCTCTTTCCAGAGAATATATACAAATGGCCAATAAGCACATAAAAAGATATTCAATATCATTAACCATTAGAGAAATGCGAATCAAAACCACGAGATACCACTTCACATCTACTAAGATGGTTATAATAATATTGATCATCATCATAATAATAATCCAAGAATAACAAGTGCTGGGGAGGATGTGGAGAAAATAGAGCCTGTGTGCACTGCTGGTGAGAATGTAAAATGGTGCCACCATTACGAAAAATAGTTTGGTGTTTCCTCAAAAAGGTAAACACAGAACCATGATATCACCCAGTAATTCCACTTATGGGTCTATGTCCAAAAAGATTGAAAGCAGTAACCCGAACAGATATCGGTTCACCAGCATTCATAGCAGCATTATTCACCACAGCCAAAAGGTGGAAGCAACCCAAGGGTTCATGGATGAATAGATGAACAAAATGTGGTTTTGTTTGAAATTTTAATATAGGCTACAACACAAATGGAACTTCAAAACATTGTGATTAATGAAATAAGCCAAACACGTAAGGACAAATATTTTATGAGTCCACTTATGTGTGGTACCTAGAAGAGGCAAATTCATAGAGAGAGTAGAACAGAGGTTAGCAGGATCTGGGGGTAACAGAGAAGGAAAAGTTATTGGTTGATGGGTACGGAGTTTATGTTGGGGATGACGAAAAAGTACCTAGCTGAGACAGCCACACGACACTGTGAATGCATTTAATTCCACCAAATTGTACACTTACAAATGTTTAAAATGATAGATGTATATTTTATGTATGTTTTACCACAACAAAAGTGATTTAAAAGAATAATATTTGATATTCACTTCAATCCTCATTTTTTTGCCAAGAAGCTAACATTTTTATTCTGATTTTGGGCTTTTGTTCTCATCATTAGGAAAGTAGTTTTCAAACTTGAAACTGACAGCAAAGCTCCCTGAACCAGCAGCTGTGATTCTGTGCCCCTCTCCAGGAACTGGAATCGTGTCTGTAGTTATAATTTCAGCACATGTGGATTGAGCTCGTAATATGTGTATTAGAGAGCAGAGCTACAATTCATCTTAATGATGGTACGTGAAAGAACATCCCGGCAGGGCACCTTAATGAAATGACAATTGGTTGAAGACTTAGAAGATTAAAAATACCCAAGACTTTCAGAAGCCATATCAACTCTCATTTGGATCCTTTAAGGGATAGTGTAAAATAATGTTCTCTGCCAAATAACAAGAAAGCTTATAGCAAATAGACTAAACATCCTTCTAATATATTTTTCAAGGATGCAGCCATTAAAAACGTCTAATCAGAAAAGCTAAAAATACGAGCCAAATTCTCGAGTTTGAATATCATACAGATACCTCTGGAAGAAACTTCCTAATGAACAGACTAAAATACTGCCAAAAATAGTTAGATTCTCTTAAAGTAAAATACTTACAATTCCCTTCATGGAGCAGATATTCTTGGTCAAGCTTTGCAGTAGACACAATATATCTTTCACTTAACTCTGAGGACAGTCTTATGAGGCAGGGAATAGTAAACCCATCACACCGATAAGAAAGCTGAGGCTCAAGACGTTAAGTATGTTGACTAGAGCTCATAGTAGACAAGGCTTCATTGTTATTACGGCATGACTGTCATTTCACAGCAAAGATGTGGACACAGTGTATGTCACATTTTATAATCAGCACATTAACCAATACAACAAAGAGAAAAATTATGGTCAGGCAGGCCTCCTTTTCTAGGCCCAACACAGCACACAAAAGGCAACAAATTTCATAATAAGAATTCTAATTCTTTCACTGAATAACTTGAGATAGCCATTCCCTATCTTAGTTTCCTCAAGAAAAATATCATTGAGTACCTCTTATTCCAAGTACTGCACCAACCATTTTCACATGCCTTATCTCACCTAATCAGTTCCACCTAATTTTTGTTATTTTCCTTCTAGCATGTCTAGCAGACATGAAAGATGTGATAATATCCTCTGTGACAACTGATATGCTAGTACCTACTGGTATTTTTTTAAAGATTTTTTTTAAAGTAATCTCTACACCCAATGTGAGGCTCGAAATTACAATCCCAAGATCAAGAGTTGCCTGCTCTACCAACTGAGCCAGACAGGCACCCCTATAAGAACTTACTTTGTTAACATAACAAACTACTATGATTTACAATTAACTAACAATATTTCTTGAATTTTTCTTGTATTAAATGTACTTACCAATCCTTCACATTTTTAAAGTAATCTATTTCAGAATTAGCAAATTCTTTTCAAATTATTATGCAATGCATAATATGAGCACCTATTGTGCTTACCAATAACTTTGACAATTTGGATATCTTTTCAAAAATTAGGGTATTCCGAAAACTTCCTAATATTCATACAACTAGGTAAATTAGAGATGAAGTCACCCTATCAAGGCTTATTCTCTAAGGGTCAAAAATGTAGCAAAACTTGATGACTGTCTAGTTTATGTCCATCTTATGCTTTTGGACAGTCAATTTAGTATGTAGTAAGAGAACAAGAAACAAATATTAGAATAGATTCATAATCCTGTGAATAGACTGCGAATTTTATCTAGAGTACATGAGTTAATAATTCTGGTTTTAAAGTACAGTCCTGTCCTACTGTGCACTTTAAGCCCTTGGGTCTTTCTGCACTACAGCCAGCAAAAATAGAACTGGGATTCTACATATTACTCAGCTATCAAAAAGAACGATTTCTCAACATTTGCTGCAACATGGACGGCACTGGAGGAGATAATGCTAAGTGAAATAAGTCAAGCAGAGAAAGACAATTATCATATGGTTTCTCTCATCTATGGAACATAAGAACTATGAAGATCGGTAGGGGAAGAAAGGGATAAAGAAAGGGGGGGTAATCAGAAGGCGGAATGAAGCATGAGAGACTAGACTCTGAGAAACAAACTGAGGGCTTCAGAGGGGAGGGGGGGGTGGGGGAATGGGATAGACCGGTGATGGGTAGTAAGGAGGGCACGTATTGCATGGTGCACTGGGTGTTATACGCAACTAATGAATCATAGAACTTTACATCAGCAACCAGGGATGTACTGTATGGTGACTAACATAATATAATAAAAAATATTATTATAAAAAAATAAATAAAAATAAAAATTATATGCTTTAAAAAAAAAGAAGTGGGATTCTACAATCCATGCACTGTTCTCTATACTAATGAACAATCATTTGCCTTAGTCTTTATTATACTTCTTTACCTATTCTCATTCTTCCTGGCTCTGACTTTGAGACCCAGTGCTATTTATGCACTCACCTTCACATTCATGCTTGCTCTGCAACACTGCTTCTCCTGCTTAAAACTTCTTTTGCTTTCTGGAGGGAGGAGTTAAGATGGCGGAGGAGTAGGAGACACCGTTTTCAGCCGGTCCCCCGAGTCGAGCTGGATAGGTACCAGACCAGCCTAAACAACCACGGAACCAGCCTGAGACGCAGGAAGATGCATCTGGATCTCTACAAATGAACATCTCCAGTGCTGAGTATTGAGGTACGAAGCGGGGAGCCATGAAACCGTGCACAGATATCGGAAGATAAGCGGAAGGGGGAGGGAGCCGCCGCGTTCGGGCACCGGGAAGCGGTAGCCACTTGCACGGGGGAGCGGGCGGGCTCGTGGTCGGCACCCGCAAAACAGCAGACAGAGACCAAGAGCCGGGTGCGCGCGCCACCAGGCATCTCGTGGAACACCGGAATCCCGGTGCGCTCACTGGATCCAGACTGAGACCAGGAGCTTCCGGAGCGCGCGGGGCGGCTGACGGCTGGCGGCGTTAGAAACACAAAGGACAGAGACGCGCCGGCCCTGGAAGTGAGGGCTGGGACGCCGGGTGTGGGGCGCACATCCCGGGACGCTGCAGGGTTGAGCAGCACCAACAGTAACAGAGTTAAAGTGGCCAGAACACTAGTAGAGAACAGGCCGCAATCCCTCTGTTCTGTGACAGAGGCTGAAATTCGGCCGCTGCTGCTCTGACTCTGAGAGAGGCACAGCAAACCGCCAGGGAAAGCCGCCAGAGAACAAAAGCCGGGAAATACCGGCTCAGGGAGTGCCCATCCCCATCCCCCCTCGCAGGGGATGCGGAGACTCTACCCAAACAGGGTTGCCTGAGTAGCGGCGCGGCAGGACCCTCCCCCAGAAGGCAGGCTGAAAAATCAAGAAGCCCACAACCCGGGCGCCTGGGTGGCGCAGTCATTGAGCGCCTGTCTTCGGCTTAGGGCGTGATCCCGGCGTTCCGGAAAGGAGTCCCTCATCGGGCTCCTCCGCTGGGAGCCTGCTTCTCCCTCTCCCACTCCCCTGCTTCTGTTCCCTCTCTCGCTGGTTGGCTGCCACATAAATAAATAAATAAAATCTTTAAAGAAGAAGCCCACATCCCTAAGATCCCTATAAAACAAGGGGCACGGCCTGGGACCCAGTCAATAATTTGGGCTCTGGAAACCCTGCAACCTCTCCTCATCAGAATGACAAGAAGGAGAAGCCCCCCCCCCCCCAGCAAAGAAAAGACAGTGAGTCTGTGGCCTCTGCCACAGAAATAATGGATATGGATGTAACCAAAGTATCAGAAATGGAATTCAGAGTAACGATGGTCAAAATGATGAGTAGAATTGAAAAAACTATTAACGAAAAGGTTACTGAGAATATAGAATCCCTAAGGACAGAAATGAGAGCGAATCTGACAGAAATTAAAAATTCTATGAGCCAAATGCAGGCAAAACTAGAGGCTCTGATGGCCAGGGTCGCAGAAGCAGAGGAATGAGTTAGTGAATTGGAGGATGGGTTAATAGAGGAAAAAACGAAAATAGCAGATGGTCTTAAAAAAATCCACGCCCACGAATGTAGGTTACGGGAGATTACTGACTCAATGAAACGATCCAATGTTAGAATCATCGGCATCCCCAAGGGGGTGGAGAAAAACAGAGGTCTAGAAGAGATATTTGAACAAATTGTAGCTCAAAACTTCCCTAATCTAGCAAGGGAAACAAACATTCGTGTCCAAGAGGCAGAGAGGACCCCTCCCAAGCTCAACCACGACAAACCTACGCCACGTCATGTCATAGTGCAATTCGCAAATATTAGATGCAAGGATACAGTATTGAAAGCGGCCAGGGCAAAGAAATTTCTCACGTACCAAGGCAAAGGCATCAGAATTACGTCAGACCTGTCTACACAGACCTGGAATGAGAGAAAGAGTTGGGGGAGCATATTTAAAGCTCTTTCAGAGAAAAACATGCAGCCAACGATCCTTTATCCAGCAAGGCTGTCATTCAGAATTGATGGAGAAATAAAGACATTTCAGAATCGCCAGTCACTAACCAATTTTGTAACCACGAAACCAGCTCTACAGGAGATATTACAGGGGGTTCTATAAAAGTAAAAAGGCCCCAAGAGTGATACAGAACAGAAAGTCACAGCCAATACAAACAAAGACTTTACTGGCAACATGGCATCATTAAAATCATATCTCTCAGTAATCAGTCTTAATGTAAATGGTTTGAACCATCCCATAAATGCCACAGGGTTGCAGATTGGATAAAAAGAAATGACCCATCCATTTGCTGTCTACAAGAGACTCATTTCGAACCCAAAGATGCATTCAGACTGAGAGTAAGGGGATGGAGTACCATCTTTCACGCAAATGGACCTCAAGAGAAAGCTGGGGTAGCAATTCTCATATCAGATAAATTGGATTTTAAACTACAGACTATAGTTAGAGATGCAGAAGGGCACTATATTATTCTTAAGGGAAGTATTCAACAAGTGGATATGACAATTATAAATATATATGCCCCCAACAGGGGAGCAGCAAGATACACAAGCCAACTCTTAACCAGAATAAAGAGACATATAGATAAAAATACATTAATAGTAGGGGACCTCAACACTCCACTATCAGAAATAGACAGAACACCCTGGCAAAAACTAAGCAAAGAATTAAAGGCTTTGAATGCCATACTCGACGAGTTGGACCTCATAGATATATATAGAACACTACACCCCAGAACCAAAAAATACTCATTCTATTCTAATGCCCATGGAACATTCTCAAGAATAGACCATGTTCTGGGACACAAAACAGGTCTCAACCGATACCAAAAGATTGAAATTATCCCCTGCATATTCTCAGACCACAACGTTCTGAAATTGGAACTCAACCACAAGGAAAAATTTGGAAGAAACTCAAACACTTGGAGACTAAGAACCATCCTGCTCAGGAATGACTCGATAAACCAGGAAATCAAAAATCAAATTAAACAATTTATGGAGACCAATGAGAATGAAAATACAACAGTCCAAAACCTATGGGATACAGCAAAGGCAGTCCTAAGGGGGAAATACATAGCCATCCAAGCCTCACTCAAAAGAATAGAAAAATCTAAAATGCAGTTTTTATATTCTCACCTCAAGAAGCTGGAACAGCAACAGAGGGACAGGCCTAATCCACGCACGAGGAAGCAATTGACCAAAATTAGAGCTGAAATCAATCAAGCAGAAACCAGAAGTACAGTAGAGCAGATCAACAGGACTAGAAGCTGGTTCTTTGAGAGAATCAATAAAATTGACAGACCACTGGCAACACTTATCCAAAAGAAAAGAGAAAGGACCCAGATTATTAAAATTATGAATGAAAAAGGAGAGGTCATGACGAGCACCATTGAAATTGGAAGGATTATTAGAAATTTTTATCAACAGCTATATACCAATAAACTAAGCAATCTGGAAGAGATGGAATCCTTCCTGGAAACCTATAAACTACCAAGATTGAAACCGGAAGAAATTGATTCCTTAAACAGGCCAATTAATTATGAAGAAATTGAGTCAGTGATAAACAACCTTCCAAATAACAAAACTCCAGGCCCGGACGGTTTTCCTGGGGAATTCTACCAAACATTCAAAGAAGAAATAATACCTATTCTCCTAAAGCTATTTCAAAAAATAGAAACAGAAGGAAAGCTACCAAACTCATTCTATGAGGCCAATATTACCTTGATCCCCAAACCAGGCAAAGACCCCCTCAAAAAGGAGAATTACAGACCGATTTCCCTAATGAATATGGACGCCAAAATCCTCAACAAGATACTTGCTAATAGAATCCAACAGTACATTAAAAGGATTATCCATCACGATCAAGTGGGATTCATCCCTGGGATGCAAGTGTGGTTCAATATTCGCAAATCAATCAGCGTGATACATCATATCAACAAGAAAAGACTCAGGAACCATATGATCCTCTCAATCGATGCCGAAAAAGCATTTGACAAAATACAGCATCCTTTCCTGATTAAAACCCTTCAGAGTGTAGGAATAGAAGGTACATTTCTCAATCTCATAAAAGCCATCTATGAAAAGCCTACTGCAAATATTATTCTCAATGGGGAAAAGCTGGAAGCCTTTCCCTTAAGATCAGGAACCCGACAAGGATGCCCACTCTCGCCACTATTATTCAACATAGTACTAGAAGTCCTTGCAACAGCAATCAGATGACAAAAAGGGATCAAAGGTATTCAAATCGGCAAAGAAGAAGTCAAAATGTCTCTCTTTGCAGATGACATGATACTCTATATGGAAAACCCAAAAGAAGCCACTCCCAAACTATTAGAAGTTATAGAGCAATTCAGTAACGTGGTGGGATACAAAATCAATGCTCAGAAATCAGTTGCATTTCTATACACGAATAACGAGACCGAAGAAAGAGAAATTAGGCAATCCATCCCATTTACAATAGCACCAAAAACCATACGTTACCTTGGAATTAACTTAACCAGAGACGTAAAGGACCTATATTCTAGAAACTATAAATCACTCTTGAAAGACATTGAGGAAGACATAAAAAGATGGAAAGATATTCCATGCTCATGGATCGGAAGAATTAACATAGTTAAAATGTCCATGCTACCCAGAGCAATCTACACTTTCAATGCTATCCCGATCAAAATACCAAGGACATTTTTCAAAGAACTGGAAGAAACAGTCCTTAAATTTGTATGGAAACAGAAAAGGCCCCAAATCTCCAAGGAACTGTTGAAAAGGAAAAACAAAGCTGGGGGCATCACAATGCTGGATTTCGAGCTGTACTACAAAGCTGTGATCACAAAGACAGCATGGTACTGGCACAAAAACAGACACATAGACCAATGGAACAGAATAGAGAGCCCAGAAATGGACCCTTGGCTCTTTGGGCAACTAATATTTGATAAAGCAGGAAAAAACATCCAGTGGGAAAAAGACAGTCTCTTCAATAAATGGTGCTGGGAAAATTGGACAGCTACATGCAAAAGAATGAAACTTGACCACTATCTCACACCATACACAAAAATAAACTCCAAATGGATGAAAGACCTCGATGTGAGACAGGAATCCATCATAATTCTAGAGGAGAACATAGGCAGCAACCTCTACAACATTGGCCAAAGCAACCTTTTTCATGACACATCCCCAAAGGCAAGAGAAACAAAAGATAAAATGAATTTATGGGACTTCATCAAGATTAAAAGTTTCTGCACAGCCAAGGAAACAGTCAGAAAAACTAAGAGGCAGCCCACGGAATGGGAGAATATATTTGCAAATGACACTACAGATAAAGGACTGGTATCCAAGATCTACAAAGAACTTCTCAAACTCAATACACGGGAAACAAATAAACAAATCAAAAAATGGGCAGAAGATATGAACAGACACTTTTCCAATGAAGACATACAAATGGCTAACAGACACATGAAAAAATGTTCAAAATCATTAGCCATCAAGGAAATTCAAGTCCAAACCACACTGTGAGATACCACCTTATGCCAGTTAGAATGGCAAAAATAGACAAGGCAAGAAACAACAATTGTTGGAGAGGATGTGGAGAAAGGGGATCCCTCCTACATGGTTGGTGGGAATGCAAGTTGGTACAGCCACTCTGGAAAACAGTGTGGAGGTCCCTTAAAAAGTTAAAAATTGAGCTACCCTATGATCCAGCCATTGCACTACTGGGTGTTTACCCCAAAGATACAGACGTAGTAAAGAGAAGGGCCATATGCACCCCAATGTTCATAGCAGCAATGTCCACAATAGCTAAATTGTGGAAGGAGCCGAGATGCCCTTCAACAGATGACTGGATTAAGAAGTTGTGGTCCATATATACAATGGAATATTACTCAGCTATCAGAAAGAACGAGTTCTCAACATTTGCTGCAACATGGACGGCACTGGAGGAGATAATGCTAAGTGAAATAAGTCAAGCAGAGAAAGACAACTATCATATGATTTCTCTCATCTATGGAACATAAGAACTAGGAAGATCAGTAGGAGAAGAAAGGGATAAAGAAAGGGGGGTAATCAGAAGGGGGAATGAAACATGAGAGACTATGGACTATGAGAAACAAACTGAGGACCTCAGAGGGGAGGGGGGTGGGGGAATGGGATAGACCGGTGATGGGTAGTAAGGAGGGCACATATTGCATGGTGCACTGGGTGTTATACACAACTAATGAATCATCGAGCCTTACATCGGAAACCGGGGATGTACTGTATGGTGACTAACATAATATAATAAAAAATCATTAAAATAAAAAAAAATAAAACTTCTTTTGCTTTCTTTTGCTTTCCTATCATGACTTAAGTTTTCCCCTGGCAAGTGAGCCTTCAGGCTCTCTGCATAAAGATCCAGCATGGCCCATTTCAGTCGCTCAAACACTTTGACTTGGCACATTCCATAAGCATAGAACTACCGCTGGGTTTGTGCTTTTCTCTGAGCAGAACTTTCATGTGCTACATATAATTAGGATGATGATAGTAGACCAAAGTTATCCTAAACTCAAGAGCATAAACCAAGCAACTTATTATAAATCAGACACTAACTCTCCCAAAATTGTCAAAGAAAAACAAATAATCTTTTATCATAATAGGTTATCTTTTCAGCACACACACACACACACACACACACACGTGACAGATAAGGTGGAGAAACTTGATTTTGATGGCCATTATGTCATCTGGGATGCCAGTTAAAAAAACAATGGATCAGTATGGCCAAAGGACTGAGTATCTGAGAGATTTCCATTTCAAATTGCCATTAGCAATTTTGTAAAGATTATCTCTACATCACACTTGACATTGATAAAAGAAATTGAAGATGACACAAATCAATGGAAAGATATATCACGCTCATGGATTGGAAGAATGAATATTGTTAAAATGTCCATACTACCCAAAGCAATCCACAGATTGAATTCAATCCCTATCAAAATACCAATGGCATTTTTCATAGAACTAGAGCAAAGAATTGTAAAATGTGTATGGAACCACAAAAGACCCTGAAGATCCAAAGAAGAACAAAGAAGTAGAAACTAGATGTATCATGTTCCCTGATATCAGACTACACTACAAAGCTACAGTAATCAAAACAGTATGGTACTGGCACAAAAACAGACACATAGAACTCTAGAACATAACACTAGAGTTCAGAAATAAAGCCACATATATATGGTCAATTAATCTTAGACAAAGGAGGCAAAAATATACAATGGGGAAAAGACAGTCTCCCCAGTAAATAGTGTTGGGAAAACTTGACAACTGCATGAAAAAGAATAAAACTGGAACACTTTCTTACACCATCTGCAAAAATAAACTCAAAATGGATTAACAACTTAAATGTAAGACTGGAAACAATAAAACTCCTAGAAGAAAAGATAAGCTATAAGCTCTTGGACATTGGACTGGGCAATGTATTTTTGGATCTCTCTCCTCAGGTAAGAGCAATAAAAGGAAACATAAATAAATGGGACTATATCAAACTAAAAAGTAATTGCACAACAAAGGAAACCATCAACAAAATGAAAAGGGAGCCCATCAAATGGGAAAAGATATTTGCAAATGATACAACTGTAAGGGGTTAATATCCAAAATATATAAAGAACTCATACAACTCTGTATCAAAAAAACAATCCAATTTAAAAATGGGCAGAGCACCCCAACAGACATTTCTCTAAAGAAGACAGACAGGTGGCCATCAGACCCTTGAAAAGATGCTCAACATCACTAATCATCAGGGAAATGAAAATCAAAACAATGAAATATCACTTTACACCTGTCAGAATGGCTCTTACCAGAAAGACAAGAAACAGCAAGCTTTGGTGAAGATGTAGAAAAGAGAGATCCCTCTTGCATTGTTGGTGGGAACGCAAAATGGTGCAGCCACTGTGGAAAACATTTAAAAATTAAAAATAGAACTATAATACAATCCAGCAGTTCTCCTTCTGCATATTTAACTGAAGAAAACAAAAACACTAATTTGAAAAGATATATGCACCCCTATGTTCACTACAGAATTATTTATAATAGTTAAGATGTGGAGGCAACCTAAGGGTTCACCAATAGGTGAATGGATAAGGAAGATGTGGTTTATATAGACGGTGGAATATTACTTAGCCATTAAAAAAACAATAAAATTTTGTTATTTGCCACAACATGGATGTATCTAAAGGGTATTATGCTAAGTGAAACAAGTCAGAGAGAGAAAGACAAATTCCATACGATTTCACTTACATGTGGAATCTAAAAAAACACAAAACAAATGAACAAACAAAACAGAAACAGACTCAGGGATACAGAGAACACACTGGTGGCTGCTAGGGGGAAGGAGTTTTGGGGGATGTGCAAGATAGGGGAAGGGGATTAAAAGATCAAACTTTCAATTATAAAATAAATAAGACATGGGGATAAATATACTGCATAGAAAATATAGTTAATAATATGCAACAACTTTGTATGGTGACAGATGGTTGCTAGATTTGTCATGGTAATCACTTTGTAAAGTATATAAATGTTGATTCACTCTGTTGTACACCTGAAACTAATAGAATATTGTATGTGAACTACACTTCAAATAAAAAAAATTATTATCTCTACACAATGCTTCGTAAAAAGGGTGAAGTGTGATGGTTTATTATAAGCTTTTGGGAACAAAACAGTCATCATACTGACTGAGAGCTGAAGAATATGCCAGAGAGAGTAGTTTAAAGTAAACATACAGTTGTTAAATATAACCTTGAAGAAATGCTGATTAGATCTCAACCAGAGGGAGAAAAAGAAAGACACAGATTAACCTAGACCAGTGGTTTTCAATTAGGGGTGATTTGTACCCCAGAAGACATTGGGCAGTCCAGTGCCATTTTTGGTTGTCACCATTGGGGCAGTGGAGTGTGTGCGACTGTTATCTTGTGGGAAGAGGACAGGACTGCGGCTAAACAGCTTACCATGCCCATGACAACTGCTCGCAACAATAAATTATTCAACCCAAAGTCCAGCAGTAGGGCCAAGATTGAGAAATCCTCATCTAGAGCAGAACACTGTGAATCCAGCTGGCTAATATTTAATCGGTGTGGTTAAAGGGAGAGCCACATGTGAATATACCTTGCAGAGCACGCGCATAAGCATACCCTGGGCCACGTATCAAGTTTGCCTCTGCTGTTTCCATTTTCTCTTCACCCTAAGTCTACTGATTCGGTATAGTATTCTTTGTGATGTCTGTGTTCACATTTGGGTCAAAATCTTATTCAAGAAAGTTTCTAAAAACATGAGTCCCAACACAAAATGGCTAACCATTTCACGAGCATTTCCTCCTAGAAGTGGAAGTATTTTCATGGACAATAAAACATGACAGGTCACAAAGAAGGAATCTCTAGTTATGGAATCTAGGCATGAACAGACTTAGAGTGGAAAATTTTCATTTGTGGGGGTATTTGGGGGGCTTAGAGCTCATGCTTCCCCCATATGAATGCCTCTTTTCTCTGTAAGACTAGCTCTGGGTAACCATGAACGTGACAGCTACCAAGTACATATCAAGGGACAACAGTCATTCAGACTATGAACAATCTAGGAATAAGAGAACTCTAAATACTAGTAACATCACCATTCTGATGAAAAGAGTAGCTGTGTCAGTTTTCCTGTAAACTATTTCAAAAATATTATTAGGGAATGCTATTTACCTTTCAAGATTTCTATCAACATCAAAACAATGAATGGCTCCTTTAATTATGCAAAGTGGACTTCTGCTCAAAACAAGTTATACTGAATCCTTGTGTTCTTATGCCTCGGGATATTATTTTGTAATATATAATAAAGAGCAAGTAATAAATATGCAAATAACTATATAAACACATGTACAAAACCTATAAAATATTAAAGTTAGAATCAATATGAAATCAGTACATAATTAAAAAGGGAAAAACACATTTTAAAAAAAGGGAAAAACCCACTGTCTGGGGCAGTGGGTTTCAAAATGCCTCCTGCTCTATGATTTTGAGGGATTCCTGTCTCACATCGAGGTCTTTCATCCATTTAGAGTTTATCTTTGTGTATGGTGTGAGAGAGTGGTCAAGTTTCATTCTTTTGCATGTAGCTGTCCAATTTTCCCAGCACCATTTATTGAAGAGACTGTCTTTTTTCTACTGGATGTTTTTTCCTGCTTTGTCAAATATTAGTTGCCCAAAGAGCCGAGGGTCCATTTCTGGGTTCTCTATTCTGTTCCATTGGTCTATGTGTCTGTTTTTGTGCCAGTACCATGCTGTCTTTGTGGTCACAGCTTTGTAGTACAGCTTGAAATCCAGCAACGTGATGCCCCCAGCTTTGTTTTTCCTTTTCAACAATTCCTTGGCGATTCGGGACCTTTTCTGGTTCCACACAAATTTAAGGGCTGTTTGTTCCAGTTCTTTGAAAAAAAATCATAGAGGAGAACATACGCTGCAACCTCTTTGACATCGGCCACAGCAACTTTTTTCATGACACATCTCCAAAGGCAAGAGAAACAAAAGATAAAATGAACTTGTGGGACTTCATCAAGATAAAAAGCTTCTGCACAGCCAAGGAAACAGTCAAAAAAACTAAGAGGTAGCCCACAGAATGGGAGAAGATATTTGCAAATGACACTACAGATAAAAGATTAGTATCCAAGATCTACAAAGAACTTCTCAAACTCAATACACGGGAAACAAATAATCAAATCAAAAAATGGGCAGAAGATATGAACAGACACTTTTCCAATGAAGACATAAAAATGGCTAACAGACACATGAAAAAATGTTCAAAATCATTAGCCATCAGGGAAATTCAAATCAAAACCACATTGAGATACCACCTTACACCAGTTAAAATGGCAAAAATTGACAAGGCAGGAAACAACAAACGTTGGAGAGGATGTGGAGAAAGGGGAATCCTCTTACACTGTTGATGGGAATGCAAGTTGGTACGGCCACTTTGGAAAACAGTGTGGAGGTCCCTTAAAAAGTTAAAAATTGAGCTACCCTATGATCCAGCCATTGCACTACTGGGTATTTACCCCAAAGATACAGACGTAGTGAAGAGAAGGGCCATATGCACCCCAATGTTCATAGCAGCATTGTCCACAATAGCTAAATCATGGAAGGAGCCGAGATGCCCTTCAACAGATGACTGGATTAAGAAGATGTGGTCCATATATACAATGAAATATTACTCAGCCATCAAAAAGAACGATTTCACAACATTTGCAGCAACATGGATGGGACTGGAGGAGATTATGCTAAGTGAAATAAGTCAAGCAGAGAAAGACAATTATCATATGGTTTCACTCATTTATGGAACATAAGAAATAGGAAGATCGGTAGGAGAAGGAAGGCAAGAATGAAGGGGGGGTAAACAGAAGGGGGAATGAACCATGAGAGACTATGGACTCTGGGAAACAAACTGAGGGCTTCAGAGGGGAGGAGGGTGGGGGATTGGGATAGGCCGGTGATGGGTATTTAGGAGAGCACATATTGCATGGTGCACTGGGTGTTACACGCAAGTAATGAATCATGGAACATTACATCAAAAACTAGGGATGTACTGTATTGTGACTAACATAATAAAAAAATATTATATAAAAAAAATGCCTCCTGCAGAGACCTGGGTCTCCCAGTTATGCCATAGGAGGCACGAGGCGGGGGGACAAGCTGGAGTAGCTTCCCCTTTCTGTATTTGCATTTTGACTTTTCATATAAAAGTTCTTGCAGAAAGGGATTCAGTTGGGGAAAAAATTGAAAATAACTGCTCCAAGGTGTTTCCAATGCAAATTAAAAAATATATATACCCTCAAAGATATTTTTAATTCACTTGAATTTTTGGAATAAACAGACCGTGAACAGTTAGGTGAGATAGAAGGCAAGTAAGCACCACAGTGTTGCATACAAAATGTTAGTTGGTAATTGCTGGAGAAGCCCTTCACAGAAGACTCAGTTGCTCCCTCATACTGTGTTATATTCCAAATGAGCTCAGATAACTTTGACTTCAGTTACATGTCTATCCATCTGTCTTCACAAGACGTGGCTCCTAAAGGTTCTGGTCATGTTAGACTTTTTAAAAAACTTCCAGCGTGAACACAGTGCCAGACACATTGCCAAGTCCTCAGTTGTATGTTTGTTGAACTAAATTGCTGAATGTCATGAAATAATTCTCTATGGTCATACTTCTGCCTTCACAAAAAGTCTGAACAACATAAAATGCTGTAACTGTTTCCCCCCTTCTTTGGAAGATTTATTTATTGTCTGAGACCAAGTAGAACTTGTTTCTAGAAAGATAAAAAGGTTTTTTTTAACCCCCCCCCCCCCAGAAATTCCCAGAAACAAATATACTACAAATATCACAATTCAATTTTCCTTTTATGTAATAACTAATAAAAACAGAAACCACCATGCCTCAGTCCAAACAGCTTCCCTTCTTCATACACAAAAACTGGGAAAGCATTTAGCATGCAAATCAAATAATGGGCAATTGGGCTATTGCTAACCTAGATGTCTCAGGCAGGTTAATGGGAAACAAAGCAACTTTATAACTTCAAGTAACAGCCATGAAAGTCTAAGTAATTTCAAGACTCTGAAGGCCAACTTTCAGATTCATATGGGCTCAAGATCCTAGATGTATAAATTTCCCCACACGGAGAAAAGAATCACCACCAACAAAGTAACAACAGTTTATACAGAACTATGTAAACCATAATGAATTTCCCACAGTTCTGAAATATGACTACTTCATTTCTTTTCCTTTTAATATTTGTGAACATCACAAGGCTAGAGTCAACCAGAGTATCTTGAAAATGTACTTCTTCGAAAATAGTGTTAATTCAAACTTGTTATTAACTTACGTTGTAGGACTATAATTGTCTAAAGCCGTAACCTACAGTTCATATTAACAGCAACAAGGACTGAAACTTTATGTAAAAAGGATCGTGGAGATTAGCAACAAAGATAAAAATAAACAATATACAAGAGAAAGGATAGTCCCAATTTCTATTAAAGATATACTGTAATTAGCATCCAGTCATTTGGGATTCCTGTGGCAGGTTCTGAACGTGTAAGCCTTACACTCATTTTGGTCACTGCTTTCCACCTCTTTTCTAGCCTTGGTCTGTGCTTCACTCATTTCTGGCTTCTTTCTTCACCCTCTCCTTTGTGTGCTTTCCCTTCTATATCTTGCTCGAGCTAACCCTTATTTTGTATTGTTGCTCATTCAAATCCCATTGGGTAGTCAAAACACACACCACAAATACACACAGACACACACAGGCACACAGACCAGACATACAGACAGACATTTCAAAGAGTTCTATCATCCCCAAGATCACTCATTCAGTCTCAGTGCAATTTTCAGTATTTCTTATCAGCATTAAGAAGCTGATTTCACTGGAAAAGTCAGACAGGGATTTTAGTCCATGAATAAAATATGCAAAAGGAACACATGTGCCTAGATAGACTGAAAAACAAAAGCAATACAACAAACTTTTAAATTAGGTAATGAGGATACATATGACAATATATGTTGTTCTCCTTATAAGAATAATACATATTTTTTGAAAATTTAAAAAATACAGAGAAATATAAAGAAGGAAACCAAAATTGCCTGTAATCCTGCCACAACAGACATAATCAATTCTCACCCTTTGCTATATTTCCTTCTAAACTTTTCCTTGTGTGTTCATTTACATGTATAAACACACAAATTAAAAATAATAAGATTGGAAGCTTACTCTGTGTGTGTGTGTATATATACACACAAACAATTATACATTTAAATATATAGTTAAAATTCTATAAACTAAGCGATTTTTAAACATTCTAGAATAATTTTGCTTAACAAGTGAGATATTTTTTTTAAAAAGAAAGGCAAATAAAACATGCTTTCTAAGGAATTTGCTACATGTCTTCAAAGTAAAGATGTATCACTGTGATTGGACAGGAAGGTACAGCGTGGATCTAGAATGGTGTTGCTAATGAGATTAAGTCCATGAGTTCAATCGCTGAATGAATGAGTTTAGCACCACACGTACAAAAGCTCTATTCCGTGGCCCCAGAACACACCCCAGCCCCGAAGAGTGGCTTCATACTTATGCACCACAGCTCAAGTAGTGGGTGTCTGGAGAGGGTGTGCGTCTGGTGGAACCCAGCATTTCATAAGCCTATCTGGGCACCAGAGCCCATTCAGAGTAAGGACTTTTCCCATCCTAAGGAATTACCATTCCACAGGATGTACTTTGGGAAATTCTGGCCATAGTACTTAAACTTTTCAGTGTGGTATCATATGAGGAACTTCATGATCTGGCTCCATGCAATTTTTGAAACATAGTGAGAAAAATTCTGGGTTGTGGAATCAGGTACATTGAGTTTGGATCCTTAACCTTTGTAAGCCTCACTTTTCTCATCTATGAAAGAGATTAATAACAACACTTTGCATATAGTTGTGTGGAATAGAAATAATGTGAGAAAAGATTTAACATATTGTCCTCTCAATAAATGGTGGATGTCTTCACTATTATTGTTGTTGCCCTTTTCACCACATTTACTCTATTCCATCATATAATTCCTTTCCTCAAGCCCAGTAATTCCCAACAGGCATCCTGCCAACCATATGCAAGGTATGGCACCAAATTTTGACAAACGTGCAAATTTTGTTGTTGCTATAATTGAATCTGTACTGTGTTTTGCCGTTGCTTGTCATTGGAATGTTCAGCTAAGAGGACATGGGGTATCCAGTAAGAGGTCAAGGCAAATTCATTCTAAAGTAAGATTTACAGAAATATGTGACACTTCTGCCTTATGAGCATATATGAGCAGGGGAGAAAACTACTCAAACACAATCACATTGCTGAAGAGTGACCGCTCGAGCAGTGTGAGAACTATGAGGTATTTCCATACATGCTAGGATATACCCTTGCAGTGTAGTGCCAATCTGGGTGATGATTACTGCGTATTTGTTTAGTGTTACCCCAAGTCTTTTCATCCCTTAAAGAGTGTTGCCCACAATTCCAGTGTGCCGTGTAGAAAATTGTTTCAAATCCTAGTCATGTCAAACCACGTATGGTCCCTTGATATACGAAACACTTTCTTGCTTCCTTGACTTGGCACCAAAAAAACCAAAACACAAAACAAAACTCCTTTCCTTGTCAGTCTAACAATATATCTACTTTCGCACACTCTTTGAATGTTTATTTACTGTCTAAAATCTAAGGTTGGGGTAAGTTATCAATAGTGGACTAGAAGACAGAAGGCAAAAATGAGAAGATAATAATCCTTTAGGAAATACAAGAATGATAGAAAACTTGGTGAATACAAAAAAAAAAAAGATTTAAAAAATACGAGTATTTAGAGCCAATGCATGGTCGTCTGTGACAGAATTTACACATATTATAGGTCTTGAAGAGGAAATAACAAGACTCCCCAGGCATTGCTGTTGGTGTTTACTGATACTGTACACAAGGAATGTCATGGCCCTGCAGCTCTTAGCCCACGGATCCTCCCTTTCATGGCTGGGGAATATAACGCTGGCTTCAAGAATCTCAAGACCATGAACCCAGGCCAAGCCGTTGTTATTCTGAGTTAATCATTCTAAGGTGAGGCTCAGGAATCTACACTTCACATACGGCCACTAATTGATTCTGACGCACATGATCCACCAACCACGCTTGGAGAAACAAATCTAAAAGTCATCTTCCAGTCAATTAAAGAGAAATTCCAAAAAGATAGAACTGAATCAAAAAACACAATTTTAAAAATTGGAAGATAATACCACGCATACACACACACTCTTACATTTCTAATGTTGGGAGATGGAATCATGGTTCCTAAATACTGAAAAGCACTCGAGCATTCTTTCTCCACAAATGGAAATAAAATCCACTATTGTGGACTGAATGGTATCCCTGCCCGCCCTCAAACTGATATGTTGAGGACCTAAGTCTGAACGGGACTATATTGGAGATACGGCTTTTGAAGAGGTAATTAAGGTTAAATGAGGTCCTAAGGGTGGGCCCCAATCCAATAGGACAGACATCCTTATGAGAAGAGGCAGACACTGCCCACACACAGAGGAAAGGCCAAGTGAGCTCACGGTGAAAAGGGGCCATCTACAAGCCAAGAGGAGAGTCTTTCTAGAAACCAACCTTGGTGGCACCTTGATCTTGGACTTCCAGCCTCCAGAACTGTGAAAAAATAAATTTCTGTTGTTTAAGCACCCACCCAGTATAGTATTCTGTTATGGCAGCCTGAGCTGCTTTCATACATTTATCATTCTTAAAAAAGAATATATCTATGGCTTAAATATTTTGTCTAGTAAGTGGAAATTACTGACGTGGACACAACCATTTGTCTCTGAAAGAAAATTTCTAAGAAAAAAAAGGTTTTCACACCCATAGAGAATTTCCTTTTTAAAAAATAATGTTTTGGTTTTGGTATGGTACTTATATTCATTAAAAGTTCCTGATAAAAATGTGTAATTAAAAAAAAAAAGGTGAACAGACTAAAAAATAAACAAGTCTTCTTAGATTCATCAGAGAAATGAGGTCACAGGGCAAACTACTGCCCCAAATATTGGAGAGACAAACGAGTGGACACCAAGAATCACAACTTACTTGAGTAGAAACCCACAAGCAGAAACCACTTGTAAAAACCAGCGCTGGGGTAGGAAACCCTGAACTCTGATTGACAAACTGCTGGAGGCTCAGTGTGGACAAGTCTGGGTGTTAAAAACTCCAAGGGGGTCCAGTCATAGGGCAGCCCCACGCTTTTGTGGCTTTTACCTGTAGGAGCTCTACTAGGTTCTCATAGTAAATATTAAAGAAAAAAAAATCTTTTCTTGCTTCTGGCAGGGGGAGAGGAAAACAATCACTTTGAAATATGTTTCTCAACAGGTACTACCCTCAAGAGAAACTATTTGGTGAGAAGATAACCTGCCAGGGTTGTTTCAGAGCCTAACCAACCTGAAGGAAGGGACACACCCAACTCCAGCCCCCACTAGCCGTCCTGCCCTCTGAAGCAGGAGAGAAGTTGAGAAGCACTTGTGAAGTTCACAGACCAGAGGCCCGGCTTACTACAAGATTAAGCTCTAAACATACGACCGTAGACTGCTTCCCCTCCCTGCCATACTTCACCACATCACTCAAGACCTAGTTAGTTTAGTTCAATGCTTTTTTATGTGGTACATTGTGCTTGCCCTTCAACAAAAAATGACAAGGTATAGTGAAAGGCAAAATACAGTTTACAGAGACAGAGTAACCATCAGATCTAGATGCAGATATGGGAAGGATACAGGAATTATCAGACTGGGAATTTAAACCAACTATGATAATATGCTAAGGGCTCTAATGGATACAGTAGACAGTATGCAAGCACAGATGGGCAATGTAAACAAATTTCTTTGATATGGAAGAATCAAAGAAATGCTAGAGATCGAAGCCGCTGTACAAAAATGAAGACTGCCTCTTTGATGGGCTCATGAGTAGTCTGGACATGGCTGAGGAAAGGATCTCTGAGCTTGAGGATTTATCACTGGAAACTTCCTAAAGTGAAAAACAAAAAGAAAAAACACTGAAAAAAAAAAAGTAACTGAATATCCAAGAACTGTGGGACAACCACAAAAGGTATAACATAGATCATGGGAATACCAAGAGGAGGGAGGGAGGGAGGGTGGGAGGGAGGGAGGAGAGAGAAGAAATATTTGGAGCAGTATTAATTGAGAATCTCTCTAAATTAATGCCAGACACCAATCCACAGATCCCAAGAAGCTCAGAGAACATGAAGTGGGATAAATGCAGGAAAAAAACAAAAACAAAAAACAAAGACATCTGGGCCTATCATATTCAAACTGCAGAAAATCAAAGATAAAGAAAAAATGTTGAAAAAAGGCAGGGGGGAAAAAACCACCTTAACTATAGAGAAGCAAAGATAATAACTATACCCAGCTTCTCCTCAGAAATCCCACACACAAAAGGAGAGTAGTGAAATATTTAGTGTTGAGAAAAAAAAACAAACCATCAACCAATAATTCTTTTTTCTGTGAAATTATCCTTTCAAAGATGAAGAGAAATAAGGCTTTCTCAGGCAAATTGAGGGAATTTGTTGCCAGTAGGCCTGTTTTGCAAGAAATGTTAAAAGAAATTCTTCAGAGAGAAGAATACAGGTCAGAGACTTGGGGCTATACTAAAAAAAATAATAAAAAATAGAAAAATAAAAAGAGCTTTAGAGAAGGAAGAAGTGAAGATGAAACGAAAACTTTTATTTTTCTTATTCTTAATCTACAGCTAACCGTTTGTTCAAAATAATAAGAACAACAATGTATCTGATGGTTATAGCTTGTGTATAAGTGAAATGAATGGCAACATTAGAAATATTTTGTTATTATAAGGTTCCTGTACTACCCTTGAAGCAGCGTAGCATTATTTGAAAATAGATTAGCTGTAAATGCATACTGTGAACTCTAGGGTAAGTACTTTAAAAAAATTTTTAAAAAATAAGTATAACTGATCTACTAATGAGAGAAAAGCCTATCAAATGCTCAATTAAAACCACAAAAGGCAAAAAAAGAGAGGAAGACTAAAACAGGAACAAAGAACAAGGGCAATGAATTGGAAACAGTAACAAATATGGTGAATGTGAATTCAACTAAGGGGCTTTATTCATAATTATCAAAACGTGGAAGCAATCGAGATTTCTCCAGTAGGTGAGTAGATAAATAAACTGCGGTACAATCAGACAATGGAATATTTTTCAGGCCCAAGAAGAAATAAGCTATCAAGCCATAAAAAGACATGGAAGAACATTAAATGCATATTATTAACTGAATGAAGCCAATCTGAAAAGGCTACCTATTATATCATTTCAACTAGATGACATCCTGGAAAAGGCAAGACTAAGGAGAGAGTAAAAAGATCACTGGTTGCCAAGGGGTAGGGGAAAGAGAGGGATGCATAGAGGAGTACAGAGGATTTTCAGGACAGTGAATATCCTCTGTATTTTAGGGAATGCCACTGATACGCTTTTGCAAATTCAGGTTTGATATAGAAAAGAACTGGAGTTAGAGACAGTGCTATGCCAGAGCCTGTTCCAAGCTTACTAGATTGACTGTTAAATACTCAGGAATTTTGTGTGTTGGTTGGTAAAACACTATACCTTGAAACGATCTGAAGTGCAAGTATTTATACCAAAGAAGTTGGCAAAGGCTACAAATCAGGTTTGGGGTTTTCCCCCCCTCTTCAAAAAGTAGTCTACCTGCACACCACTGATTAGAGACAAAATTTGAGAGCTATAAAATGGAAAGTAAAGGGAGTGGTTACATTTTCTGCATAGTTATTGACTTTGAGGTCTATCAATATAAGCCAGGTATATATGTGAAATACCTTTAATCCTCACCCTAGGGGCAATTAGTTAGCATTTGAAGTAATCTAATCATGAACACACACTCTAGCAATCGTTCTAACTTGTACTTTAGGTATTATTATAGAAATCTGCATCAGAGGTTTATTAGCATAAGAAATGGTAGAAATCACTTTTGTTGACGTTAGTTTGCTGAAACGAGTGGTGTTCTGGATATGCAGGGGTTAGAACAGGTTATAAAAACCCAGCAAGCTCTCTGACAATATTCTTGACTCCATCCTGGAGTGAATCTTCCATGCAAGGTATTTGTTAGAGTGTTTGAGGAGAGAAAGTAGAGATGTCATCATCTTAAAATAACCAATTTTAAAAACTGTTTTTGTGCCTTCTTGATAATAAATGGATATATATTTGGCATTGCGCTAAGATCTGCTTTTATTGTACTGTGTTCCTGGAAGCAACGTATGGAGAAGACACCTTCTTTGAGACAATGGTAGCTACCAGTTTTTACCAAAAGAATCTGACAAGTTTTTGAGCAACCATTTTGATTGAGGTCAGTTTGTGATGGAGGTAAGAGTTAACAGAGAATTCTGAGCTTCAGTCCTTACCCATGTAAGTCCCCCCCAAAAGATTTTTGTTTCCATGATGCCTTGTATCTATTGACCTTACATATCACCTTAAGATTAATCTTTCAATCATGATAGTCTTCCACTTTAAAACCTTCCATGATACTCTAGTAATTAAAAAACTACATTTCTTAATCAAGTATTCAAAATTATTCATAATCTGGCTTCCATCTAAATTCCCAACCAAATGTCTCACGTCTTCCTTCATTCTAGCCAGACTGCTTTAGACAGTCTTTGAAACACACTACATGCTTTCCGTTGTAAGCAACATGCTCTTTAATAATGCTTTACCTTGGAGATTCTCAAAGTGTTGTCCAGGACCTGCAGCATCACCATTGCCCGGGAATTTGTTAGAAATGCAGATTCTTGGGTCGCATCCTAGACCTGTTGAGTCCTAAACCCAGAGGGCAGTCCCAGTAAAGTGCATTTAACAAGCCCTCTGGGTGATGCTGATACGTATCTTGAGAACCACTGACCTGATCTATTCTGCATATTCTTTCGCTGAATATCGATTGAGCCCATTAGCATCAAACTTTAAGACCCAGATCAAACCTAGGCCCTCTGTGAAGTCTCTATCATCCGAAAACCTGAATTACTCATTGTTTTATACCACATATTACTGTTCTGTTTAATTTTTTAAGACATCCATTTCATGCTCAGCTAGAATGTAAGTAACACAATCGTGTCAAGACCATGAAGGTCATGGCTTCAGTGTTAAATGAAATCCCTAGATCAGGAGGCAGGGATCAAAAAAGCAAGAGGTGAGGGGTGCCTGGGTGGCACAGTGGTTAAGCGTCTGCCTTCGGCTCAGGGCGTGATCCCGGCGTTCCGGGATCGAGTCCCACATCAGGCTCCTCTGCTGGGAGCCTGCTTCTTCCTCTCCCACTCCCCCTGCTTGTGTTCCCTCTCTCGCTGGCTGTCTCTATCTCTGTCGAATAAATAAATAAAATCTTTAAGAAAAAAAAAAAAAAAAAAAGCAAGAGGTGAGAAAACAAAAAAGAATCCAGGACTTGAAGAATGCTGGAGTTCCCCAGCTCTGTCTTCCATTGGAGAATGTTGAGGTGGCTTAAAATGCAGAAACAAAACAAAACAAAACAAAAAACAACCAGGTTAAATTGCTGGGTTAAAACCTGAAAGAGAGGATTCCAGGGGTGTAATATCTGTCCTTTAATCCCAGAGAAAGTCCTCTTCACATTTTCACTGACCTAGATTAAAAACTATCCACTCAATAAGACAGAGATACAGCTTTTTTTCCAAAAATAATAAAATTATTTTTTCTGATTCTAAAAATTATATGCAATCATTGTGAAAATTCAAATACAGAGAATCCCCAAGGTTATTACTCCAAGTTCCATCCATGACAAATATCTATTGTTTGCATTTTAGTGGTCATCCTTCCAGATGATCTCAACAATATGCCATGACATCAACAATTACAGAGCAAGGGGCGCCTGGGTGGCACAGCGGTTAAGCGTCTGCCTTCGGCTCAGGGCGTGATCCCGGCGTTATGGGATCGAGCCCCACATCAGGCTCCTCTGTTATGAGCCTGCTTCTCCCTCTCCCACTCCCCCTGCTTGTGTTCCCTCTCTCGCTGGCTGTCTCTGTCCTGTCGAATAAATAAATAAAATCTTTAAAAAAAAAAAAAACAATTACAGAGCAAGATAAACACTGTAAACATACGTGAAACGACATTCATCTCACTGTCCATCTCCCTTGAAGCTCTTGGGTGACCAGGTGCACTGTCCATGAGCAGTTGTAACTTGGAAGGAATCTTTTTTCAGTGAGTAATGGGTCTCAAAAGTAAGCTTAAAATATTTAGTAAACCATGTTCTAAACAGATAGTGCTGTCAGCCAGGCTTTTTTGTCTCATTTTTAGAGCACAGAGTATGTAACATAATTCTTAAGGGCCCTAGGATGTTTGAAATGGGAAATGAGCGCTAGCTTCAACTTCAAGTCACCTGCTGCATCAGCCCGTCACAGGAGAATCAGCCTGTGAAGCCAGGCACTGACTTCTCCTCTCCAGCTATGAAAGTCCTAGCTGGCGTCTTCTCCCCATAGAAGGCTGTTTTGTCTACATCGAAAATCTGTTGTTTAGGGCAGCCACCTTCATTAGTTATCTTAGCTAGATCTTTGGAGAACTTGCTGCAGCTTCCACATCAGCACTTGCTGCTTCCCGTTCTACTTTCATGTTCTGGAGATGGATGGCCTCTTTCCTTAAACTTCCCCAACCAACCTCCTCTAGCTTCAAACTTTCCTTCTGCAGCTTCCTCCCCTCTCGGTCTTTAAGGAATTGAAGAGAGTTAGGGCTTTGCTCTGGTTTAGACTTTGGTTTAAGGGAATGTTGTGGCTGACTTGATCTGCTGTCCAGACCACTAGAACTTTCTCCATGAGGCAATAAATCTGCTTCACTTTCTTATCCTTTGAGTATTCACTGAAATAGCATGTTTAATTGCCTTCAAGAACTTTTTCTTTGCATTCACAACTTGGCATTCATAACTGTTTGGCACAAGAGGCCTATCTTCCGGCCTATCCCTGCTTTCAACATTCCTTCTTCGCTAAGCTTAATCATTTCTAGCTTTTGACTTAAAGTGAGACCTGCGACAGTCAGAGCATCTTAGGTGAGCGTAGGTCGTGATGCCCTAAAACAATTATAGTAGTAACATCAAAGATCACTGATCACAGATCACCGTAACAAAGAATAACGAAAAGTTTGAAATATAGAAAGAATTACTGAAATGTGACACAGAGACACAAAGGGAACATATGCTGTTGGGAAAATGGCGCCAGTGCAATCACCACAAACCTTCAATTTGTCAGAAACACATCAGGTGCAAAGTACAATGAAGTCAGGCCTGATAAGACAAGGTATGCCCGTCATACTTCTTGAGTCCATGCGATGCATGGGGTGACACCACAAAAACACATTCTCACTCATCTTCACAGCAATTCAGCATGGGAAGGATTATCTCATTTTTACAGATGAGAGAAGAGTGGGCTTCTTTAATAAACGATTTGCCTAAGGCCACTACCCAACCAGGAAAGGGAGAAGGAACTCTCACCATTAAAATCCCCACTATGTTCTAGTTGCTTTATATACTTCCTTCTTCATGTAATCCTTGCAGTAACCTGTGAGGTAGTTATGATCACTCATATAGGTGGGAAAACAGGCTCACAGCCCTTCCCACTCCCTCCCCATTTTCAGGCACACGGGAGGCCCCAGTGAATAAATACACTAGTAGCCTTGCCCCTCAGCAAACTATGGGCTTCCCTACGGATACAAAATAGCCACTTAATTGTCTCATCGAACTTCTTACCTCCTTCAAGAAAAACCTAAGTGTACAGGTCTAAGAAACAAAAGGAAAAAAATACAAGTGATTCCTTTCAGTCATTTTCAGATGTCCATCGGCTCTTGTAAAGAATGATAACTGCATTATACTGATGGTGGGAGGGGGGGTGTACGCAGTAGATATATTACCTGAGTACATAGTTTTCTCTCAAATTTCATCCTAAAATAATTACACATTATTTACAAATTTCAAGATGTTATCTCACTGTATCATGGTCTCCATAATAAATAAAGACGAATGTTTAAAAGAAGATGAATAAGACAAATAATTTCAAGGCCAAATATGTGTCACTTGTAGATTAAATTTGCAAATCTATTCATTTAGTATGCTCAATTGGGAAGACGGGAGATACAGAGTTAGTCCCCTAAGTGACCTTTTCCTGAGAAATAATTAATTGGCATGTGCTGTGCTTTGTTAAAGAAAGCAAACACCCTTCATGAATATGAATTTCATTCCTTTTGAAGCAAATAGAGCTAGATTTTTTAAAAAATCACCTCTCCTTTCTTTTTGGACTCTGTATATTTTGAGAAACCTCACAAAATTCTATATAGTCTAAATAGGTTTTAACAAACAAAAAGCTTCTGGAAGCAGTCTTCTATTCATGGGTTTCCACGAGCAATTATTAGACATGTGACCACAGTGTATAACTCATGTGGAGGGTATTCGGAATGTGTCAGAAATGAGCAATGTCTAAAAACATGGGATTTACCACCTCCATTCATAGAAGCCAAAGACAGAGCTACAGAGAAAACCAGATGTTCTGTTTCTACAGCAGAAGGAAACATCAAGTGTTACGATGTTGATATTTAATGCAGAATACAAATAAGGGGGAGGGGATATCCCACCTGCCTTGGCCTCCCCTTCCTCTCTTCCTGAGGAGCAAAACGCAAAACCTGCAAGACAAGATATGTTTGGGAGCCTATGATGGCAAACGCAACAAAAAACCACGAAACTCTAACTCTTAGATTCTCTGTGTGTGTGTGTGTATTAGGATAGTTAGAAGAACTGTGGTTTCTCAAAACATTGTGGGAAAACTCTTGATGTGCAATTAGTTTTAAAACTGAGGAAGTCTACAAAGACAATTTTAAAGTGTCCCCCAAAAAAGCCTTAAGGAAGAGAAAGGCGGGGAGAGAGAGAGAAAGAAGAAGGGGTAGGAGGCAAGGGGAGAGAGGGAGAGGGAAGAGGAGAGAAAGAAAACAGGGAGAGAACAAGAAAATTAATCTTCACCGAGCTTATTATGTATGGCAAAATGCTTGATAGTTATTATTTGCCCAAACTCTTGAAGACAAATGAGTCTATCTTCTGATGAAGGAGAGGGAGAGAGAGACGGAGAGACGGAGAGAGGAAGAGAGAATGGCTCTGTCCATTTTAAAGTTAATCAGTATCCATGGTGATGTATTTCTCCAAAATAATAAAATGGATTAAGCAGGAGCTAAGGGAGAAAAGAGGGCAGCCATTTTATTCACCCCCACCACGCACCCCCATTCAGATGAAATATACATAATGTAAGGAAGGGCCTCTGGCAAGTAGCCACAGGAAGAGCACCTGGAAGATTAAAGCTGTGGCCATAACATTAACAAAGTACAGACCACACTGAATTAATGAGCACTGGAGATAGACATTTGGTGGAGTCTTAATTTATTTTCCTTTTCTAGCTCATCCTTTAAGAAAATGACAGTGTCTTCTTATCGATTTTACACTCAGAGATCAATCAGAATTGCCCTGACTCAGACAAAATTTACAGCAGTCTCTGACACCGCCCCGAGCATGTGGGCCAAACAGACATTACAAGGAAGCAATAGATCATGTTTGTATGTAGAGCTTGACATGCTTAAAAATAAGCTAATCTGTAGTGGAATTTCCTTCTTTTTGACAAGTCGCTCTGCCCAGCTCTTCGGCCCCTTGTTATGAATTTCTCTCCCAGCTCCACTATTAATTATAACATGCGAAAGGGATTCATGCATTTAGGCCCTGAGGGAGGTCATCTGATCTGCAGTTTTAGATAAAATATAAACTAACAGATCACTCCTACTTAAACAATGTGAAATGTCACTCTGAGGCACTCCATAAAAAAAAAAAAGCTAGAGGTGTTCCGTCAAGAGCTATGATCAATTCTGACAACCCAACAATATCAGGGCTAAATGATGGGCCTGTACATTCCTAAACAGCCCCCAGTGGAAATTGCTGTATCCGGAAGCTCTTTTGTGCAAGTAACTAGCTGTATTAAATGCAATAATTACAGAAAAGACACTGACTGTGGCGCTCAGGCAGTCGTTGGCTAAGCTCACTTGTTTCCACACCACCATTTATCTTGTAACTGGGGCTGCACACTGACTTGACACACTGGAGGGCAAGTCTGGGGAGCTTCCCCTTCCAGGCCCACGAGAGGCTCTGGCTCACAGTGGACCAGTGGAGACAATTATTCTGGGAGGCATTTGCTCAACAGGGACAGAGGAAAAACATGAAAACAGTTGCTTGGGGGAAACGCATTTTGTGTGTGGATCTGACTGGAACGGGGCCGCGTCAGCCAACAGCTCGGCTACAGGGAAAGCCCTGGCTGGCTAGAGGCAAAACCTGCCTCCACGCAGGCTACCTGGATCCAGCCCCACGCCGAGGCGGCACTGAGCAGCCCACAGGGGAATCCGTCCGGCCATTCGTTTCCAACTAGTTGACACATGTGAAGACAATGTTGCTCTGTGCTGGTGTCTGGAACGAACGAAGCCATTGAGGTATGCGGAACATCCAGGCTAGCAAAGAAAGTGATTTGGAGCAGTTTGGGAGACCTCTGTGAAATCACTGATGGAGGTATTTGACCATATTGCAAACGAATCCAAACTAAAACACACGCGGAGAGTGACATAGTTATTCTCTCCTATAGGGAGCAATGTCACAATTCTTAGAATTTCATTCTTAAAGTGATCTTTAAAAAAGAGTCTACCCACTCAAACACATGAATCTTAGAAATACTTATTTTTAAATTTATATATATATTTTAAAGATGTTATTTATTTATTTGACAGAGAGAGAGAAAGCACAAGCAGGGGGAGTGGTAGGCAGAGAGAAAAGCAGGCTCCCCACGGAGCAAGGAGCCCGATAAGGGACCCTGGGATCATGACCTGAGCGGAAGGCAGATGCTTAACCAACTGAGCCACCCAGGTGTCCCCAGTCTTAGAAATATTTAAATTGTTAAGAAGGTAAGTCTACAAAGGACTTCTCAACTTCCTTTAAAAGAAAACACCATTGCATTATCTAGATATTTCAAGGAAAGGGTTTTTGTTTTGTTTTGCTAGAAAAACACCCACACTCGGACTCTGAAATTTTATTTTGCCAGAAAATAATAAATTTCCAATAGCAACAAATGTAATTTAAAACTACTTACTGAAAAACTCCTCAGTGCCAGGTTCTGATAGACCCTGAGGACACACATGAAAAAGTTATAGCCACTTTCCTAGGCTGAATGTAGTGGGAAAAAGGGACAGGTCAACAATTACCTTAATTCATTGTGATAAGCATTCTGTAAAAGGGTGCAATGCCGTGGAAACACAGTTGAGAGGGAGCAAGACTGCCTGCAGAAGAAAGAGGCTTTCAAGAAAAAGAACCAAGAGAAAAACACCATTTCATCTGGACCTTGAAGGATGAGCAGGAATTTCCCAAGGGGACCTGAGAGAATGGGGAGGAAAGGAGTCCTCGTCGGTGGGGACAACATGAGCAAAGACAGGTATGGAGGTGTGCGAAGGGGTGCCAAGGTCCTGCAATGGTAAGTACTTAGGGAGACCATCTGAACGAGGGCTAGGAGGGCACAAGTACAGGTATACACATGCGCGCACACACACACACACACACACACACACACACACGAAAACCTGTCTAGCGGTAGCTTAGGATGACTGTTTCCCACAATGGACAAGTGTCAAAGCTGGATGGGTCCATTAGGCAACGCACTGCAGAGGCCCTCGAGGACTGGCTGTGATCATTCAGGAAGGGATGACCCAGCTCTCAGCTCCAGGAGAACTGCTACATTTATATGTCCCCCCAAAGCTCTTTCTCTATCTGGGCCCATTAGTTTCTCCTGCTCAGAATTTTATAAATCCCCATTTTCTCCCCAAGAGCCATTTTTGCTGGGCTTTTTTGAGAGAAAGAGAACAGACCCACGATCCCTGGGAGCAGTGAGGCAGTGCGGTGGCTGAGAGCCTAGACTCTGGAACCATAGTGATGCCATGCTTGGCTCTGCTTCTTATTCGTGGTTTGACTTTGGAAGAGCCACTTCCTTTGCTATGTCACGGTGTCATTCAATACAAAATGACAATAACATCAGCACCTACCTTTGAGCCTTGTTGTGAGGATCAACTTCGTTAATGCATTAAATGCTTAGAATGGCATCGCAATGGCCAGATCTCTTTTGTCAAATGTGAAAAGGGATTTCAAAACTAGCATAATGGAAAAATGATCTAGACCCCAATATTATAAAATATATTGACCAGTGATTTCACGGAGGTCTCTCAAACTGTTCCAAGTGCTGTTCTTTCTTAAGATGACTATTCCGATCCCAAGCTGGTATCCTGCCAGATGTATCTGAGTATCTTGATGTAAAATTTGCTCTACATGATGATTCAGATCCACTTTAATACATATCGGAGGGGTTAGAAACCATCATGGTCTCAGAGCAAGATTGCTGAGTCATGGCAGGTGAAACCCAAAGAAAAGGAAAGTGGTAATTAAAAACTGTCAGAGCAGACACAACGCTGTTATTTGCCTCCCCCCACATCCGAGTCAGAGAAAACCCAGCAAAGATGCTGCTATAGAGGAATAGAGGACGGGAGACTCTCCAGAGAGGACATATTCTAGAAGACAAGACACTGACGAGTCAAAGTGGATCCCTTCTGAAAGGCAAGAAAGAGAGCTGGTTTCACCCTATCCGTGTGACGTGTGAACGTGGCATTTAAACATAGGACTTTGACTTGTTTGATGACAAATAAGATGAGGTACCAAGGCCCTGTGGCAGAAATGCTAAAAGGTTTCCCTACGCGATAGTGTTAAGAAGTAGCCCTACCAACGCTTTGTCCTTCTAAGTTTTTATCTTTTTCTTTTCTGGATTTAGAACTAGGACTTACCCAGGTATGTTATTTGATGTTTTTCCTCTGACTGGGAATTCTGCAACGTGAACCAGACCTTTGTCATCTCCACTCTCTGCACCCTGTCTACCGTCACGTTTCCAACTCTGCATGCAGACTGTCCTTATTATATGACCTACTCCTGTTCCCAGCCCCTTCTTTAGGCCAAAACAAACAAGAACAACAACAACAACAACAACAAAACCACCGTAGCGGTTACCTAGTGTCAATAGCGTCCGTGAAAGCAAAGCTTGGAAGAAGAATTCACATTCTTTGACTGTAGCAGAGTCATTCACTTCTCTTGTTCTCTAGAATATTACAAATTATTCTCCCTGGATGTAAGTAAATTTAGATTTAGTTCCCAGGTAAGAACTAAGATAATTTGAGGACTTCAAATTCTATCATATATATGTGACAGAGTAAACGTGATTTATAAACTCTCGGACTGGAAATAAGCAGATGTAAGCCACACGACAGCTATGAGGAAAGTTAGGTTGAAATCAAGAGACTGGCTTTCCAAATTCTCTCTTATTTTGAAAACCAGTTGAAGTAGTGGATTTCACATTTTGAAGTTTGGTTTAAAAGTGAAACTAAGACATAGTGATTGTCTAAACACGGGGTATCGATTCAATAACCATTTACTGAATGAATGCTTCTGATTTCTAAAAAAGCAATTAATTTCATTATGAATTTTTAGTTATTTTACTTTTTAGCAAAGTAAAAGGTCTCCAACAGTATACTTGAACACACGTCAAATGTACAACTAATTCAATGTCTACTATCATTTCTAATAAAACTAATGTTTACAAAATGGATAGCAAGCAACATGAGTAACAATTACCTTTAGATTTTGTGAGGCACAGAGACCCAGTCTTCCTTCTACAGGTGTTTAGTTTCAAAAAATCAAATGTTAATTTATGTTACTATTCCAAAGTGTTGGCTAGGTAACCAGTACTTCTGTTACGATGTAACTCTTTCTTCTTACACAGGAGCATATTTATACCCTCCTGGGTACATATTTTATCTTGGTGGTTTTCTTACCTTCATTCATTCATTTATAATTGTGGTAAACAAACAAACACTTACCATTTAACCACTCTAAGTATACAGTTCAGTACTATTAGGTATATTCACACTGTTGCAGGACCATTACCATCATCCATCGACAAAAACTCTTTCATCTGTAAAACTGAAACTCTCTACCCACTAAACAATGACTACCCGTCTCCCCCTCTCCCCAGCTTCTGGCAACTACCATTCTACTTTACATCTCTATAATTTCGCCGACCCTAAGTGCCTCATCTAAGTGGAGTCATACAGTATTTGGTTTTGTGTGTGCGTGCCTGGCTTTTTTTCACTTGGCATAATGAGATTCTATTTCATATACATAAGGATGGCTACTAGCAAAAAACTGAAGGGGCACGTGGTTGGGTCACTTGCTGGAGCATATGACTCTTGATTTCGGGGTTGTGAGTTTAAGACCCACGCTGGGCATAGAGATTACTTAAAAAAAATAAAATCTTTTAAAATTACTTCTAGGGGCACCAGGGCAGCTCAGTCAGTTAAGCGTCTGCCTTCGGCTCAGGTCACAATCCCAGGGTCCTGAGACCAAGCCCTACATCGGGCTCCCTGCTCAGTGGGGAGCCTGTTTCTCCCTCTCCCTCTGCCTGCTGCTCCCCCTGTTTGTGCTCTCTTCTCTGTCAAATAAAATAAATGAAATCTTTTTAAAAAAAATTACTTCTAGGGGCGCCTGGGTGGCTCAGCCAGTTAAGCATCTATCTCCGGCTCAGGTCATGATCCCAGGGTCCTGGGATTAAGCCCCTATGTCCCCCACTGAGCCGGGAGCCTGCTTCTCCCTCTCCCTCTACCCCTCCCCTGCTTGTGCCCTCTCTCTCTCTCTCAAATAAATAATTAAAAAGAAAATACTTCTAGAAATCCCAGAAAATAGCAAATGTTGACAAGGACACAGGGAAACTGGAACACTTGTGCCCTGAAGGTGGGATGTGAAATGGTGCAGCTGCTGTGGAAAACAGTATGGTGGTTCCTCCAAAAATTCAAAATAGAATTACCGTGTAATACAATTTCACCTCTGGGCATATACTCTACAGCACTGAAAGCAGGGACTCAAACAGATATTTATATATCTGTGTTCATAGCAGCACTATTTACAGTAGCTAAAACACAGAAGCAGTCCCAGGGTCCACCCACGGAAGGGTGGCTGGACACGCACAATATGGTATATGACTAAAACGGGATAGTGTTCAGCCTTAAGGACGAATGCAATTCTGACACATGCTACGACATGGACGCACCTGGAGGATGAGAACTGATTTCCGCAGCTTGCTGTCACGGCTCCCTCACCCACACTTGCGGTTGTCGTGGACGCAAATGAACTGTGGGCTCCTGAACTCGTGCTATCGGACAAGGAAGGCAAAGGAAGGCAAGTACTGATTTTCCCTCTCACTTTTTCATTTGTGTAACAGGAAAACACAGATGTTTTCATTTTCCCAGCCAAATGGTGAAGAAGTCACTCTTCTTTCCTCATCTAGCCTCATGAGAAATATTAAGGAGCATTTCCTGTGTTAGAATCAATTAACACTGTATTCATGAAAACCACATGGTTTGGGGTGAACACTCTGAGATAACGAATGTTTGATAGTTTCTTCTTCATTCTAACTTTATGGTTTTTTGGTTTTATCTTATATATTTATATACTCTATAAATGCAAGTTTAATTTTTTAACTTCTGAGTTAAATGTTATGAAGTTGCATGGGAGAAAGAACTACGGAACAAAGAAACTGGCATACTAAAGTAAACGTACTTTGTCCCCCAATCACAAAATTCAATAACGTTTTGCTGTGTACCATGTAATCATACTCGGTTTAATTTAATTCAGTGCTACTGTGTATAAATTGTAAGGATCTGGTCCAGAAGGCGATGAGATGAAGTTATATTCATTAACTCCTTCTTTTTAAAAATTCAACCCAATATATATTGATAACTACATGTGTTCTCAATTTGAGTCACCTGCTGGAGTCTGGTTTTATTCTCATTCTAAGAGATATTTCCATATGGTCATTACCCTTCCCATAAAATTCCATTTCCATTCATTTGTCCTATTATGGTCATTTGTCTTATGAAATCATTATTTTATCAATTTGATCTATATGTTGTCTCTTCAGAATGAAGTTCTACTATTTTAGACTGTCCCTTGACTAAAGCATTCTTTCTGTGGCAAGAGATAACAGAAAAAATAATGCTTCTGAAATTTTTCCTAAGTTAATTTCACTGACTCCCACTTAATTTTCTCTCATGTAAAAAGTTTCCCGTTTACCAATTAAGTTTGTTTGCCTTCTTTAGCGACTGAATTGATACTCACTGGTAGAAGGTAAACAACCCCAAATTTAAAAAGCACAAGGCATACAGAAAATAATTTAAATTCACTAATTTACCACAAGTCTCTTCGCAGAGGTTTGCTTTCTATCTCTCTGCCCCTCTTGCCATTTGTTCTCTTGGTGATTCAGACTCTTCTGAAACTTCAAGGGAAACTCCCATACAGATAATGTTCCATTTGATTTTGTCTATGCTAATGTTTGCCCAGGTTGCAAATACTTGGGAATTGCCTTAATTTACAAATTGCGTATTTTTAAAAAATGAGCGAAATGATTAACTTATTTTATTATTTTTTCCCCTATCATACAATCAATACATATTCATGGTAGAAAATGCAGAAAAAGAAAAATAAGGATCCAAGTCATACATAATCTTAACATTACAGCCAGAAATAATCACTCACAGCACTATATACAGTTCTGGTCTCTTTATACATTGTGTTTATGTATGTTTAAATAGATCTATATGGGGGCGCCTGGGTGGCTCAGTTGTTAAGCGTCTGCCTTTGGCCCAGGGTGTGATCCCGGGGGTCCTGGGATTGAGCCCTGCATCGGGCTCCCTGCTCCACTGGGAGCCTGCTTCTTCCTCTCCCACTCCCCCTGCGTGTGCTCCCTCTCTCACTGGCTGTCTCTCTCTCTGTCAAATAGATAAAATCTTTGAAAATAAATAAATAGATAGATAGATCTGTATGGATGTTTTTAATGAGATAATAGTGTAAAGCTATTTTGCATCCTTTTTAAAAAGTAAATACTTTTTCATTAACATCTTCCCTATTTGATTAACACATTCGTTCATTTTTTATCACAGAAGGGCTACACTTTATTTAAACAACTCCTATTATTGGTCTTGTAGGTTATATTCAAGTCTTTGATATGATAAACTATTGACATCATCGATTAAGTTTTGCACATTATCTTCATTATTTCTTAAGTGCACCTTTCTAGAAAGTGAAAATATTTGATGAAAGAAAATGTTGGTAATTTTTTTCAGGGGACTCTTTCTACCTTTTCTTCAAAAATAACCAAAGTAATAATAAACTGATCCCCTAATATCTTTTTGAGTATTTTTCCTTCCTATGAAGGCAGAGTAAAACCCACTGAGACCTTTCTGACTCCCTGTTCTCTTCCAATGCACGGCAGCCCCAACTTTGGAAAATCATAATGGCAGAGGAAGCAACAGGTGCTTAGAAATATAAACTGGATTATGTAAAATTGACATTTTTGTAGGCCAAAAATGGCTGGAAATCGGCAATTTTATTTTGTTTTAAGTTAAGTCACTTAATCTAATAGAGCAAAGGCTTTTTCTCTGGCTCAAGTCATTGAGAGTATTTTGTTACTGTCGTGTGTTTTGGTGCCCTGAGCAATTTTTATTTGGGGGCTTGTGATAGAAAACATTGTTTATCATGTCAAAAGTAGTTAACTGGCTTTTGTACATTATACACAGTAAGTCAAATAAAATATACTCCCCAAATATAAATAGGTTCTGGATACATTCTGAATGATTCTAAGTTGTATTAAAGGAGAATAGTAAGAATGTTCCAACTTCGTTTAAAGATGAGCGTGTTAGTTGAGAGGATGTTCTGATTTCGTTTTAAGGAAGAAACTATCTCGAAGTAGTATTGGGTATTCTGAGCTGTCTAAACAGATAGATGCCAGCAGTTACACTGCTGGCTCAGAACTGACAATTATGGAAATTCTACATCGGGATGCTCTGTGGGCCAACATAAAGGTACAGTAACATATGCCTATGAAAGAAAAGACAGAACTTTCATGCATCAAATGAGCCAGGCTTGACAGGCAGTTCCATGTTGATATGGGTCATGAAGCTGATAACTACCGCGCTTTTTAAAGGTTACATTTTAAAGGTTACATTAATGTTGAAGTTGTGCATGGAGATGAGCACCCTGTGTAACCATAAGCTTTATATTTCATTCATCTCTTGTCATCTTAAAAATATAGTTAGTGATACAAATGGGACATAACATTTTGAAGAGCTCACTTGGTATGATAGACTTACCCAACCAAAGCACCATTTTTTCTGAGTAGTAATTCCATTAAGGGGGAAAAAAATCCATATGACCTTATTTCTTTCCTGTCTGCTTTCAATCATACCACAATATTATGAAACAAATTGCTACTAACAGTGAGACTGTCACATTCAGGGATGAAATGGGTAAGCCCGTGGAGGCATGTGATTGGCACAGTGCAAGTTTCCTTTTATCAATCACATCACTCAACAAAATACCACTGTTTTAAAGGCCTCTACAAAGTCATGAACCAAGATACACCCCATTTATTGAACACTAGGATATCCTCATGGAGGTTCACTCTAGAGCTCACCAATAAACAGATCAGAAATCCAATAGCTATAGATCATAATTCTTGCCTGCAAAAGCTAGGTCATTTCTAAGAAGACACTGAATTTCATAGGGTCCTGGTATTCTTACCTATAAAATGGAGATAACAGTATCCAATTTCACTACAAACACATGTAGTATCAAAATCAAGCTGATGAGGCATGAACCCAGAGCCTTCAAACCTGCATCGATTTAAAAATTTTAGAATTTTCATAAATCTCTCCACACACACACTTTTTACTTTGGTAAGTTTCTCAAAGTAACTCATTCATTCAACAAATATGTATTGAGCGCCTCTTGTGTACTAGGCATCGTGCTAGATGTTGAAGATAAAGCAGGGAACTGGACAGACATAGCCTCCTTCTGATCAGGAAAATGGAGAGAAAAACACTAACTAAGAGAAAAACTGAGAAACACGTAGAGTCTTTGGTTTCATTTCCAATCCCCATTCCTCAACCATAGTCCCCAGATCAAAGTTAAGATTTCGTTAGTGAGGGGCGCCTGGGTGGCTCAGTCGTTAAGCGTCTGCCTTCGGCTCAGGGCATGATCCCGGCGTTCTGGGATTGAGCCCCACATCAGGCTCCTCTGCTAGGAGCCTGCTTCTTCCTCTCCCACTCCCCCTGCCTGTGTTCCCTCTCTCGCTGGCTGTCTCTATCTCTGTCAAATAAATAAATAAAATCTTTAAAAAAAAAAAAATTTCGTTAGTGAGTTGAGTGGCTTTCTTCCATTCCTTTTTTTTTTTTTTTTTTTAGATTTTGTTTATTTGACAGAGAGAGAGAGAGAGAGCACACAAGCAGGGGGAGCGGTAGAGGGAGAAGCAGGCTGCCCGCTAAGCAGGGAGCCCTATTCGGGGACTCTGGGATCATGACCAGAGCTGAAGGCAGACGTTTAACTGACTGAGCCAGCCAGGCAGCCGAGCTGAATGGTTTTCAAGCTCTGTTCGCTGTGGTCCTACAGCTCTTTGGGTGAGAAATGGGGGAGGAGTGGAGGGTGCTGAGCTATGAGAACCCTGACTACCCACCTCAGATTCCAACATCACAAAATTCTACTTTTAATTGCTTTTACATACCGTGAAGATTTTATTTAGGGGATGACTGCACTTTGCTATTTGTTAGGAAAAAGAAGAAACTCTGTAGATTAAAAAAAAAAAAAAAAACTTTTATCTTTCAAATAGGGCTATTTGAGTAAAATACAGGCTTATTAAAGGTGTTGAAATAGTAACACACCAAGGGTTTGGACCCAGGCCTCTGAAGAATTAGTGCAGGTCTTTCTGTACTTTGCTCTTCAGTTGCTTCGGCAACTGCCTGTGGAGTAACTTGCAATTTTTAGCTTTTGAAAATTATAATCTTAGAGCTAGAAAAATGTTAAGAGTTATCTAATGCAAGCCCCCCATGCTAAGTAACACTGTTTTTCCGACTGCGGACTATGATCGTTAGTTGGTCAAGAAATTGATTTAGCAGGCAGCAACCAGCATATATATCTTTTAAAATGAAAGAGAATAGAACAGAAAATATTAGAATGCACACTGTGTGGGATGAGGCTAAAAGTTATCTCATAAAGCCTGTACATAAATGTGTAAAATAGGGGCGCCTGGGTAGCGCAGTCGTTAAAGCGTCTGCCTTCGGCTCAGGGCGTGATCCCGGCGTTCCGGGATCGAGTCCCACATCAGGCTCCTCTGCTGGGAGCCTGCTTCTTCCTCTCTCACTCGCCTGCTGTGTTCCCTCTCTCTCTGGCTGTCTCTCTGTCACATAAATAAATAAAATCTTTAAAAAAAAAATGTGTAAAATATATACACACACATGCACATATAGAAAAATTTATACACAGATAAATACATATATGTGTGTTTGTATATATAAGGTCATGAATAAATTAAATAAATTCTATTTCTCACTGTGGGTCATGGTCAAAAAGGTTCCAATGCCACTGATCCATAGGAACCCCTTTACCATTACTCTAAGAGGAAGACTCCGATAACAGAGCCATGGGGCGCTCATTCCTTCCTCAGGCAACTGTTTCTAGTTCTAGCAGATCAAGACAATCATAAAACATGATCCCCGGATTATGTCACTATGATGATGATGATAATGCCAATTAACCATTCCTCATTTCTTCAGTAGGGCCCCCTGTGATAATTTCCAGAACTTTCTCCATCCTGGATGTTGCCATTGGCCTTCTTACAAAGAGATACCCTTAATTTCAAGTGAACCTCCTGTTAGAATCAGCTACATAATGAAAATAGGGAGCCTCCTGTTCAAAAATTAACTTTCAGAACAGGACTGCAGAACATAAAGGCAAGCATGCAGTCCTTACAGGCACCACACAGGTAGCGTGCCCATGAAGCTGGCCGTGCCTCGAGGTACAGGCTGCCTCGCACAAGGTACCCTGGGATTTTGCTGCCAGTGTTTCAAGACTCCCTCCTCTATTACCACAGCTCTGACCACTGGAGCTGGTTATTTCCAGGGTGAGCCATGACTGTAAAAGGCCCTTGCCTGCAGAAGCTGCAGCTGGTCTCCTAGCACACTGGGAAGAACTCGGCCTGCTTTGTGCATTCGCATTCGCCCTGGCCACACCACCCCTTGCATCGCTGCTCCTCAGGCATGGAGGTCTTTGATGTGAGATTTCATGCTCAATCTCATGGCAGCCAGATCCATGAGTTATGCCATGCTCGGGGTTCCAGAGACAGCAGAGTTCAGCACGCCTGGCTACCAAGTTCATTTCAAATGAACTTCAAAATGCTCTGTTCGAGTAGTGAGTTGCTCATTAAAACACCTTAAGTTGGTAAGATATCCCTAAGATAGATGTTTTGTAAAAGGTCCCAGCAAATCCGTGAAAACCCAACACTTTATGAAGACTAGATGTGATATTACTTAGAAAGCACACTATGAAAACTCTTTCTCACATTAACAAGCAAACCAAAATAAGACCATTTCATCCTAACATGTTGAAAGCAATCAGGTCTTTATCTTAGAAGGATATCATGAGTAAGAGGTATCAATCTTTAATTTTAGAAATATTATTCTAAATAGCAAATACTATAAAACATAGGCAGGTTGAAATTTTAGGATAAATTTCATTGAGTACCAAAATGCAGTTTAGGGACCAAAGTCAAATGAACTATATTCTTTAAAACATCATTATTATGAAATATCTCTTTTACCTATTAAAGCAAGTAGAAATAAGTATTGGCATATGAAATTTAATGTATTAAATATATTGGCACACTTTTTATAATGAACTGTTCTAGGTAAAGCAAGTCCCTATTTAACATCAAATTATGTTCTTGGGTCTGTAATTTTTTCTTTTTTACACTTCCATTTAAACATAGATTGCTCTGGGGCACCTGGATGGCTCAGTTGTTTGAGCATCCAACTCTTGATTTTGGCTCAGGTCATGATCTTGTGGTCCTGGGATCGAACCCTGCAGGGGCCCTGCACTCACCTGGGAATGTGCTTGAGGATGCTTTCCCTCTCCCTCTGCCCCTCCCCCTCACGCCCTTTCTCTCTCTCTAAAATAAACAAGTAAATCTTTAAATAATCAACACAGATTATTCTCACAATTCTCACATTAATGTATTTAATTAAAAGAAAATTATTTTAATGCTGCATTCTAAAAGAAATCTCTGTTGTAGTTGACCCCAATGCATGCCACCGGACTATGAGGCTCCTAGAGAGGGACCTGTGACTCTCACTCTGTGTCCTCGCAGTGTCTCACGAAGAGTCCTAAGCAAACGTTTACTGAATGACTGAATGGATTCCTCCACGCAGGCCTCCGGGATTTGGAGACTCTCCTTGCTGAGAAATCATCACCCTGTTTCACACATACTTTTTGGTGTAAGAAAAGTAAATATGAGTTTTGGTTTTTGGAACAGCTGCCCAAATAGTTAAACGTGAGTGGTGGGCATCTCAAACATTTTTCTCCTTCACAACCCTCTTGAGCTGTACATGCTACATAGAACAAGCATCTGTCTCATACAGGACTCAGGCAGAAGTAATAGGTTAAATTTGTTTTAGGTGCCATCTCCCCGGATTTTACACCCTTCTCCCTTTTGAGCCTTGCCATTTCTTTCTCTGCTGCTCAGTTAACTGACGCCTTTGAGAAATCCACCTTAAGAGAGAGAAAGATGGTATTTCTCTGTACAAGTCTCCATCAAGAGCCTCTTGCTGGGTGGAAATGTGCTTATACGGAGATACCAGGAGCATCTACTACTATTATGTCAGTGACAATAATGTTTGCCACCCAGAAGGTAAAATGTAAGGAATCCTTCATTGATCAAGAGTCAACTGAAAAAAAATTGTTTTTGTAAAGACAAGAACGATACTGATTCCCAGGCAGGGACATACTTCTGTAAGAAGTAATCTCACAGAAACCTATGGAGAATTCTGGGGCATCTGGCTGGCTCAGTTGGAAGAGCATGCTACTCTTGATCTCAGAGTCGTGAGTTCAAGCCCCACGTTGGGTGTAGACATTACGTTTAAAAAAATAAACAATTTTTAAAAAGAAAGATAGAAACCTATGGAGATTCTAAATCCTGTTGTGCGTGAGCAAGCACTTGGGCTTTCCCTTCGCTTTTCTTTTCTTCCCTTCTCTCCCTCCCTGTATCCCTCTCTCTTCTCCCTCATCCTCTTCCTCGTTCAGTGGGAAGGCAGTAATACCTCACAGACCACCCAAATTAGAATCCCTGATCCACCACTGACAAACCATCTGATTTTAGAAATTTTTCATAATCTCTCTGAACCTCAGATTCCTCATTTATTAAATGGGGGTGATAACGGTATCTACCTCATACAGTTATTAGGACTATCAAATGGATTAATAATGCCAAATATTTAGTGCAGTGCTTGGCTCATAATAAACCCTAAATAAATATTAAACAGTTTATTATTATTACCAGTATATCAAATAGTTTCATTCTCCCTTAGCCAATGAACTATTTATCTCAGAACTGTCGATCCTGTTCCACAAATTTTATTAAGTCTTCTCTACGGCAAACTATTTCCGTCTGTTCTTAAATTATACAACCATTCTGAGGGTGAACCACAGTGAAAAAAATCATTCATTAACTGGAAATAAGAGATGTGAGCTATTTTTTGTGGCAGAGTTTCACAGTTTATCTTCTTGTAGAGAAGGAATGAAGGCCAAGTGAGCTCGCAGAATTCTGCTTCCTTAGCAGTATTATCAGTGGTGAAAGCACGCTGCATCATACAGGCTATAAAAAACACAAAAACTAAGTATCTATGAGGGGTCAGTTAGTACTTGCATAGTCAGTCTAGTGTATTCCCTACTCCTGTCCGGCACAAACGGATGCCGTTAGTTATAAGGAGTATGTGATGAGAGAGGAGGCATGACCCTCATGATTCCCGCCCTGCGGGAGTGGGAGGAACGGCAGCAGGACCCGCAGCACAAAAGGACACATCACAAGAGCGAGTGTCCAAAACCGGGGGCAGCCTGAAAATTTTAAATACACTCTTTTTTGTTCATCAATGAAAGAAACATATTGAACCCACTCGGGATATTTACTAAATAAAGATGCCAGAAATTCTCAGAGAAATGTTCCTTTTCTAAGCTGATAGTCCCACCCTACCCACACCTCTTTGCAGTAAATCCAGAAATTGTTATATGAGTCTATATCAAGGGAAATCTAAGGTGCTCTCCAGCCTCTTGCTTTTTTCCAACTTTCCCCCATATTTTGGTTACTGGGCCTTATCTGTGAGCCCTCAGGGGTACAACACATGGTTAAGTGCCATGTAAAAGAATAGAGAATACGCACAAGTGTGCACTGGTTGCCCATGGCAGAGTGAGGATTGGGCTATCAAGCAGGAACACACCTGGGTTTTGCTTAAATCAGTGTGACAAACGCCTCACGTACAATGTCGAAGAACATTTCACTGGTGCTGTAATAAATTTGCAGACCACTGGAGGTGGATCCGACAACTCCTATTCCCCCAACCTTATTCCAGCCACGCCCCCAGCCCCCGCCCTGCTCATTACGGGAAGGAAGCTGTTCATTATTCTTACTGCAATTACTTTGAAAGAGCTTTGGACTAGAATGAGGTGGTTCCGACCATCAGCAAACAAATTCCAACAACAAACCCCAGAGTATATCATTTAACAGAGGGATGACATGGACTGGATGGATATTTACTACACTCACAGCATTCAAGAGCCTTTCCGAAGGAAGGAAGAAGAAAAGGAGAAGGAGAAATAGCTGCAGGAGACTTTGTGAGCATTGGCACTCATAAGAATTCTTCCTTCTGCAAGAAGTTGAATTTGAACATCTGAGTTTCTTAGAGTTTTGCATGTAAAACATGAACCTCAGTGCCAGATCCTAATCATTATCTTTAGATAGATGAAAGGGTGAAAGAGTTAGGGCTGCTGGGCACATTCCATCTATTTCCTCAACAACTACTTAGAATATTCTGGAAAATGTAAGGTGTCTCCCAGCCAACCAGCTTTGCCTCCATGGCTCGAGAGAGAAAAAGCAGAAGCTGGGAAACAAAGCTCTTCAGGTGGCAGGTCACAGGCTCCGGAGCCGGACCTCCCAGATGCATTCATATCCCAGATGCATCATTTACTTGCTGCGTGCCCTTGTGTCAACCTCTAAGTCTCCTCACCCTCAGTTGCCTCATCTATAAAATGGGAATAATAACAGTACCTTCCCCATAGGACTGTTGGGAGGAATCAATGAGACGAGCCAGTTAAAGTGACTAGAACAGTGCCTGGCCCTTCATAAACCTGGGCCACATTCCCTATTGTAATTACCATCCGTCTCACCATCTCGGGAGTCAGTACTGGTCTAGAAAGATGAACGATGAGAGTGATAGTTCATGCCCAACCCCGGACGGTAACATTCCCGGTAATAACTGCAGTCTGTGCTAACCCATGAGTTTATCCCCCTCTCAAAAAACTCCACTGCCCCCCATCCAACAAAAGTAAAATCGTCTTAAAAGTCTTCCACAATAGTTATTTAACAAAGTCCCTCCACAAGGTAAGAATTTTTCTGAGTCCTGCTCCCAATTAACGGGACACTGATTTTTAAGTCCATGGTTTAAATACCAATTAAACACCCAAGCAAATGTCATTCTGTCATCTATAACCATGTGACTACATTTAGAGTTGGGAAATCAAATCGGGGGTCTAATTGTTTGGGAAGAATATATGTTGCTGATAGAAAATAATAACTGTATTAGACCTCAATATCACAGTGAAATTGGTTGTTACGAACACTTGCAGAGGCAGCAGATAATAAACACATTTCTTTGCTTTCAAAGAATAAGATGCTGTGCTGTAAATAAATCATTACGTTACATCAAAGGTACTAAAATCAACAATCACCTGATCATCATTGGCCAGCCTTGTCTGAACTCCATTTTTTTCCTAATTAAATGAGAGAAGAGAGTAAAAGAAATCTTTGCAAAATGTCCCTCACACAATAGAGTTTCTAACTGTAGGGGGTAGAACGATGCATCCATTTCCACTTACTGTATTAGGGAACGACTAAATTACTTGGAGCTCCCTTTCTGCACGTACACTTATGAGTAATGATATAATTTTCTAAATCACATAAAAATACATAAACAGGATTCACCACAGTTCCATGCCCCATCTTTATGAGAATCCATGTGGGCGCTAATTTTATAGACCGGTTCTTAAGAGAATTTTAAAAAGAGGCTACCTTCGTTCTGCTGCCATCCAGGCTACACGTCTGTATTGTACATATGTTAAGCTTTGGACGTGCAGAATGGTCGTGTTTTGCTGTGTTTTGGCATCTGTGTGCAGAACCTGAGATCTTAAAATTTCACTATTTCCCAGCTCGCTCACAACTTTCTCTTACAAAATTAAGCTTTCATTCCCAGTCTTAATATTTGAGTCGTTGAAGGTTCCTTTTTAAATGTTGAGTGACCGTAAAACCAGCAATGTGAATTTCATTTTAATTGATTTTGTATCTTCATCACCACTCCTTCAAAAGAATCTTGTCTTATTACTAGAGATAATGTATGTGTCAAAAAAGAAGCCTCAAATGCACTTCCTGTGCACTTGACAGGGTGACAAAATATTTCTCCTATCCTTTCCTAATTGAGCCACAGTACAAAGGAGGACATTATAATAATATTAATAATAGTTACATGGATATTTGTAGGTACTGTGTAACCCTTCAGTCCATTTTCCCAGACAATAGTGGCTACAAAGAGGCTTCAAAATAGAACATCGCACAATATGAATGCCACTTTTTTCTATCTTACATTTTAAAAACATCATTGAAATCAGAAAGTTCATTTACAAAGGACTGGCAGTTGCAATCACAGCAATAATGTAGTGCTGAGAAAAAAAGGGTAATTGGTTTGGTAAAGATCGCTTTCCATTACACCATAAAGCACTACACAATAGGAAAGGTCGCCAATTAAGCAATCATGAATACCAAGTACTGAAGCTGATGAAAATAGGGCAGTGGTTTAAATAGATTTGCAAGCAATTTACCTTTTCACAATGTTGGCAATCTGATGCAATTTGCTTGCAATTTTGTCTGCTTTCAGTAGCACTCGAAGCTGACACTACACAGACCAAATGGCAAAGAGGCCCTGCATAGAAAATGTAAAACTATCTTGGCTGCATCAGGAAACCAGAATGGTGGTTCATCAGGAAAATTACAACAATTAACATAAGTGCTGCAAAAATCAACACTTTAAATGTCACACTCACTAGTCTGTCCAAAGACTGTAAAAGTACCATCCCCATTGCCGGACTAACAGTAAATATGAAGCAATCACCACCAAACCTTGGGGCTGATGGCTTTACAATTGACGTGACATTCTCTGAGTGATAAAATAGCCTCTCATTTTACAAAAGTAAGTATTTTTCTTTTTTAGACTTAACCTGGATTATGTCAACACAAAATTTACGTTTAATTTTTTTCAACTTTTTCGACAAAGCCATCTTGGGCCAGGGTGGGTGTAGTTGGTCTTGACATTTAAAAAATAACTTTATATTTCAGAGAATTAGAGCCAAGTTGATAAAAAATAATCCCTCCTCAAATATTGATCTGGTGCTTTCAAATGTAAATCATGTTCCAGATTTATGTCGAAAGCTGTTATACCGTGTGAGGTACAGTGTGTCTGACCAGAGCCTGTTTTATTATCTTAGAGAGGGCTCCAAAAACGCGTCTGTGGATATTCCCGGGAGGACTGGCTGGAATTACAGATGCCATCACATATCTATATCAATGTATTCCCGGCCAAAAGTTAGACACCTTGAAAATAATTGATAACTTCTGCTTTGGCGTCCATGTTTGGAGAAGCTGTAAATTTGTCAGGCTTCGAGGAGAATTGGCTTATAGTGTAAACCTAATGATTTTTCCATGAACTGGGAGGATGTAGCAGGGAGAGAACAAGAGTGGAGTGTCAGAAAATCTAAGTTGAATTTTCATCTCTATATTGGCTGACTGTGGGAGTTATGTTAGGGCTATGTCTACAGAGGGCCCATCTTCTGTTTTTGAGTGAATTGACCGATTATTTCGGCTTACGCACAAAGTTGGACTTCCCCCCTCATGAACATCTCTGCCTTGCTTGAGGTTGAACACCATGATTTCCCTGCCAGAAGAGAAAGGAGAGGATCCCACATGCATGTGTGGGATACGCACGCCATGAAGAGTGAATGATTTTATTACGAGCTGAGTGAAAAGGTCCACTGTAATCACAGCCACTCCGTCCCCTGTTCACTCTCCCTGCACAACAGGTCTCGTCTTTCACTTCTTCTCAGTCTATAAAAAGTCATTTCTTAAAAGGGAATTCAGAGTTGGCCTGTAGAAGCCAAAACTATGGGATCTAATGGATTGTGGTGACACATATCTCCCTGGATGATTCCTCTTGTCATCACTAATGAGTCGTCTCACTCTGTCAAGTATTACTCCCCCCAGACACCTTACTCCCTACTACTCTGTACTAAGCAACGGCGTCAACTCCAGGGAAAGGTTTGATCAGCTGCCTCTTGCCGTGATCATCTTAATGAATGTCAACAAGCAGCACTCTGCTGACGGGGTCTCTGCCATCCATGCTGCCCAATGAAGGCCAACCCCGGACGCTGAGGGCATTGTCCAGACCACTGGGGTTCAAGGTTATGATGCTGGCTCTTCAGGAAGCTGTTCATTGCTTGGCTGAAAGTTGAGGGCTGAGCCTCTGTGGGGAGCTGCACAATCCTCTGAGAAGGGTTTACATTTTCTGTGGGGGGAAGCTGGCAGAAGCAGGTGATGGTTTCTTCCCTGGTTTCAGGTGGCCTGTGTGCAACCATTTTCTGGAGGTATGCACGGATATGATACCTATTTCCTGACAGATTCTCAGAGACCAAGTCACCGCAGGAAGGGACTGACCTTCTGTTACCATCCACAACACGACAGGGCTGATTCTCTGGAAGGGTGGCATCAGTGGCCTCAGGAGTAAATTACAGGCTGGGAACAGCAGTAAGACGTTTGCTATCCCACCAATACAAAATACTCAAAAGTTTGTAAGATTGCTTCCAGAGAAACAGACATTGAGAAGAATTAGCTTTTTTTTCCTGTGTGTGTGTGTGTGCGTGTGTGTGTGCGTGTGTGTGTGTGTGTGGTACAGCATAATCAAGAGAGTGGTATACAGGAGGGTGAGGAGAAACTATAGTTAATTTTGATAAATATAATGACCTGTGGGTTTTTTTTCTCAGCTGTTGATTGGTGACACGAAAACAATTATTACTGGTTAATTTAGTTGCTGGCATAGTGCACAGTAAATATTTTTGTTGTATCACTCTTTATTAACTGCAGAAAAAGCGTTTGGATTTTATTTATCAAGTTAGTCAAAAATCACACACAGCAACTATGTGACCATAAGGCAGATTGTGTCAGATTTATCAAAGCTCTTTCCAAATCACTCTTCTAGTTCGCATGGCCTATCTCGGAGAAGGATCCGAATTTAGTGTAATCCAGTCGTCAGAGACTTAGATCTAAAAGATAGGATTTGCCAAAGAGGAGGTTCAGAATCTTTACTAAGTTGGGTTGAACTAAATATATCCATTGGTTAGACTTGCCTGATAAATCATGTAAATTTTTACAAAACTACTCAGTGGGACTTGCCATCACCAAGAAAGCAAAATACATAAAAAAACATAGCCCCTTTCAGGGAACAATGCCATTTATACAAATGAATATTTTTAGTACTCTAAGTATTTTAGAAGACAATAAAATAAAACTATTTCTAAATTTTACAAAAGTATTTAAAATATGAAAAAAGATTCCCTTGAATGGTAGTTATACAATCACTTTAAGGTCAGATATGGATTGAATTTTGGCACTGGTATTTATTAGCTGTGCAGCCTTAGGCAAATAACATAATCTCTCTGAGTCCAAATTTTGTCATCTGTAAAATAGAAATAAATAAATCTTACAGAATCTGTGAGCAGTGAGAGTACGGCATGAAATGGGGACGTACTAGATATTTAAAGAAAGCTCTTCCACAATTATGATTGTGGTGGTTGTTTTTGTTGTGAATGCTGCTGCTGCTGGTTGGGAATCCAACCTGGTAAGCATTTAAGAACTTCTATTTTAATGTGTTTTTTTTCCCTATGTATTTCAAATGCAGACAGTGTATCCTTGGATACACATGGAAATAGCTGCTACATTCAAATGAGACATCCTATATCAAAAATGTTTAAATGTGCAATAAAATTCAACCAATATTGTACTATTTCTTTTTCAAAGAGAGAAAAAACTTTCTTAACAGGTATTTTTCAAGGCAGAGTGAAATCACATTTCAATTCTTTGTCTTTTGGTGAATTGCTACAAAGTCGTTTTCAAGATAGAATGAACAAAATTCCAAAACCTTGGCATAAGTTTGAAAAATGTAAATTGTTTAGTTTCTCTAAAATCCACAATGTTAAGCGGAAAGTTTGTGTTCCTACAGCATTTCCTATCCTCTTGGTTCTTGATAAACTGAGAAACCAGTGCGGAGGGCTCTGCGGAATGTCACTGGGAAGCATCTTGGAGACAGAGGCGGAAGGGGGACGCTGTGCTCCAGAGCCTCTCTGAGCCTCCAAGCAAGGCTGCCACAGGAATCCCAGTTCGCAGCGAGCTGGGACCAGGCCCAGACAAGGAGCACCCCCAGTACCCTCCAGGTATCACAGCTTTAGGGCCGTCAGACGATTCTGAATGCTTTGGGAACTCTGGTTATCTCTGTTCGGAGAAGTCTGGCCATTCCTATTTTCCCTGAGGATTGATTTATTTAGTTATTTTAGAGGTGGGGGGAGGAACAGAGGGAGAGAATCTTCAAGCAGACTCCCGGCTGACTGCAGAGCCCAACACGGGGCTCCATATCACCACCCTGAGAGCATGACCTGAGCCAAAACCAAGAGTTGCACGCTTAACTGAGGAGCAACCCAGGCACCCCTCGCCATTCTTAACTTGAGTGGAATATTGGTAGATGTTTCTGACACTACCCCATATCTACAAGACACCTTAAATCTCTGAATCCAGCCACCCTGGTCTCCCACTTCCTGTGGCAGCTGTCTCGAGGCAGCTGGAGATACCAACGGATCCTCACCACTCACGGAGTTTGTTCGGTCTAGTGGGACAGTTTCACACAGAGACCTACCGCTATTTTTGAATCCCATTCATCTGAGCCAAATAGTATGCACTCAATAAACATTTACTGAGACCTTATTATGAACTATAGTTTGTGGGATACAGAAATAATTCATTGCCCCTGTCTCCAAGGAGCTTACAGTCCAGTATAAGGGATGAGAGGTAGTTTATGGCATATAAATATTTAAATAAGAGATAGAAATGGCAAGTACCATAAAAGAAATGCAAAATGCCAGCTGTGGAGAAGAAGTAGACGATGTAAGTAAAGCCACAGTGTAGGATGTAGTCATTTCACTAAATTTTGCCCTTTCCTTTACACCAGACTGACACTGTTGTAGAACAGCTGGTGCTTGGATCACACTTAAATTCTTGATAGGTAAGCCTTGGATGGACAGGGAAAGTATTCCAAGGTCAAAGAAAGAGCATAGGAAGGAAGGAAGGAAGGAAGGAAGGAAGGAAGGAAGGAAGGAAGGAAGGAGGGAGGGAAGGAGGGAGGAAGGAAGAAGGAAAAAGGAGGAAGGAAGGAAGGAAGGAAGGAAGGAAGGAAGGAAGGAAGGAAGGAAGGGAGGGAGGGAGGGAGGGAGGGAGGGAGGGAGGAAGGAAGGAGGGAAGGAGGGAGGGGCCTCTCTTAGGTCTAGTCCAGTTTGGCTATAATACTCTAACAAGAGCATTCAGAATTCTATGTCTGATCCCGTTTGAGTTCACCTGAAAAATCCTGAATGCTCTGGGTAAATGAGTTTTCCCATTTATAACTTACACATCAAGCATTTTATAAAGCATGTCCTCAATTACAGAATTTCAGTGTACATTGTAATTATACTTCACGTATGCTTGGGAATAATAATCCTGTACTTGAATTATCTTGAAAGGATGATACCAAGTCAGAAAAAGGCTGATTTTTCATTCTTCCTAGGTCAAATCACACTCTAATAAAACCTGATGTTGTAATCTTATATATCCTTAATCTTTCAGGTTGAATCTGAACTTGGCCCCAGGCAAGGCAGCCCTTATATAAAAGGTTGTTACAGAGCAAATGAGGATTTCAGCAGCTCGGGAACAAACTGCACTTTCCAGTCTCCTGCCAGTTTGAACAGGAAGTTATGATTTGTGCCCATCCACAAGTCAATGAAAGTTTTTATTGACATTGGAAAACCCTGTGTACACTGGACTAATAAACACGATAAAATCAGACCTTTTGATTTCAAGTGGCCTCCTGTAGCTGTCTATAGCCCCAGGATATTATTCAGTTATGAAAATTCCACTTTCAGAACACTCAGTTCCTTTTTCTTTGACTCCTCTTTAATTCCCGAACGTACGGTACGGCGATACTTCCACGGGACACTGCCATGTTCCCGTTCAGGCAAGAGCTACCCCTACTTCAAACAAACAAAACAAAGATCAGTTCTGCAGAAGCTGGAGCTCTCCCTTCAGTCATTATGGATGGATTCTCAGAGCCCTTCCGAAGAAGATCTTGGGGCCGGGATGATCAAATGTCACAGAGCTAACGGGTCTAACAGCCTCACTGCTCTGAGCTACTCTATCTCTCCGCTCCCAAGTTTGGTGGGAATAAAAATATTGCACAGATGGGACTATAACTGACCGTAGCCTGCTCCATTGTATGTCCAACCATCTCTAATTACAGCAACACATGAGAGGAAGAGATTTGAAAGGGCAGGTGACGGGAGAGGAGAGCAACCTGGTCTGACTTAAACAGCACAGGATCCCTCACCATCAGGCCTGATGTACGTCAGCCTGACAGCTAATTAGGGTAGACATGAATTTTTCCAATGTAACAGATGTTCGCTAATCAGGCCAGATTTGGAGCCCTTGCGCCAGCAACATTTCATGCACAATTTAACTATCTAAAAGGAATAAACTACTTAATGCATTGTACTGAAGGCACAGCTGTTTCACAATCAGAAAATTTGCTGTCAAAGATGTTCTCTTTAAAACTGACATGTTTTTATATAACTCTGATGGGGTGTTTATAATGTATTAATAGTTGTCAGCAAGAGCTGCTGTCATCATCAGAAGTAAAATATTTCTGAAGGTATATGAAAATGAACAGACTCCTTTCTCTTCCCCCAAAATCCATTCAGATAATTTAACTAGGTTGAATGTGGTCTGCTGGGTTCCAAAATGTATTTGAAACAAAGAACATCAATGTATTCTTTCAGTTTATTTTAAATTTAAGACAAAACCATGCCTGAGGCTTTAAAACAACCATCAATCGTAGGTCCACATTTGTTTACAAAGCTGGATTTTTTTAATCATTTTAGTTTTATGGAAACACACCAGGGGGATCATCATTACCACACCAAAAATGTTTTATTGGGTAAAGTGAAGCTTTGACATCTTCATAAGCATGAACTAATTTGGTTAAGAATGAAATGGGATTTTTCTCTCTCTCTCCCCCTCTTAGCACCTCAGGCGCTGACCCTCTGTTCTAAGAAAGGAGTCCTACATATAAACTGGAAACTTTTTTTCTTTTGACAGTTTTGTAATTTGTTGTATTTTTTAAATGGTGAAGCAAAACAATCTTTAATACCCTAAGGATACTGAAAAGTTCACATCATTTATGGATTGTCTTAGGCATCCGTATTTCAAGTAGACGCTAAATATATGCTGGTGACTTATTGTAGGGCTTTAGTAATCTATTTGTATTATATGCATAATTTAGCAATTTGCTCATTTTTGTAACATTTTAGTTTTCTCCACCATTTTATGATTCATAACTTATGTGCATGATTTTCAACCAATAATGTTAACAGTATCATCAATTACGCTTTATCTGGCAAGAGAGCAAAGAAAGGTAATGTAGTTTCTATGGTGACTAGGTTACCACTGACCCTCATTTTCACGAACTGGCCCAAGTAGATTTGTGATTCCTGAAAGATACTATATTGAATTAATAGCACCCATAGCTCAGATCTTCAGGCAAATTCAAGGATGGTATCTTTAAAGTCCATTCTCAATTAAAGAACAATTTTCAGGACTGATAAAGGAGTCTAGGATTCTCTGCTACGACTTGAGTACCCTATTTTTAGGATATGTTTTCCTGATGTGATGACTTACCCACTGGAAACTGGCTATAGACCAGATGTTCAAAGAGTTACATTTCCTGATGATGACAGATGAGGCCACACCTAGAAAAGGGAGATTTCATATCTGTGTTCCAAATCAAATCAGCCCTGAGAGGCATTAAAAATTAACTTTACAAAAGGTGAAAAATGAAGTGCCTTGGTTCTGTCACTCTCTCCTCGGACAGTCTACATAAGTAGGTTGTTTGCCATCTTCAACTCCAGTATCTGGAGGACTTGAATCCTTCGATCTTTAAGCCAATTTCAGAACCACCAACAGTTCTTTCACATGGGGCACATTTTGAACTAACTTGTAAATAAAGCTTTTACAAATGATAAAGCTCCAGGGCACCCGGGTGGCTCAGCTGGTTAAGCCTCTGCCTTCGGCTCAGGTCATGATCCCAGGGTCGTGGGATTGAGTCCCACTTCGGGCTCCCTGCTCAGCAGGGAGCCTGCTTCTCCCTCTCCTTGCCACGCCCCCCCCCCCCCCCGCTTGTGCTTGCTCTCTCAAATAATCTTTAAAAAAATAAAAAATAAAAATGATAAGTCTCCAGATTATCACTCACTTTATCTTTAAATAATTTAACTTTGCACCTAAGTACTTTATAGGATAATTAAATCCTTAAAAGATTATCTGTAAAAAAAAAAAAAAGATTTCACAACATTTGCAGCAACATGGACGGGACTTGAGGAGATAATGCTAAGTGAAATAAGTCAAGCAGAGAAAGACAATTATCACATGGTTTCACTCATTTATGGAATACAAGAAGTAGGAAGATCGGTAGGAGAAGAAAGGGAAGAATGGGGGGGGGTAAAGAGAAAGGGGAATGAAGCATGAGAGACTATGGACTCTGAGAAACAAACTGAGGGCTTCAGAGGGGAGGGGGTGGGGGATTGGGATAGGCCAGTGATGGGTAGTAAGGAGGGCATGTACTGCATGGTGCACTGGGTGTTATACGCAAGTAATGAATCATGGAACTTTACATCAAAAACTAGGGATGTACTGTATGGTGACTAACATAATATAATAAAAAATTATTATAAAAAAAAGATTTCACTTCGAATAAAATCCATACCCTTTACCACAACCTATGAAACTCTGCATTACCCAGTCTCTCCTACTCCCAACACCATTGCCGGTCCCTTGCTCCTCGCTCACCGTGCTCTAACCGACGCCAATCTGCTTCCTGAGACTTGAACACGCCGAAGTTTTTCTCTCTCTAGGGCTGTTGACTTGTTTCTTTCAGTCTAGAATGTCCTTTCCCCTCCTCTTGGCATGTCTGACAATTAATCTTCATTCAGGAGTCGGTTGAAATGGAACCTATTCAATGAAAACTTCCCTGACGATCCTAATTACTGCCCCTCATCCAACTTCCACCACATGACACTTATTTGTCCATAACACTCGTCAAAATAAAATAATTAATTTGCTTACCTATTTATTTTCTGTTTCCCCACATTCTCAAACCCTCTAGAACTATGAGGTCCAATACAATAACCAGTAGCCACATATGGCTATTTAAATTAATTAAAATTAAATGAAATTGCAAATTCCATTCCTCATTTGGTCTCAATAGTGTAGATAGAGAACAGTTTCAACTCACAGAAAGGTCTGTTAGAGAATGCTCACCTAGAATATAATCTTTGAGAGCAAGAGAAAGCTCTGACCAGTGTCCACAGTAGCAATCGATCCATAACAGCTCTCAATTGGTTAAATGGATGGATGGATGGATACAAGGATGGGTGGATGGGTGGAGGTGGGTGGATGGATAGGTGGGTGGTTGGGTGAATTTCCATTTACACACGATCATTGAGAAGTATGATATTTCAGCTAATCTAATACTATGGCTTCTATTCAGTCTTCTATTCCTAATATTATTTTATTTTTTAAAGATTTTATTCATTTATTTATTTATTTATTTATTTATTTATTTATTTATTTATTTATTTATTTTAGAGAGCGAGTGTGTGTGAGTGGGGGGAGGGGAAAGGGAAGAGGGGAAAGGAAAGATTCTCAAGCAGACTCCATGCCCAACACAGGGCTCAATCTCATGACCCTCTCAGGTCATGACCTGAGCTGAAACCAGGAGTCGGATGTTCAACCAACTAGCCATCTAAGTACCCCATATTCCTAATACTATTTTAATAGGGTGAGATGAGTATAGAACCAAGGACTGTAAAGGTCCCTTTACAATCAAGCAAGCATGAGTAGTCTGATGTTTTGGGGTAGAAAGACTTAGGCTTTAGATCACAGCTATGGTAAGAGTAGAAAGAGCAGGAGTTTGGTAAATGCAATCTCAAATCCTAACTCTGATATTTACTAGTTGAGTTTTTTGTGTGTTTTGCTGTTGCTGTTTTGGAGAATTTACTTAATCTCTCTGAACCCTAGTCCCCCATACATAAAATGGAAAAAGAATACCAACTTCACAGGGTTATTCTGAGATTAGATGTTTGGCTTATCGTAGGCTTATACTAAATGGTAAATGCCATTATACATTTTTTTTTGGATTAATGGCATGAAGGTAATTAGAACTTTGGAAATCCTGGTTTATCTTGTATCACTCCTTCTCTGGCATTGTTCTTTGACTCAGAAATTTTAGAACTGAAGCTCTGCCCATAAACACTGTCATGAACTCTTGGAGGTTTGTCATAAACATAGTGCTTGGGATGGGAGTAGAAAGCATTAGGACTGTGGGTGAAGGTTGTGGGCAGAGGGGAACATGGTAAATACAGAACAGCTACTTAACAAACACTCTTGAAATGAACTGTCTCATGTTTTAAATTTTATTAAAATCCCTGAAAGTATGAAAGATTTCTAAGCCTCAGTAAGTACGTAATTATATACAATATCCACGGCATCACTTCATTTCAAGAGTCAAGTAGCTACTGTTAAGCTCAGGAAGCACAAAGGATGGACCTTAAGAGATCAACTAGGAGGAGGTCCTGGTTATGTGTGTGTTTCTGTTGATAAAAACAAAAAGGTAATTTTATAATGTCATCAGAGACAATGAAATTCCACCACCCTTATTATAGTTTCCCACAGGGAGAGGGTTTATAGAGGATCAGTCTGAAGTTATAGGAATCAATTGTCCTCCTAAGCCTATAAAAAACAAAACAAAACAAAAAGGTACATGGTACAAACTTAGAAAGGACTGAATTTTAAATCAGAATATGAGTATAAAATGAGAGTTTTCACTACTAGTGCATTTAGCTGATTACCTACATTTCCAAAAAGTGGGGGGTGGGGGGGTTTCTTTATAATTTCCATGTTACCTTAGAACATAATCTTCTTAGAGGAAAAGAGAAGGAGCGAATTCTGCCTTAAAACTCTAAAAGTGATCATTCCTAACTGCCCTGGATCCTTGTGGATATTTGGAAGTTACTTAGTTTAGAACAAAAGTATAGAATGTTAAATCTTTTCTTGAATGACAAGTGAGAATTCCTGTTCTTCCATGGCGAGTGCATCTTTTGGTTTTTGTTTGCTTGCTGTTTTTCTGAGACTTAAGCTCAAAATAAACAGAATGGTCCACGTTGCAACTATTTGGAATTGGTCAGTGTCATCCGAGAATCAATTTTACTGTTAAGTCACACACGAAGGTTGGGAATATCTTTGATGTAAACCTTTGTGTGGTGTGGGTCCAGGAACCGGGATAGAGAACATACTTTTTTTTAAAAAAAGATTTTATTCATTTACCTTAGAGACAGAGAGTGCGCAAGTGGTGGGAGGAGCAAAGGGAGAGGGAGAAGCAGACTCAGCTCCAAGCACAGAGCCAGACGAGGGGCTCCATCCCACGACCTTGAGATCACAACCTGAGCCAAAATGAAGAGCCTGACACTCAACCGACTGAGCCAGCCAGGTGCCTGGAGAACACATTTTTGTACTGTTAGGAAGAAAGAGTTCATACTTGTGTAATATTCTCCTATTTCTGGAGAATATCAAACACTTTGTAGCCAACCACAGAGAAAAACACATATGAAGAATAAACTGATTAAACAGCAATTTGGGGGAAGAACTCTGCCTTAAGAAGAATATATTGAGGAATATTCTGGAAGAGGGTTTTTTGGGGTTTTTTTGTGTTTGTTTTTTTTTGTGGTTTTTTTGGTAGGACAACTGTAGTAGAATATATATAATATATTGAAGACCTAAAGACGCTGAGGCTCTGTAACACTGTATGTTAACTACACTGGAATAAAAATAAAATATAAATGAAACAAAAATAAAGACCCTGAGGGGCAGATTCTTTCCTTTATGGTTTATAGACAATAAGAGGCAGTTTTTAAAAAATGTCTTGCCACCATTTTACAGAAAAGCCTTACAATGAGAAGGGTGTAGAGCCAAGGTCACGCAACTTTTGACCTTCGCTTCTCAGAATAAGCTTTTCTGGGCCCACTTTCAGCACAAATGATATTTTGTGTGTGTGTTTATTTCATATGCATGCCCATTACTTGCTGTTACCACTTTACTTTCATTTACAAGCTTAATCTCTCTCCCCACCCCTTCTCCCCTTCCCTCCTCCTGTTTTGTGGAAATAGTCACCAGTGATTCCTCCTGTTAAAATGAGAGCCTCCAAATGAAATAAAATGGAAAATTAGAAAGAGATACTAAATGAAAATACACAAGCAAGTAAATAACAAAACAAAACGTAACAAACACTAGGCTAGAAATCTCAGACATGTTTTCTGTGACCCTCGATTAATCTCGTCACAGTGCAAGGTCTTACCTTCCTCTACTATAAAATGAGAACGTCCCAGTATTGCTGCTCTAAGGCTTCAGCTCTACCTCTTGGGGAATCTTTGGGATATTTCTCAGTCATGACTTCTAGATAAATCAATGTTAACCGTCTCATGTTACATGCATTTCCCTGATTATGAGTTTCCTCCCTTTTCTTCTCCAATAGCTTTTGAGTAGGTAGTTTCTTTGGACTTGGAGCCTATCTTCACATGGGTGCTGATTGTGCATGTGGGTGCTGATTTTGGCATCTCATTCTACCAACTGACTTCCTTCAAGTTTCTCTTTCCTTCTCTTTTTCAATCTACTTTCAACCTTATTTCCCTGCATGTCTTCTAGGAATACTTAACACCGTTTTTAGAGCAAAAGCATGTTGATCCTGAATAGGAACTCAATCATTTTTATGTCCTGGAAACTTCCCTCCACCCCAGCAAGTGTCAGGTCACCAAAAAGCATTGACCATAGTGCAGAGCACATCAAAAATACCGTAAACCATTGGTTAAAAACAAAACAAACAAACAAAAAAAAAAACAGTGGTTAACATTGGTTAAAAAACAAAAACAAAAACAAGTAAATGCAAAACCCCAATGACTGAAATGAGTAAGTAGATAATAATTATAAGTATCACTCGCAATGCTGAATGAGGTGGAGGTAGACCCTTTAAAAGAGTTCTTGGATGGCTAATATATCTTCATAATTTAAAATCCAACATGTTAAGACATACACAGTACAAGCATTTGCTTCTACCACCGTCCCCATTCAGCAGTTCCTACAACCTTCCAAACAGTACAATTTTTATTAGTTTCTTTGAGTAATTATTTGTATAAGCAATGTTTTATACAAGATGAATATACATTTATCTTTGCTCTCCTAAAACAAAAGGTAGCATATTGTACATACTGTTCAGCACATTGCTTTTTTTTCTTCATGTATCTTAGAACTCTATCTATACTGATAAACAGAGAGATTGCTCAATTTTTGTATTTGATTGCTTAGATAGACCACAGTTGGCACTTAACCAGTGGCCTATTGGTAGACATTGGGTTGACACAGCCTTTTGCTATGAAAAACAATGCTGCAGTCCATAACCTTGAACATATGTGACTTCGCGTGTGTACATGTTTATCTGTAGGACGAATCCCTAGAAGTGGGATTGCTAGGTCAAAGGACATACGCATTTGTTCCTCTGAAACATAATGCCGAACTTTCTTCCATAGATACTACATCAATTTACATTGCTATCAGCAACGTCTGAAATGGCCTGTTTCCCCACAGTCTTGAAAACAAAATGTCAATAAATTTCTGCATTTTGGAAAATCTGGAATTTTGATTACATACTTTGGTAAATTATGGTATCTTGGTGTGATTTTACTTTGCTTTTCTTTTATATTGAGTGAGGCTGTGCATTTTTTCATGTTTTAAAGCCATTCCTTTTCTATAAAATGCTGTTCAAATCCTTTGCTTATTTTCCTATTGGGTTTTTAATCACTTCAGGGAATCTTTTTTCATATTAAGGCAATTAGCTCTTTGGATGACAGGCAATCATTTTTCTGTTTTGTTATTTTTCTCCAGATGTGTTTAGTGTTTTTGTCTTGTTTCCATTCAGAAGTTTAAATTTTATTTTTCTATAAATTTATCTATACTTTTGTTCCAGTCTTTAGACTTTAGTCATAATTACAAAGGCCTTTCTCAGTCCAAAGTCATAAAGCGATTCTCTCATGGTGTCTTCTCCACTATCATAGATTCATTTTTTAAACCTTCTTGGGGATAATCCTGGAGTAGGATAAAAAGAGGGCATTAAACTTAATTTTTTTGGATGGCCTTACCATTGCCCCAGCTTTACTTATTGAATAACACATCTTTTCTCTCACCAATTTCAGATTCCACCTTCAGCAAATAAGTTCTTTATACATACAGCTTTGTTTTATTGGTCTACACACTTACTTTGGATTTACCTAGGCAGAGCTTTCTTGCTTTTTCTCCAATCATCCGTGCACTAGCCATTCAGAACTGCTCACTCTTTCATTCCAAGGTCTTCAACAATGGAGCGTCGCGGTTACATTCATGCCTTCGCACAGGCTGTTCACCCTGCATGGAAAGCCTGCCTTGCCCTTCTCTGTCTAGCAAACCTTGCTTCGTCCACTAAGATCCAGATAAACTACCACAGTTCCAAAGAAATGAGGAGCAGAAAATACCACTATAATGATCAGGTTGGAGAAGATATTATGTACATATATAAACAAGAAGTGATGAGAGTAGTTGCCTCCAGGAAGAGAAACTGTGATGTTAGGGTGGAAAGGAGAAAGACCTCACTGAGTTTCCTCCGGTCTGCTTGAATTTTTATCACATGATTGTATTAAGTTTCTAAATATATAGTATTTTTTAAAGAACAATTTCATGTTCAAGGAATGGCATGTAAACAATTTATCTTTGCTATCCAATGAAATTATCAGCATAACAGTGTGATAAATAAAAGACCATGAGATAATTTTTTATATCAATAATACATCATCTCCACGGTGAAGCACCCCTCACCATTACTCTATTCTCTACAGCAAGGCTCCGTCCGCTATGTTCCCGCAGCACATCATACAAACTTCCAAATGGAAGCATAGTGTGCACTGTGGTGTTATCACCTGCCTGGCACTGCCTTGAACTCCTGGCTTGCCGTTCATCTCTGGAGCTCAGACACTGAACACCAGCCACTGCCTCTTAGTAAGCATACAATGTTTGAAGAAGGAAGGAAGAAGGGGAGGAGGGAGGAAGATATTGAGGGACGTTACACTAGAGCTACCCGTTGGAAAGAGAGGAATGAAAAAGGAAATAGGAGTATAAATAAATAAAGCAAATAAGTGGCATTACATGGACCAAAGATGAGAGTGTGCCATGAATCAAAGTGTAACCAGTCAAGATCTCTCTTTCTCTCACGCTCCACTCCCAGTCTTTCTAGTCGGCCCATGGCAGTTAGAGTAATCTTGTTTAAAATTATGTCAGATCATGTCTATCTGGACAAACCCTCAGCCCCTGCCCCGAGCCAGTGGCATCCAATTTTTATGGAATATCAATCAACGTTACAATGGTCAGTGTGGCCCCACATAATCTGACTCTTCGTCACTTTCCTGACTTCTTTTACTATTCTTCCCCTAAATACTTTCTCCCCCCCAACCCCCACATTGCCCTCCTGGCTATTCCTCCAACACGCTGATACACTCCTATTGTAGAGGTTTTGCATTTTTGTTTCTTCTGCCTGGATTATTCTTTGAATAGGCAGCTCTATGGCTACTTTACCCCTTCAAGCCACAGGAAGCACTTTCCTGCCCTCATTTAAAACTGTAAGCTGCCCCTGAGCCCGGATCTGGCATTCCCCATCTACTTTCCTTGCTTTATTTTTCTTCATAGTACGGAACAGCTTTTAATACACTACACAGAGTGCTAAATTACTTTGCCTATCCCTACTAGAATGGGATAAGTTCATGAAGGAAGGGGGTGCCTGGCACCCTTTGGGTATCCAGGAAATATTCACTGAATGATGGAACAAACGCATCTTAAGTTCCATCAAGTAAAAACAACCTTGCAAAAAGCAACAGTAGACTTACCTTATGTTTTACAAACTGCTGCCCACGCCGCATCTCCCGCCAAAGAGTGTGTCCTGAGATCTAGTGGGTATGGGCTGTGATCCTCTTTTCTCCTCATGTTCTTACTCGATAGTCTTATCTACTGCCCTGAATTCAATTTCCATCCATAATATGACGTCTATTTTCGAATGACAGCTAAGTGGCACTCTAGCCCAGAGCTGTCTCCTGAATTCCAGATACCTTTGGACCTTTCCCCTCTGACGATTGACCGGCCCCTCAAATTCAACATGTCCCTACTGAACTCATCCTCTACTCCTCTAAACCTCCCGCTCGTTTCCTTTCTCAGAGAAGAACATGACCTTCTTGCAGGTTGCCCCAGGCATCAATCTGGATGTCACTCTTGACTTCTTTCTCACCCAAACTTATCCAGTCAACCACAAAGAGCTACCGATACTAATATCTCAGTATTTTTTTGGAATCATTCACTTATCTAGGACGCATTTCCACCACCCCCTTGTAGGTCACTACTGTTTTCCATCTGAATATTGCAACTTGGCCTCATTTTCCCCCTAGTTATTCAAATCTAATAAAAGTAATTAACTTTACCGGGCATGCTCTAAGCACTTTACATCCATTGAAACCCCCCAGGAATCCTATGCAATAGGTTCTATTACTATTCTCATTTTACAAGTAAAAAAAAGGCACCAGGTGTCTGTGTAACTTCTCTAAGTCCTGTCGCTACAAAGCAGTGGATCTGAAATTTAAACCCAAGCAGTCCAGCTCCAGAGCCCGTGCTCTTTACCACTGTCTTACTTAGCTTCTTTGGATTAAGTCGCACCCTTGCTTAAACATTTTAATGGTTACCAAGCAGTCTGGCTGGCTCAGTCAGTTGAGTATGTGACTCTTGATCTTCAGGTTGTATGTTCAAGCCCCATGTTGGATGTAGAGATTACTTAAAAATAAAATCTTAAAAAAAAAAACAACCATTTTAACGGTTCCCCATTACCCTTAGGATGATGCTCAAATTCCTTCTTACTCCCACCAAAATCCGAATCTTGTTCATTTCTCCATTCTATCTCCGACTTCAACAGCCACCCTCTCCCCCCCCAGACATCCCGCGCCCTACCCTTTGCTCCATCACTAATGAACTTCTTGCAGTCAGCTCCTTGAATGATTTCGTGTGCTTGCACATGGTACTCTCTGTGCCTGGGACACTTTCATTATTACCCTGTGCCCAATGGCTTGACTTCCCCCCACTCACCCTGCATGTCTCACCACAGACCTTTCTCAGGGAAGCTTCCCTGATCACTCCCTCTTGTACCCCCACATCCGGCTCTTGGGACCCTCCATTTTGCTCCTATGCCTCAAGGCTGTGGTCTGGGAGTCTTTTTTTTCTCACTACACATGGTCCAGATGTGTGTCAACGGTTCCTAATCTCTATCTGACCTCTCTCTAAGACATCCAACTACCAATCTGACATCTCTGCCTGGAGGCCAAATAGGCCCCACTCAGGCTTAACACTCCCAAACAGAATGCTTTCCCCATCACTATCTAGTCACTTGCCCAAATCTAGGAGTTATTTTTACTCCTTTTGCTCCTTAACACCCTAATCTAACCCTGCAGCAAGTCTGATTAACTCTGCCTCTAGAAGATATCCCAAATCTATGGACTTCCTTCAGTTTCTCTTGCCTATAATTTGTCAATAGCCTTATAACTAGACTCCATGCTTCACACTTGCCACATGCCAGCAAAGTAAACATTTAAAATGTAAATCAGATCATGCTTTCTCCTACTCAAAACACGGCTTCCCAAATGGCTTTCCGTCACACTCTAAATAAAACTCTACCCTTTATATGGCTCGGTCACCTCCCTGACTGCATCTTCCACTCTGCCCTTGCTACTATCTTCCAGTCATACTGCTCTTCCTTCTGTTCCTTGTATGTGCATCTTGCATCTGCTATGTTTGGATTCATCCACAAGGGACAGAAAACCCCAAATAAAGATGGCTTACCCATCTTGGTTATAACACACTCAAATAAAAGAGATTCAGAAGTAGTCCAGGGTTGGTATGGTAGTTCCGTCATCATCAGGTTCCTAGGCTTCCTCTAGCTTATAGCTCTGTTATCCTCTACACACGGCTTAAACTACATGGTCCAAGATGTTAGCTCAGGCTCCAGCCATCCCATTAACAATCCAGCCAGCATATTTCCGACTTTTAAGGATATCTGTGTTGTTTTCCCATTGACCCAAACTCTGTGACACGGCCACATCACATTTCAGGAGGAAACTGCATCAATAGTTACTTTTCATTGCTGAGTAGAATTTCACAGTACAAACATACCACAGAGTGTTTAACCATTCATTCACTGAAGGATATTTGAGTTTTTTCTAGATTCTATTAAAAATAAAACTACTATGGATATTCATGTATAGGTTTTAGTATAAACCTAAGTTTTCATTTCTCTGGGATAAATTCCCAAGAGTGTAATTGCCAACTCATAGGATAAGCACTTGTTTAGTTTTTTGAGAAATGGTCATACTTTTTCTAGAGGAGCTGTACCATTTTACATTCCTATCTGAAATGTGTGACTGACCCAGTTTCTTCACATCCTCACAGCTTTTAAGGTTGTCATTATTCTTTTCTTTAGCCATTCCGATAAACACAGAGTGACGTCTCACTGTGGTTTAATTTACATTTCCCAAATGGCTAATGGTGTTGAACATTTTCCATGTGCTTATTTTCCATTTATATATCTTTTCCAGTGAAATGAGTGTCACCTTATGTCTTATGTTCACTTTCTAATTGTCTTCATTCATTTTTCCTTGTTGAGTTTTGAGAATTCTTGATATATTGTAGATACAAGCCCTTTGCCAGTTGTATGGTTTGCAAATCGTTTCTCAGTCTGTAGCTCGTCTTTTCATCTACATCACAAGGACTTCCACAGAGCAAAAGTTTTTAATCCAATTTATTAATTTTTTTTCTTTTTTGGATCATGCTTTTGGAAGTGTCAAGTCTAAGAATACTTTCCCCAGTCCCAGGTCCCAAAGATTTTTTTTTTCCCCATGTTTTTGTTGTCGTTGTTTCCTAAAAGTTTCATAGCTTTACATTTCACATTTAAGTCTATGATCCATTTTGAGTCAACTTTTGTGTAAGTTGTGAAATTAAATCAAGATTCTTTTTTTTCCCCTATGGGTGTCTAATTGCTTCAGCAAGAAAGTATTTTAAAAGAAATCATTAAACAGTTGGTTATCCGTGCATGAAAAAGAAAGTGCTGACTAACAACAAAGAAAGTGGGTTCACTAAAACCCAGTTCAGTCAATCTAACTTTTTTTTTTTTTACCAGTAAGATTTCTATGAGTGGTAATTTGGAGAACGCTGGCAAAATAAAATAAATTTAATACATATAGCCCTAGATGGAAATACAGTGCTCAGTGAGAGAGAGAGAGATCTTTGCCCCACTATATTTGATACTTGTCAGAGCATTTTTGGAGTAGAGTTCTGCCTGTCAGTAATATACTTTAAGAGCACATCAAGGTGTATGTGGGAAGAAAGGCCAAATGATGATAGGTACGCAGCCATGACTTTTGAGGAATATTGAAGGACCGTGTACTGCTCACTTCACTTCTGATGGATAGTGAGACAGTGGATAGTAAGCCTAGAAAACAGTAAGCATGAAGAAGGCATGAGGCAAATTCGAAAGGTTCACCAGGCCATCTCACAAAAGGAGTGGTGGATTATGAACAGCTTTGGGAAGAACAAGCAAGGATGAGAGGGTGGGAGTTATAGGAAGCTTGATTCCAGTTCAATGTGAGGAAAATCTTTCTCATAATTTATGCTAATCAATCACAAGTTATGATCTAGCTCAAATGGAATACACATGGAATAATCCACTTCAAAATATAGTGAATTCCCTGTCGATAAAACTGCATGAGCTATAATGAGAAGTTGACCCACATGACCTCACAAGTCTCTAGCCGGGATGAGGAACTTTGAATTTGGTGGAGGAAGATTTTCTTATAGGCTGAAGAGGTCAGGCAAGATTTCACAGAGTGGAGAGTATCTTTTAGGTTTGTTTGTTTGTTTAAGATTTATTTATTCATTTGAGAGAGAGAGAGAGAGAGTGCATGTGTGTTGTGTGTGCAAGTGGACTGAAGGGCAGAGGGAGAGAGAGAATTCTTAAGCAGACTCCCTGCTGAGCATGGACCCCCCCAACACAGGCTCAATACCAGAACCCTGAGATCATGACCTGAGCTAAAATCAAGAGTCGGAGGGGGATGGGGGATTGGGATAGACTGGTGATGGGTAGTAAGGAGGGCACATATTGCATGGTGCACTGGGTATTACACGCAAATAATGAATCATGGAACACTGCATCAAAAATTGGGGATGTACTGTATGGTGACTAATATAACAAAAAAAAAAATTAAAAAAAAAAAAGAGTCGGATGCTTAATCGACTGAGCTACCCAGGCTCCCCACCTTTTAGACTTCTTAAATGGTTAGTGGCTTTGTGTTTTAAAGACACGAAGGTAGGGATCTTGGTCAAGGAAGAGATATCAAGTTGGTCTTTCTGTTTGAAGCAGAGACTTCTGTTGTGGGGAAGTATCACCTAAAGATGTCTCCTAGCTCTGAACCAACAGTTCGGTCACATCTAGACTGTGATTGTCTGAAGGAATGTTTTTCTATACATAGACTCAATCAAATGGTTGTAATAATGACATACATGGTAGACCGAGATCCCAACTTGAGTTTTATTGCACGAAATCAACATTCATGCACTCTTCCAATTACATTTTAAATGGAATAAGAAAATATTGGAAGTAAAGGGGCCTCGGATACAATCGCTTCTAATCTACCCATTTTATAAAGGGGGAGAAAAACTAGACTCAGAGAAGTTCGTATTTTTCACTCAAGAAACACTTTTCAGGGGCGCCTGGGTGGCACAGTGGTTAAGCGTCTGCCTTCGGCTCAGGGCGTGATCCCGGCCTTATGGGATCGAGCCCCACATCAGGCTCCTCTGCTATAAGCCTGCTTCTTCCTCTCCCACTCCCCCTGCTTGTGTTCCCTCTCTCGCTGGCTGTCTCTATCTCTGTTGAATAAATAAATAAAATCTTAAAAAAAAAAAAAAAAGAAACACTTTTCAAATGTAATTAGTGATAGGTAGTCAAGATTCCTTATTCCAAAGAGTTGATGTTTATTGGGTACTTTCCATATGCAGAGCACTTCATATGGATTATATATTTAACCCTTGTCATAATTCTATAATCTGGGTATTATTATTAATGCCATTTTGCAAACGAGGGAACTAAGGCTCAATGGAAAAAAATCACTAGCCCCAAATTAATAGCTAGAGAGCAGAGGAGCCAGGATTTAAAGCTAAAGTACCAGAATGGCTAGAATAAAAAAAACAAGAAATAACAAGTGTTGGCAAGGATGTGGACCAAAGGGAACCCTTGTTTCCCACTGGTAGGAATGTAAATTCGTGTAACCACTGTGGAAAACAGTATGGAGGTTCCTCAAAAAATTAAAAATGGAAATACCATATGATCCAGTAATCCTATTTCTGGTATTTACCCAAAGAAAATGAAAATACTAATGCAAAAAGATATATGCACCCCTATGTTTACTGCAGCATTATTTACAATAGCCACGATATGGAAGCAGCCCAAGTGTCCACTGATAGATGAATGGATAAAGAAGATGTGGTGTGTATACAATGGAATATTAGTCAGTCATAAAAAAGAATGAGGTCTTGCCGTTTGTGACAACATGGATGGACCTAGAGGGTATAATGCTAAGTGAAGTAAGTCAAACAGAGAAAGAGGAACATGATATGAGTTCACTTATATGTGGAATTTAAAAAACCAAACAAACAAAACACAGACCCATAATTACAGAGAACAATTGGTGGTTGCCAGAAGGGAAGGAGTGTGGGGGGATGAACAAAAGAGGTGAAAGGGACTGGGAGATAGAGGCTTCCAGTAATGGGATGAGTAAGTCACAGGCATAAAAGGTACAGCATGGAGAAAACAGTCAGTGGTATTGGAATAGCCTTGCATAGTGACACACGGTAGCTACACTTGTGGTGAGCAGAGCCTAAGGAAGAGAGTTGTCAAATCACTATACTGTACCCCTGAAACTAATGTAATATTGTGTGCCAACGATATTTCAATAAATATAATAAGTTAATCAAGCCATCAATTTCTAAGATTGCATTTTTTCAACATTTCTATTTTATTATTACTTTGTAGTTACAAAGGTAATTCAAGTCCCACAGTACAGAGATGTATAAAGAAAAAGTTAATAATCTGCCTCTCTCCTCTCCTCAGCCGCTCTCCTTGAGGTAAACGTTTCCAGTTTGGTACATAAGATCTTACACAGAAGAGCCTAACACCCCAATGCTTGGCCTTTGTGGTTCGTGGCCTCCCTAATTCAGTCTTATTTCTAGCACAGAAAACTACCTCCAAATGAAAAAAAAATGAGAAGGGAAATTTTAGAAATGACACAGTAAGTAAGTATCAACTGCTCTTAGTAAATCGATATCTAACAAAGTATACTAAACTCGCCAACACAGGAGTCTTCACGTGGGGCTGAACATTTTCTGGTAGGATTTACTCCGATGAGTACGTGTAATTAAACTGAAATGGGAAGGTCTAACTGTGCATGTGACTGTGCTATGGACAATCATTACTTTGTCCCAATAGCAAACAATTATTCCTTGTATGAGAGCCAGATTTGGAAGCTAAATTTCACTCTGGAAAATAAATGATCATAGATAATTGCAGGAAACTCTGAAAAAAAGTCTTTTCTAGTGGGGACTCAAGGGGGCCTTATCTAACGTGGGAAGATCGCAGCGCAGAGCTCTCTTTCATCCTGTCAAGAAGCAAGGTACACCTTTTGCTTTTCAGGGAACACAAATTTCCATCTTTCGTGGGACAACTGTATCTGAATACCTGTTTTTCTTCTGAAGAAGTGACATCTTAAAAGGGACAGAGTTAGTTAATTCCGTATAATCTGATGTTTAGGAAATATGCACAATATAATCTCACAAATAAAAACACCTATTTACCCAGAGTCTTTCCTATTTTGATTCATCACCTTCTGTTGCTTTTAAAATCTGGGGGGGAAGAAATCTGTCACAAAATTATTCTGACTATATAGCACAACGTCTCTGAAACGTGCTTTTGCCCGTCTTTTTAGCTGAAAAGTTTCTCTGTAAAACTTTCTGTGCAATAATGTCTCCCTTCACGGTTCCAAACAGCTTAACAGCAGATCAAAATACAGGCTTAACATCAGCATATTGAGATGTATCCAAAATAGGAACATTTTTCTTGTACCTAAAAATAAACCGCGACTGTTTCAATTTGCGGAACAAATAAAAGGGACCGGGAAGGGCGAGCGTGTGGCACTACCTACAGCGTGACTGACGATTCCTTTCATTTCCTTCCTCGTACGTTTAACAATGCAAATTTCGCAGGGGCTTTGCCCCACGGTTGCCAATTTGGGCACCAACTTTCTCGAAGAAATAGCCTGATTAGAAAATAATTGTGCTTCTTTCCCGCTACTGTTACCACACCTGCACTTTTCATTTCCTATAAGGTACGGTGGCAAAACGGCATCTCTCCCCTGCCTCTTTTATCTGATGTAGTGGATGACAGGTAATCTAGCTGAAAGTTCCGACAATTGCACCACCAGAAAAACACTGGCTGATGAAATCTGAGCAGTTATCACACTAACCATCACCTGTCAAGCCTCTTGCTTCAATTTAAGGGCGCATCAATTTTCTGAAGAGGAAATCAAGGGCAAAGAATAAAAGCGCTTCAGATAAACACTGACAAAGGCCCTTTCTGCCTTTTTTTTTTTTTAATTTATGATGGGATGTACTATCATAGGTTGCTCCGTGAGGTTTTATCAACTGTCCTGATACATCCCAGATAGCTCAGAATTCTTTGGCCATTGATGAAGTGCTATACTTGCTGTTACTGAAAGGGCAGAAGATTTCCAACTGAAAATTACTTTCACTAAATACCACAAAGATATTGAAGGCAGAGGGAGCCGGGAGATGGGACACATGACAGCCGCATGTGACAATGAACCTCTCCGTGCTCGAGGCTGGCAGACAAGACTGATTAGAGCAAGAACATGAAATAATGTTTTCTTAAAGCCAGGGAGCATATTGTGTAAAGTGTCAGGCACAAAGAGTTCATATGTTCTTTGTGGCGAGTTGGGAGCTGAGTGCTGGCTGCCAACTGTAGTTACGGTATGTCCTGTCACGGCTTCCAGACCAAGGCTTTTTCTGGATTTCTTACAGTGTATTGGGTTACCCTATTCAAAAGACACGGGCAAATAATGGAATCTGGTGAGAGAAAAGATGAAGGCGATTTGGGGAGGCGCTTGGAACTGGGCCTTTACCAAAACCTACCTGCTCTTCTTTTGGGGTTGAAAGCCAGAGGGTTGAGGTGCTGGGCCTTCACTACAATTCTCTTGGGACATCCGTGGAGAGCATTTTCAAGAGGGAAACAGCATGTAGGGCAAAGACTAGCTTTGATCGGTCACAGGGCTTAAGAATTGTTATGAGGTTAACTGACATTTTCCCATTTCTGACGTATCTGGGAACTTCTCTGCCCGGTGGAATGTGGCCTTGGTGTCTCCTGGAGGCTGCTGGAATTTTTGAAGGAAGCGCCAGTTACTCACTCTTGGTTTCTTCAAGTTGGGAACCATTTGGAAGACAGACGAGGCCATCAGGGCTGAAAGCAGCAGCTTTATGGGCATTAAGGCGAGCCTGGAGAACGTGGGTGGCACGCACCATCCCCCGTGGGCTTAACAAGCAAAGAGAGGGGAATGGGCACAACCTGCTACCAGGCAAGTTCCCAGCAAAACTGCCAAAGGGAGCACAGGCCACCTGTGTGCAAGTGAACCTCTTTCCAGCTTTCTCAGTCAAGTCAGCAGCCTCTCCTTCGGGGCGGGGTGCAAATGAGCACGGGGCAGAAACACAGAATTATATACTCTGACAGGAGGGAAATTTGCATTTTGTGAACCAAAGCCCTCTACTCCCCAGTGTTTTTATTTGTTTACTGGTTTGTTCGTGGGCCTGTTTGGGTAGTAATGAAAGGAGAGGATGAAGAAGCCTCTTTTGCCTTTGGGGGCAAGGGACATTTTCCAATCCAGTTTTCTCAGTAGGAAAGCTGACCCTTTGCCTGACGCCCATATTTCTGCTCTCACATCTCAAAGTAGAAAGCAATGTCATTAATATGCTCAACAGCTCAGACTTCTCCAGATATCAACTGGACAGTTTCCCAGTGGCCCATGAGAGCAAGTCTACAGAGTAAGGGTTGAATCGATTAATGAGAAAATTCTATTTTGGAACTAGTGGCGCTTCAGGTCTGGTTCAGCTCGAACCAGTTTCCCTCAGGACAAAACAATGAAAAGGGATCTATTCTAAACTCTGGTTTAGGAGGAGAAAAACAATTGCTTGTTTTTGACCTGTTCATACAATGGATTTCTCATTTGCATTTTCCATGAAAATCTGAATCCAAACCACAAATCCACTTTGCTGGATTCTCTTAAAGGAGACTGTTTTCCTTATTATTTACATATAAAAGGAAAGCATGCGCTTCCTAGGACCTCATAATTATAATTGTAGAGCATCCCTCCTTCTTTCTCACACCTTCCCAAAGTAGGGTTCTTTTTTTAAAAAAAAATATTTATTTCAGAGAGAGAGAGAGAGCTCGCGCACAAGCAGGGGGAGGGAGAAGCAGACTCCCAGCTGAGCAGAGAGACCAACAACGCGGGGCTCGATCCCAGGACCCTGGAATCATGACCTGAACCAAAGGCAGAGACGCAACCGACTGAGCCACCCCAGCGCCCCCCCAAAGTAGGGTTCTGTCATAAGATGCCACTTTTCGTATTTGTTCCTTCAAAGAGGCTCAAAGCACTTACAGACAGCTCCTCAATTTGTGCAATATTCCTGTGACATATGAATGAGAGGAAGAATAAAGTTGAAATTAAAACGAGGTGTGCAAACAGTGGATGGTGCCCAAGTTACCCAGTGAAGCCGTGCCGAGGTGGGACAGCCGCCAGGTCACTGAGCGATGAGCACGAGCCCCCCCCCCCCCCATGCTTTCTGCATTCACCCAAAGCACGTGGCTCTGTGATTTTGATCTGTCTCACAGTCGCTATGATGGAATTCCTCCTGCCTGTGCCTGTTGCCTTCATCAGACTGACCACGAGCCCTGAAAGGCAGGGAACCGGTTGTTCTTATTTCCCCCAGCACAACATTAGATTGGCTAGAAATGTTTGTCTGTGTTCACGGGATGAAGGAATCACATTCACAAAGGTGCAAGTTATTGGACAGAGGGTTCATCAGCTCTGGGAGGGTAAACCTGAGATTCTTGCCTTTTTTTTTTTAAAGGTGGGAAAGGGAGAAAAGTGTTTTCAATTTTTCATTTTTTGTCATTTTCTAAATACCTTTGATATGGCAATCCTGCATTTTCTGCTTATTTCCAGTGCCCCCTCCCCCAGAGGTACCAGATAAGCACGCTGTTGGGGAGGGGGAGGCAATTATATATAAACGGAAATGGATTCAACTGCCACTTCCTGGGGCAACATTCTGAATAGCTCGAACATTCAGCTTCTTGTCTGAAACTTCATTAAGTTTGTTGGGGTGATTAAATAAGATGACATGATGCACGTGCACCCCCCCAAATCACTCATGAATGTTCCCTTCATCTGCTCCTTTTCCCTTCTTTGAATATTCAAATTATCAGTGTTTACTCCAATTGTAGTCACGCTTGGATGGATCCATCCGAAGGTAGCATTTCTGATTTTTTTTGTTGGTTTTGCAGGGGGAGGTTTTTATTTAAAGTGGCATTGCTTTCCTACAAAATCATGCAGCGTGCCAGTGACCCAAGGGTTGAATCTACAAATGCAAAATATTTATTTTGGAACAGTGGTGGTTAAGTATGACTTGACTTTAGACTGTCTTCTATGAGAGCCCTTGTACTACTAATGTTGCCATCATTATTGGCAAAAAACAGGAATCACCTCATCTATGGGCATGCGCCATCAGAGGCAGTATTATTCTTTTCCATCCTAGAGAAATATTTTAATAGTGGTAAAGGACAGGATGGCATAAGGTCTTTTGTTCTCTTCAATTTACACATTAACAAAGATTTGAGAATCGCTGTTTTATGGCAATGAATACATACTTTTGGTCAGAGCTAGCAAATATGAAGAACCAAGTACTCGAGTTTGTGTGATAAGAAAGCAAACTGACTAAATTCTTTCCCCTGGGCAATGTCCTCTTTGGGTAAGGAAGGTATGAGCAGTTCTAAAAGAAGGGTGGGGGTGGTGATTGCTCTTTTTAGAATGGACATAAAAATAAGGCAACTTTCTAACCTCTGTGGCTGGTGGGGGTTGGGTGCTCTTTCCATCCAGCAGAAATAGAAAACAGAAGATATTTCTTACAGTTTATTCCTAGCTCTAGACAAAAGTCGCTATGTCAAGAGAATTGATAATATGACCCAAAGTATTTCTTCCTCTTACTTTAAATTTCTGGGCATGCATGACAGGAAAAAAAAATTAATCTGTATTTCCATTTTTTAAGTGCCTTTGGTTTAATGCAGTTAATTCCTCCATTTTGGGGAAACCATAATATCCCCATGTTGTGCCGGCGACTCCACATTCCCCTCCTAAAGGTCATCTGGGGCTCGGGGGAGGCCAAGCACAAACTCTGGATGCAGAGATGTGCTGGATTTCCTTTTCCCGCTAAATGGAACTGCTCTCCTAGAAATAGGAAATGTCTGACTTCTTTTTTCTTCCTTAATAACAGAGAGGCTTGGGTTACATTTGAACACGTGCCTGTCTCCTCCTGAGCCGGTGTTACACCTGCTTGCTCCTTATTTCTCTCCTCAGGTTGCATAATTAATTCTCTTTTTTTTTTTATGCAGGGAAATTATTATATTTTTGTATTCTAAAGCCCCATTTCAAATAAGAGATGCTAATGGTGCTCAGAATTGCCTAAGCTGAGCTCTCATGCACTTTCCCACAAGCTGTAGAAAATGCATATATAAAAGAGGTTTCTTGGCTAGAGGGAATATTTGAATAATCATGACCAAGTCATTACACCGGGTGCCATTAAAATAAACTCTGTTAGGCATTATTTAATATTTTTAGATAAAAAAAGGAACTAATATATTAATACAACATGTTTAGAAACTGGTAGATTATGTTTTAAAACCTCACATATTTTTATGACATCATAGATCAAACGTTTCGGTTTTGTTTCATCATCAAACCGTAAGATTTTTTACAAAGAGAACCTGAAATGAAATTAGTTACCTGCAAATACAGGTTGCAATTGATTGTTGGAACACCATTTTTTTCTAAGCCTTCAGCTAAAGGCTCAGAAAGTTATAGAAGGAATTCTTTCCGCACGAATTTTTGGTTGAATTGTCTTTCACTTAGTATCACAGCTTGCTGCCCACAGCCTGCTGCACCATCCACTGGCTTTTAAACGTACAACATTCTATCATGGAGACGTAATTATTTCTGATTTCATTAAATCTCAAAGCTAGTGTGTTCCAGTCAAAATAGATTTTAAATTAACACTTAAAGAAAAAGAGATTGCAAAACATAAACATCTTCCATAAATCCTTCAAGGGCAGAGAGTTGGTCTCTTACTGTGTTACCTTCTGCAGACACTCAGTAAGTGTTTTTTTAAAAAAATGGAAACAAAGAACATCATAGCTCCTGATTCCATGATGCTAAAATCTAAGGAATTCATATTTTTAAAAGAACAGCCTTAAGCCACACGCTTCTGCTTTTCATTTGGCCGAATGGGAGAAATAGGGCAGGTTCCTTTAACGACACAAATAGTGAGTTGTCTTCTTCTGATTGAACGGAACGATACGTCTAAGGGACAAATGCCGGATTTTATCAGAAAACTCATTTGCACTATTAAGATAAATGTTCACCTAACAGACGTTCTTGTTTTTAAGTTAATAATGATCATTTTGAATTTCAGTATTGCACTTCCGATTTATAAAATTCCCCTTCAGAGAGCAACCAGACACCTAGAACGTGGACAGTAGACACGCAATGAAAAAAGGACTAGACCAAGCACCCTACACGAAAAGACAAGAGGTCTGGGTTTAATCTTGGCTCATGCTTTTCTTTTTGTCTGAACATGTTTCATGTTAGTCCCCCTTCCACACACACCCAGTCACCGAAGTCATAGACAATGAGAAGGCCGTCGGTAGTTTCACAGGGATTACTAACTCGTTTATTTTTCTGTGATGCTGGTTGTACATACCGAGTTGAGTGATGAATGTGAAATTGCCAAAAAGCACAAGAACCTTGGCAAATATTCACAGAGTAGAGCACGACGCTTAAATACAACTAAATGATTTAATGACAAGTAGGGAATTACTGTAAAATATAATGCGGGAGAAAGGCAGCAAACAGCACCTGCTGGCTAGACTAAGAAATCCAAAATGGATTCCAGGAAGAGAGTACAATGCCCAGCTGCTGCGGTAGTTGCCTGTTCCCCCTATACTGTTATTACTGTTCAACAGTCCTGAAATCTGAATGACAGTGGCCTGAGCCCTTTCAAACAACAGAAAGAAGGTCAATTTTTGTAATGAGGAAATGGAAGTGGTGGTGCCGAAGATCACTGACCCTTACAGTTTCTTGCGCGATGAAGGAGCAGTGAAGTGCACCAGGAAATTATGGTGTAGGGAAACAGTGACACCGCCGTCATAAAACACAGAACCGAGGAACAAGTAGCAAATGCACTAAAATGTGCATAAATCAAATATACGCTATCAACCCAGGGTTTATTCCTCTTCTCAAACTGTGAGAAATTGGGCCAATACTTCTGCAAAGAAAGGAAATGGCAGAGGGCCAAAAATTAAGTTCGGGAGTCTGAAATGATACTTTTAACCAGGGATAATATTTTAAATATGTAGCAACTAGATGGTCTAGGTGCAGACCGATCGGAACACAGGCTGATCAAGGTGCTGGAGGTGAGGCCTGCTGCCCTGCCAGGGGCTAACTAGTGAATGCCCGGACCCTGGGTGGGTCTAGGGCTCCAGACAGAAGCAGAGGCAGCTCAGGCAAAGACGTGGGGTGGCAGCACTTGGGGCTGGGCCCGTGGTGGTTTACCGACTGGTGCAAATGATTTCACTATTTGAGCATCTCATATAGGTCACCAGCTCACCCACACAACTCTCAACCCTGCCTCAGTCTACTGCTGTGTGTATTCACACAGTATTCTGCGGGGTAAAGCGGGGAACAGTAGCTTGTTAGCAGGGCCAAATGAAAACTTGTCTCTGACACCTGCTGGCCCTTTCCTGTTTATGCCCTTTGTATTATGTTACCGGATCACCCTCCTATTCAGAACCCAGGAGTTCCTGCATGAGACACGGGATGTGCTCAATCACTAATGGAATCAGTGAGATCTATTTCACGGGAGAGTGATGATTAGCTGATGACTCCAAGCATCCTAGATTTCCCTTTTGGCAAGAAAGCAGAGCTGTAATTCTGAACAGGTTAGATCACACGTGGCAACTACTTTATGGATCTGATGACTTCGCATTTATATTTAATTTTTATCAGTTTAGTAAGTACAGTAATTTTAAATAACGAAATGTGAAATGTTAGCAAATGGGATCTAGAATGAAGATCTGGAAGTATCAAAACTTCTACATTTGGAACTTCAAAAGGACACAGAGACCAAATGCGAGTTATCTTCTAATACAGAGTCAATGTAATCACGTAAAGATGATTCTGACAGCGGCTGAGATCTTATCGACATCTGGAAGACAAAGAAGCCATAACAAAACCAGTGGCGTCTCCAGATCTTTTTCCCCATGGGCGACAATGGAGGAAAAGCCCATCCTAGTAAAGAAAAGGAGATGCCTCATCGTCAAGAGAAAGCCAAGATGCGTGGCGGTAGAAGAACAGGACACTCGGTTTGCGTAACACATGAGACCGGAACATCACTCAGAACTCTCTCAAAGACGTATGTAGTGGGGCGCCTGGGTGGCACAGCGGTTAAGTGTCTGCCTTCGGCTCAGGGCGTGATCCCGGCGTTATGGGATCGAGCCCCACATCAGGCTCCTCCGCTATGAGCCTGCTTCTTCCTCTCCCACTCCCCCTGCTTGTGTTCCCTCTCTCGCTGGCTGTCTCTATCTCTGTCGAATAAATAAATAAAATCTTAAAAAAAAAAAAAAAAAGACGTATTTAGTAACATGAGCTGAGCTTCCCAGCACATACGTTATCCTAGGGAAAAAAAAGGTTTTCAGGCCATGAAGAGATAAACATTTGATTCAAGTTCTCAAATACAGATCTTAAACACTGACAATGCCGTCACTGTGCTGGACACCGACTTCAAGTGCTATGGGAAGGCAAGGAGCAAAGAGAGAAAAAGTACAGGAATTGGTGGGGACGATGGGGAATGAAATCACGAATATCTTTAATCTACCTTGCGATGTACCAAAAATTGAAGTTGGGCGACTTTTTTTTTTTTTTAATAGTCAAAAGAAAATAAACTGAATTCTAAACTTCTTTTAAAGTGCCAGCGTTCAGGGGTGTCTTCTTTGAGGCTACACATACAAGGAGGCAGGAGAAAATGCCCATAAATTTGAAAAAACTATGTGTCCCTCATACATTTCAAGTTGACATCTTAAATTAATCATAAGTGAAAATAGTTGTAAAGGAGGTAATATTGACATTTTAAAATACAACTTTACATCACTCTTTTCAATGAATTCAATGGGACATAAACGCCATAGTGATTTTACACCCGCCATCATCCACTGAAAAAGAGATTCAACCAAGGCTTCTCAAATAGTTGCAAATTTTATATGATTCCTTTGTCTCATAGAAATTGTTTCCATTCCTGTTTTCTCACACAATTTTATCTGACTACAATAAGTCTTTAATATTTGAAAGCACTCTATTGATTATGTTATCATACTTCTCTGCAACCACAAAAAAAGGCATATAAATTGAATTTTTTAACTTAAAAATATCCTGTTATCATGTGGTCCTAAGTATTAAAAAACATTCTTCTGGGTAGAGTTTTTTTTCTTAAGTATTGGTAGTACACAATTTAACAAAACAATACGCATATTTCAAAAATATTTGATAAATATTATTAAATACAAAAATAAAATTTTATTAGAAATTCATCTCCTTATGAGATGGGGGAATAACTATGGAGTCTTACTTAGAGGAGGCTTCTTCCACACACAAATAAATTGTTCCTTTGTGTAGCACTCTGGGAGCTTTTAAACCCTGGGGCTACTGGAGAGCACTATAATGATGTCTCTAACTTTGAGGTGTAATGTCATCTCAGTGTAGAATACTGAGCTTTCCACTGTTCAGCACAATTCCTAGCACCTAACAGGTGTGCAATGAATGTTCATTTTTTTTATCTCATTTCTCATCCTTCCAGCCTGCAACCTTGCTGGGGCAACCACTAGCCCAACAAATCAAGCCACCCCAATACCAAGATCTTCATTTCAATAGGGATCTTCCCCGATAAACGGGTGTAAACAGAACCTTTCCTTGATGTCACCACATCCTCTTCATAGCAGGAAACAAAGATTTTTAAAAACAGGTTTATACATGTACATGCACATTTAATCAAATGGTTTAATGTATGCATATAAATCTCTAAACCCAATGTTATTGAAAAATTAAGAATTCTATGTAAGGGCATTTAAATGGTGACATTTATTTCAAAAATACACTAACTGAAAAAGCTCTATTTCTTTTCCAATAGTAAATGCTTACAGTATGTCAAGCAAATGGAAACTGCACTTGGATACACAATACCTGGAACATTTGAGTCATTTTAAAAAACACAGATGGTATTTTAGAAGGAGCCTACCTTTCTATTAGCATAAGTAGGCTGTGGTTTTTTCAAACGTAATGACTTCTGTTTCGACCCCCTGCCTGAGTGTACCGCCTACTACTGAACAGTCTGAATCTACACTTCCCCACTGGTCTCCCCTACTCTTGTCCCGCGGGGAAACATACTCCCCAGCAGGTACTTTTTATTTTAACAGATAAAAAAATATTAATGGCTCGTTATCTTTTTTTAACCATAGATTACTTTTCACTATTATTATTTTTTTTTTGACTAGGATATTTCTGCTTCTCTACTGAAGAAGTGTGCCAAGTATGTAAAACCTCTCTAAAAAATAATAAAATCGTGTTTCAAAATAAAGATTTTAGGAGAACTTCTTTGTAAAAAGCAAACCATTGCATTTTAAATGTCTTTTTTGTTAGCAAGCCCTAATAGAGCAACTCAACAGTAATTGCTATTTTATAATCTCCTGAGTATTGAACTATTTATTATGCAAATTAATACTCTTTGGATTACGCACCCGCCTAGCCACTGAGTTCTTTTTTGTTTACATATTTTACTTTTGCAGCTTTTGCCAGTCAGTGTTAAGAGGCATCTTGATATTTACCAATTCCAGGCATAAACAGATTTCTGCCAGACACGTAGCAGCTACACTTCATGGCTTTGTTTTTAAATTAAAGAAAGACATATGGAAGATTTGCAAAATTGGAGGAAACAATTTTTTGGTAACAGCTAGAAGTTCTCTTCAGCAGATTTTAGTCTCATCACTGCTCCAGAGCCCTGGAACCAGAGTATGACTCCACAATCCACAGCAGAACGTGGTAGTTTAAGATGAATTAGGTCGAACCACGCAAAATTGTCATTTTGACCCAATTTTTGTGGGTCAAAAAAGGTCAGATATTGTAATTTTGTATGGTTCAACCGAACAGTTGCTGCAAATAGGTTCTTTCCTCAGACAAAGTTCCACAAGATTGACCTCCTCAGGAAATTGTCCTAGAGATGCCCCCCAGGAGCTATTTCTCAAATTTGGTAAAATTTCATAATACATTATTTATTTAATTTCAATATATTCTACCAAATCATTTCATGAAAGGCAGACTTGATGAACATGTGTTCTGCTCTTAGAGCAGATGCCTGTTAAATCCTTCATGGCCCTTCTTCTCCCAGGAGGAACTGGACCCATCCTAGTCCCAGAAGACTCAATGGGGGGTAAAGGACGCCCATCCTGGGCCACAGTTTGAGGGAGTCAACAAGGAAAAATGGTCTGAACATACAAAAATATACTGACCATCTTAAAGATTGGTTCATGATTGCCACACTGCCCCAAAATCATTCCACCTTGCATTTGTACGCATACATGCACGAGGTAAGCAGGATATATTATTTTTTCCATTTTACAGATTAGGAAACTAAAGCTCCAAGATAGCAAGCAAGCAACTCAGGGTCACCAATGAGGCAGTGGCATATCTAAATCAGAACTCTGTTCTGTCTCATGGCTGATTTCATTGGGAGATAATATTTGGACACTCGGGGTACTAGGCAGAATGTCCCTCCAACTTCTTCCCCCAGTACGCCTCTCCTTCCCTCCTCTCTTTAGTGCCCTGCCCACATGCTAATGCTGTGAGAGGACTTGGTGTGGTGGGCTGGAGGTGACTTCACAAAGAGTCAAGCATTTCTCTGCTTCTGTGATGAGTCAAGGGATAAAAAAGGCAAAACACGTATTCCTTCGGAGAGAAAAGAGGGTGAGACAGAAAGTAATTTCATAGATTTCATGAGAGCAGGCATCTAGAATCTTTGGGTCAGTGTGGGGCAAGAAGAAAGAGAAGGAAAGACACGACGTCTTTGGCAGAGAGAGCTGTATGCTTATTTCTGGGCTTTATTTTCACCATAACAACATGAGTTGCGCATGCCCTGTGGACAAAGCCCAGAGAGACAAAGGAAATCTCTCTCTCACACACACACACACACTCTCTCTCTCTCATTGACCTTAAGAAATGTACAATCTAGATAAGCTTGGACAAACAAATGGAAAAAAAATGCATGGCAGAGAAACATACGAGTGTTAATATGGATGCTCAAATGCTTGGAATGATAGATGTCATAAGAGATCAGCTATAAAAACCTTGAGTAGAAATTGGCCCTCAAAAAGCTAGGAATTCTAAAGAGATGCTTAAAATTTCATATGATTGCCCAACAGTGGAGCAGAATAAGATCAATACAGCGCAGTTCTCTCTGAGAAAAAGTGCTTACCTGTTGAGGTGCCAAGTGGCCTGGATATACCTAGCAACACTTGACTTTAAGCTCTATTCATCTAGTTCCACCATAACCTAAGAGTCAATAAAAATAACTTGCATTTGTGTCGTTAACTTTCTTCCCCAGACTCACAGAAAAACATATGAGAAAATGGTAGAATGTGTTTAAAAATAAAGTCCATGCTTTCTATCCCCCCCCAAAAAAATATGCTGAGGCAAATATTTCCACCCCAAAGTAACTATTTATTTTTGCAATGTGTGTAAAATGTTCGTCATATGTCATAGTTAATCAAATCAATTTCAAACCAGTTAAACCTAAAGGCAAAATTCACCTGTCACAATGTGTAACTTTCTGTACATATAATCATTTTCCTTAGAATACTCATTTATCCTGGTGCACCTGGGTGGCTCTGTCGTTAAGCATCTGCCTTCGGCTCAGGGCGTGATCCTGGCGTTATGGGATCGAGCCCCACATCAGGCTCCTCTGCTATGAGCCTGCTTCTTCCTCTCCCACTCCCCCTGCTTGTGTTCCCTCTCTCGCTGGCTGTCTCTCTCTCTCTCTCTCTGTCAAATAAATAAATAAATAAAATCTTTAAAAAAAAAAAATACTCACTTATCCTGAATCCTCTGTCCCTGTGTCCCTGAATTTTTGTGCTCTGTCAGTTTGTGGAGCTGCGTATATAGGAATGTGGACCCTGAAACAGAGTCGTACAGAAAAGCAAGATGGGAAACCTCAAGGTATGTAAGAAATTTGTTTAGAAGATGGTCTTGTCCTGCCTATAAAAACTCAGAAATCAAGGCTACCAAAGCCTGCAGAGAAAGCCTCCCTTAATCTTTCCAGACTGATGTCTGAGTAGGCACAGACAGAGTAAATGGGGGGGGGGGGGGGAGGATAATGGATACCCAACCTGGGCCCCAGTTTGAGGGAATCAACAAGGAGAACTGGTCTGAACATACAAAAATATATTGACCATCTTAAAGATTGGTCCAAGGACTTCGTGTGGATCTACTTTTTGTAACCTGGTACGCAAATATGAGGAAATATGGATATTCAAATATTCTAACCAAACTTAGACCAACTTCAGGGCTTGAAAAACAGAGAATAAACAATAACTGAAAATATTTAATATGTATAAAACAACTGGAAATATATTTATGCTTTAAATATTTTTAAATGACTCAGGTGTCACTTCTGATTTTCAATGTGCGTGTCACCGACACCATTCCTGGCCAGAGTATTTGGGGTACTCTAAATCAGAGATGAAGCCATAAATCAGTATTCATCCTGACAGATTTGACACAAAGGCCACAAGAAGACCAAACTTAGATTTTATCTCACTTTTAAGTCCTTTTCTCTCCTCAGTCACTAGAGCTTTGCAACATGACTTTATAGGCACCTATTTCTTTGTGTATATTTTTACCCAGGCACACATATCATTGTATTTTCCTTAGTCATATCTATCTCCTATCCTAGTGTATTAGTGTCCTAGGACTGCCAGACAAAGTACCACAAACAGAGTGGCTTAAAATAACAGAGATTATTGTGTCACAGTTCTTGAGACCAGAAGTCTGAAATCAGGTTGTCGGCAGGGCTGTGCTCCTCTCAACCCTGCAGGGGCATCCTGCCTTGCCTCCTCCAGGCTTCTGGGGCTTTGCTGGTGATCTTTGGCACCCCTGGCTTGTTAGATGCATCACTCCAATCCTCTCTTTACACAGCGTTCTCCCTGTGTGTGTGTATCTCCGTCCAAATTTCTCCTTTTCGTAATGACAAGCCATGTTGTATTAGAACCCACAGTAATGACCTCATCGTAACCTGGTTAAGTCTGCAAAGACTCTATTTACAAATGAAGTCATGTTCTGATGTACTGGGGTTAGGACTTCAGCACATCTTTTTGGGGATACACAACTCAATTCATAACACCTGGAATCAATTGCTTCACTTGAGAAGTAACTAATAACCCACTGTGCCAGATATCGGAAAAATTAGAAATAAGCAGTTAGATGGCAGAGTTAATGTAACTGACCCTTGAATACCATGGGTTTAAACTGAATAGGTCCACTTATACACGGATTTTTTTTTTTTACCACTGTAAATGTATTTTCTCTTCCTTAAGATTTTCTTAACATTTTCTTTTCTCTAACTCACTTTATTATAATAATACAGTATATAATGCATGTAATATATAAAACATGTATGTTAATCAACTGTTAATGTTATTAGGAAATCTTTCTGGTCAACAGTAGGCTATTAGTAGTAAAGTTTTGGGGGGTCAAATTTAAACTACATGGGGGTCAGCACCCCAAACAACCATGCTATTCAAGGGTCAACTATATCTTCATTTTTAATTCCTGAGTATAGTAAGTAGCACAAAGCTGGTGTATTAGAGAAGTTTATCGATTGCGTTAAGGATGGGTAAAGGAAGGAATGAATAATTCTAATGTTGAGATCCTAAACTCAAACCCCACAGGATGCCTCCCCCTTCCTGAGTTTGGCACCAGTTTTCAAACAGGTCAATGCACAAAAGTGCTGAAGAAACAGGGAGAAATCAGTGTTCTGGTTCCTTGGTTGTGTGACTTCTGTCAAAAGGTAGAGGCACCAGTGGTGACCACCCCACAGCACCCCCTCGTCATAGCTACACATCGTATCATAGGCTTACGGTAAGCCCAGCATGGTGCCGAGTACCTACTATTTATTATCTCATTGTATCCTCACAATAATTCTAGGTAGGAGGAAATATTTATTTTATAATTACAATTATAATTATTCGCCGCCTTCTGATGAAGAAACTAAGGCCCCACACCTCACTGTTGGTAAGCGATAGAGTGAGAATATAAACACAGGTCTGACAGCCCCGGGGTTGAACTTGCAAGGCTCAGTCAAGGCCCTTGTCAAGGAAGCTGCCATAGCTGGTGAAAGGCTTTGTGGAAACTCCAAGGCAGGAATCTGGGGTGGCAGCAACTACATTCTTTGAAGCAGAAACCCTGCCCCTCTTGCTTAGCCCATTGGCACAGTGACTTGAACTGACCTGTTGTCATTTTTGCCTCCAGCTCAGGCCTCAAAACTTCCTCTTTAAATCTTCATCCACCAGGGGCGCCTGGGTGGCGCAGTCGTTAAGCATCTGCCTTCGGCTCAGGGCGTGATCCTGGCGTGATGGGATCGAGCCCCACATCGGGCTCCTCTGCTGGGAGCCTGCTTCTTCCTCTCCCACTCCCCCTGCCTGTGTTCCCTCTCTCGCTGGCTGTCTCTATCTCTTCAAATAAATAAAAATAAAATCTTTAAAAAAAAAAAAAATCTTCATCCACCAGCAGGTCAATGGTCTGTGAACATCCTGATCTAATTTTGTAGGTGACCTAAGCCCTGCCAGAGGTGGCAGGCTGGAGACACTAGCTCCTGTCTTCTTCCCCTTAGTCACCGTGTAACTTGGGAACTACTACCAACTGTTAGAACCTCACCGTGTCATTCAACTAGAGAGTGGTTCTGATGAAAGGGGCATGTCCAGTTCCACCTTCTCCTTCAAAAAAGAGGAAACCAAGATTTTGAGCGTTATGTAGCCAGACTGAGGTTGGCAGTACCAGGACTGGAATGTAAGTACCCTGAATATCTTGCCAATTCCCCCCAAAAAATGAAATGCCAAGACGACTCATCTAACTTGAGGCACAAGCAGAATCAGAGGAGATAGTATTTGCTGCATCAGGCCTGCACGCTTCCCCATCAATGAATCAATCGATATCTTTTGATCGCCTATTTGTAGAGTGCACTTTGTCAGATGTTGTAGAGGATGCCAACATCAATTAGACATTTCCATCCCTGGAAACTGACTCTCCAATTATAATCCTGGGCTGGAGTCTGGAGCAGGTCCCAGGATTCAATAAGATCCATCATCATAGTCCATATAATCCAGAATCCTTTCAGAGGACTGGCCTAAACTAGGCCACCCAGTGTGTGTCTTTGTGTTTACCCGAGTCCGGGGTTTGTGCCGGCAATGAAAAAAGCACAGGCTTTAGAGTTGGGACTGGGTATGATTTCAAAGAACCTTCACTTGCCTGACATAAGTTATTCACCTGAGAGTCATCTCTGAAAGTGAGAAAATAAATATCAACCATGCAACATGGTAGGGGCCCTGAGTGAGATAATGATGCAGAAGGCCTGGCATTTAGGAGGCATTCACTAAAGGGCACCTGCAGGATCATTACTGTTATTTGCAACAGTGCCCAAATTGCATCATAGGCCCAGATCTGAAACATACAGGTCTTCGAAGGCCATCAGAAGAAAAGGGAAATCCTCAGGCTTGCAGAGGATTGAATTCAGACTAGTGGCTGTCTCTACGGCTGCCAGGAGCAAGGAGCAAAAACCGTTTCCTTCTGTGTTCACGGCAGAGAGAACAATTTCGTGGCATCACAATTTGGTGGCAAGTTGTATTAGGAGGGATCTGCCACCTCAAGGCTGGGAAACAGACCTCCTTGCCTCTAGGCTGGGTCCAGCTGTCATTACATGCTGTGACCAGTGCCAGTCTCCCTACAAGGAGGGGTGCCTGCTAGGCTCAGTAGGCAGAGCACGTGACTCGTGAGTTTGAGCCCCGTGGTGGGTCTAGAGCTTACTTTAAAAAAAAAAAAAAAAAAAGGATCATGGAAATATTTGAGATTCAGAGATAAAGAGCATCCTAGTTCAATTGTTGGGATGTGTCATTGTAATGGTTAATTTTATGTGTCAATTTGATGGGACCAGATATTTGGTTAAACATTATTTCTCTATGTATTTCTGATGGTGCTTCTGGATGAAGTTAACACTTGAATCACAGTCTAAGTGGAGCAGATTGCCCTCCCCAGTGTCAGTGGGCTTCATCCAATTCTTTGGAGCACTGAATAGAACAAAGGACTGAGAAAGAAAGAATTCTTTCTCTTGCTTGACTATCTTTGAGTTAGGACATTAGTCTTCTGCCTTTGGACTCAGATATGGACTAGAATTAATCACACTATCAGCTCTCCTGGATCTCCAGCTTACCAACTTGGCACTTTTCAGCCTCCATAATCACACGACCCAATTCCTTACAGTAAATCTTTCTCTCTTTCCCTCATCTCCCTCTAACTGTTCTGCCTCTCTGGAGATTTCAGACTGATAGTCACCTGTGAAAAATAGTAGAAACCATATCCCAGGAAACAAACAATAGGTGGACCTGCCTGTCAGGCAGAGAAGGGGAAAGGGTATTCGTAGTGAGCAATTACGCACCATGTGGCAGAGAAAATGGATATAAATGACACAGGCTAGCCAGAAGAAAGAGACCTGCCAGTAAGGGTGACTAAGGACTACAGCCAGATAACAAGGGTGGATGAAGGACCCACTTCTGGTAGAACTTGGAGAAAAGGCTGAACAGCTGTTTTTCTTGAAACCTGGGGAGATCTTGACTAGAGGTAGAATTTGGGCTGAATCCCTCCATAAATTTCCTTCTCCTACCAAGATGGGTCTATCTGACTATTCAGAAGTCCAGAGGAACTTCTAGAAATTAGACCTAGGTGGAATTTAATACAAGCAAAAGAAGGAAACACTCATATAAATAACAATCTAGGGCTCAAATTATTATTACTGGCCATGATTCTTCTATGTTTATAAATGATTATGTACATTGCTCAAACCACATAAATGTTCAGCTTTACTATTTTTTAAGATATGCTGTTTATGTCTTATGCTTCACTTTTAGGGATTGCTCGTAGAGGAAGAGAACTTATACTGAATTAGTTTCCCTCGTGGAGAGGCAGGGTTAGCATTCCCCTTGGGTCTTCTAGAATTTGCATAGAATGACAAGGCTGAGGATAAGAAATACCCTTGGCATAGCAATTTTCAAGTTCTACTTGTAGGACAGTAGGGTTGTATTTTAAATTTTTCTAATAGACTAGCTCTCCTAACCACCTTTGTCCATTATTCTATTCATGCAATCCATCATCAATGAATATATGAATATTTATGTGTAGCTCTAATATGTATAGCACTTTAGCAGGCAATCCCCTTAAAGACCACTGCAGTGCTCTGTGAACAAATTTCAGTGGGTTCTCATGACCCTCTTCCAGGCCAACTTTTAACCTGATTAATTGGAATTATAATATCACCTGGCAAGCAATAGTGGGGAAACAAAATATAAGACAGATTAACAAGAGAGTGAGTTAGAGACGCAAGTAAGAGCCAGAATCCCAACTGCTGCAACCAAGTGATGTTTGCAGACCTGGCTCAGTCGAGAGGAGAGTCAAGAAGGGAGGAGTACAGTGAACTCAGCCTTGATATTGATTGGCCATTCCAGGGAGTTCTCACAAGTTTCTATGTGAATGTACATTTACAGACTTAACCTTGCCACAACCAAATCCTAAGATTTATGCTTCCTAACATTTTATGTACTTTTATTATGCTTCTCACAATTATGTTTTGTCAAGAGTTGCATGAGGACACCGCAAAGAGGTTCTACATGTACCCTCTGGTCCCACCTTCCCTCTCCAATGCTGAAGAACAAGACAGAAGTCCAAGTGACTGAATTAGGGCATGCTCAGTAAAGAGAGAGGTCTAACCAATTATTCTCCTTCCCATCCAAGGTCAGAACTGATTAAGAGATAAATAAGGGATTCTGGCACATGAAGATCAAATAGCTTCACGCCTGGTCAAGCTCTGGAGAACAATGCTTAGACATGTGAGCACTGTTGGATTCTTGGAACACAGTCTAGAATTTAGCGAAACTCACCACCAGGTACTGGGGTAGGAGCAGATGGCTTTGCTGTACTACAGAGAACACCTGAATGTACCCAGCCTACAGAGGGAAGGATTCAAAAAAGGTCTTAACAGGGATGGGAAGACATGGGCTTCCTCCTCCTCTATCGCTCGCCAGTCCCGCGTGTCCTGGTTCGCCATACTTCCTTCCCTTGAGAGGTGGAAGTGAAAGGCTGAAGAGAGGCAGGGAGCGTGTCTCTAAACTAGCAGTTCTCCAAGTGTGATGCGAACACCAGCAACATCAGCAGCATCTGGGAACCTGAGAAACGCAAGTTCTGAGGCCAGTATAGAGGCCCAGCAATGTGTGTTTACAGGCTTTCCTGTCGTTCTGATGCTCACGAAGGTTTGAGGACCACTGCTCCATAGCGTAATTCTCAACACGGAACCACCTGAGGCATTTTTTAAAAAGATCTATTTATGGGGGGGGGGGGTGAGAGAGCAGGGGAGGGAAGGGCAGAGGAAGAAAGAGACTCTTAAGCAGACTCTGAGCTGAGTGCGGAGACCGACACAAGGCTTGATCTCACGTCCTTGAGATCACGACCTGAGCTGAATCCAAGAGTCAGATGCCCAACCCACAGAGCCACCCAGGCACCCCTGAGGCATTTTGTAAACATCAGGCTGCCCAAGCCTTCCTCCAGACCACATAAACCGGAGTCTCAGGTGGGGCCAGGTGTCAGTATTTTTAATACCATTGGTGGTGACTGAATATGAGGGCTTTGTGTGCATAGCAGATGTTTAAAACTAACTCTTTTGTGGACACATTTGTGAGTTTAGGGAGACCTCCACCCACCCACCCACCCACCCACATTGCTCGGGATCTCCCTCCCGTAGTTTCCTGGAATGGTAGCTCTCAACTCAGGGCAATTTTGTCCCCCAGGGAATATTTGGCAATGTCTAGAGGCAGTTTTGACTGACACGACTAGGAAAGGGCATGTAACTGGCTTTAATGGGAAGAAGCCAGGGATGCCAGTAATACCCACAAGGCACAGGAAACTCCTCACAAGAAAAAATTACTCATACACAATGTCAATAGTGCTAAGGTTGAAAAGCCCTGCTCAGGGGCATATATTTCTGAACCTACAATATAGTTGTATATACCAAGGTTTTTATGTAATAAAACTGTATTTTAGAACAATTTATAAAACCCTCTCCTATAAATCAGACTAATTTTTCTCCTCCCCATTTCAGGTGAATGAGAGAGATTATGGATTCTTGATCAACATTTCTTCAAGTTATTTCCTTTATGATTCCATTTCAGTATAGATGTCTACGTTACAGGCTGACAAAGGCCATCTGCCATGATAGTTTTCTGAGAACACTTGGCACAGTATCATATAGACAGCCCTTGATGGATGCTATTTGATGATGACTGAATTAGCTTCTCCTAGTTGGGAAATGCAACTTTTTAAATCCAAGTGCCACCTTATCTTCTCTCAGTATAATTTCAAAAGCATTTTATTATGTGCAACCTTTGTATCCTACGGTTCCGTAGCTCTACAGCTAAGATTTCGTGCCATATGTCTGGAATTCCAAAGCAACTCTCTGCCAAGTATGTTCAGGTGCCCAGTGTGCCAGGCCGCCTGTAGCATACCTTTCTCCTCTCTTTCATTTAACATCTTCCACAGGATACTGATGCGTTTCCTGCTAACTATATCCTACTTAGGGTTGCCACATAGAATACAGGGCTCCCAGTTTGAAATCTGAATATCGGATGAACAAGTAATGTATAAATATATCCCAAATATTTCCTGGGACATACTTAACACTAAAAAAAGTATTTGTTGTTACCCGATATTCAAATTTCATGGACATTTCGTGACTTTCCTCTTTGAGGAAATTTAAATCTTTTTCAGTCTACTAGATAATTTTCTGTTGGAATGAGGGTTGAGAGTTTTACAGTTTACCTGTAAACTGTAGTCACAGTATTTGCTAAAATATTAGTATCTTCTATACATATTAGAAAATACACTGCAGTCATAGTATTTGCTAAAATATTAGTATCTTCTATACATGTTAGAAAATACACACTTGCTCTGAGCCCCCTAAGTGACTTTCCCTCCTCCTCCCACCTTCTCTTGAGTCAGCAACGAAAGGGTTAACATCTGGCCCTGGACTGGGGTCTCCAAGACACGGCTCCAGGTACCTCCATGACATCCGTTCTGAATGGTCAGTGCCTGGACACACGGCTATTAAATATTTTTAATATCACCCCAAAGTACGACTCTGATTTTAAACCACACAAATGATTCCCCAAAGAATCCACACACAGATATAATTACATCCTGTGCATATATTTTAATAAACACAGTTTAAAAGTCAAGTATGCTTTCATCTCATTTTCCAATCATGTCTTCTCCCATCTTTCTCCTTCCTAAGTAAACAGTGACGGTGCCTCCTTTTCTGAGGTTGCTTTTGCTACCATAACAATTCTCCAGCTTTCCCAAGGGATTAGCCATGGTGCGATTTACTTTTCAAGAAGGGCCCATTTATCTTCCCCCTGACAAATTTCAACACATGCACAGCTCTAGCATGAACATCTCTGCAGATTAATCCCTCACCCTTCTCAAAGAGAAGAATTATTCTTAAACAATCTATTTCAATACGGAGTTCCTGGTGTGAAGTTAATTTCCACCAACCTTGTGAGCATGTTACCCAAACACCATCTCTGTTATTCACTGAGAACAACAGAAGCCCTCTGCCTTGTAGTTTCTCAACCTTATTGTTTAAATGTAAACAGGAAAGAAAGACAGGCCAATGCATGCTTTTTTTTAAAAAAAATCAGTGATTTCTCCAAGCTCTGGGAAGGCTTTCTGTGTGCAACAGTCTGTGGTCATTAACTATCAATAAATATTTATCCAGGATCTACTCTCCAAGCACTACGTATGTACAACACGTTACGAACGGTGATATTTGACATGTACGTGTGATTGGACATTATGCGGTTTTGATAAAAAGCTATGCAAAATCAGCTATGTGTTCAGATCAGTCTGCTGACAACCCAGAGAGATACTAGTGCTTTACAAAACATATGCATATTTTGCTGTAAAAAGAAAATAATACCTGATTAGATTATGAGGAACAGCTAAAAACTATTTAGTAGGGCAAGTACAGAGTAATACACCCTGGAAAAATTACCAGCTCTAACACATACATAACAGGGAAAAGCAAGTATGGACAAATAAAGCAGACAGAGAGCTAGGGGACAGCCACAAGCTGAATGTGAATCAGCAATTCAGGGCTATTGTGATACAAGTCAATATGATACCAGCACAAATCAATAGGAGTAGAGTCGGCAAGGCTCAGACATAATTCTTCTTCTCTCCTCCCCATTAGTCAGAGGGAGGAAAGCATCCTGGTTTGGACAGCACACTCGAAAATCTGTGAGGAACCCAAAAGCATTCAAAAAGAGAAAGACGACTAGGTAATGGGATGGAAAAGGAGCCCAAGCAGAAAAGGTGACAAAACACTTTCAAAAAGTGGCTCCAGGGTGACCTGAAAGCTGTTTCTAAGATGCTTCAGGTTTTGGGAGCCCTGGCCTGTGACTCTGATGATGGAGGTTCCAATAAGAAAAAAAAAATCATTCTAAAATGAACTTCAGGGACATTTCTGCTAGACATGGACATAAGGGAACTCTGCCTGCCCACCAGGACAATAAGACCACAAAGGTGTTGTCCTGAGACAAAGATTCCCAAGTGCTTAGAGCCTAATTTTGTAAGCACTTTTTTTTTTAAAAGATTTTATTTATTTATTCGATAGAGATAGAGACAGCCAGCGAGAGAGGGAACACAAGCAGGGGGAGTGGGAGAGGAAGAAGCAGGCTCCCAGCAGAGGAGCCTGATGTGGGGCTCGATCCCATAACGCCAGGATCACGCCCTGAGCCGAAGGCAGACGCCTAACCGCTGTGCCACCCAGGTGCCCCTGTAAGCACTTTTTACTGCAATCTTCATGAGTTAATCCCTCACGTGAAGGTTGGGTGGAACCTCACAGTCACGTTCACCTATATCACAATTACACAGAGACTGCAAGACTCAGACATCTGTACGTTCCATGAACATTTTATTATAAAATGCCTGGAGTCCAAGTGCCACAAGGGCCGGCTGGGAAAAGCAGCAATATACTATACAGCTACTTCTCCATGTACTTACTTACTATGTACTTACTTACACGCATCACTTACTATGAAAGCAGGCCATGCCCCTCTCTCAGGAACACCTACAGACACAAATTCCGTTTCCTTTTCTGACTCAGGCACACAGCCATACAAAAATTGCATAAGAGCGAGACACAGTCTAACTACTTTCTAGATCATTCTAGATTGTTGCAAATTTACTGATCAAGAAAATCATGTGGGATAAATATTGACGTGTGGGATGCACATTTTTTGTTATTGGATAATAGAAAAATTACACTCATTAATTTGACTAATTTTCTGGCTACTTTTTTTTAACCTTCAATTTTACAGTTTGATGGATATAAAGACCACAGTGAATTGGGTAATAAAGGGGTGGTCTTTTATGATGTGGCTACAGTTTTCCTCTTCCAAAGTCCCTTGTAAGGAATTATTTTTTTAAGATTTTTTTAAATATTTTTTTAATTTTTATTTTTAAGTAATCTCTACATACAATGCAGGGCTCAAACTCAGAATTTCAATATCAGGACTCACGTGCTCTACCAACTGAGCCAGCCAGGCACCGCCGTAAGGAATTTTCTTAATCTTAAAGATAGCACTTTTCTCCTTAATTTCACTTTTCACTCTTTCCTGAAATTTCCTTACTTCTACATTTCTTTTTTTTTTTTTTTTAAGATTTATTTATTTTTAGAGAGAGGGAGAGCGCACGTGCCTGTGAGTGGGGGGAAGGGCAGAGGGAGAGTAGAGAGAGAATCTCAGCAGACCCTCCCACTGCGCACGAAGCCTGACGTGGGGCTCGATCTCAGGACCCATGAGATCATGACCTGAGCTGACACCAAGAGTCAGACGCTTGGGGCCCCTGGGTGCCTCAGTTGGCTCAGTCGGTTAAGAGTCTGCCTTCAGCTCAAGTCATGATCTCAGGGTCCTGGGGTCAGGCTCCCTACTCAGCAGGGAGTCTGCCTCTCCCTCTGCCCCTCCCCCTGCTCATGCTCGAGCGCGCGCGTGCGCGCGCTCTCTCTCTCTCTCAAATAAATAAATAAATAAAATCTTTTGAAAAAAGGAGAGTCAGATGCTTAACTGACTGACCCACCCAAGCACCTCACTTTTCACATTTCTATTATGCTCACCTGAATATTAAAATACTCACAGAAGGAAGGGTCAGGCTCTGTGGTCTGGATTATATTTTTAAGAGAAGGAAGGTTACTTTGGTAGAGAAGATTATATTGCTAATTATGCACATAACTGCTTGCTAAGACGTCTTAGCATGAACATATTGCCTCATATTAAAAGTTCTTTTGCACTTAAGTATTGTTCCTAGTAGTGAATGAAATAATTGTCCATATTTCTTAAACTGTAGCTGCATTAATGTTTCAGCACATACCTGTTCGGCTATTTTGCCACCCCAGCCCTGTTCTTGCTGTGATCTCACTCATCCTCACAAGATGGTCCAAGTCAACCATTCCTTTCCAACCCACCGCTCCGTGGGATATAGAACAATGGAGTGTGAAGAGGCAGAGGAGTGAGAAATGTCCCGTTCTTCTCCAATTTATATTCCTACTCTTGTCTTCCTGAGACTTCCTAAGGAAGCATCCTGGCAACTCCCATAAGCCAGCTACTCAGGAATCTCAAAGAAGACTCCGAATTAAAACCAGCAACTGTGGGCATAGTGGCTGTATATTGGGAGCAAATATGGAATGCTTATCATGATCAGGCATTGTAGTACACACTCCATGGGGATGGAAAGACAAACCAGAAGCAGATTTTACATGGAAAACCCAAATTCTTGGGATTCCGCAATATTGATTTTTGAAATTAGCTTTTTCAACCAAATTTTTTATAGACTAAGTCTTGAGATAGCTCAAATTCTCTTTACACATTTTCTCCTTTTTTTTTTAAGAGGTGGGGGAGGGGCAGAGAGAGAGGGAGAGAGAATCTTAAGCAGACTCTGTGTCCAGTGCAGAATCTAACACAGGGCTGGTTCTCACAACCCTGAGATCCGAACCCGAGCCAAAATCAAGAGTTGGGCACTCAACCAAAGGAGCCACCCAGGTGCCCCTTAACACAGAGATGTTCATATATCCCAAGTTCAAGATCTACGTAAATAAAAAATATTTAGAAAACACTACGAGGAAATGATACTACGTGATCTTCTGATAGGTGGAAATATTGTTTAGGTAGAATCATAGCGTGCAATTGTATTGACTGGGAGAGAGATTTACTTTTTCACCAGCCTTCACCACAGAGAATCTTAATTCAGGATGCGTGTAGCCAGCAGTCAGGCTCAGGCATCAGGACTTTCACCTGAAAAACAGGAAGGGCAGCTTAACACACTTTTGCATCGATGTATAAAAATTGCCAGAGAGGCGTCTTGGTACATCTGTGGTCTTGTATCTTATGGCAAAGTGGCTGGTTATGGGGACAGACACTTACTACTACAACTAACTGAGTTACGGTGTCTTGGGTCAGGGACTCAAATATGACTTCTCATATTGCAACACTTTTATTTATTGTTGCATTTTGTCTTACTCTGTGTCACTGGTATGTACTTTAAAAGTCAGGTACAAAATCACATTTTGGGGCTCAGTTTCCCTAAATACCCTTTGTTACACCTGCTTTGGAAAACACTTTTCAACACTGAAGATCAAAGTTCTGGTGAACAATTTAAAACATTTTGATTGTCAGGAAATAAAATCACATGTTGTGAGTAGGCAGCCAATTCTCGGTTGTGTAACTCTGGATTTATCACTCTACATGTGTCTCACACATTGGCAGAGTCTTAAAATTCGAGCCTGGTATTCTGTATGCACAAAATGGAAAGAATATGCCCTCCAAGCGAGTGAGAAGAATCAGTGGTACTTCCTAAAGGCAATGCTCTAAACAGATATTTCAAGTTCTAAACAGATACTTCAATTTCGCAATCCCAATACAAATCCCTTTCCCTGTTTTCTGGTGGTTCTAATATCAGCTCCCTACTTAAAACCACTTCTCCAGAAGCCAATTTATCTAATCACCATATATGTTTCCTATTGGTGCCGTGACAAAGTACCAAAATCCTAGTGGCTTCAAACAGTAAAATTTATTATCTTAGAGTTGTGCAAGTCAGAAGACTGAAATAAGTGTTATGGGGCCAAACTCAGGGTGTGAGGAATGCTGCCTTCTTTCTGGAGGCTCTGGGGAAGAATTCATTTTCTTATCTCTTCCAGTGAAAGGCTGCCTGCATTCCTTGATTTATGAACTCTTCTTCCACCTTCAAAGCTGATCACTTCAGCCTCTTCATTTAAATGGTGTTGCTCCAAATGTATTCCTATTTGCCTCTTCCAGGGAGCACGGACCAGCTCAGCCTGGATTCCTTTCAACTTTATTATCAGTCCAAGTTGGTTTTGTTTTTCTCTGTAATAGTACACTAGTATGGATTCTGGACCCAAACTCATAGGTGAACTGGCTTTAAGGATCAATCCACAAAGGAGAATTTAAAAAAAAAAATTTTTTTTTTTAAATTAGCTCTTTGCCCAGAGCTAAGGTCAACATGGACAAGTTATCTGCACACTCTCACCTTTGGGGGTGGGGAGCAGTTCCAGGTCACTCTCTGAGCATCTTTTTCATGTCCCTTCTTTACCCGTCTCCAAACAAACTCCCACACTATTCCAGCTGCAACTTTGCTTCCTGTCCCCCTGCAGATGTAACCCACATTCTAGGGTTTCCATGCTTGCTTAGCTCTGCATTCTCACTTCTCCTTGTTTCTGGTCTTTCAAGAATTTCCCTTATGTTCCAATGGGGTTCAGTCGTGCATTTATAATATTTAAGAATTTTATTCAGCATTCTTGAAAGCTCTGTATTGGGAAAATTTCTCTAAATATGTAGCCCACCTTAAATAGACCCTGTTAAAGTTAAACTTTGAAGAATGGGTCTTTGGACTTTAAAAATCTCCTAATATGTTGAAAAGCACAGTAGGTATTTTTAAAAATAAGATACCCATAATTGTATAAAACAATTCTATCATTAAAGTCATAAAGTTAAGCAGAATTACCTAAATCAGTAAGTTATGTTTCTCTGTTTTTAACTCTAAGAAGGCCATAGAGATGGAGAGAGAAAACACTCAAATAATTACAAAGCCACTCAACAAGGGATTGAGTTCTAAACTGTTCAATAGATAAATTGATCCTAAGATAAGCTTGTTTTAGATAATAGAGTTGTTGCTGAATTGACACAGAGCTATTCTGTTCAAAGGTCTCTGTTACCCCTCTTTCTATATTAACTTTTATCTTAGTTTTTTTTTTAATTTGTACAGTTAAGCTGGGTTGAATGACATGTGGGCATAGCTCAGCTTTCTACTGAATAAAATGCATCATTCTCTTCATCAAATATAATAGATACTTGGGAAACCCCACAAGGAGATGATTAATAAAACAATTGGATTGAAATATTCTCCTTTTCTTTGGTTTATATATCTGACAATTACTGCCTAATAATATTTCAAACAAATTAGCTAACTTCTATAATATTTAATTTGATGATAGCATTGTTAGAAATCTATGATTGCCATCAACAGAGACGTATTAACTTTCTCAATAACCAGCACCATAAAACAACTGGCCAAGTACCTAAGCTATTCAATGATTCTGGCTCCTTCATTTTGAAATTGCATTTGAATACTCAATGTTGAAAGATGATTGACCACAAGAGACACTGAAATCTAAAAATACATAATGCAATTGATTCATAAAGCCAAGGTTGCTAATTGGGTAATGCTGTGCCTGCCCATGAATTGGCCATCATAAATTTGACTAAGGTACCTTAGGATATTACATGGGTTCTTTCACCCATAAAGTATATTTCATTAAATTGGACATTGCCTGGTACATTATGTATATTATAGATTAAACAAAACTATTATACCACCACAAAACTGTTTCTTGAGTCACTTAACCAGCCAGCACAAAATCCGTGGACACAAAACAAGAGTCATTACAATAGGAAATAAAAAACTAATTAAAATGCCATGGTTGTGTGCCAAAAATTTTTTTCCTAATGGCAATATTAGAGACCTAATATAATTTTCTCTTATTTGTTTCAAAAGATTTAAAAAAATAATTTCCCTCTTACCTACTCTGGCATAAATTGACAAATCATTTGTCAGTAACATGCACAAATTATGTACTAGTTTAACAGGATATTCTGTTCTCTCTGTTCATTCATTAAATATTGGTTTGTACACTACCTTATTCTTTTTGTGCCAAAGGAAACGATGCACCAACAGCCTATGAACGGGTCACAGATACAGCATTTCCACGTTACCAAGTTACTTCTATAGTTAGTGACTGATGAAAACTATATGTACCTCCTAAGAAGGAACACTATTCTTGGGATGCAAGTAATTCAATGTAAACACCAAGAACAGGCAACATAAACCCAGTATACGATAAGATCCAGGAGGGGAAGCTAAGAATGCTTCCTTGGCCACCCTCCGTGGAGCGCCATATCCACAGTGGACATGCAAGGCATAGAATGCTAACATATTATGTAATGTTTAGTTAGTACAGAAGAACTGGTTCTGTAAAGCTCACCACGTGCAAGCACATCAGTGTGCGTACCCACGCAAGTACACTCACACTCACACACACACACCTATGCCCCTCTTGAAAAGGAAATACGATTAGACCCAGATATTTAGAAAACCTACTCCCTGCCTCAGTTTCAGCTAACCTTCCCTAACTAAACCAAGACTGAGGAACATCTCAGCCATTTCCCAAAAAAGTCAACATCCCACATCCATCTTTAAAAAGTGAATTCTCCTAACAACAAATTCCATTAAAACAATCTCAATGCCACAGAAATCTTCATGTGAAAAAAGATGAACAGAATCCATGTTCTAGTGAGCAAGATTTCTTACTGCCTCCCATGGCAGCATACCTGTGGCAGCTGTGTATTTTACTTCCCTGGCTTTTTATTTGGGGAGGGGTACACAGTGATGACCAGAACCACAGGTCTAGGGACAAATCGAAGACATGTTATTTCTTCCTCACGGAAGACCTAGTCATGAAAGATTTGAGAATAGTGTTGTGAGAATCTACTTTGAAAATGAAAGAATGTTTATTGAATCTTCAATATAATAATTGTGCTTTTTTCTACCAGCTCCTCAACGGTGAGGAGTGAGTACCTCTTAAATTCAACGCTTGTGTCCAAATGACTCATGAGTCTAGAGACAAGAATATCAGTATCTTAAGAACCACTTTTTGAAAGTCTCCCTGAGGCTACCCAAGTGTATTAATAGCCAAGACATGTGCTGGGATACTGTCAAATGAGAATTTAAGGTGAAAAGGACCCTATTTATCTTACCTGAAAAATGATTTTAGAAGACTAGTATTTAGCTCCGTTTATTGACTTTTTGAACTTTCTAACAGCTGGTAGACTTCTTGTGCCTAGTTTTGCAATCTTCTGCTCTTTCTTCCAACCTTCTAAACACTATATTTTTATAAGATTATTATTTCTCTGAGCCAAGATTGGAAAATGTTTTATCGAGAAGCATTTTCAGTTGCCTACAACTTGGTGAAAAGATACTTACTCTTGTTCCTGAAATTGTGCACTGTTACGGTATTTGGAGAAATATTGATTAATATGAGCATATTTTAAGACTGCTTATGGTTCGCCAGTCAACTTTTAACCTTTCTGTAGCCTGCAGCTTCCTAGCAAGATGCACTAAAGAGTGATTTTTGTGACTACTTCTTCATCTTTCCTCCACCTTTTCTTTTTTCAATCTTTTCTAAATTTTTTCACTTGGGAAAAAACTTCACACTTTATGCTTAGAGGCCCAAAGCAATTTGAAACAACCACCACCAGAAGCACAAAAAAAAAAAAAAAAAACACAGAAAAATGACAAGAAGTATGGGTAGACAGAAATGTATTCCAAGCATTCCAGGCACACTTACTTTCTCGTGGTTAACAAATACACAAGGGAACAATATATGTGTAAGTCAGGATATAGAGAAGGGTCATTCCTACCTATAAAATCCCTGGAAATCCCAATCGCTCTTATTGCCATTCATCACGTGACTTCATTCTTATAATTCCCAAAGAATTTTAATTTCTACCACTAAAAAAATACGTTGTACAAAATACATTTGCAAGAACAAAATGGACAAGTGGGGAATGATGTATGGACATTGATCTTGTAATTTTAAACACTGTAATCAGTGTACTGATTACACTATCTGTCATTGACTACTAAGTTACTCACGTCACTCTGTATCAGGGAATTCAGATCCTTCCCAAACACAAAAGGGCCTAGAAAAATAATGCACCCTTATTCTTTATCTTTCTATACGCTATCTCAACAATCTCTCTTGAGAAGCTGTTTCTCGAGTTACCCTTTGCTGTACAACAAATTACCACAAAACTCGGTGGACTGCTTTAATCAAACAACAACTCCTGTGCTGATTTTGCCAGGCTCACTCATGTGGCCAAGCCGGCTAGAAGATGAGAGAGATGGGAAGACCTAAGGTAACTTTGCTCCCAAGTCTGATACTCAGAGACAAGAATATCGGTAGAGACAAGTTACCTGGGGAGCCTCAGTTCACCAAACGGCTTCCCATCTTTCAATAAGCAAGTCTGTTCCTGTGGAGGTCTCAGGGTAGCATTCCAGGAATGCAAGGCAGACACTGCAAATCCTTTCAAGAACACACAATGTCACTTCTGGCACATTCTGCCAGTCAAATAAATCACAAGATCAGCCCAGATTCAAGGTGTAGAGAAAAAGACTCCATTTCTGGAAGGAAGGAACAGCAAAGTTATACTGCAAAGGGGGAGGAGGAATTTGTGGTCATTAAACAATCTAGTGCCCTTGTTCAAAAGCCCAACTTCCCCGTTGATAGGGCAGGTGGACATCTAATCCCAGACACTGGACCATGTCCAGTGTCTCCGCGTGTCAAGCATTTGAAAAACACGCTGTACAATACTATAAATATTAAATATTCCACATAATTTTCAAGTAGAGTAATCTAGAACTATGATGAATAATTTTCTCCCGCTCAAACCAAGAACTTGATGTCATAAGCCTCATGCTTCATGCTTCAATCCAATATCTCCTGTTGTGTGTCTAATAAGAAAATTCAGTGACTCAGAATTCAGCTCACCGTAGGCCTACTCGACTGCCATTTCTAAACTGAACAGTGTTTTAAACGCTCTTTTGAACAAGTACTATATGCCAAGAGATATGAGATAGGCCTATATGAGATAGGCTTTGGATGGCAAAAATTGGCAAGGGCATACTGAAATGGTAGAGATTTGCCCCAGGTAATTTGAGAGAATAGAGGAAAGGGATCTCATCCACCTTAACCTGGAAAGCAACAGAAATAATGATTTGACCACCATAAAGATACATGTCTGTTATCACCCTTTGTACTATATTTTTCACACGTCAGATTATGTCTACAGAAACTACAAGAAAAGCATAATTTTTTTTCAAAGCCGTGTAAACAGAGACGGTTGGGTAAAATTCAGATCCACTTTATGTTAAATTCCAGTAACAGCATCTACATCATACACCCTAGTAAGCTTTCACTAGCTATGCCTTGATGTATGTAAAGATAGATAAATAACATAATTAATAGTATTTATTCTAATTCAAAGATCTCCATTAACTGCACTATAAATAATACTGGTTATTAATACTGTAAGTACTTTTTAATTTTATCTCATTATAGCAAATACCTACAAAACGCAGCTTCCTGTCCCTTTCCTTCTCAGTAAAGATTACAGAGAGGGTCATTTCGTACACATATGCATATGCGTTTGTGCACCGAAAGTGGGAGATTTCTTTCAATTTTAAACATTTCCCTTGGACAATGATCAATTTTTTTGTGAGTGGTATTTTATCTTTTAATTTATTTTAACTGCTTGAAATGGACCAGCTGCAGAGTGGGAAGTGTGTTGACATTTATCTGAAGTCTTATCTTTATTAAATCCCTTGTATTATTGCACTACATAAACAACTTAATAAACAGCAAATACTTATCTAACCAGAGTCAGGAAGTCTATTGAGCCAGCCAATTTACTCTTAATTTTCTGGAAAAGATAAAACCTCCTGTATCAGTTGAGTCACTGGGGAAATTAAGTCTTCAGTTATCAAATCTGTTACCAAATCCGAAGCACCCCCATGAGTACTTGGAGGGCTTTTGATTCTTTCTTTTCTATAGACACCCAATGGAACCGTTTGGTGACCTTTCTACTCATTCTACTTCACAAATGTAAACAGTCAGGAAGGTTTCTTTTTCTACCCTCCCCCAGTATCCCAATAACTTTCAGTTGCCCTTTGCCATACTTGGTATTAGCAAGAGATTATTGTTTTTTCTTCAAATATGCACATCCACATTCATCATGAAGAACAAGATAGGGTCTTACCAAAATGAAGTCAAATGTAAGTCTTATAATGTTCTTTGTGATCTGTACTGTCCAATATGGTAGCCACTGGCCACATTAAAATTTAGATTACTTTAAAATTGAGATTAATTAAAATTAAATTCTGTTCCTCTGTCACACTAGCCATATCTCAAGTGCTTAGTAGCTGTATGTGGCTAGTGGCTACCTGATTGGGCATCGTCGAGATAGGACATTTCCTTCACTGAAGCAAGTTCTATGGGACAATGCTAGTCTAAATAACAGAAAAAATGACCAATAAGTAGTCTAGTCTGAACACCTCCCTTTTTTTATCCTAGGGCTATTACTTCCAATCATATTTTAAGGTACTTTTTATTGCATATTTTTTAAATGCAAAAAAAGTATACTGAAGACTCTGTCCCATTTCTCAATTACAGTTCCCTTCATCCCCTATGGGAACCACTATACTGAACGTGATGAGCATCTCTCCCACCCATTCTTAAAATATATTTTTCCTAAATTATAGTAGCATTTTGAAATTTTATATTAATAACAATTTGATTAAAATTTTTCACTAACATTCGAATTGAGAAATTAATGCATGTTAATAGTTTGTCAAGTATTCTATCACAAGTAGGTCTCAGATCATTTTGTATTCCACTGCATGGATATACCTTGTTTATTCAGGCATATTTGACCTTATCTTTATTTTTTAAATACTTCCCTTCTCAGAAATAGCCATTGACGTGGTTAAGTGATCAGGGTAGAAAAAGATAACAGAATAAAACTTATATTTCATTTGACAAGTATACCTCTTACTCCTCACAGCCAAAGTCCCACCACCAAATAAAGGCCTGGGTAATCAGGCGCTATTAAACATAAAAGCTTCTATGCTTCTCTTCCCCAGATACTGTTTATTTAAAAGACAGCAAACAATTGCAGAGATTAAAGGTCTAAGATAATGAAACTTCCCAGTGAAAAGAAAGAAAAATGTTATCTTCATAGTTTCAAGTAATGCTTATTACACTCACCTTTTGCTCTACCAGAGGACAGGAGTATGATCTCTGTCATGTGGTGAAAGATGCTTGCATGAACCGCTGATGGCAGGCTTAAGGAGTAATCGTCCTGTAATCAGTACGATCCAACTCACCTTCCTGAGGAGCAACAACATAAAAAACCAAGTATTTATCATTAATATTCAAATTAGTCATTTGAGTTCTTATCGAATCCGGGTTAGACTGCCTCCTCCCTATGACATGCAAATGCCAGATTTCTTAGTTTGAGGATGGAAGTGGTATTTCTGGTTGTCTCTAAGACAGAGCTGGAGAATATATTAAACCCACCTCAGGTACTGTTCACCTCTTCATGTTCTGTCTCCAGGATTTGGCAGCCATATTGAAGACAGGCCAGCCTTACAATCAGAAGCTGTGTTTTGAGTTATTATATGGCAAGTACTTTGTATGTCATATTTTATTTAAGCCTAATAAAAACCCACAGAAGAATGCATATTTTTTAAAGATTTTATTTATTTTGAGAGAAAGAGTGAGAGAGACTCACCACTGAGCAGGGAGCCTGATATGGGGCTCAATCCCAGGACCCCAGGATCATGACCTGAGCCAAAGGCAGACACTTAACCGACTGAGCCACCCATGTATATTCTTCTCTCCAGTGATAAAAACAAAGCTCAGAGAAATTAAGAAATGAGCAAAGATTGTGCAGGTAGGAAATAACAGACCTTAAATTCATGACATCTGTCTGAAGTTAAAGTTCTTTAAACACCAATTTTTCAATAGTTACTAGATTATATATTTAATTAAATAATTCAGAAGAACTAGATTCCAGGCCATTTTGACAAAATTAGCTATGTGTACCTGGCAACAATAATAATGACCACAACTCTTTCTAACCTTTTATTACACAAAACAATTCTATCACCTAGAGCGTCCATTGTCTCACCTATACTTGTATATTGGAAGATTAAATTAGATGATCAGTTAAGGTGTCTTCCAAGGCTAAAATTGTGTGGATCTAAATGAAAAAAAAAAAATCATTAACTAGTGTTGAATAAGATACATTTGTTACAATAAGGCTTCCACCAAAGAGAGCTAGAAAAAACAAATCCCTATTTATAAGGATCCCATAATCCAAAAATAAATAACAATAGTCACAAATACAAAAGATGAAATAGAGGGATAAACAAATATGGCATACCTTTTAAATCTAGTGAATGTGAAAAGTTCAAATAAAAATAAATACTGGAAAATGTGTTTCATAATTCAACTTTCAGTTATACATTGACACAGCCTTTTTTTAAACAAAAGAGACTGTAAGCTCCATGAGAGCAAGAGATATTTCCTTTGGTTTGCTCCTTACCATTGCACACCTAGAATTGTGATTCACAGCAAATGATCGCTCAATAAACATGCTGACCGGACAAATGAATGAATGAACAGGCATTATTAAATAAACTGGAGGGCAAAGGGCGAGGTAGCAGGAAGAGCAGCAGCCTCCAGGCAGTCCAGCTTCACCGAGGCTCCGGGCACCAGGCATCTGGCACGTGCCCTCCCCAGTGCCCACAGGCCCAGGAGGAAGGTCAGCGCAGCCAAAGGGGCCGTGACGGAGGAACTCAAGACGTTGGCAAAGTTGTCAGCTAAACCTGCTCCTCCAAAAGTGGAAAAGAAACCAAAAATGGCAGCAGGAAAGGTTAAATCTTCAGACAAAAGAGTGAAACAAAAGGGAAGAAGAGAGCAAAGGGAAAACAGATGAAGTGTCTAGCCAAGAAACTCAAGGTCAAGCTGCAGAAAAAGGAGGAAGTAAAAAGAAGAGTCCAGCCCCTGACAAAGCTGCAGAGAAAGAAGCCAGATCTGATTAATATCACCTATCAGGTCTTATCAGTGCTGTCTCCCTTCCTGAACAATCCAGAGGAATATTGTTACCAATTATTTTGCAAGCGGGTGTTTTTCAGTGGAAACACTTTTAATAAGGAGGACATCTAACCTCATCCTATTTTTTAAGTGTAAGCGCTTTTATTAAGAGGCAAATCATTTGCCTGCTGTTTATGTTTTGGTACAACCAGAAAACAGTGAGATACTGAATTATTCCAGGGGTTGACTGTCTTGAGTGTTGGTTTAACACTCTGTAGACTGGAGAAGGGCTAGTTTCTACACTGGTAACACAAAGCATACTGACAGGCAATTTGGAGTCGCAGTTGCGCGTTTAATATGTCTCGAACATGTTAGGTCAATTCTATTCCCATGTGGTTTTTGAGGAAGTGTTCCCAAAAGAAAACCACTCCTTGGTCTTGGCTCTCCCTAGCCGAACTGTGTGTCCTCTGTCCCATCATTCATTGGTCATGGTGGTCCCATTTTTCTAATAACTTTTTTTCTGTGCCGTGAACGACTGAAATTTGGGGCATGTGGTGTATATATTATATTGTGAATTAGTGGGACCTATAATGTAACAGCTAATCAATATTTGAAGATATTGGCACTCAATATCCTCTTAAAGAAGAGCTGCCTATAAATTTTGAGCTAGAAAGTCACTGGAATAACTTTAGAAAAGAATCACAACTATAGGACTTCTAAAATTTCCAGCACAAATTTTCAGAAGTGTATAAATCGAAATATCTATGTACTAACCCTCATCTCAATAAAATCTCAATTATGAAAGAAAACAAACAAGTAAATAAATAAAGTAACACATCTTTTATATCTCAGTTCACTGCCTCGTAGGGCCCTACACAGCAAGAAAACTAGTCAGTAAAAGTGTACTTTACTGATGCTGCTTTAGACAGGTGAGGGGACAGAGTTTAACATCTGTTCATTTACTAACACAAGGGACATAGGAATACCTACCTATGTTAGTGAGAGCTTCTGTAAAAAAAATGCCATCAACTTTATTGCTTAAGCAATAAACATGAATTTCTCACATTTCTGGAGGCTGGGAGGTCCAAAATCAAGGTCTTGCAGATTCAGGTTATGGTGAGAGCCCTGTTCCTGAGCTGCCATCTTCTCATTGTCTCCATGCCCGGCAGAGGACAGAGAGAGAAGGTAAGCTCTCCCATGTCCTTTTTTATAAGGGCACTAATTCCAGCAGGAGGACTTTACTCTCATCACCTATTTACCTCCCAAAGGCCCATCTACAAATACCATCCCACTGGGGAATACGGTTTCACGCTATGAATTCAGGGTGGGAGGCAATCATTGAGTCCATATCACTACCTCGATGGACCCTTGTTATGTGGCTTCATGGGTATGTTTGTTATTAAAGGTCATCCTCCTCCAGCCAGACCTTGGCAGGAACTGGGAATTAGAGCACGAATTTGGAGGACTGGAGGAGAAGGGATGTTGTTCAGAGGGGGCCTACCTGGGCCCGCCGTCCTGGACGGAGCTCTATGGCCAGAGGCGCGGACGAGCTCTCTCAGCGCCATGTGGATGCCGTCCTGCAGCCATTCCCTCAGGCTCTCCTTGGGGAATGGCACCTGTCCTCACCAGAAGTTTTCACTATTGTGGGGTATGGACCCGTTCTCCCAGCTGCCCACATACATCGGGCATTGCCCAGCAGAAGGACTTGTAACCCTGCCCTGAGCCTTTGCTGGGCTCCGTGCCACCTGAGCAGGGTACAACTCGCAAGCATCCTACAGGAGAGAGGGGGCGGGATAGTGTTGAGGCAGAAGCCCACACCCCGGGCACTGCGTGGGACCAGCCGATCAGGGAACCTACCCCAGGTACATGGAAGTTTCTAGATCTGAGATACTTCAACAGATTATCTATACTATGTGTTTCAAAGAGTAAAAGGACCCACAGCCATAGAAACTCTACATATACATTCATCAGTGACATTAAATACATAATTATTAACCAAAAATTTTCATCGCCAATACAACAAACAATTAGCAAATCAGAAAAATGGTGGGTGTTTATTCTAAATTGTTTATTTGCTTTCATGATTAATTGTAGCTAACATTTTTTTAAATGTCAACACTGTATGAAAGCTTTTCAGAGCAATAATTTGACATAGAAAGTATCTTAATTATCTTTACTCATTTCCACATTTTATGAATGAGAAACTGGCGTCAGGAGGGGTTAAATAACTTGTGACCAGGCTGGGAAATCAAATCTCCCTTTTACCATGTACTCAATCATTTCTCTGGCAAGGAGTTTTTTCTATTGCCCAAGAAAGAAAAGTGTATGATTTTTCCAAACAGCTGGAAAATTTCTGTGAATAATATTTTGATTCTCTTTGAACTCATCAAGCCATCTTTATTTTTGTTAACATGGATAAATCATGAGAGAGGGGAAAAAAAGCAATTACTTCTCTACTTCCAAAAATACTTGGTAGCACCACATTGCCACTGAACATCTAAAAAATTCTAGCTGTGTTGCTCTGATCTCAACTACACACGTGCGTACACACACACACACACACACACACACACACACAATCGCATATAAGAAACCTGAGCCAGGAAAATTTTGGTAGCTTTAACTGGGAGATTGATGAGACTATTCGAACCACATGAATGTGACCATCAGATACTTTGGAATGACCCCTTTGTCCCCCACTGCCAATAAGGTTTATGACATGATGTCCTTCAAGCAGTTCAAGAAGATCTTGAAGGAGAATTAAGAAATGGGTGATGGAAGTCCCTTCTCTTGATTCCTACTAAATAAAGCTCTAGCTATAATTATCACATAGACAGATGAAAAAGATTAACTCACTTCCATCAGAATTAAATGTGTGGGTGCAGGAGTCAGCAGGCCTCAGTAGCAATTATGGAATCCTAGCGCGAATCTAGCTCAGTGACCTCACGCGATAATACCATTTCCCTGAGTCTGTTTCTTCAACTGCAAAAGGAGGGTAATAACAGTGACTTCTTCCCAGGATTGTTGCAAGGATGAAAGCAGGGATCTGTAAATGCTGGGAGTTGAACTGTGTTCCCCATAAATGTTGAAGTCCTAACTCCTGGTAACTGTAAATGTGACCAAATTTGGAAAAACAGGGTCTTTGCAAATATAACCAAATTAAGATGATGAATGAAGGTGGGTCTTTAACCAATGTGATTGGTGTCCTTATAAGAGGAGAAGACACACAGACGGAAGAATTCTCTGTGAAGACGGAGGCAGAGACTGGTGTTATGCTGCCGCAAACCAAAATGCCTGCGGCTACCAGGAGCCGGAAGAGGCCCAGGAAGGATCTGCCCCTAGAGGCTTGGGTGGGAACTCGGCCCTGCCAACACCTTGGTTTGGGGCTTCTAGCCTCTAGAACTATAAAAACATAAATTTTGCTGTTTCAAGCCTCCCAGTTTGTGGTATTTGGTTATAGCAGCCCGAGGAAACTAATTCAGTAAGGTTTTGACATGGTGCTTGGCCCAGAGTAGGAGCTCAGTATATTATTATTCAAGAGTGATGTGTATTTTGCTTTACACAGGGAGTGAGAAATCATACATTATGTTATCAATCATATCCTAAGCTTCAGGGTCTTCCTTTAGCAAAGACCCCCAGGGAGTCACCTTTCCAGCTTCCGGGACTCCTAAGAGCTACCTTGACCTATCAAGGAAGTACTACCATTTCTCTTGTTACATAGTAGGCAAGTCTGTGGAATCCCTTCGGGTCCAAGGTCCAACCCAGGGCATTTATTTCTAGCTCATTCTCAAATCCTCACAACTGCCATTTCCCCCAGAATGACCAATGGCATCCTATAAGAAGTGTTGGACTCCCATCGGTGTGTGGAAAATCCACACATTCACTTGTGGCCACAAGCACTCTGTTCAACAAACTGAAACAACCCCCCCCCACCGCCCGCCTTCCAGAGCACGCTTAGACATTTTTAAATATAGAAAAGCCTTCAGAACTAAGCAAATGGTTAAGGTTCTTTGGATTATTAGTTTCTCATAGACTCTCAAGGGTCATTCTTTTGTAAAGTTCAGGTTAAATTTGGATTTCCATACATTAGGTTTTCCTTGCTTTTTTTTTAAAGATTTTATTTATCTTAGAGAGAGAGAGAGAGAGTGGTGAGAGGGGCAGAGGGGGAGAGAAGGGGACAAGCAGACTCTGTGTTGAGCATGGAGCCCCACATGAGGCTCCATCTCACGGCCTTGAGATCATGACCTGAGCTGAAACCAAGAGTCGATCCTCAACTGACTGAGGCACCCAGGCACCCCTAAATTAGGTTTTCTCAAAGCAAGTTACATCTGTGCAGCAGCTGTGAAGAGAAATTGCTATGATGAGCCTATCTAGTTCTTTCAGCTTATTAAAGGAGCGTGCATGGATGCCATTAAAAAAATATCTATGAAGGCATGAGCAGGCCGGTTGTTAAGTGTTTCTTCCTTTACTTTTCACAGTTTAGACTCACACAAAGCAGGAATCTTAGGTTGGGGAGATCAAGTCAAGTTTGGATGCAGTATTCCAAGGAGATTTCAGTCCATCAGCAGAGTTCACCAGTTAACACAGCTGCGTCTTGACCACACGGCCCCAAAGGAAACTGTATGTGGGAAATTCAATATTTTTCTCAACACATTCTGCAAAAATCCTTGGAAACCTGCTAAATCATCTCTTGACTAACAAGTGGAAAATGGATTCACCAAAAAGCTTTATTTGGTTGGGGCGTGGGGGGCAGGAGCAGGGACGAGGAGGAGGGGAGGGGAGGGGAGAGAAGGGCTTCAGCAGGATGTTTTTGGGTGGAAGAACAGGTGCACGAAAAGGGTTGGAAGAGTAATTTACGTTCATCCTAATCCCTCCTTATCCTACCACATCCGCGGTGAGACTCACATTTACCTCACGTGCAGAACTCACTTTTACTTCAAAGGGAATTCCACCCTTTCCAGGAATAAAAAGGCCATGAGGGACACTCATGATGAAAAACAATCCTAGAAACCTGATGTAGTCCCCAGAAGTAATGTCAGCTTGATAGCACTGCTGCGTGCATTTCCACTTTAGGTCAGCCACCAAGATGAAGTTCTAATAGTGTTCCAATTCATTTCGCCCTGAAATAGATGAGCAATTGGATTTTGAAAAATGTGTGCCACACTACATTGTTGTATCGCTGTAAATCAAGGGATGATGAACTAACCTGATGTTAATTGTGAATATTGCTTCCAGGCTTCATTTCTTTAACAATGTGGAACTATGCTTTCTTTTCAATAGCTTTTCCAATACGCTTAATTGCATATTATAACTAAAGCTCTCTGTAAAATTCGAAAGCCTTATCTGTTGAAGCCTTATCTGTTCAACATTCTTCCATTATTATTTAACTACATTCAATCCTTACACGGAAAATCTTCCCATTTACTACCCTCAAATAAAACTTTAGTAATTTTCAGTTTTCCTGATAAAACGATCTTTACAAAACCCAATAAGCTCCTCTCTTCTCCCCCTTTGATTGATAGAGATTTTGATCTGATAACACAACGCAGCAAGTATCCACTTTAGTAAGTACTGAATATAAAACACAGAAACATTTATTATTAGAATACCCCTAAATCCTTGATTGAATAGATCGTAATACTAAAAGCATTTTCAAAGGAAAAGGGGAAGAGACACCATCCAGTTATTACATTATTTTCTTTACACTGGGAAAAAAAATTCCAGGACCCACTTTATGAGCAGTTTTCCAAGCCAAGTTTATAATGATATCTGGCTTCTGGCCTTGGGTGCTTTCCAAGGGATTTAGAGGGATATATCACCTTGACTGATACGCCATGTAACTATTTAGTACAGCTATGAAAATTAACGGCTCACCCCTCAGCCTGGGGCTTAATGGGATCCAGGAGTGATTTCATGACCATTCTTTAATAACTCAACATTCAAACTCTTTTCTGTATGAAGCTCAACACTTTAACAAATGCTGACCACTTGTTGCTTTTGCTGAGAACCTCCTGAGCCTCACACAGAGCATTCTTCCTACTCATTCAGCAAATAATTGTTGAGTACCTACTATGTGTCAGATCCTAGATCATGATGGTGAACCAAATAAACCCACTCCTCGTGAAGCTTACAGTGAGAGCCTTTCCAGAAAACTGCATAGCACTCACACTCTTTTAAAGTTTCTATAGAGACGTAGTAAAGAGAAGGGCCATATGCACCCCAATGTTCATAGCAGCATTGTCCACAATAGCTAAATCGTGGAAGGAGCCGAGATGCCCTTCAACAGATGAATGGATTAAGAAGCTGTGGTCCATATATACAATGGAATATTACTCAGCCATCAAAAAGAACAAGTTCTCAACATTTGCTGCAACATGGACAGCACTGGAGGAGATAATGCTAAGTGAAATAAGTCAAGCAGAGAAAAACAACTATCATATGATTTCTCTCATCTATGGAACATAAGAACTAGGAAGATCAGTAGGAGAAGAAAGGGATAAAGAAAGGGGGGTAATCAGAAGGGGGAATGAAACATGAGAGACTATGGACTAAGAGAAATAAACTAAGGGCCTCAGAGGGGAGGGGGGTGGGGGAATGGGATAGACCGGTGATGGGTAGTAAGGAGGGCACGTATTGCATGGTGCACTGGGTGTTATACGCAACTAATGAATCATCGAGCCTTACATCGGAAACCGGGGATATACTGTATGGTGACTAACATAATATAATAAAAAATCATTAAAAATAAATAAATAAATAAATAAATAAATAAATAAATAAAGTTTCTGTAGAGACTCACTACTACATTTAGCTAATTTCCATTCATGTGAAATTCTGGGCTGTTTTTTTAGTCATCTCAAGTCCCTGTGTTTATAATACAGTATTACATTTATGTGGGAGAAAGACTGAAGAAGTCCAAATAATTGTTTGTTTTGAAGACATTGTATTATTTGTGAAACAATATTTCTAGAGCATGCTTTTCCTAGACAATTTAAATTTATGAGACAGCACTAAATTCCGCGTTACTACTGTGGTGTTTGAGGCATCATTTTGCTACCTGACTTTATTTCATTGTTTCTCATGAATTGGAGGTGGAAGGGAGGTGGGAGAGAATTAAGAAACTCAGCAACTTTGTTTTAAGGTATCACAAGCATTTTTTGCTATGTGTCCCCACAGTACTCAACACATACATCTATATATTGCATATTATTTTCTATAACCTGCCTTTTCCATTCCAATTTCCAATTTCTACCCTGTAATTTCTAAGTACACATAATTACTACTTCAGGTGTTAAATTCTACATTCGAAAGTATCTACACCCCAGCCCTCCAAAACAAAAGACATCCACCAGCTAGATACAATTACCACATTATAAAATGTGCAAATTTTAGCAATAATCATGGTCTAAGAATATTCAAACATAGATACTCTTCCTCAAGGAGCTGAATTAAAAGACCTAATGGTGAAATCTAGGCTTTGCTTCAACAATTTTGACTTCAGGGTATATCTTTAGTAAGTGACCAATTTCAGGACACCTGGGTGGCTCAGTCGGTTAAGCATCTGCCTTTGGCTCAGGTCATGATCCTTGGGTCCCAGGATCAAACTCCACATCTGGCTCCCTGCTCAGTGGGGAGCCTGCTTCTCCCTCTCGCTTTGCCCCTCCCCACTGCTCGTGCTCTCTCTTGCTCTGCTGTCTCCTTCTCTCAAAATAAAAACATAAAAATAAAATATTAAAAAAAAATAAGTGACCAATTTCAAAAAGTTAGGAAACAGAAAATATACAAGCAGAAAAGTGTCACTATGTGAATATTCCACAAGCTTTCACTGCTCTTGTAGGGAAGAGTCTCTATCTCCCTGATTCTCAGTTCAATGTCCATTTATTTAATCAATAGGGAAATACAATTTTGCTCTCTACCACCAGGCATTTCTCTCGGTGTTGAAGATAATGTCGTAGGAAAAAAAACAACTTTCTGCCCCCGTGAAGCTTACCTTCTAATGGTGAGCAGATAGACCCTTTGCTCTAGTCACCTACTCAGTCACGTGGGCAGGGACCCCTGCATGGCATTAACGTTGACAGGCAATGCTGAATTTGTCTTTGTTATGAATACTTACTACACTTAATATGTAGTTTGAATATGGCAATTTACCACTGCAGTGGTCTCCAGGTAACATTTTCTTGGCAATAATGGTCATATAAAAACCAGTGAGATTTTTAGAGATTTAGATTTTCTATAAGTGGAAATAATAACGGAAGAGCATGGTATCTATTCTCATAAACATGATTTAAAGGAAACCAATCAATTACATCTTTGGAGGGGGTTTGACAGAGTTCTCATCTGATATCCAGCCTTGACCAGTTGCCATACAGCTGACATCTATTCTGACGGATCAGACCCTGTGCTGAACCAACTGTTAAAGATTAAAACATCACTCTGGCAATGCTTGCCCAAATTTTCCTTAAACATGCCCTTTGACCCAACAATTCCACTCACAAATATAACCTACAGATATACTTGCATGTGTAAGAAGTAATCTATGTAAGAGGATATTTGTTACAATGTTATTCAGCACAACAAGGAATTGGAAAAGACCTAAATGTCCATCAATGGAGGTTTGGTAAAATACATTATGGTACACCCATAGAATGAATTACTATGCAGTTTTTTGAAAGTATGAGACAACGGCATGTAATGATATGGAAAACTTTTTAAAAAGTATTGTTAAATTAAAAACAAACTCAAGGTAGAGAACACCATGCAGTGTGCTATCATTTGTGTATACGTGCACACATACAAAGACACACATAGTTGTAAGTTCATGGAATGTGTCTCTAGAAGTATACTTGCAGAGAAGCGATTAGGTACATAGCTGGCTACTGGGTAGTTGAGGGAAGGCTTACTTTTTATCTCAAATCCCTTTGCTACTTTCTTTCTTTCTTTTTTTTAAGATTTTATTTATTTATTTGACAAAGAGAGACAGCCAGCAAGAGAGGGAACACAAGTAGGGGGAGTGGGAGAGGAAGAAGCAGGCTCCCAGCAGAAGAGCCTGATGTGGGGCTCGATCCCAGAACGCCAGGATCACGCCCTGAGCTGAAGGCAGACGCTAACGACTGTGCCACCCAGGCGCCCCTCTACTTTCTAAATTTTATAGTATGTGCTTGTATAGCCTGCTTGTACTATATTTTTAAAGAAAGCCACATAAACATAGTATCCTTATTTTCCTTACACCCAGAGAAAAATGTAACTTTATTGTAGACATTAAAATGAGGGTCATAAAAATCAAACATTCTCAAGTAACATCTACTCTAACCACAAAGTGTACCGTGCATGTATCTGCTGTGGTTTTTTCTTTTCCCCTCTTGTCCTGTAATTCTAATAAAATATCACTAAACTGTATATTCTACATTTTCCATGATGTCTAATTCAGAAAACTGATAAACAGCTCACATGTAGTTTGGAACCCGTTTCTGATTTTTTTCTTCAGGCTTCATTTTGTTAAATAGGATGGAAAGTTACTTGCAAAGCCAGCACATCCCATGATAAAAGCTAGTTCTCTGGCTGTGTCAAGATCAGGCTCATTATTAATCCTCTAGCACATTACTTGTCAATTTCTACTCACTGGCATACAGAAAAGACTCAAACCTGTTGAAATTGACCTTTTGTTTTTAGAAAATTCAGAATTTCTTTAGAAACCACCAAGGTAGACACTTGCAATCTTTAGGAAGGAAGGAAGGAAGGAAGGAAGGAAGGAAGGAAGGAAGGAAGGAAGGAAGGAAGGAAGGAGAGGAAGGGAGGAAGGAAGGAGAGGGAGGGAGGAAAGGAGGAAGGAGAAAAAGAAAGAAACTCAGTTTAATTGTTTAAGGGCAATGTTTTTAATTTTTCACTTACTGTCAACCGTTGATGCATATTGACATAAGTACAAATAGATTATTTTCAAAGGCTGTCAGGGAAGATTTTTAATCTATAATAAACAAAGAAAAGTTTGCAGCTCCAGAAAAGTAATGAAACTTTGTGTCAAGATAAATTTAGCCCTTAACAGTTGCTGCAGATTTAAATCAGTGTAGATAGTGCTAAATAAAACAAAACAACAACAACAACAAAAATACAAGGGAAGATTCAGAAACATTGATCATGGCCAAAATACGCCCCAACACTGTTAAGAGGTTTACTTCAGTAATATCTGTGGTCATTGACTAGATCAATGAAACTCATTCTTTCAAGAGCATCCAATTACAGTTTACCGTAGAATGAGCATTCTAATAAATCAGCATACTTTTCATAGAATTAGACAAAGCCAACATGCAAGTTAATAACACAGCACGAAAAATCTAGGATCAACTCCCCTTAGGCCCTGGAAAAATAGTCTTATGATAAATTATTTCATTTAAGTTTGATTCATAGATGCAAACATTTCAAAGCCACGTCTTTCTGATGGTTTATGGCCAACAGTATTAATAGAGTTTGATTAAGCACTTAAGAGATGAGATCAATATACCTCTGTCATATTTACACAGTAAAAAAATGGCATGTTCAGTGAGTGCGAACCAACATGAATTGAGGTGCTATATTATTCAGAAAGTTAACAGTGATATTTTTCACAACTACTTTGGTCATTTGGAAAAATGGGCCTTCTTAATCGAATTCAACAGCTTAGATGCAACAGACTGAAACAGGAGTAAAGTAAGAGAAATATCAGAAACAAAATAAATCAAGTCAGTTTATATAGGCTCAAGAATTTTCTTCCAAAAAAATATACACTGATTACGGGTAAAGAATATTTGGTTGACAGCCAAGCAAAACACTAACGATGACAAATTACTTAAGGCTGTTTGGCCACTGGTGGTGAAAGAAGGAATTCAGACCTTAGGCTCTCTTGCAAGATGCATTAACAGTTACAGTTCGGGGACACCTCAGTGGCTTAGGTGGTTAAACATCCGACTCCTGTTCTCAGGATCACGAGATCGAGCCCCTCGTCAGGCTCCACGCTCGGCATAGAGTCTGCTTGGGATTCTCTCTCTCCCTCTCCCTCTGCTCCTCCCCCTGCTTGCATGCTTTCTTTAAAATAAATAAATAAAATCTTAAAAACAAAACAGTTACAGTTCATTACAAGAAAGGTATCACTAAAATTGACACCTGATTTTTATCCAGACAGCGGAGGGTAGATAGCTAATTCTGATCATTACCATCCCAAAGTCGACTGAGACATAATGTGCAGAGGAATTTAACTCCTGAGGATTCGCAGCAAATATTTGCACAAGTGGAAAGCATCTTCTAAAAGTGCATTATCAAGAAGCTCAAAGCAATCTCTGTTGTTCCTCCAGGACTGGCGGCACTGGAAGGCTCCTAGGAGTAGAAGGGTGTGGGCAGCAGGACTTGAACTTAGAGACACAGTCTGGATCCTAAAAAGTAGTCCAAAAGGACTGGGTCATGACTGGACTGAATCCTAAATTTAGGAGCCAGAGCATTGGAGTGGAGAGTCAGAAATGCCAAGTTACTGTCTTGGATTTGTACTAGATAAGCAAGGAATAGGAACCAGCTACTGGGAAGTAAATGAAAAGAGACAGCTTTTTTTTTTTTTAATATTTATTTAACTAGTCTCTACACCCATCGTAGAATTCTAACTCACAGTCCTGAGATCAAGAGTCATATGTTCTTCTGACTGTGCCAGCCAGGGACCCCAAGAGAAACCTTTGAAAAGCAGTAGAGTGGAAAGATTATGAAGCTTGGAGCCCAAAACATCTGGATTTGACTCCACTGACTACCTCCCAGCCTAGCCTCAATATTCTCATCTATAAAATGGGCATATTAATTGTACTTTTCCATAGTGTTGTAAGAATTCAATGAGAGTGTATGGAAAATAGCTATGACAGGGCTCAAAAATGAATATTTAGGCAGGTCCACATGTTTTCTAATTCTATACACCACAAGTACAGGGGAATCATAGTTTCCTTATTTTTTAAAAAAGATTTTATTTATTTATTTATTTGACAGAGATAGAGACAGCCAGCAAGAGAGGGAACACAAGCAGGGGGAGTGGGAGAGGAAGAAGCAGACTCATAGCGGAAGAGCCTGATGTGGGGCTCGATCCCAGATCGCCGGGATCACGCCCTGAGCCAAAGGCAGACGCTCAACCGCTGTGCCACCCAGGCGCCCCCATAGTTTCCTTATTTTGTCTTTAAATATTCTTATATCAAAAAAGTGTGAAGGGGAATTATAAGCAATTTGTTTTAAAATTCAGTGATTTCAAACTTTAAACCAAGTATTCTCATCCATAGCTGCTGCTGAGCTTTTACAAATATTAATATATAATAATGTATATGATATATAATAAATATAAATACTAATGTTCTGTCTCCCTTGAGGCTAGGGACAATGGCTGCCCCAATGTCTAGATTCTATTAGCAAGATGAGAAGGGGGGAATAGGCGTTAGGTGGGTTGCCTTCCACATCTGCTAGATTTCCAATGTGTGCTAGTGTCCAAACCTGTTTTTTTTTTTTAAGTTATTTTTTTTTAAGATTTTATTTATTTATTTGATGGAAAGAGAGACAGCCAGCGAGAGAGGGAACACAGGCAGGGGGAGTGGGAGAGGAAGAAGCAGGCTCCCAGTGGAGGAGCCTGATATGGGGCTTGATCCCAGGACTCTGGGATCACGCCCTGAGCCAAACGCAGATGCTTAACGACTGAGCCACCCATGCGCCCTCAAACCTGGTTTTCAAGACTCTTCCTAATCCTGTTCTCTCCTGTTTTGGAACGATTAATCTCTTGACATAATCTTGGAGAAGTTCACAAATGTGAGTTTAGGAGGAAATGAAAGCATATCAATTTAACATTTGTAAAAGTTTGTTCCCTACACATTGTTTTCAGAAATGGACATCTTGACCAAAACCGTGACAGCTGGAGCCTACGTGTTTGTGTCCATGTGTGAATTTTGCCCCATTTCTCCTTTATTCTGCTCAGCTATTTCCTCTGACACACCGTGAGGGCAGTGTGCTGTTTGTAGGTACAATAGTTGCTATACAGTAATATGCATTTAAAATGGGAGTTAAAATTACAGGGCATCAGAATCTAGTTGTTATTCTGTCAAGCATTAAGGAAGAATGCCAATTATTTAAAAACCTGAACAATCAATTAAAATTGATCCTGGTTTGCTCCCCATTGATTCTCTGGCTGAAACTTGGACAAGAAGGAGTGCCTCTAGGAGACAATAACTATAAAGTAGAGTTCTTCCTGTCCAGATTCCTGGGAGCTGTGGTATATCGAACTCCCTTTGTAAGTGGCAAGTACTTGAAGATGCAGATCATTTAAATGTGAAAAATTCTTCTGTGGAAAAAAAATGCAAGAAAAGGAGATGTTTCCTATTAGCCAATATTCCATAATAGCCTACTCTATTAGTAATCTATCACTATTATTCCTATTTTCAGAGAAAACTAGGTGTAATCTTACTGATCGAGAAAGGTGTAAACCGATAGAAGCTGATAATTGACTAGTTCAATGTGTAACTGATCTCTGGATTGTTATTCTGTAAAGAGGCAATTTTGCTGCCAGTTAAGCTCCTTACCATGTGGCTTCTTCTCTAGGCTTAGCTACTCATCTCTGACAGCCAAATTCCGCTAGGAACACCCTCAGCCGTTACACTCTAGCTTCCATATTCTCTATTGTACTACCTGGACTCTCCGTGGGTTAGCCTCTGTAGACAGCCCCACCTGTAGCTACTATAAAAGGATCTCACATCGGTATCGCAACCTCACCTTCCATTCAAATGGAAGGAACCAGTGTAATTACAATGAAGTGTGCTTCAAATCCAGGAGGCCACTGATTCTCAAAGTGTGGTCTTTGGACCAGCACTATCAGCCTATCTGGGAATTTGCAAGAAATACAAATTCTTGTGCCCCATCCTAGACCCACTAAATCAAGCACTGGAGATAAGGTCCAGCAATTCCTGTTTTCACACATGGCTCTCGTGCATGCTAAAATTTGAGAACCACTGCCGTGTAACAATCTGTGCTCTGAGATCCTTCTGTCAGCGGCCATTCCTTTCCATTTGAGGGTGAGCGTGGATGGCTTGGTGAGTACTGCTCTTGTTCTTAGAAGAGATGTTGTTGGCAGTTCCCCAGGGTCATAGCCACGTGATAAGTTGGCTACAACTGCCGCTCTGTAAACCCTTACCTTAGGCTGAAGATCAATGGCAAATTAATACTTTATTCCTCTACCTCAGGCTTCAAGGGACATTTTCAACTTCTTAAAGTAAATTTGTCTTTTTTCTACTAGGTGTCATTTGTCAGAGGACGGATGACAAGTAGTGGGCTTTAGTGGAGAGTTGACACTCCTGATCTGCATGTCTCCTTACATTGGCAGATGAAAGGTCTGAGTTATTAGTGAGCAGAAACTTCCAGATAATTGCCTCTAGAACTTTTCTTGAAGACTGTGATATGTAAATCAAAGGCTTTGCCAGGGGGTAAGAGGCAGACTCTAACAGGACTGTCAGGTAACTTGGTACTTCCTCAAATAAGCTGCATGAACTAGAACAAGTAGGACTGAGCCAAAGTACAAGTCAAGCTGTGCTCTCCTCATTTGCTAATAAAGGATGGCTTTGATGGCATACCGACAAGAGGAAGCCAACCGGCCACATCTTTAGACAGTAGCCTTTGGACCTGTGTAGGTCACCTTAAACTTCCAAACATAAAATCAGGGAATCTGGGAACTAGCAGAATCTTTAGTAAATATAGTACATTTCCCTCACTCTGTAGACTAGGGCACTGAGGCATAGGGGTGTTAATGCTGCTGAGGTCATACAAGCCGACTGTGGAAAACCTGAGACTAGAACCCAGCGATCCCGTCCTCTCCTCAGTGTCCTTGCACTGTTCCGTGCCAAGCCATCTGGGACGGGCTGGGGCTCAAATCTACTCATGCTGAGGGATGCTCTCATTAACTAATGACAGCTCTTCTTGACAGGCATTCTACGTATCGTGATTGATATCAGGACAAAAGTTCTATCTCCTTTACTTCCTGACGGACTGGACCATCTTGATTAAGAGTAGGGATGACATAGCAAACACTGAGCAGGCTGGTCCTCAGTAATTTCACTTCTGGAGTACAGCGTGAGGAAATGACCTAATATGTAAACAACGGCTTATATTTTAAAAAATTGTGAGATGACAGAGGAACAATTGCATAAATTTCGCAATTTCTGTACAATGGAATACTATGAAAGTATTAAAATTATATTACAAAGAATTTTTAATGATTTGGCTTAAACATGCTGAATAAACATAATGGAAAGTGAAGAAAAGAAGGATAGAAAAGACTACATGTAATATAATTTCAACTGCATTTTAAATTACAGAAATTTGTTTTATATTTAGAAAAATCCTGGAAAGAAATATATCAAAATATTAATAGTGTTTATCACAGTTGTTTAGGGAAAGATTTTGTTCTTTTCTTTTTGCTACCTGTATGTATGATCTATATTTCATAATCTGAGCATGTATTACATTTATATCCAGAATAAAAAACTTAGGAGAAAATGGGAGCAATTATTCTTAAATTGGTGATTTCTTAAATTCCCTTTGCCCAGGGAAATAAGGCAAATGTATTTTCACCTTTCATTTCTCTATATCCACCAAAGAAAAACAGCTTCTTTATAAATTTCAATTACTCTCAAGAATGTCTTCTATAAATCCACTGGAGAATTCAGTTAAAGTTTAGCTTTTGAGATAATTCACACTCCCAAACTCAGATGGATTAGTAACCATGATAAGATAAAGACAGCCTGCAGGAGCTTCTGATTAACCTTAGGAATCACATTCCTATAAAGTGGCATGTAAAATTTTAGAAGCCACATGCTATGATTATCTGCGCTATTGAACGTGACTTTTTTTCCCCTGAACATGACTTTTTAATTTAGTAATAACACACACAATATTTTAGCACTTATTTCAATATCAGAATGCTTCTGAAAGGTTTGTCTGGTATATACGTAGGAGTTTTTATGCCCATACTTGAAAACCTTTCTCCAATGCTCTGGTCAGACACTAAATAACTAATATAGTCACAGTTAAGGGCCTAGAATCCCCTCTGGAATGAAGTAGAGTATAAGTAAACAAAAAGAATTTTTTTTTAAAGATAGCCTTTGTTGTAACTGAGAATGGATGAGTTCCTGAGAGGGGTGATTCTGGAGAAGTAAGAGAACCTGTAAGATAGAAAAATCTCCACATCCTGAAATCTATTGCCGTCCAGGACTATGGGGAGGCAGGATCAGATATGTTAGGCCCATGAGGAGGGGAGATCAAAGAGAAAGTGGATTCAGAAAGAGGCAGATTTAGAGCAGGAAAAGATAAGATTATTTTAAGGTCAACCTGGCTGAAAAACAAGGGGGCAAATCAAGAAAGAAAAGGTGGGTCTTAACTTTAGGGATTCTCTGTGAGTAAAATGAAAGAGACCTCATCGTTGTATGTATTATGGTCACCCAACATTTAGTGACTGCCTATGCTAAGCACGGCCAGGGGCTGAAGGCCACACGGACAAGAAATGGGGCGGTGGGCCAAAAAGACTGGAGTCCTCCAGAGGCTAAGAGAATCGACTATAAGAAATCATGTTGGAACTAAAAAGAACTAGGAGAGCCCTTTTCTTCCCCGGCTGCTCGAAACTCAGCTGCCATCACGAACACCACAGTAACTCTCTGGACCAGGAAGCTCATGACCAGCCAACCACTTCAGTGGAAACTAATGGTCATTGATGTTCTGCACTCCAGAAAGGCAACAGTACCTAAAACAGAAATTTGGGAAAAACTAGCCAAAATGTACAAGACCACACCAGATATCATCTTTGTATTTGAATTCAGAACCCATTTGGTTGTGGCAAGACAACTGGCTTGGGCATGATTTAGGATTCCTTGCATAGGGCAAAGAAAAACGAACCCAAACATAGACTTGCAAGACATGGCCTGTATGAGAAGAAAAGGACCTCAAGAAAACAGTGAAAGGAATGCAAGAACAGAATGAAGAAACTCAGGGGGATTGCAAAAGCCACTGTTGGTGCTGGCAAGAAGTGAGCTGGAGATAGGACAACAGAAGGAGTAAAGATTCTGCAGTGACTTTCTCTGTGGTGGCTTGCAGAGTCTTCGTGAGAGGATTAATAAACTGAGAACTTAAAAGAAAAAAAAAAGGAACTAGGAGACCTGGCAACCTGATGTAGCCGCCCACACGATACACCTATGACAAATGACAAGACAGACCCCTAAACCCATACGATACACCTATGACAAGTGATAAGACAGACCCCTAAACACGGTAGGCGAGCAAAGGAGCCCCGGGTATATCATTAGGTAAACGAGCAGGAGATGGAAGGAGATGCCCGTTACAGGCTACCTCTGTGTAAGAAGAGAGGGGCACTCTATCGTGTGTGTGTGTGTGTGTGTGTGTGTGTGTGTGTGTGTGTGTGTGTGTGTATTTGCTAAAGAAACCATGGAAGGATAACCCAAAAAACAAAAATACTTACCCACCTGGGAAAGGAAGAAAAAGAAGAGGACTAAGACAAAAGTCAGACCGCTCTGAGTTGTTCTACGGTTTTGACTCGGGAACTATGTAACTGTTTTACATAATTTAAAATGATTTTTTAAAAGGGGAATCCTTTAAAATTGCAAACAGCCATTTATTAATTTGGAGGCATAACCAGATTATTTCAAATGACTTTAAAACAAAGAATTTGACTATACAGTTCTAGCAGTACAGATCAAAAAGACAAAAGGAACCACAGTGAAATAGGAAACTGCTTTCAGTTTAAGAGTCTCTTACAAAGAGCTGTTGGTAAAAACATCGTATATATATTCACACACATGTAAACATCCATATTCATATACAAATGGAGAGAAAAAGAGAAGGACAAAGCAAATAAATGATCGTGGATTATGTTAACACTATTGGAAAGCCAGATTTTCAGTTAAGAGAAAAGAGATACAAATATAAAATCAAGAGTATTAAATTTTAAAAAATGTGTAATTTTGTTTTGGGATTGGAAATATGAGTGAATGTTCATAATTTATTTTTCTCTTTCTTAAAACTGTATCATATCTGCCCAACAAAAAGATTCAGAGCCAGTGATAAGCCAGGAGCAATAAGCACCCCTAAGGCCCAGATTAGGACCTTTAAATACCATTTCCCACAGAAAGGGAGCCAGGGCTGATTCCGCGGCTAGAGCAGAAATAACAAAGAATGTGCCTAGGCTATCCGATTGCTATACAGTGTCTAATAGAGTCCCAACTTGAGGTGGTTCTTCCAGTTGAACATGGGACAATGTAATTATCAAGAATTACCACAACAGTGCATTGAAAGCTGTAAGTTTATAATGCTAACAACAACAAAAAGCGTATTTCCTTTCAAGATTATCAGGACACCAAATTCATTACTCTGAAAATGGATAGTCAAAAAAAAACAAGCATTTTACCGTACAAATTGATTTCAGATGAGCAAAAGTTCTATCTATAGAAGATATGTGGCTAGTAATTGCAAAAGGAATGGTGGACTTAGGATATGAGCATTTTGCAACTTCTGATGAGATAACTGATCTTGCAACAATCTTCAATGGCGAAAAGCCATTAGGTAAAAGGTTGATGGGAAACTTGATAATGCAGGTTTCAGAGTGGCAACATTTGACTTCCCTGATCATTCTCACCATCCTTAAAAGCAGAAGGACTAGGTATTATGTATGCTCCTCCGTTGCAACAGGAAAAACAAATATTTATGAAGCATGCTTGCAAATAATTGGAGTCCTTATGTCATCAAGAGTCTAAATCTTAAAAACCATTTACAGGAAATACAAGGAATAGAAAGTATGCTAAACAACAAAACACAATCAGTCAGATCTAAAATGTAAATAACCTATAGGAGAAATGTTGAAATTACAGCCGTGGTGGAACGGAAGAGGCATTCAGGAAGCCCTCTGTGTGCAACTGTCTGGGTCAACCATTATCACAATTTGATCTATTTACAAATGTAGAGACCTGGGATCTATTGAGTTTGACTCTTCGGTGCTGAGAACGGCTACCTGAGGAACTGCTTCCTGCCAAAGGACCGTTGGCATGCTTTCACAACCTTGAGAAACTGTGGGCAAAGCGCAGTCAGGAGGTGGGTGGAAAACAGCTCCCACTTCAGGGCCTGGAACAGGAATTCAAGGGTTGGCTGCACATCAGAATGACAGGGGGTGCTTGGGAAAAGCGCCCCTTCCCGGGCCCCGCCCCCCAGAGATGAAGTTTTCTTTTAAAATGCCCCTCCAGGGATCATAATGAAAAGCCAGGATTGAGAACCACGCTGACCGAAGACACAGGAATAAAACATCAGCCAGCCCCCTTCGGTTACCAGGGTTAGGAGCTCAGCTGTGGGGTCAGAGCACTTCCGCTGAAGCTCATCTTCACTACTCAGCAGTCATGTGAACGTGGGCCAGTTACATAACCTCAATGCCTCAGCTTCCTCACCCGCAGAATGGAGATAAATAAATACATAAACATTGTTTTCTGCATATGATTTTTGGGAAGATTCACCGAGGTAAGCATGGAAAGCAATTAGAATCATGCCTGGCATAAAATAAGGGCAATTATTGTATCTCATAATATTTTCTAAAAAAAGAACTGCCTTTGAGGTCTCTTTGGATGATTTAGGTACTTAACTCAGGGATGAATTTCAACCATGCTGACTGAATTCTTTGCTGCAGGCAGGGGGACTGACTACTCCACAACCTTCTAGGTGCTTTAACTGACCCTCAGATTGGCTGCCTGTCCTCACACTCTGAATTCTACAAGCTGCCGCTACACTCGTCACAATATCCCCAAATATTTCTTTTCATGTCTAAATCCTCCCACTATGCTAAGTTCTTTAGGGTACTCTACAATGAACAAAGTATTGATAAAATCCGAAACAGGCAATGATATGGGGAAATGAGCATGTTAAACTCAACCACGGACCCCTTAGCTACTTGTCACTCTGGAAAAGAGAGGATGGGGAGACTGAGGGATACATTGCAGAACATGTAACTTTTAATGACAGGAAAAGAAAATAGAGTGGGAGGAGAGAATGATTTAGGAAAGAGACCAGTACGGACTAGATTAGGACATCACCAGAAAGGTGGATGGGAGGTGTACCCAGAGAGGATGATGTGGGTAACAGGGATCCAAAAATAAACCTATAATCCTTCACAGTACTACAAACGGGGCAGAGATTCCATTTCTCCTCATTTCTTAGACAGAAGGTTAGTTAGAACCTGCGTCTTGCACAAAATACAACAGCTAAATATGGTGGAGGATTCAGAAGCTAATGAATCAAAATATACAACCAGGAAATTAATGCCCATCTTTGATTATCTTAACTTGGAATGCTGTCAGGGAACAAGGATGTTCAGAGGAGGTAGCTGCCCAGGAGCAGAAACCACAGAGACACTGGTCCTGGAAAATGCAATTCATGCTGCCCCCTTCCTAGTTAGCTAGCCTGCCTCCCAAGCCTTCGTTTACCCATCAGCGTAGGTCCTGTCTAGAAAGCAGCATGTTTGCATGTAATTGGTACCCTAAGTTTCACCATATGCTCAATTGGAATATTTCTTTTTATTTAAGCAGCTGCATAAACGTTCTGCTTTTCTTTTCAATCATACTCCAGTCTTCACCTCATCTCATGCATAAAAATATTGTGTGGAAACTGTGAGTTCACGGCATAGACTTTTTTTTTAATGAATTTAACTCAAATCTGAGTAAAAACTGAACTATTCTAATATGAGGGAGCGATAACAGCCATCCATACAAATGACTGCCTGAGAAGGATTTCACCATGGATCATCCGTTGATTTCTTACGTGGTTGTTCATACAACACTCTGTAGCCTGCCAGGAAAGGATCTGAGCAATATCACATTCCTACACAGAAGGCTGGCTACCCTGAGCGGAGGCATAGAGCACCTTGAGGGCTGCCTGCGCATCATTAGCAGAAAGCAGTGACTCTATAGAAGAGTAACTAGGAAGAAGAAAATCAGATTAAATAATTAGTGTCAATTAGCTCCAGCAAAATCATTCTATAAACAATTGGTCTCCAGTGCCCTGCTTAATTACGTGAGACTTCCATGTTCCTTACCAAGACTGCTTTGATTCATGTTGACTCTTGAGCTTCCCAGAGGTATAATTAATTATTGTCTTGTAAATAAACCCTTGCCAATTAATGGAAGCAGAAAACAGTCAGTACTTTTTTTTTTTAAGTGTTCGAGAAGACCTTGACTATATGAATGACCTTAGCAGTATTTTTTAGGGGAGAACCATCTCACAGGGACTGGGACTTGTGAACGAAAGCTGGCGAGTGACAACACATCCTTCCTACTTTACATACCAGGAAGGAAAACGCTCTATGTTGCGTTGCTTTTGAAAATGTTCGGTATTCACTAGATACCATTCTAATTTGATCTTAGACCCAATTAAAATACATTTTCAAACACCCAGTTTAAATAATCAGACAGTTCACATTGAGGATAGTGTAGATATTGCATTAGGAACCCACCCCCCCAAAAAAAAATGGACATGAAAATAACATTCCATTATTCAGGTGTATCTTTAAAAGCTAGCACTTGATTTCTCCAGCTCTTAAATGGCATTCTAATCTTCTCCCAAGAATGGGAGATCCCAAGGTTATCACCCCCAACAAAAAAGCTCAGTATTTTGCACATCAGTGACGGAAGTTTTTTTCATATGTGTATTTAGGTCTTAACTGTTAAAAAGCATTACGATACCATATGGGAGTCCATTTTTAAACAAACCCTGAAGGATTCCAAATTAATAGGACATTAGCCAAGTTCAAGCCATGGTCATCAGTATACAATTGTCATACTGGGATATTTTAGGAAGTTTTAGGACTCTCCCCATTTTATTATTAATTATATTATTTATTATAATTATTTATTAATTATTATTAATTATTAATTATACCTCCCCATTTTACCAATTGGCATATGCACTCACAGGATTCTAAAAGACACATGACATGGAACTTACTGTCTAAATTCCTACTCAAAAATTTGAATATTAAGACTGCATTCAACAGTGGTCATATTTCCTCTGCTATGTCCTTCCTTGCAACAACCATTGATGTTAAGGCTGAGATCTCGGCCTCTAGTTCATTCCATCTCATAAATCTTCAGTGACTGGGAGAGTCTACTTTTAAGTGAGAGTGATAAAGCATGATTATATTGAATTCCATATATTAGATAACAAATAAATAATGTGGAATGATAAATCATAATTTTTCATTCTTTCACAAAATTTGTTTCTTTAATAAGCTGTCAAATTCCATTCAATATTAATAACATTGGCAACATTAATTTTGTAAAGTAACAAAGGAAAAAGTTAAGTAAAACTAGAAGCCAAAATCACAGTGCCTATAGTTTCAGATAAAGCCTTCATCACATCCAGTATAATTAAGGTCATTGAAAAATAAACCACTGAAACATGTATTTTAATTACAACACATAAATTAGAATATTAAAAAATAACATGGATTGAATTAATGGTTTCAAAAGCTTTTTCCATGTCACATCAGACTTCAAGGCATATATATGATTGAGGGAAAAGAAAATTCAAAAGAAAAGAGTTTCCTAATAAGTTTTTATTATATATAGTGTGAAGGAAACCCATTAAAAAGCCAAGATATACTTTTGTCCCAAAATATATTAAGTAATGTATATGAAATGCTTACCATGTCAAAAAAGAAAATAAGGATGCATCATGGAAAATGTACAGCAAAAGAAGAGGGATGCTTCCGGGGAGAACTCGGGGGCATCAGAGATACAACTTTGAAACTCGGGGCCGTGCACACTCGAAGCAGACAGCGAGCACAATGACATGTGAAATTACCCACATGATGTATAGCTTAATGAACCCCCTTGTGTTGATCACGCTTGGCATTAATCAAGAGCCATGAACAGATTCCCTTATTTTCTCAATGCTGCTCTGATAAACTGCAATTTCATTTAACCTTGGACAGCAACTTTAATAGCTTCCACGGGACAACTGTCGATACCTTCCTGGGTACACAGTGATTAAACCACAAGCCAAGATGCATGTCATGAATTTTCTTCATTTGAAATTAGAATTTTTATTCTTAACAACTATTTGCATAAAATATGCTGAAGACACTGAGATGCGTAGAGATTTGCATTTATCTGAAGTCAGGATTTGCCACACGAAGTTAGAAAATATTAATTAATACCATATTCACGAGCATGTTTCCTGGTGTGTTTGTTTTACTACTTCCAAATAACCCCTGCCCTGGACAGAAGCAGCAGAAGGAAGAAGTTCAGAGTCAAAGTCACTTTGAAGCAAACCCCCTCAACTGTCGAGTGCTTGTACCTCAAATACACCCTCCGGTCCGTGGGAACAAATGGGCAGATCTTCCCGCTGGGCCCAATTGGGAAGTGAGTGATGTCCTCCCTTCATTAAAACTGCACATGTAATGGCTACATAATAGGACTAAATCCGACTAAAGATGGATTGCTAAGTGTAACAAGATCATCCAGCTTCAATTTCCTTCCTTGACCTTAAATGTATTTGTTTGCTAAACATATCCGATGGCCGGTCCATTTCCGAAATTTTAAAAACAACGGCTGGATGAAAAATACGGTTAGGCCATGTTCTTTACACATAATGATCCATAAGGCTAAGACACTTCCATATAACCAGTTCTCTTGAAATTAGATTCTGTGGAGTTTCCGGATGTGGGTTTTATTTCAAGAGTTCATACATCTCTAAAATCAGTAAAAGGCTGAATTACGAGTCCAAAATTCATCATAGGATAAACAATGACAGAATTTCTTTCCTTCTCAAAGGAGAAAATTGATGAGACCAGAGGCATAAGAGTGAGCGTGAAGAGGAGTGAAGGACTAGGTGCGGTGCGTAGGAAAGGTACAGATCTGGTCACAGAACATACGCAATCCTCTATTTTATGAGAAAATACTCATGGCAATCACTGTGATATGGCCAGTACTTTCAAAATTTGGAGCCTGGCATCAGTGGCTACAAACTGCATTGCAGGTATTCAAAATGGTAACTTTTTAACAATGTACCTGAGGTTAGATATAATCTTACGAATCTTTTTGTTCTGTATTAAATATTTTTTTTCTTTTTTAATGTTGATATAAGAATTTGGTTATTTGGGGGTAAGTCCTAGTGAGAAAGGCATTGGATTAGAAATTAGGGCACTTGAGGGGCACCTGGGCAGCTCAATTGGTTAAGCATCTGCCATCGGCTCAGGTCACGATCTCAAGATCCTGGGATCCATCCCCATGTCAGGCTCCCTGCTCAGCAGGGAACCTGCTTCTCCCTCTGCCTCCCCCCCCCCCACCCCGCACCTGTGTGCTCGCTCTCTCTCAAATAAATAAATAAAATCTTAAAAAAAAAAAAAAAGAAAGAAAGAAATTAGGGCACTTTCTTCTAAACCTAGCTCATTTCTAACTATCTGTGTGACCTTAAGCAAGTCATTTCATGTCTATCCATAGATAGTCACTTCACCTCTCTGGGACTCCGTATCTACAAAACGAGGGGATTTGGATTTTGCCATCTTTTAGCTTTTTTCTGGGATTTGTAGTCTATGATCTATGACTAACTTCCATGACAGTATTTGGGTTTGGGTTGGGAGTTACATTTCCTTACTGTGAAAGAGTTGAGTGCCCTATAATAGAGCCCTAACTTCCTCCTGGGGGCATGTGGCTTCCACGGTTCAGTGTTTGATTTCACAGATATGCTCACAACCTAGATCATCTGTGCCTCTGTTCAAGGCCATGGCTGGTTGGCAATATTTAGAAGACCGCAAAGAACTGAATACAAGTTTCCTCTCAAGTTCAACTGCTATTCCAAAGAGAGATTTTTTTCTGTCGTTCTTTATGCAAAAGGAAGGAAGCCTACAGTTGGATCAATGGCCTCTTCACGGTACTCTAACTTTTCATTCTGTGCCTCAAATTCCTGTGCCACTAAAGAGAAAAGCATCACTGGTGGACCCCAGGAAGTGGTTATTAGGATCACAAAGTCATTCTGTTATAATGGGACTGGCACATAAGCCAGTCCGATTCCAAGCAGAAATCCCTTAAGAGGGGCGCCTGGGTGGCTCAGTCGTTAAGTGTCTGCCTTCAGCTCAGGGCGTGATCCCAGTGTTCTGGGATCGAGCCCCACATTGGGCTCCTCCGCTGGGAGCCTGCTTCTTCCTCTCCCTCTCCCCCTGCTTGTGTTCCCTCTCGCTGGCTGTCTCTCTGTCAAATAAATAAATAAAATCTTTAAAAAAAGAAAAGAAAAGAAATCCCTTACGAGCAGAAATCCCAGAGTCAAATGCGATGGAACAGAGCATGTATCAATTGTCTTCTAAGCACACAAATCTTCCTCTTCCAAGCAGGTCCGCATATAAGCCAAATCATGGCTTTTCAAGGCCCAGGCAAATAGCCTACCATGAACCAGGCAGGCTCATGTCTTGCCCTGGTCAAAGGGGCCAGTATTTCTGGCTTTTATCCATATCCTTAAATATGTCAATCTTTTTCTGCCTCAGGGTCATAAACCATGCTATTCTCTCTGCCTGAATTGCTCTTCTCCTCGTTCTTGGACTGATTAATTTCTTTTCAAATTTTACATCTCAGTTTTAATCGTCATGTCCCCAAAGAGGTCTCCCCACAACGGACTGCTCCTCTTCTCCAACCAATGAAATCTAAATTATGTTATCAAACAACTAAGATGTATTTTAAAGAAACACATCAGTGAAGTGTCTTCCTAGAACCTTTGGACAACGTACAACAGACCAGCATCCTGAGGGCACTCATTTATAGAGGAATGATGAAACCAGCTCAAGAAGCAGTCACTGTGTTTGTAGGCAATGACAGTGGAAGGTGTCAGTCCTGCCTTTAGGTTCATATATTATTATAAGTAGAACATCAGTGTGTTTTGTGGTACAGAGGTAGGCTTTGTTTCCAACTTAAAAAAAAAAAAAAAGCCCCAGTGTGGTGTCAGAATTAACATAACAATTTTTGTCACATAGACCAGGGCTTTCTGTTTGACTCCAATATTTAAAATAATTAACAGTTGTGGCCCATTTTACTTGAATCATAATTTTAGCTGGAGCCCATCAAGCAGCAAGTATGTAAGTTACAACATGTATGTTCTAAACTTTGGATGCTTCTACACATACTCAAGTTAAAATGTTGATTATTCCATGATCATGAGCAAACAAAGGCACCTTTTCAATACAAAAACTTAGATTCCTTGAATATAATATTAGAAGCACAAAGGTGTTTTTTCCCCACCCCCACGTGTTTTTATGTGCCAGTCCCATTATAACAGATGAAACCTCAAAAATCTGCACATGAGAGAAAAAGCTCAAGAAGGAATTTTCTTTCAGTCCAAAAATAACAGGAAAATACACATTTAAATAATTTAAGGTAAAGTTTAAATTCCTATTGTTGGAGGAACCTATGATCGATAAAACAAGAAGAACAACTTTCTACCTTAGTTAATATTTGGTCTTATTGCCATTAAAAAACTCTTAGTATGTAGGTATTATATGATATAGATGTATCTCTCTCTCTCTCTCTCTCATTTCTTTTTTACAGATGAGACAGATTGAAGTTATCTTCCCAAGATCACACTCAGTAAATTTCAGAGTCAAGACTTCAGCCCGTGTCTGTGCTTCCAAACCAGGCCTCTTAATCATAAGCACTATACCTAATCACCTTCATTCCACCATTGGGGAGTGGGGTTAAAGATAGAAAATGAAATAGAATTTATACGGTTACCTAAGTTGTTATACATTATGACGTAATAAAGTACAAATCATGCCAATTTGCTACATGACTAAAATCAACAAGGGAAAGTTTATAAGGCAAAACATGATACCCCAAGAGTGAAAACACAGAATTTCTGTTTTCACTTATCCCTGCTGATTTATGAATTAACTTCCAAGAGTTTGGCTTACAGTCTGTGTATATGTTTTTTCACTCACCCGGTAGGAATTGTGATAAATATCTCCAAATTACCATTTAGGAAAGTTCTCGAAATTAGCAAGGTCTGAAAAGCTTTCATATCTCTTAAGAAAGATGCTATGAAAAACTTTTCTTATCCCAAACAAAGTGAGTACCAATGAAAATTCACTTCAAAGGATTAGAATTGTCACTGTTTTATAGCATGTTAAATTAAGAGTCAAAAATTAGGGGCGCCTGGGTGGCTCAGTCGTTAAGCATCTGCCTTCGGCTCAGGGCATGATCCCGGCGTTATGGGATCGAGCCCCACATCAGGCTCCTCCGCTATGAGCCTGCTTCTTCCTCTCCCACTCCCCCTGCTTGTGTTCCCTCTCTCACTGGCTGTCTCTATCTCTGTCAAATAAATAAATAAAATCTTTAAAAAAAAAAAAAGTCAAAAATTAAAGGATGAAATTCATAATCCATCAGTAAGAGGTGCTTGATGCTAGGCTAGCAAAGCTTAAATATCAACCACACCCATAAAAAATCTGAAAAAAAAAATCTGCTTGAAAAGCTGTCTGCTGCTACAACTAAATATCCTCAAGATATAGATTTTTTTCTACTATGATATTTACCCATGACCTATATTTACATTATTAGATGTCTTAACTTTTATTTGTCCTTTCCTCGTTGACTCTATTGAGATTTTAGCATTTCCTTAACTTTGTCAACAAAGGAACAACATTCCACAAAACAGTACTTATATTTATATATTCTTACATATTGAATTACAAGAATATGACTACTCTTTCATGCCGTATTGTAAAAAATAACTTCAAATAATAATTTTAACTTTTTTTTCCTTCTCTGGTTTTAAATCTTTTCATTTAAAATCTCTATTAAGTTTTGAGCTCTAGGGGCACCCGGGTGGCTGTCAGGTAAGCATTCAACTCTTGGTTTCAGCTCAGGTCATGATCTCCTGGTCGTGGAATGGAACCCCCGTGGGGCTCAGTGCTGGGCGTGCAGTCTGCTTCAGATTCTCTCCCCCTCTCCCTCCTCCTTCACTTCTCTCCCCCCAAAGTCCCCCCTTCATTTGTGTGCTCTAAATATAAATAAATAAAATCCTTAAAAAAAAAAAAAAAGCTTTGAGCTCTAAAAAAGGAATTTTATACCCAGACAATGGAATACAGATAATGCTAAAAAGAGACCTATGAAGGCATGAAAAGAAATGGAGTTACCTTAAGTGTATAGTGCTAAGGGAAAGAAGCCAATCTGAAAAGGCTACGTACTATATGATTCCAACTCTATGACATTTGTAGGAAAGGCAAAATCCTGGAGGCAGTAAAAAAGGTCAGTGGATACCAGAGGTTATGGGACAGGGAGGGATGAATAGGCAGAGCACAGAGGATTTTAGGGCAGTGAAACTATTAAGTATATTCTAATGGTAGGTACATGTCATGATACATTTGCCAAAACCCCCAGCCTGCACAGCACCAAGAGTGAACCCTAATTGAAACTCTGGACCTAGAGTAACAATCATGTGTCAAAGTAGCTTCATCAACAATAGCAAATGGATGACTCTGGCAGAAGACGTTGGCTGTGGGGGAGCCTGGAGGAAGGGGCAGAATCTATGAGAAATCTCTGTACCTTCCCCCCAGTTGTACTGTGAACCTAAAACTGCTTTATAAAATAAAATCTATTTTGAAAATTTTTTAAAGGAATCTAAAACAAGTCCTGTGTTCCTTGGTTAGAAGATTTATTTTACTTTTCATTTCTGTATCTATTATATTATTTTGTTAAACATGAATTTAAAGAAGGGGGGCACCTGGCTGGCTCTGCCTGTAGAGCATGTGACTCTTGATCTCAGGGTTGTAAGTTCAATCCTCACGTAGAGTGCTGAGCTTACTTAAAAATACTACTAGTGGGGCATGGGTGGCTCAGTCGTTTCAGTCATGGTCTTGGGGTTATGGGATCGAGCCTGGTGTTGGGCTCCACACTCGGTAGGGAGTCTGCTTTGGATTCTCTCTCTCCGTCTGCCTCTCCCCCCACCCCACTCACTCTCTCTCTCTCTCCCTCTCTCTCTAAAATAAATGAATAAATCTTTAAAATAATAATAATAAACATAAAAAATAAAAATAAATAAAAGTGAATAAAAAGTGCTTCTGGCTCTAAAACTATCTTCAGGAGAGGTGAAAAGAAATGGATTCCTCTAATTCTTCTTATATTTAGTGAAAAAATAAAGGAAGGGAAACCTACTATCCACCAAAGTGAATGTGTCACTCACCGTTTAAGGTGCAATAATTTGGCCTGGTCACTAGGGATCCACTTAGTGTCCTAGAGAAGTAATTAAATAAATGGGCCCTTGTGGCCCAAAGTAGCTAATAGAGCTGCCTTTTCAATAATAAAACATACCATTTCATCCTGACAACATAGCAGTTAATTTCTAATCTGAAAAATAGGAGCTGCCAGGCTGGGCTGTGTTGCTCCTTTCAGATATGCTGTTGATGACTCAGAATTATAGTTTTTTAGCCAACTTACCTATATTCAATTTTAAACTCTTCACTGAGTTTAGATGAAATGGAAAATGTGAAGATGCAAGAGATCTGTTTTTCTAAGCTTCCAACTCCATTCCCTTAATACCCCACATGATCATTTTCTGCTTTTATGTCTCTACGTATCTAATTGACTCTGTTTTAAGGAGGGCAGCCATCCCCGAGCTCTGGGCTTGGCTAATGCAACTTCAGGCAAGTAGCTTGAGCTCTGGGGGCCCTGGGTGGACTAGACGAGCTTTTTGTTATTTTCAAATTTAAAATTATCTTAAAAGTCATAATAAACTCTGAAGACTGTTTCTGGAATAACGTCCCAAGCCTTTTCTACATGTTTGATTTCTTCTCATTCTTCACGACTGTATCATGCCCTCCAAGGAGGACTTTCCCTGACCACTCCACCTGTGGTGTCACATACCTAAACACATACACACACACATACAGAAAACATACATGCATATACAGACACACAAACACACAAGGGCATGTGCGCACACACTTAATTGCCAAGAACAATGACTCTGGGCACTTTTCCTTTGTGGCACTCATCAAAATTTCTGATTATGTTGTTTACTTCCTTTCTATCTCTGCCACAAAGATATAAGCTCTGTGAAGGCTGAGAATCCACCCACCTTATTCGCGGATGTATTTCTGGAGCCTGGTACAGTGCCCAGCTCATAGAACACCCTCAAAGATTTCTTAAAAGCATGACATACACATGAAACCATACTGCATATATTATAAAAATAGAATTTAAATCTCAGTCTACGAGGAGTCCATGTTAGCAATATGTGTGTGGACATGTGTGGAGATAAATAAAACATTAAAAACAGGGGCCCTCAGGTGGCTCAGTCGGTAAATGTCCAACACTTGATTTCAGCTCAGGTCATGATCTCAGGGTCATAAGATCCAGCCCAGAGTCAGGCTCCACATTCAGCGCAGAGTCTGCTTGAGATGCTTTCTCTCTGTCTCTCCCTCTGCCACTTCCCACCCCACTCTGCCCCCCTTCCTGCTCCCACTCTCTCTCTCAAAAAAAAAAAAAAAAAAAAAACCTTAAAGGGCACTTTTAAAGGGCACTTGGGTGGCTCAGTGGGTTAAACGTCTGCCTTCGGCTCAGGTCATGATCCCAGGGTCCTGGGATCAAGCCCTGCAACTGGCTCCCTGCTCAGCCGGAGCCTGCTTCTCCCTCTGCCTCCCCCTGCTTGTGCTCTATCAAATAAATATATAAAATCTTTTTTAAAAAATGAAAAATATTATAATGACTGTTAATTGAACAATCTCCATGTGCCAGCACTAAATAAATGCTCTAGATGAATGAATGAATGAATGAATGAATGAATCCTAGAATTTCAGTGCACCACCATAATCAGGCAAACGAAACCAGAATTCCAGAGACCATGCTGTCCTAATCTGGACTGAAGTTTCTTAACAGGAAGTCATGTTTCCTTTCATGTACATTATGGTATAAATATGAAGAAGTATTTACAAGACACCTAATTAGATATCTTATATTGACTGTAGTATGTATGGGCCATTCTCTTTGGTTGCATTTTTTTTTTTACATATTTTTAAGGCTAAAATTCAATATTCATATTTAAATTACCTAATATAATTTTAAAAATTAAACATGTACTCATAAATGAGCAACACAAAAATGTCGAGAGGCTGAAAACAATCTCAGAAATTGTATGGAAACAATTATTATTAAACCATCAACATTCTATAACTTCATATTCTGGGTTACTCTCAAAGATACAAACAAAAAGGAAAAAATACAACGTGGCGAAATAATGAATAAAGCAGAGGGCACTCGTGAATTCACTGATTTTTTTCAGCCCATCACTAAACTGATCAATAGCTGAATACACAGATTCCCTGGTTACTTTATGTGCACTTTAAAAAAATCATTAAAAATATTTTTATTGCCTTATATATCAGCGCCATTTTGTAAAGAGAAGACACCTAGGTTCTCGTACTTTTCATATCATCCTTCACAGAAACAAATCTCTTTCTATCCTATTTTAGCTTCCAATGAGAACGCAGCTGTCTTTTATTAGAGATGTTTAACTTACTGGCTCTCTATATGTAGAGTTTTACATGCTTAACAGAAGATTTTAATACAGTTTTAGCTGCTGCTTGAGATAAATCAAACTCAAAATGACAAATAAGCAACTGTGTCCGCAGGAAGTGGGGGGTTGTCTGATTTAAAACTCCAAGAAGCTTAGAAAGCCTTCAATCTCAGGTCGTACAAAATACACATTTTATTCAGCAAGACATGATAGATACTTTATCGCAGGGTTGTTCTTTTTTAAATTCACTAGATGCAACTGAGAATAATCAGAAGCTATAGTATATTAATAAAATTAGCCAGATATGGAGAAAGAAAAACTAGTACTAGGAGTAGCATAATTTATCAGTTGCTTTAGAAATTTTACACAAACATTTTCTAATCTTAAATGCCTCACCTGTTCCCTTGTTTTCCTATTTCTCTTCTGTTATATTGGTGCCAAGCTTTTTTGTGCGTGTGCATTCCAAACATTTTCCTGATTATTACTGTGCATGATTGTGTATAAATGCAAAGCGATGTGAGATTATGCAGGGGAAACGGTTCATGTGCGCATCTTACTTCATATCTCACTTATTACCATCCTGCTGCTTGATGAAAAACACAGAGCATTTGCTGCAGTATCTTTGTTCTTCAGAGGGGTTGGTCTCCGCTTTTGCCTTTCCAGATTAATCACCTATAATAATATTGCACCCTTCTAGTTGTTTACAGATGTATTAATCCCCTAGGATAATCCCCTTTTTACACTTAAACAAAAAATCACTGGTAAAGATTGCTGCTTAACCAAAATTTAAAAAAAAAAATTTGGTAGCAAACAGAGTAATAATTAATTTAGGCAAAAATTATTGGTAAACATTATGACCTCCGGGCGAAAGTTAGTTGGGGAACAGACTCTAAGTATCTCCTCTTGGTTTACCTATTAATTACCAAAGGGAATGATATCTCTAGAGAGAGTAGCAGACACTTGCTGAAGAAAGCAGTAAAGTTAGTGTCACCGATAATGGGACCCACTGACGCTGTGCGACATGGCATGACAGGTTTGAGGACACAACATAGCGCAGTGAGTACTCCTGACAAAAATGCATAACCTGAATCTAATCAGGAGGAAACAAACACAAATGTAGGGATGTCATACAAAATAACCGACCTGTTCTTTTCAAAATGTCATGAAGAAACAAAGATCTTGATCGGCTAGTCCAGATTAAAGGAGACTAAAGAGACACAATAACGAAACACTGAGTGATTCCGAAATGATGCCTGGATAGGAAATAAAAGGTTTTATTTGTTTTCTTCTAAAGGACATTATTAGGACAACTGGAAAGATCCAAACACAGACTGTATATTAGGTAATTTGTGTTGTATTAATGTTAAAGTTCCTGAGTTTGATGATTAGACTATATTAAATTAAATTACAATTACAAAATTGATCATTAATCTGTATTAAATTAATGTAGGAGACTGTGAGGACATATGTTATAAGTATTTAGGGAGGAACAGTCATGATGTCTGCAACTTACTTTCCAAAAATTCAGCATGATAGATCAATTGAGATAATGTATACATATTCATGAAGACATAAAACAAATGTGAGAAAATATTCATAAAGGGAAAATCTAGACGAAGTGTATACAGGTGTTCCAAAATACTCTAAATTGCCATAACCATGAAAAACAAATCTTTTATTCTAGAAAAATCTCTGCGTTTTTTTCCTTCTTTTGAACTTTGGGGTCAATAAAGAACAGATGGGAACTATGCAAAGGAAATCAAAATATACGCTCTCTTCCTGAGAGCCAATTATTATACTAGGATGTTCTACTTGTAAAGGCCAGGGGAAAAGACTTCAGTGTGAGCTGCTATCATGACAAAGATGGAAACTATGAAACGATCCCAAACAGTAATATATATGCAACTAGGAAACTGGACAAGTGACCAAAAACCCCAAAGTCTACGCTGTACTATAAACTTCAACCTCCAACCAGCAATGTTTGAAAAGAGATCCGTTCATCCTTAGCAACACTACAATGTAATGCTTTTGCATTATACAGAGCAGGTCAAGCTCCCTAGATCTAAACCATAAATTTTTAGATTCTCTTAATGCTAGTTTTTCTGGGGTTTTCTTTCCTAATTTCTCTGTTTTTAAAAGAGATAAAGGCATAATCCATGACAAACTACTAGCATAGTGTCCAGCACATAATCAACACCCTCTAAATGTTAGATATTAAATTTTGTTATTTTCCCGTGTTTGCCTACCATCAGAACCGTTTTTTCTTTCCATCACGTGCATTTTTGGTGCTCAAGCTCTGAAAGCACATGTCAGAAATCTAGGGAGTCCTGATACTGGGCAAGTTCCATTTACCAAATTTAGAGCCATAACTTGGATTTCCCCTGTTTGTATCAGCTAGCTGCATAACCAGTCACTCAAAACTTGCAATTTGATCAAACTTGGTGACGTTTTTTGGCAAGCGGGCAGGTCTTTTGCTAGAATAACTCCTCTAGAAACTTGGCGGGCTTTCTGTGTGTCAGATCATAGTCTACTCTGTTTAGCAAAGGGCTGGCAGATTGTTGCAGTAATGCCCCAGATTTGTTCACACCTTTCTGAATTCATCACCTCCCTCAACGTAAGCTTTTGGATAATTCCTTCCCACATTCACTCTGGTCTGGACTTGGCCGTATGATTTGCTTTAAACGATGTGACAACAGCAAACATGACAGAGAGAGACTTTAAAAGGGCTTGCACATTGGAGCTTGCCTTCTCTGGCTGATCTTGGAGACCCAGCCAGCACCACCATGTGAGCAAGCCCAGGTTGGCCAGCTTGATCATGAGAGACATTTGGCCCTGTCCCCTGTGGCCCTCTCAGTAGCGAGCCAACATCGGAAGTCAGGCCTCTTCTCTAATTGTCAGAGACCATAGACACATAAGTGAGCCCCGCCAAGACCACGGAATCTCTGCCCTGAGTTCAGCTCAAATTTCCCAACACACATGTGTCATAAGTGACACAAATGATTGTTTTAAACCCCTAAGTTTTGGGATGCTTCATTTTGCAACAACTGTAACTGAGAAAGAAGTTGATACTCAGAAGTGGGGTGTTTCTGTAACAAAAACCAAAAATAGGAGGCATTGGCTTTGGAATTGATGGCTGGTGGAGGCTGGAAAAGCTGTAGAGAAACTCTGAGGCCTGGGAAAACGGACCCTACTGTTGGCAGACGCTACCAAACAACAAGGAAACTGCTTTGGCAGGCCGGAAAAATAGCGACATTGGTTAGGTAGTTCTGCAATAATTAGTAAACATGCTACCTATAACTAACAAACTGGACTTGGATAGGGAGAGTGCCTCACAGAAAATTAAACTTGTCAATGGGTTTCTTAGGAAAGATGAGCTCAAAAAATTCTGTTTGTAAGCAGAACTGAGGGCAAGAACAGAGGATCCTGGACGTGCTAGGGAGTAAACTGTGCCTAATCTCCAATCTCCCCAGTCAGGAAAAATTGTCAAAGTAATAAATGGCTTCAGGGTAAAGATTAAGTCCCTTTGTTAGAAACTCTAAAAGTTGAAGGACATGCAGAGTAGACACACGCAAACAAAAAAACGGCTTTTAAAATCTGTAAGGATATTTTCCCCAGCAGACTGACACCCTCAAGTAAAAAGCAGCTTGTCTCCATAAGAATTGTGGATATAGTTTCTGGACCAGAATCAGAGTCATAGAAAGCTCTCCACATGTTGGATTTAACTGTACTGGGAAAGGCACTACCATCTTGGATTGAAAGAGACCAGGTCAGCTCAAAACAAAAAGAAGCCTCCGGGCCCCCAACCCTCTACAGGCAGGAAGAAGGCTAAGGAAGTTGTTCGGCTGCACACACAAGCAGTATCTTATTAGTAAGGATGACAACTGGGAGGACCAAGCCCAAAACTGTGACAAACAATGGACTAGGGTACCACTCCCAGAGAGCTGTGGACAACAATACCCTGGACAGATACTCCCAGGAAGCAGAGTCTCCCCCTCATCGAGGAGGAGGACCCTGGAGTACGGGAGTCTGCCAACAGATGCCTGGCCAGGTTTCAGAATGTCTATGGTCAAGTAACTGCTAAGTGTCTCCCATTCTTCCCCTTTCAAATGATTCCCTCTACTATAATTATCATATTCTTCTCACTGTATGTTGCAACTCATCTTTTTAGTGCCATGGGATCAAGAGAAGTTGCACCCAAAGAGTCACTTCCGGACATGATTATATATCAGGAAGTCCTAGACTTTGAACCTGACGTTATGACTAGATGAAATTTAGGGCCGCTTAGGAGGGAGAGAACAGATTTCATGTGTGGGAGAGATAGAATTCATCAGGGCAGAGGCCTTTGGTGGTAGGTTGTGGCACTAATAAACTCTAATTTGTCACAGTTGCCTGTATCCAAACCTTAGTCCCCTACCACACTGGACTTGGCCATGGGACTTGTTTGAGACAAGAGTAAAATGGAATCAACAGAACCTTGAAAAGTCCTCATACAATGCAGTTTGCATGTTTTGGCTGCTCTTAGAACCACCATGTCAATGAGCACAGACTAGCCTGCGGGGTGATGAAAGACACTTGCCCAGTCAACTTGGTCACTCAGCCAACAGCCAGGAACCCCAACAAGCAGAATCAACTAGATGACCAAAAGCTGACCACAGATGCTTGCATGAAACTAGTCGAGAACCACCCCATTGATACGTGGAATTGTTGAATCACTATATTATACATCTGAAACAAATATAATGCTGTATGTTAGCTACACTGGATTTACAATTTTAAAAAGAAATAAATTTTTTTTAGATTTTATTTATTTTTTTGTCAGAAAGAGAGAGCAAGCAAGCACAAGCAGGGGGAGCGGCAAGCAGAGAGAGAAGTAGGCTCCCTGCCAAGCAAAGAGCCTGACGCAGGACTCGATCCCAGGACCCTGGGATCATGACCTGAGCCAACAGCAGACGCTTAACCGACTGAGCCACCCAGGCGTCCCAAGAAATTAATAAAATTTTTAAAAACGAAAACAACAACAGCAACAAAAGAGATGCCTAGCTTTTCCGACAGGGTAGTAAAATAAATGCAAGCTACAAACAAAAAACCAGAACCACCCAGTTGAGCCCATCCCAAACTGCCAAACAATGAATGGTAAACTAGATAAATAAATAGTTGCTGTTTGAAGCCACTTAATTCGCAGCACATGCATCCTTAGCAGAGCAAGGAATAACGTTCTAGTTCACATCCAGCAGTTTACGATCTGCAGGTCAAACCCAGCCCACCCCGTTTCTGTACTACCTACAAACCAAGAACCGTTTTTACATTTGTAAATGGCTGAAAAAACTCAGAAGAATATTTTATGAGATGTGAAAGTTATATAAAATTCCAATGTCAGTGTCCATAAATAAATTTTATCAGGACGCAGCCATACCCACTTGTTTCTCTATTACCCAGCGCTGTTTTTGTGCTTCAACGGCAAAGGTGAAGAGTTCCAACAGAGACGATACTACCTGCAAAACCTAAAATATGTCCTATCTGGCCTTTCAAAAAAGCTCGAGGAGCCCTGTTCTGGCTACAGCTCCTGGTTATTTACATGCGATTAGAATGGGCACCAGGACGTGTGGCCTTCTGGAGGAAAGTGGGTGTGCCCCCTCTGAGCGGCCCAGGCGTAAGCCTCAGGTGACCGTCCACACCCACGTGAGGCCGTCCATCTGTGAGTTCAGTGAGATCCTGTCGGAAGCGCAAGAGTGTGCTACTGATAACTAGGACCCTTCATCAGTGAACGAGAAAGTGGCACCAAGACACATGTGACCTAGGAGTCCGTGAGAAGAAGCTGTTTGCTGTCCCTAGCTCTGTGTGTCGCCTTGTAGCATTGAGGCTGAGCAGAAATCCAGCTGTAGCAATCCAGCAGTTATCTATTGCACGAGGAAATCTTAAGTTTACATCCTAACAAACAAGAGACTAAGATTTCTAAGCTCATTATAAATATCCCACAAGCGTAGGCAGGGTGAGAGAGGACAGAGGATTAGAAACAAAAGACGCATGTTAACGTTCACAGCCTTACTCTCATTATTTCCACGGTAGTGTCTTTGCTTACTCATTCTCCCTTATGTGCTCTTCCCCCCCCCCCCCGACTTCTCCTTTTGGTGGCCCCAACAAAACAAAACTGATCACTGAAACTCATTAAATTTGAGTTTGACCGGCGATGAAAAAGAAAGAAACCAGAATATTTACCAGCGGGCGCTCTATGTCCCTTCATCCTTTCACTGGTCTCTGACAATCCACTCTTTCGGCTCTGGGAAGGAGAGCCAGCAAGAAAGAACAGGTAGAGAGAAAATGAGAGAAGGAAAAAGAGGAGGGAGACGAGACAGAAAAGACAAAAACTGAAACAACACCAAACCAAAAACCTATTCTGACCTCTTGACACATGATGAGAAGTAGGAGAAAGGAATTTCAGCTGTCAGAAGGGCAGGAATGTTACTCCCTATCGCCCCCATTTTGGGAACTGCCTTTCAATCTGTAAGTACCATCAAATGGCCATAAATCAGAACCAAAGTCACCAGGGATTCCGAGGTACACTGGTCACCTAGGTACCTGCAGGGTCTTCTTAGAACACCTGGAAAAAAGAGTGATAAGCTTCTGATGGAAATTCCTCCTACATTCTCCTGACTTTAAATTAGAGCTGTTTTGGGGGTGCCTGGGTGGCTCAATTGGTTAAGCATCTGCCTTCGGCTCAGGTCACATTCTCAGAGTCCTGGGATCAAGTCCTGTGTCAAGCTCCTTGCTCAGCGGGGAGCCTGCTTCTCCCACTCCATCTCCCTGCTGCTCCCCCCTGCTTGTGCTCTCTCTCTCTCTCTTGCTCTCTGTCAAATAAATGAATAAAATCTTTAAAAAATAAGGGGCGCCTGAGTGGCACAGTGGTTGGGCGGCTGCCTTCGGCTCAGGGCGTGATCCTGGCGTTACGGGATCGAGCCCCACGTCCAGCTCCTCCACTATGAGCCTGCTTCTTCCTCTCCCACTCCCCCTGCTTGTGTTCCCTCTCTCGCTGGCTGTCTCTATCTCTGTCAAATAAATAAATAAAATCTTTAAAAAAAAAAAAAAACTTTAAAAAATAAAATTAAATTAAAAATTAAAAAAATAAATTAGAGCTGTTTGCTTCTTTCTAACTACAGAGCACGGTGGGAGAGCAGGGGAAGCAGTCTGCCTGGGTGTCTGCAGTCGGGACACATTCATAGCAAATTTAAAAACATAATAAAAGTTAATAAGAACTAGTCTGTTTTTTATTTTTTTTTTTTAAGATTTTATTTATTTATTTGACAGAGACAGCCAGCGAGAGAGGGAACACAAGCAGGGGGAGTGGGAGAGGAAGAAGCAGGCTCACAGCGGAGGAGCCTGATGTGGGGCTCGATCCCACAACGCCAGGATCACGCCCCGAGCCAAAGGCAGACGCTCAACCGCTGTGCCACCCAGGCGCCCCTAGTCTGTTTTTTATTATCACCATGCACAGAAAATATTAAATGACGTCCATGATAAAACATTCCCTCCTACCTGAACGAACCACCCGGCCACACTCTTGCCTCTTAGTACATCCCCAATTATTTTAATCAAAACTCTGGTCTCCACTCTTCCGTACCCACTGACACTTTAAAGCCAACCTCACACATACATCCAGACTCATAAACAAATACAAACGCTCCAAAAACACAACCAACAACTGAATTTTACTTGAGGTTTTGTGGGGTGGCTGGGGAATTACATAATAGAGGACACAACAGATCTTTAAAAGTCTTTCCCTCCTACTCAGCCCCCCACCCCTTTTCTCTTTTTGAAATCCCTCAGACTCTCTTCCCTCTTCCTGTCACCCGAAGCTTCTTCCTTTTTCTCCTCAAACTCTGATCCCCCCGTCAGTGTCTCTGTCCCTTCCTTATTGAGGAAATTTCTCCAATTTATATCTTCATCCATTAGCCCCTCCACAAAGCAAATACCACGTATGCTCCTGGGATGATCTGTCACCTTCGGCCTAGAAAGGCCAGAGGTAAGGGGGTGGGAGTATAAATAATTATTACTAATTCAACACATCTAGCTGATAAAATGATAATATGGGTGACTACAATAAAATATAATTTAAAATGGACATAGGATGGGGGCGCCTGGGTGGCACAGCGGTCAAGCGTCTGCCTTCAGCTCAGGGCGTGATCCCGGCGATCTGGGATCGAGCCCCACATCAGGCTCCTCCGCTGTGGGCCTGCTTCTTCCTCTCCCACTCCCCCTGCTTGTGTTCCCTCTCTCGCTGGCTGTCTCTATCTCTGTCAAATAAATAAATTAAATCTTTAAAAAATAAAATAAAATAAAATGTACATAGGATGAACAATAACATCTATTTAAATATATTATAAAAAAACACAAAGGTCATAAAATGTGAGAGGGAAGTATTTTCTGAGGGTATTTCTTTTTATTTGCATTACATCTACTATGAAGTTAACATAGATCTCACTTTATCAGTATAGCATGTGTGGTTTTCAATTTTATAACATTTATAATATCATGAGAAAATTCCTGATAAATTAAAAGAAAGCTGGCTTACATTTTGAGACCACATATGCCATCTAAAGTGCTTACCCCAGAGGGTGTTTTTCTATGGTATCCCACTTTGTAAAGTTGCTTATAGTGAAATTCTCCAATAGTGAAGTGGAATAAAAGGCCTAAATTGCTTCAGCACAAGCCAGCAAGGTTTCATTCCACTTACTGAATTATACTTTTCCCTACAAGCGCGGGCCACTGTTAAGTGATGCACTTATCCACACTGCATGGGTGAGAAGGGCTTATATTGAAATGCTCCCTGTCTCCTTTCCTAGAGAGCCAGAATGAGAAGCAAAAGTATGTTCCCTTCCTGAAGGCTCAAAGGACCAGGAAATTCTGCTGGATGAGGCTCAACTTCTCTGCAATAATGCCTCCCCAGCATCAGGCTAAAAAGTGGGGGGGGGGGAATAGAATAAAAAAAGATTCGGTTTTGTCAAGTATTCATTGTCCCTTGGTCTATTTTCAAGACAGAGAACTAAACACCAATTCTAGACTATAGAAGAAGTATCTGACCTACCCAGAAATGTGTTACCCTCATAGTGTATGATAGAGTTCTCGTAAGCTGCCATGCGTGCATATCTATGTCGTTTTAGAATAGACTCTGAAGGTATCAAACGCGAGTGATCTACTAGACAATACATCTAAGCCAGGACCCCATTCTCTTATCTATGAAGGACCAGAACTATGTTCCTGCTCTGCAGATGTTTCATCGATGGGCAATCAGATATATGGTATTCTCTACAGTAACATGCATGGAACGGTATTACAGAATAGCCTTGATATTCTAGAATGTCAGTTTCTCAGCTTGCTTTGGACAGTACACTCCATCAATACAAAATCTTCAAGCATGAACTGCAAATAGTCATATTAATTTACTTTGAAAATATATACTATTATATTATGTTCATCTAACACACCAAAATAGGAAGATTTACAGAAGAAGATAATGAAGCATACAATATTTTTAAATATCTTATTAGTCAACAGTATTTTTTTAAAAACATGATTCTCACTAAAAACATAATTAAATTCTTAGCGTAATAATATGCTTCGACAGTTTCACAAATTTTGGTTTAACACCTTGAGACGGGATTTGAAGGTCAGCTTCTAAGTTCAGGTTCTTTTGAGACAAGGTTTTTATTGGTGAGAAAGATTTCTCATAAAATATGAACACTCAAATGGAGGAAGCACGTCATTACGTACTAAATCCTGACGCTCATTTTTCAATCCCACCCAAAAATTATAGGAAGGTGTTTAGTGACATTTAGCTAGTAAATTTCCACCTTCTCTGATGTCCAACAGTCATTGCAAACCAATTACAAACATATTCCAACACACAGAAACTCAAGTTGGAAGGTTTTAAAATGGATTTTCCAATTGTTTCCAAATTGAAGCGTGCTAAAATCAGCATTTTTTAGGAAACATATCATTTTCTGCAATACCATCTAACAGTAGAGATATTTCCCAGTATCTGTTTTTAAAATACTTCTTTAAAAAAGGGGGGGGGGAGTTTTCTTGCTAATTGTGAAAACTGCCTCTATTTTGTTGGTAAAGAGCAACTCAGTGTCTGTGTCTGTGTTAATTTCTAATAGGGAGCAGTCTCCTCACAGTTACTTATCACAGGTCAGAAAATTTGGAAACTTGTATTTTTAAAAGAAAAATGCACTATTCATCTTGAAATCTGACAATTCCTCCAAGTGTTTTGTCTCAAAATAAACACTGAACTTCTGTAAGACATCAGAGATGTCCATAGTTACTCCCTATCTTCCCTATCTTACTAAGCATTGTGAAGATTCTGTCATTTAGGATAAGACACTATAATCCATAAGTCTGCTTAGAAGGGACGCACGTAAACCACAGTGCTCTGGAAGAAAGGAAAGAAGACAGTGGCAGCCCCTCCTTGTGTTAGAAGTTCTTCCTATTTGGGGGCACCCGGGTGGCACAGCGGTTAAGCGTCTGCCTTCGGCTCAGGGCGTGATCCCGGCGTTATGGGATCAAGCCCCACATCAGGCTCTTCTGCTGGGAGCCTGCTCCTTCCTCTCCCACTCCCCCTGCTTGTGTTCCCTGTCTCGCTGGCTGTCTCTATCTTTGTCAAATAAATAAATAAAATCTTTAAAAAAAAAATAGAAGTTCTTCCTATTTGAAGAATAGCATGCCCAGTGACCACCTAACAATAGGATATTAATAGTCAGGCTTAGTTTCTTTATGAATTTTTAGACCAAAGAAATATATGAATAAAAATTGGAACATTTTCTTCATCCTTGACAATAAATCTCTTGAGCATTCCCTGGATGTGCTTCAGAGTCATGACCCCAACAGGTGGCTCGGAAAAATGCTACCCGGCATTTGAATTATTCCAGGCTCTTGTTAAAACAGTGATCCCTGGGCCTCATCCAAACCTACTGAGCCTGAAACCCTGTGGAAGATGCCACGTTGTTAGCAATTAGTAACAAGTAGGTTAGTTATTGTTTATTGTTGGTAACTAGCCATTCTAAAACATAGTGGCTTAAAATGATGACTGGTTTTTTTTCTTAGAATTCTGTGGATTGGCTGATTTGTGCGCCACGAGGTATCTTGCAGATTTCACTTACATCGCGGCTTTCGGCTGCGAAATCTACTGGCCTAAATTATCCACCAAGATCTCGTGCAGTTTGGACACGTGGTGCTGACCACGGATGGAGCATCCCAGTCCTCCTTCCTGTGGCACGTCTTTCTCACACGGTCCCTCACGGGTCAGTAGGCTAGTCTGAGCTTCCTGATATGGCAGCTCGTTTCCAAGATCATAGGAGCAGAAATTGCTGGGTCTCTTAAAGCCTAACGACGAAACTCTTCTGCTGCATTCTACTGGTCACATGGACTGCCCAGAGTCAAGGGGAAGGAAACTAAGAATCCACCTTTTAACAGAAGGAGCAGCATGCATGTACAGGGATAGGAAGAACTGTCGATGGCCACTATTGGAGACAAGCTTTTACAACAGATCTTACAGTTAAAATTTGAGAACAGCTCTTATAAAATGCTAAATCCAGCAAAGACTTGAACTTAACCTAAGAGCAGTTTTCAGCATTCATAGTAAGTTGTTACATAGTTTTTGCATCAAACTAGCTATTACTAGTAAGAGTAACAACCCTAGAGCAAAGTATACATACACACACAATATTCTAAAAAAGAATTTCTCTGGGGCGCCTGGGTGGCACAGGGGTTAAGCATCTGCCTTCGGCTCAGGGTGTGATCCCGGCGTTATGGGATCGAGCCCCACATCAGGCTCCTCCGCTATGAGCCTGCTTCTTCCTCTCCCACTCCCCCTGCTTGTGTTCCCTCTCTCACTGGCTGTCTCTATCTCTGTCGAATAAATAAATAAAATCTTAAAAAATAAAAATAAAAAAAAATAAAAAAGAATTCCTCATGGTGCTAGATCATATTATATTATTTCCTAAGACACTGGTTTTATCCTTGCAGAAAAAATTAAAAATAAGTATACTATTTGGGTAAAAAAAAAAAAAAAGTTTATTAATGAAAGAAAATACAAACTATTTCAAAACCATGCTTTTACCTAAACCAAACCAGCCATGTATATTGGCAAAGTTGACCGTGGCTGCCCTCAGTGCAAAACTCTGCCATTTATGGCCAAATAGCCCCTGAAATTCTACCATGAGAAGATTAATCTCTTCATTTGGTTTTTAGAGGCAGGCCATGCCGGTACTGGACAAGAACAGAAAGGACTAGAGGGGGTCACAAATACAGAAGATACTTGGCTTCAAGGATTTGATTTAAAGTTTCCATTAGAGATCTTAAGACCCATGGCTTATAGGAATGTGTCATTTTCCTAAATCATGAATTTGAATTATATAGTTATGCAGATGAGCCTTGAAGACTGAGCCTGGCTGACTGTCCAGCATCTGCTCTCATTTGGGCTCTGTTGCCATCTACTTGTCATGAATAAATTTTATAGCGGGAACTATATGCTTCAGACCAGATGGCAAAAACTGAAGACCCTAGGCCAGATATAATGACAGATGTGTTTAGTTTGGTCTGAACATTATTATTTTTTTAACTAGGATTAGCTAAATTAGTTAAAGCAGCTTTAAATTTTTAAAATGATAATTAAAAATTTCAGCACTTAAAATTCTTCTTTAAAAAAAAATCCTGGCTGGGGCATCTGGATGGCTCAGTTGGTTGAGCATCTGCCTTCAGCTCAGGTCATGATCTTGGGGTCCTGGGATTGAGCCCCCCATCGGGCTCACTGCTCAGCGGAGAGCCTGCTTCTCCCTCTGCCTCTCTCTCTCTCTCAAGAATAAATAAATAAAATCTTTAAAAAAAAATCCTGGGAACTTGCAGTATGGGACTCATATTCTCCCACAGGAACATGGGACTGGAGCTGATTACAGACCACCTCCTACAGACGGAGCGTGTGCTTTCCAGTTTGTCCCAGTCCACGCTGCCCTCTATTACTTACTCCAAAATGCTTTCCTCGTTTACATTATCTACCTGGCCTTTGGAAGTAATTTAGTTTTTTACCCCTATAGTGGTTTTTAGAAACTTGGGAATTTAAAAGTGACTGGAAGATACCATTAGTAAGAATTTATAAAGATAAAACATTAACTGTATATAAGACCAGACCACTCTGGGGCGCCTGGGTGGCCCAGTTGGTTGGGCGTCCAATCCTTGATTTCAATTTAGGTCATGATCTCAGGATCCTGAGATTGAACCCGTGTTGGCTCAGTGCTGGGTGTGGAGCCTGCTTAAGTAGATATTCTCTCTCTCTCCCTCTCCCTCTGCCCCTCTCCTCCTCCTCCCCACCTCTCCACCCACAGCCCCACTTGCACACTCTTTCTAAAAAAAAAAAAAAAAAAAAAGCCCACTACTCTGATATACATCCTAGTACATATTTGGTATATAGTAAGTTGCTACAAATTGAAGCTTTTTATTTGTTCCTATCACATAAAAAACCTGAATATCACTTATTAGAAATAATAATGGAATTTTTAGAGGAAAAAAAAAATCAAGCCGATGAATCTTTTCATATAGCACTTTTTTTTCCAGTTGAAGAAAGAAAAGGGGAGGGGGATCCTGAAATTAGGCAAAGGGCAAAAAGACAGAAATGTAAAGTATGTGGAATTTTTCTATAAAATAACTATCCTACTTAGAGGTTGTTATCATCATTATGAAATCTTAAAAAAACCTGGGAATTTGTCCACTTGTGACGGTTAAACATCTGGGTACCCAAATATTTGGTAAAATATTATTCTGGGTGTGTCTGTGAGGATTTCTGAATGAGATCAGCATTTTAATTGGCAGAATGAGTAGAAGAGATAGCGCTCCCCAGTGTGGGTGGGCTGCATACAATCCACTGAAGGCCTGAAGGGAACAACAAGTAGAGTAATAGGGAATTTGCACTGTCTGCCCATTTTCCAACTGGAACATCAGAGTCTTCTGTTGCCTTTGTTCTCAGACTTGAACCAGAACTTTTACCATTGGCTCTCCTGGTTCTTTGGGCTTTAGACCCAGACTGGAACTCTACCAGCAGCTCTCCTCAACTCCTCATCTCAGCTCTCTCGGTCTCACCACATCTCATCCCATAGACATTTTGTCATCTCACATCATCATCATAAGAAGTAGGAGCACAGGGGCGCCTGGGTGGCTCAGTTGTTAAGCGTCTGCCTTCAGCTCAGGTCATGATCCCAGGGTCCTGGGATCAAGCCCCACGTCGGGGTCCCTGCACAGGGGGAAGCCTGCTTCTCCCTCTCCCACTCCCCCTGCTTGTGTTCCCTCTCTCTCTCTCTCTCTCTCTCTCTCTGTCAAGTAAATAGAATCTTTAAAAAAATAATAATAACCTTAAAAAAAGAAGAGCACAGTAAGATATTGAGAGGGAAAGACAGAGACCACATTCATATAACTTTTATTACAGTATACTGTTATGATTGTTCTATTGTTATTAGTTATTATTTCTTACTGTGGCTAATTTATAAAGTAAACTTTATCATAGGAATGTATTAATAGGAAAAAATGTAGCTCATTCAGGGGTTTGTTACTATCAGCAGTTTCAGGCATTGAAGGGGTCTTGGAACATATCCCCACAGATAAGGAGGGACTATGGTCACATTTTTATCTAAGGGATAGTATTAGCACATAAAACACTCAAATTAGAGTAATCAGAAGACCCAGATTCAAATTCCAACTCTCCCAGTTACCGTCTATAAGACCTTGGGCAAATCAATTTTCCTCTATTGATCTCCTTCTTTATTAGTGACGGGACACAGCTGGGGACTCAACATTCAACATCCAACTAATTCTTATTCTAAATACAAACTTTGCCCAGTCTGATTTGTGTATGAATCTCCAAAATACAGTTTCACTCACAGGTGAGTAGCTGAATGTTGTTACTGATCTCTTTTGACTTCTTCAAAGAGTGCTCTCTCTGTTAAGTTAGTGTTTTCCTTAAAAAAAGGGCAGAATATTTTAAAGATATAACTGTGGGGAACAAGCACTGGCATTAGCATAAAATAACATTAAACTCTAGAAGGAGATTTGAAAAGCACAGTCTGGGTAGAGTTTCCAGTGAATCTTAGCAGGAATAACCAGTCTTTAGCATCATCAGCTTTGTACTGACTGAGAAGTCATTTGGCTACATGTGACTTTTACACATCTGTCAACTAAATCAGAGCTCCAAATGAAAAATCTGGCACCTAGAAACATTATGGGGATTTGTGAGTCCCCCTGGAGAATTTTGGGTCCATAAACCAATGAATAGATTACTATGACACATAAATAGAGTATTTTCGTCTGTGACAGATATAATCTTGCTCTGGTACTCTTCGTGTCATGTTGTAGAAAACTACTTGCTGCTCTCAGACCAGGTTTAGAAAAGGTTAAAAGATGAGCAACAACTTTGAACATAGAACAAATCTACAGGCTAAAGAACTGAACCATGTTTGGGAAGACCTAGATCCAATCTCCCAGTGCCGCTAACTTCAATCTTTGAGTTAGTCCACTAACTCGAACTACTAACCACTAACTAACCCCAGTCCTCATGTAAATACTTTGCACTTCAAATCACTTCAACAGTTAAGATTTCAGTCACCCTTCCAAAAAATCTGTGACATAGTTCTACCAGTAAGAAAACCAAAACTCTCTGAGTTTGTAACTTACGTAAAGTCACAGAGATAATAAACACGCCTCTATTCAAATCAGGTATTCGTTCACTTTGTCATAAATCTCTTCAGCTGGCATGCTTGGGTGGCTCAGTCGTTAAGGGTCTGCCTTCGGCTTAGGTCATGATCCCAGGGTCCTGGGATCGAGTCCCGCATCGGGTCCCTTGCTCAGCGGGAAATCTGCACTCCTTCTGCCTGCCGCACCCCCTGCTTGTGCTCTCCCTCTCTCTCTCTCACAAATAAATAGAATCTTTAAAAAATAATAAATCTCTTCAATCTATAAAATGAGAACATAGTAACTCTTATTAAGTTTGGATTTTTATCCATTCAGAAAATGTTATTTATAACTTGGATGGATCAAAACATGTATATAAAAAAGAGGAATTTACGTGTGTGTAGAAGGCAAAGGAAAGGTTGTGAGGGAAATACTTTGTGTTCTTTGGAAAGCACATTAGTGTTTGGCACCGCAGAAGCATTCCTGAATGTGCTAGTACAGACGGAACATGCCCCCCGAGCTTTGGGGGGAATTTTTAGAGATCAGGGTTTGGAGAACTCTGATTTCACTGTGCAGAGCAGTGTTTAACATTCACACATTGAGAATGTTGACATCTCTTTAAAAAGTCTCTGTAAATATGCCCAGGGCTCCTTGAAGATGGGTGAAGTCTCTGTACAAGTTTGAATATCCTGAAGGGGCACGTTACTAGCATATTTATTTATTTACTCATTTTTTTTAAAGATTTTATTTATTTATTTGACAGACAGCACACAAGCAGGGGGAGGGACAGAGGCAGAAGGAGAGGCAGTCTCCCCACTGAGCTGGGAGCCTGATGATGATGTACGGCTCGATCCCAGGATTTTGATCCCAGGACCCTGACCTGAGCCAAAGGCAGATGCTTAACCGACTGAGCCACACAGCTCCCCCAATTACTAGCATTTTAAAGTAGAAATTTTACATTTGTATATTTGTATCTCCACAAAGAGATAATGTAGAAAACTTGTTTAGGGGCACCTGGGTGGCTCAGGTGTTTGAGCAACTGCCTTCGGCTCTGGTCATGATCCCAGGGTCCTGGGATCAAACCCCACAGAGGGCTCCCTGCTCTGTAAGGGAGCCTGCTTCTCTCTCTCCCTCTGCCTGCTGCTCCCCCTGCTTGTGCACTCTCTCTCTGTCAAATAAATAAAATTTAAAAAAAAAAAAAAAACCCAAACCCCCCCCCAAAAAAACAAAAAACTTGTTTAAATTTAAGTTTTTAAGTTAAATAATTAAAAATAAAATCTTCCCATTGGGAATATTGAGATCTTGCTTTTCATCCTTTTGCCAACTTAACAATTACTGACACAGCTCAGCACTGGCATACAGCTAACAGCACCGTGCTCATGGTGTTAACCTCATGCCCTCAACTCCCCCACGCCAAAGACAAAAACAACCTATTTCCCAAATTATTCGTCTCAATTGGGGGCTGATTTTTTTTTTCATTTTTTAAATGATTATAGAACTATAGGAAGTTGCAAAAAGTGGCTCCCTGGCATCCACTCATCTGTTCTTCATCTCTATAATATTATTTCGATGACATTATAAAAATAGATTAATTCAACATATAACCTTTTGTTTATAACTTTTTATCATTGAGCATAATTGTCTTGAGGTCCGCTAGAATTACACGTGTACTCCGATCATTGATTTCTTTTTATTGCAGAGTAGTATTCGGTCATGTGGCTGCGACACACTTTGATTATTCCCTTATCCACTGAAAGATACAGGATTCGTTTCTAATTTTTGATTATTACAAATAAAGCTGCTAGGATCATTCATGTAGACATTTTGGTGTGAACCTAAGTTTTCTTATCTCTGAGATAACTGCCTAAGAGTGTCATTTCTGGATTGCATGGTAAAGTATGTTTAGATTATTAAGGAACAGCCAAAATATTTCCCGGAGTGGCTGTAATATTTTTCACTCCCACCTGCAATGTGTGAGTGATTCTGTTTACCTGCATCTTTGCCACATTTGATGTTATCACTATTTCTTTTTATTTTAGCCATTATGATTCTAACAGGATTGTTTGCTCTATTTATTTATTTATTATTTTTTTACTGTTGAGTTTTGAAAGTTCTTTATCAGATACATGGTTTGCAGGTCATTTACAAATGTTTTCTTTCAGTCTGTAGCCTGCCTGCTCATTCTCTTAACAGGGTCTTTTTTTTTTTTTTTTAAAGATTTTATTTATTTATTTTTGAAAAAGAGAGAGAGAGAGCACAAGCAGGGGGAGTGGCAGGCAGACAAAGAGGAAGAAGCAGACCCCCCACCAAGCAGGGAGCCCAACGCAGGACTCGATCCCAGGACATAACCTGAGCCGAAGGCAGACCCTTAACCGACTGAGCCACCCAGGAGCCCTTAACAGGGTCTTTCACTGAGCAAAAGTTTTTGAGAAGCCCAATTTTTTTGCTTTCGGTGTCATGTCTAAAAACACTTCATCTAGTCCTAATCCTGGAGATTGTCTCCTGTGTTTTCTTCTAATGTTTACACATACACTATACCCAATGGACTAATATTTTAAGATTTTTTTTTATTTTTAAGTAATTTCTACACCCAACGTGGGATTCAAACTCACAACCGTGAGATCAAGAGTTGCGTGCTCTACCGACTGAGCCAGCCAGGAGGCTCCCCAATGTACTAATACTTTTATCCTAATTCATATCCCATGTACCTAGGGTCTCTGCAGAAGCAAATGACACACTTGAACAGATAACTGGAAAAGCTTAATAAAGTGATCATCTACAAAGGAGTAGGAAGAGAAAAGAGAAAACAACAAGGGTGAGGCACTCCGGAAGGAAGCAACACTGGGGCACTATTACCACCCCTAGGCCTGATGGGGCAAGAGGGAGAGCAGGTATCAGGACCCAAAAGGAGCAGCTGCAGCCGTGGAGTCCTCCTGGAAGGAGCTGTGGCCTGCCGAGCAACCTAGCAGGGAGGGAGCTAGGAGAATACATACCCGAACTTCTCTCTCTGCCTCCTACCTGCCAGCACTAGAGGCACGGTCGTAGTCCATAAAGGGCATGCTATCAACTCAAGTTGGATTTTAGGAAAGGTATCAGAATTCCTACAGTTAGATTCTTAAGGTGCAAGCATAAATAAAAAGTGAGCAAGAGAGAAATGAGAAATTCCAATGTCAATTAGTTAGACTTTTCTCATCACATCAATGCTGTGTATTCAGTGCATTTAAAATAAGATAGATGCAATACAAGAAATGCTTACTCCAAAAGCAAAGCAAGAACTTCAAGCTGTACTGAAACGATTCACTATCTACTGTTTTTCTTCTCTCCAACGGCAAGCAATTCTGACCAGGGTTGAGTAATGGCATTGCTTTCCCCAGCCTACAGGCACTTTCTGGACTGCCAAGCAGTAATTACCTTGAGAGAGGGTGGGAGGGCATAACGTGGTAGAAAGGAGGGAGAGCCAGGGCATGGCAGACGGTTGTCATCCAGGGATTCTGTCCAGGTGGGATGGAATCTTCACCAAGGATCATGCTAGATCCCACGCTACAGAGATTGGGGGGTGGGGAGTGGGTAGGAAGGGAGGTTAGAGAAACAGCAGCTGTACTCTTGGAAACTGGGACCAATGGACGCAGGCATAACTGTGACCTGGGACCACGGCCGGGTCTCAAGATCATGTGGAGACACAGCAGTCCCTATTTTGGAGAAGCCACCAAGACTCTCTATCCTTATCAGGAGTGGGGTCTGCAGAACCCAGAGCTGGGCTGGTGAGCACTGTATCCTCCTTCTAAAGGGGAATCTGAAAATGTTTACATTGTACCCATTTAAGGTTAGATCGGTCTGGAAACTGGGTGGCTTAAGCACGTAACATCTAATATGACAGTGGAGAAAAACAAGGATGTGACATTGGCCTGGAGTTCAAGAGGGTTACTCTGGACGGGAATTCTTTTTATTCATTCATTAAACACATATTTATATGGTTCCTACTAAATGCCAGTTACAGTTTGGGGTACGAGGAATACAATGTGAAGTAAGTAGCAAGGTCCAGTTTTCGTGGCGCTTACATCCTAGTAGGGAAGGCCATCAAAGAAAAAAAAAAAAATAGAGATCATTTGCAAAAAGTGACTAATGCCATGAAGAAACTAGAACAGAGTGTTTTGAATAACCGACAGTGAGAGACAGAGGCCTGCCATGCTGGCTGCAGAAGACCTCTCTGCAAAGGCGACCTTAGAGTTGAGACTTGTTGATGGGATGGTGTGAGTGGTGCATGGGAAAATCTGGGAGAAATGCAAACAGCTGCCGCAAAGTAGCTGCAGCAGGACTAATGTTGGCCAATGGAAGAAACAGAAGGTGGTAAGGCTGGAGCAGCATGAGCCAGGAGAAAATCATACAAACTGAAAGGAGAAATGAAAGAGGGCGGCAGCAGATCCTTACTCTAGGAAGCGCTGCAAGTGCTCCCTGCTCCATCTTAACCTCAGCTGCAAAGCACAGCCCGGGTGCTGATTAAATGCAACCTGTTGATAATAATGTCCTGTTGCTTCTGACAACCACTGCAACCAAACCGATGTATCTGTAATCAAGAGCCTATCTGAACCAACACCACCAAACCTGCCTGCCTTTAAGCTAATCAGTATAAAGGGCCGCCACAGACCATAAAGGATGAGCCAACACAGGTTTGCGAGATGACTGCTCGGGATTTACCAGGAGCCTGTCCCGCTGGATAATTACAGAGGCTCTAACTTAAAAGTTTGCCTCCATCTTAACCATATTTATCAAGAGCCAGGGCTCAGGAAGAATATACTCCGAATGCTGCTCTTAAGAAATTTTACCTTAAGGCTTCTCTTCTGCTGGGAACGTCTCTCGTTATGGTTAGAGGGGAGAGACTCCCCAGCCGCGGGCCACGTCAAGCAGGCATGTTAAGCCCCTCTCGCAGCATGCATTCCAGGGAGACACGGGGACACACCGAATCACCCAATCACTACCTCTAGACTTCTCAGGGTTTTTGTTTTCTGTTTTGTTTTTGGGGGGTTTTTTGACCAGACTTTTCTGAGGACTGCACAGAAGCAGAAGAAAAAGGAAGAATTAGGTCTCCTTTGACCACCAACACCGCTTAAGGTACTCACAGGACTTAACCATCGGGTAGTTACTCAACTATGTACCCTTCTAATGGGCTAAAAAAATCTAGGAGAGCTCTGGTTTTGCATGTAACTTCTGAGTGAAAGCTGCCACTTGAACAACAAGTAAAAAACTGAACAGACTGAAAATTCAACAACTCTTCTTGGATCCATACGAGAAGGGAGGACACAGGACAAAATGCTGCCCCGAAGACAGACAAGGAGTCCCACCTTCCTGGAGCAGAAATACATAAGCAGAAACCAAGGTGGGAGCCGGCGCGAGGGGAGGAAAATCCGAACCGTACATGACAAATTGCTAGAGGCTCAGTATAAACAAGTCTGCGATTTAAAAACTTCAGGGGGATTCGATCATAAACAGGGTCCCACAATATTCTAAGACTTACCTCCAGGAGCTCCACCAGGTTCCCACAAAAAGTACTGGAGAAAAATGCCCTCATGCTTCTGGCAGAGGAAGGAGAAAAGGAACCATTTTGAAACACAGCGGAGCACTCAGCTCTTAACAAGGCCTGCTCTCAGGGAAACTCATTAACCAGAGCCTGACCTGTTCGAGTATTACCAGAGCCTAACTGACCTGGTGGAAGGGAAACACCCAACTCCAGCCCACCCTAGCTTATCCTGTTCCACCTAAGGGGAGAGAAAAAAAATTCAAACTCTTGTAGAGTTCACCGCCCAGAGGCATAACCTCACTAAAAGACTGAAAGTTATTCCTGGGAATAGAGAATCCTTCCCCTCCCCAAATACCTCACCACCACATTACTAAATAGCTATTTATAGCGGCTCCTTTTACCCGGTAAAGCATGAGAGACTATCAGGAAAAAAATTATAAGGCATACCAAAAGACGAAAACACAATTTTTTTTTTTTAAGATTTATTTTAGAGAGTGGGGTGGGGGTGGGGAGGGGTTGCAGAGAGAGGCAGGGGGAGAGGGTGAGAGAAACTCAGGCAGACTCCTCACTCAGTGCAGAGCCCCATGCTGGGCCTGATCCCATGACCCTGAGATCATCACCTCAGCCAAAACCAAAAGTCAGTTGCTAAACCAACTGCACCACCCAGGTGCCCCCCAAAACACTTTTTTTTTTTTAAGATTTTGTTTCTTTATTTGACAGAGCAAGAGAGCACAAGCAGGAGGAGCAGCAGAGGGAGAGGGAGAAGCAGATTCCCCCTTTAAGCAGAGAGCCCAATGTGGGACTAGATCCCAGGTCTCTGGGATCATGACCTGAGCCCAAGGCAGACGCTTAACCGACTGAGCCACCCAGGTGCCCCAAAAAACACAATTATAAAGAGAGAGCAAGCATCTGAACCAGACATGGCAATGATGTTGCACTTACCAGACTGGGAATTTAAAACAACTGTGATTAATATACTAAGGGTTCTAATGGATAAAGAAGATAGCATGTGAGAACAAACAGGCAGTGTAAGCATAGAGAGGGAAATCCTAAGAAAGAAAATATCTTGCTAAAGATAAAAAAAAAAATCACTAACAGAACGGAACACCTTTGATAGGCTTATTAGTAGACAAGACACAGCTGAGGAATGAATCTCTGAACTTGAGGCTATATCAGTAGTATCCTCAAAACCGGAAGCAAAGAGAACAAAGGCTGCAAACAAACAACAGAACAGAATATCCAAGGACCACGGGACCACTTGGAAAGGTATAACGTATGTGAAATGGGAATGCCTGCAGGAGAAGAAGGAGGGAAAGGAGCAGAAGAAATATTTGGGATGGTAACTGAGAATTCCCAAGTTAATGTCAAACACCATACCACACAGCTCCAGGAAGTTCAGAATAAATGCCCTAAAACTATACCTAGTCATATCATTTTCAAACTACAGAAAACCAAATATAAGAAAAAAAAATCCCAAAAGAAACCAGAACCTTGCCTATAAGTATTACGTCTGACTTCTCGTGAGAATTCATGCAAGCAAGAAGAGAGTGGAGTGGAATACTTAAAGTGTTAAGAGGAAAAAAAACCACTAACTCAGAACTCTGTACCCTTCAATGATCCTTCCAAAGTGAAGGAGAAATACCTTCTCAGACAAACAAAAATGGAAGGAATTTGTTACCAGTGGACTTGCCTTGCAAGAAATATTAAAAGAAGTTCTTTAGAGAGAAGGAAAAAAACACAAGTCACAAACTGGGATCTACAGAAAGAAAGAGATAGCATCAAAGAAAGAATAAGCAAAGGTAAATTAACAATGCCTATTTTTCTTTTTCTTATTTGATCCAAGGGATAACAGTTTGTTCACAACAATAACAACAATGTACCCAATTATGTTTGCTTATGTACATATCGTCATGCAAAAAAAAAAAAAAAGAAAAAAAAGAAACTTGACACATTCCCTACACCCTTCACAAAAACTAACTCAAACCAGATCACAGACCTAAAACTATAAACTCCTAGGCTATAAACTATAAACAGATACAAAACCATCAAACTCCTAAAAGATAACATAGGAGAAAACCTTAATGACCTTAGGTATGGTGGTGAGTTTTTAGATACAATACCAAAGGCACAATCCACAAAATAAGTAACTGATAAACTGCATTAACACTAAAAACTCCTCCTCCACGGAAGACAATGTCAAGAAAATGAGAAGACAGCTGCGGACTGGGAGAAAGTATTTGTAAAAGACAGAACTGATAAAGGATTATAATCCAAAATATACTCACAACTCTTAAAGCTCTCCAACAAGAAAAACGGGCCAATCTAAAAAAACGGGCCAAAGACCTTAACAGACACTGACCAAATAAGATATACAGATGGCAAATAAGCATATGAAAAAAGGTTCCACATCATATGTCATCAGGGAATTGCAAATTAAAACAGCAATGAAATACCACTACACTCCCATTAAAATGGCCCAAATCCAGAAAACTGACAAGACCAAATGCTGGCAAGAATATGGAGTGAAAGAAATTCTCATTCATTGCTGGTAGGAATGCAAAATGGCAAAGCTCCTTTGGCGGACTGTCTGGTGGTTGCTTACAAAACTAAAGGTACTCTTACCATACAATCCAGCAATTGTGCTCCTTGATATTTACAACCAAAGAAGTTGAAAATTTATGTCCACACAAAAACCTGCACATGAATATTTTGGCAGCTTTATTCATAACTGCCAAAATCTGGAAGCCACCAAGAGGTCCTTCAGAAGGTGAATGAGTAAACAGTGGTATGTGCAGACAAGGGAAAAGTATTCAATGCTAAAAAGAAACAAGTTATCAAGCCATGAAGACATGGAGGAACATTAAATGCATATAAACTAAGTGGAAGAAACCAGTCTGAAAATGCTATATACTTTATGATTCTAACTATATGACAGTCTTAAAAGGACAACATATTGGAAGCAGTAAAAAGTTCAGTGGTTGCAAGGGGTGGATGGGGAGGGGAGGAACGGATGAATAGACGGAGAACAAAGGATTTTTAGGCAGTGAAGATACTCTGTATGATACCATAATGATGGATACATATCATTATACATTTGTCCAAACCCAGAGACTGTACAACACCAAGGTTGAATCATAATGTAAACTATGCACTTTGAGTGATTACCATGTGTTAATACAGCTTCATCAGTTGTAACAAACAGGCACCGGCCGGGGGATCCTGATAATGGGAAGGGCTATGCACATGTGGGGCAGGGGTGTGGATAGGAAATCCCTGTACCTTCCTCTCAGTTTTGCTGTGAACCTAAAAAATTACTCTAAAAAATAGTCTCAGTCAAAAAAAAAAAAAAAAAAAAAAAAAAAAAAGTCTAGGAAAGATAGTCATACATATAGACATACAAGTCTATTGGGGTTAAGGGTCCCAAATAAAGATTTTTGTCTGTAGAGTCCTTTAGTTGGTGACTACCAGTGGAATTTCTCTCAACCCTTCCCCAAAGCTCCACTGTTATTAAAGGACTGTGTTTAACACTTATCTCTTTACTGCTGTCTCAGTCCCTCAAAATGATTTTGTAGGACATTAAAATACCATAAGTATTTATGAATTGGCTTCCATTGAAGTATTCTTAAGCAAATTCTTAGTAAATTTCTCATGTTGTTTTAAAAAGGAATAGAGTTCTCACCTCTACAATCAGCAATTATACATAATTAGAATTTTGAATATTTTTGACAATCTGTTATCTAAATTATAAGCACTAGGAATAGGCTCATGATTGAAAATTATGTGATTAGTAACAAGCCTATTAATATTTTTTAAAATTCAAATCTACAGGATTCTCTAGCGCTGAATATTTTTACATGTTCATGAAAAAAAAAGATACACAATCTAATATGATCAAAACACACGTCAAGATTAAAATCTTTATTCAAATGATCCATGTTGCCTGACCTTCCTTCAGAAAGTTCAAGGCTTTTTGTGGAAAAGCCCTTCTTAGAACGCCCTAAATTGAATGGCCACAGCTGAATAGCAATTTTCTACATTCCACGAGAAGTCATGTTGGCCTGCCTTTTTCAGACGTCATCAGCTTATCTGGCTAAAACTCATGCCTCTTCTGACTGCCCCTTCCTACCCCATGAAAATGTAAAGTCAAAGCCATCTTTTCAAGAAGCTTCCTTCTTTGGAGAAGTTGGCCGGGTCCCTTTTCTCCTGACACACAGGATCATCAGTTCTCAGGAAGAAAGATGGAAGGAGATAGGAGTGTGAAAAAGAAATTCCCTGCCCAAGGCCCTACATGTGGACGGGAAAATTTTCTCTTTTCTTAGCCATTCAGAGATTCTGACTGGCATCACCTCCCAGGACTCCAAATGCTTCCTTTCTTGTTATAATCCTCTTAAGTTCTTTTTTTCCATTCCCCCTGCGATTCTGTCAGTGTTTCTCACTCATTCTCTGCCGGGTTTGGTGCCCCTCCTCCACCCTGCAAGCCTCACCCAGAGACAGGGAAAGAGGCCGAGGAGGCTTTCAAGTTTATGGCCCATTATAGGTGAATGCTGGGAGGTGTTCAGCAGGGCTGCGGAACTAATCAGTTATCTTAACACTGAGGACAGTAGGGCCAAGGTTTGTAGATGGCTAAATGTCACTGCTTATTTTAATTGTAAGGAAAAAAAGAAAATCAGTTTTATGAATCACTGATCAGTGCTTTGAACCAAAAAAAAAAAAAAAAAAAATCCACAAAATCACCCACCAGCACAGACCAATTAAGAAAGAAAGGGGTGGGGGGGAGAGACTCAAAAGAAAATTCTTTGCATAGTGAACAAAACTAAAGCGAGGTAAATCAATGCTACCGGAGAAATTTTAAATGAAACAATGAGACGTGCTTTATGTTCAGATGAGGCTTATATGAAACCGACACTAAGATTCCATATTCAGAGTTAATCACAAAACCATAGAATGTGGGTTAAGCTACTGTGAAAGGTAAAATACAAAGGGACAGGACAGAGAAATTTTAATCAGGAACAAAGATTACCATAATCCCCAAATGGGCTTACTTTTGAAAGAAGAGACATTTGTAGAGAACAAACATTCTTAAAACAATAGGAGTGGTGTATAAAATTAACCCGAGTGAGATCTAAACTAATGTTTTGGGGAGTCAGTAGAGGTACTTTCTAAAAGCAGTTACGTTTTTCCATGAGGGACAAAACGAACTTTTTCTGGTCAGCGTGGTCCAATTTTTCTAAGATTAGAATGTGAGCTTTTTGAAGGCAAGGGTTTCTTCATACTTCAAGGCTTCTAATATGCAGGGATTACCCAATTAATAAAAAATTAAATAATTCACTCACCTCATACTATCATACTCTTGGGCATGCTTAAGGAATGATTATTACTGTAAAGCTCCTCTCCCATCTGTTTTTGGAGAAAATTTCACATAAAGAGTACAAAAATGCAAATCATAGGTGATTATAAAAAGTCGTTGTTTGACCACAATCATACCATTCAACAATGATAACAGAGCATATTACAAGAAAAAATAAATTGGTTATTTTTTTAAAATGAGTTACTTTTTTTCTTTTCCTAAGAAAAGGCAAGATGTTTACAGGTTTCTTCTTACCTACCAGAAAAGACGCCCAGTCACAGGACAATCAAGCTCCTTTTGTTGAGACCAGTCTATGGAATGATTGTAAGAAAATTAAGGGTTACTTCTTCAAAGAATGTCCTAGGCAATTATGAGAATCTTGGATGGAAAAGCCAGCATCACAGTAAAGAAAGGTAAATTTTAATGAAGCTTTTTCTAAAAAGGTAAGAGCAAATTATAAGAAATAAACTTAAGTTGTGGGAAACTAGTATATTAACAATACTGAAATTTTGTGAGTTCAGAACAAGAAGGTAAATTTGCATAAATACATAGACTATGATCATGTAAACAGAGTTTCACTATATTATTCATTTCTGTGACCAAGTCTGTTCTATTTATCATCACATTTTGGTCACCTTTGCGGAATACACAGAACTCTGGAGGACAGACTAGCCAAGTGAACTGGGAAGGGAAGGGAAAGAACAGAGTCTTTATTTGGAGTTCAACTCCATATTGACCCAATACACATAATAACCCATAAAGAAGAGACCACTAACACTTACATGATAATAATACTATAATAATAACAATCTTTACATTTATGCAAGGCTTTACATTTTCTAAAGTGCTTTTACATTTATCCCAGCTTCTGTGATATCCCCAAATAGCAAGCCATTCATCTTTGGCCCCTGAGGAAAATGTATCATTGGGAAGATTCCTGGGCTATCTGGCTTTGTTTGAGGAAATTCAGCACAAATTGAAAAGTACTTTCCTCCCAAGCAAAAGTTTTGCCCTCCACGTAGCATGAGAAAATAGCAATCCAGTGGAATATGAAAGCAGGTTTAAATTGCTATGAATCAAAGAAAAAGTTTATTGAAATTAACAAATTATTTATCTTGGAGATATAATTCTGCAGATGAACAAAATAATATATTGAATAGAAACTGTTAGCAGTCTCCCAAAATATATTTTCCTTCTTTTTCTGGGCACATGACTACCGAGCTAGACCACATTTCCCAGCATCCCTTGTGGTTAGGTGTAGCCATAGAGTGTGAAGAGATGCGACAAATACCACTACTTGGCCTGAGCCTTAGGATTCTGGCCATGTTTCCCCGTGTCTTCTTTTCCCTTTCCATTTGAAGGAAACTGGATAGAGGGCAATCCCACTTTGACCCAAGAGGTGGCAATAAGCCCTAGGGGATGCTTATGTAAGCTGAAGGAAGGCGCCTGGGTCCTTAAGTGATCTCATGTGGCTAAATTGCCATCAACTGTTCTTGTTATAAGAGAGAAACATAAACCTCTATGCTCTTTAAGGCATGTATTTAGCAACTGTGTGTTATGTTAGCTTATCTTTAGCTAATACCATTTTCCTTGAAGATGTAGGGTTTTCTCATGATAATGTCATGTATTTGTGAGGACATAGGTAATGGATAGAGGGTCCAGGCCATACCTGGTAAATGGGACAAAGTTCATACATCCATAGTGGTATCCAGTCATGATTAATGCTAAGTAATTAAGTTAACCATCCATGAATGCTTATAAATGTAAGTAATATTAACAAAAGAATTTTGGTCAACTTGAGCAATTAAATACATAGTTTATGAAAGGAATCTAAGAAACAAAGGAAATAAAATGCCATTATCATTTCACATATTGAAGAGACTTGGGTCTTACCTGAAAATTGTTAATATTTGATAAGCGTTGTCAGAGTTAAATATTCAGTCTTGAGATTTTGACAATGACCCCCACATTTGTCCAGAAAGTAGCTTGGGAAGATATAATGCATATTTTATATCTCAACTCTGATATTCATGCACTTATCGAGGTCATTTTCCTCCTCATTGATCTATTGCCGGGTCTGCAACAAATGGCAGCTCTGGTTTTGTGACATGCTAAGTCTTTGAGCCTGCTCATCTACTGGAAATGCTTCTATTTACTTGTGAAATGCTTATTTACTTGTGTAATCTGCTTCTAGTTAGTAGAGAGAAGGAAATACTGTAAGTTTTTTAAACAGAGAGGGATTTTTGTGTTTAAAAAACCCCAGAAATTTAAAAGAGAATGTTCAACCATATGACTACCTCATAAATAATAATAACTAATATTTAGGGGCACCTGGGTGGCTCAGTTGGTTGAGCACCCAACTCTGGATTTCGGCTCAGGTCATGATCTCGGGGTCCTGCGATCAAGCCCTGTGTCACACTCCCTGCTCAGCAGAGAGTCTGCTTGTCTCCCTCTCCCTTTGCCCCTCCGCCACTCTCTTTCTCTCTCTCTCTCCTCTGTGAAATAAATAGATCTTTTAAAAATAATAATAACTAATATTTGTTGACTGCTTATTACGTGCAAGCACTATTCTAAATTTTACATGTATTAACTCATTTTATCCTCACAGCAACCTTGTAAGTAAGTGACAGAACTACGATCCAGCCAAGATAGTCTTGCTCTCCTAACCACAACCCTACTCTGTCCCAGAGGGACTAGAATAGTAAAAAGAACAATAACTACTAACTTGTCATACATTACAGAATGTTTTCGTGTCCATTATTAAACTGAATCTTCACAGCTTCATGAGGTAGAAACTATATCTGTTTCACAGACTAGGAAACATCTGAAAAACTATCACTTGCCCAACATTGCACAAGAAGAGATTGACAGACTAAGGGCATAGGACATGAACCTAAATTTTCTAATCCTAACTTCATCCTCTTATTTCAACAAGTTATCAGAATTTTATTCGTCCAAAATATAAATAAGGCCTGCTAATAACTTACGTGTTGCTGTTATTTTTTCCTGTTGCATTCCCAGCAGAGATCCCAGAGATCTCTTTTCTGAAGAAATGCCTGATTTGTTTCCTTTATTTCACAATCTCTTGAAAATCTGATTTCCTCTCACCTCTCTCTGACAGCTTCTAAAACCCAGGGATGTGGTTTCCTTGTGGAAAGATTTTTAATTGAACGGACTCTGTTGATATTCAGTGGGTTCTCTAAGAGGTGACAATGGAATCTGATGGTTTTGGCATTGGCCAATTCTTCCCCAGATAGTAAACAAACAGGGCCCCTTCATTTCACAAAAGAATATAGTTCATATTTATATGCAACTTTTTAGTTAAAAATCTACTGCCATTCAGTTCTTCCCGTGTTCTCTAAAGTCATTTAAACAGCTCTCCTGAATATCAATTCACTATAGGAACATTTATCATGTGTAGATTATAGTCACCTACTGTGTTATGTACTAAGATTATAAAAAGTAGGTCTCTTCCACAAGGATATCTTAATTCAGGAAAGAAAGGAACCATGAACTGACTACACACCATAAGAGGAATACTACATAAGAACCCAGAGGACAGGGCTGGCAGTCCCCAGACAATGGAAGAGCAGTATGAGAGAAGGATGACGCAAGTTGCAGAGGGTGTCAACAAACAGAGCCTTTCTTTTTTCTCTTTTCAGTATTTTATTTATGTATTTGAGAGAAAGCGAGAGAGTGTTGCAAGAGGGGTAGAGGGAGAAAATCTTCAAGCAGACTCCCCACTGAGCCTGGAGCACAAAGCGGGGTTCCACCTGGGGCTGGATCCCACAACCCATGAGATCATGACCTGAGCCAAAACCGAGAGTTGGACAATTAACCAACAGCCACCCAAGCACCCCAACAAGCAGGCCCTTACAAGATCCACAAGATTCCCTAAACAACAGAAGAAGTGAGGCTATTCCCACATGAAAAGAACACGAGCCAGGGCCTGGGGTTGTTGGCACGTTCCACTACAACATAACATAGATTATCAACAGTCTACTGACTTCAAGTACCCTCTTCCATGAGTATTTATCTTGTCCATATTCTACCCTTGCCCTTCACTCCATATCAAACGACTCAAAAAGGGAGCTCAATAAATGGCTCCATATCTATTTCATGTGCTCCTCATTTGCAGGTACCCACAATTCCACTTAAGAGGAATTCCATTCCTGCCATCTGTCCAGCGCTAGTGTAGGGGAATCAGAGATGGCAAAACTGAACCAACGGTGAAGCCTTGCCACTCAGCTCTTAGGCTTTATAAGGGTCCCTAAAAGTTCATTGCCAGATAGGCATTTGATATGGGGAACAAGTTGGCCTAAAATGGTTGCTGGAAACCTGTAAAGGCAAGGCTGAGGCAGCTCTAAGCTCATGGTAGTGCTGGTGGGATAAGGCTACAGCCTCTGCTTATACTCCAATGTACCGTTCAGGTACGAATTACATATGCTGACCTTAATTCTGCAGGAGCCAGGCTCTTCACAAACATTCCTCAACATCAGGGCAATGAAATTGTGTTACCTAAGGCCCTGAAGCCTCCATCTTTGGTTCTTTGGTAAACTTGCTGGCATGAATTCCACTTGCACTCCCCCAAAGATTCTTGCTTAAGCAAAACCACTTTCATGTTCACTTTGTTTGGTGAAGTTGAGGGTGCCTAGGTTAGACCCTGTATCTGAGCACCTTCTTATTAGCTGCACTACTGGATCAGATGGTAGATCCTTAACCAATAATTAAACTCATCTATTTGAGATTCTATAAATTTAACAGTAATTGCATATTAATACAAAACCAATAATTATAAGTATTAATATTAAATTAATAATCTTGATAGATTCTTTCACTCAATTTATTAATTTTTCTTATACTCTGTTGAAATGAACTTGATTCAAACATGCAAAATAATTATTTTTTCAATCAGGAAATTCTACCCCAATCACGTTATTTATCATTCCTTCTACAGAAATCATCACATGTAGAAGTCAAAGATTTATAGAATCCTTTTAAAAAATAAATAATTCATTGAATACATTAGCTGAAGTATTATAAACTTCATGAAAATCAGCTGTACCATTATTTCCTCTTGCTCATACGATTTGAGACGCTTTTAATCTTTTAACAGTTTTATGGAGTTATGCTTCTTCATCAATGGGGGATAATGGGACAAAAATAGAAGATATAAAAATACATTTAAGAGGTGGAACATGACTTATTATGCTATACTGATAGTGAGATTGATATTTAAATGATATTTAATCAAAGATTAAATAATAAGTTAATAAATTTGTTATTTTAAATTTTAAAATGAACAATTGCAGAATAAATTCTGCTCCGTTTTTTAAATGTCCTGATTTGGTTTTCAAGATATTTCAAGTTCAATGATCAGAGCATAACATAAGTATGTAAGTCAAAGTCAAGAGCCATTTAACTGACCAGGTAAGCTGGCTTCCAGCAGCTGTGAGGACATGAAAAGGTTAAACTGGATTGTGATGAACTTGTACATTCCATCTGAAATGACAATATTGTGGTTAATGTGAAACCACAATGTTCATTGACTTCTATAGGTCACTTTATAAATTCAAACTATTGGTCTCTCAGCAAAAGATAGATGGTATAGTGAAAATAGATCAAACACTCCCTCTGTGTCACTGGATGAGACAGGAAGTTCCAATATTCTCCTCCAAAGGTCTTATGAATTATTTGGTTGAGATTGCAAAATCATAGCCAGGAATCCGGCAGTAATTCAAAATAGCTTTAAGAAGGATTATACATTGGGACCAAGCTGAATTTTTGAAAGATTGTTTTTTGATCCTGGGATATGCTCAGTCACTTTAATCTAGTATCTGTGTCTTGGAATTTGATTGTTGTAGTTGTTGCCACATCATTATAAATGAGAAAGGTATTCAGTCATGCTGAATGAGGATATTTATATGTAAATAGAAGATGTTTTGCTTTGGCAATACTACCATCCCTGGGATTGAAGTGTATATGATTTTCCAAGTGCTACAGTAGCCACTAAAAAAAAAAAAAAAAGAAAAGAGAGAAATGATTTTAAAAGAACCAAAGACACTATGTATTTTGAATTTTAATTTCTATTTTATGTCCAATATTTAATGTTCAAAAAAAAAAACCACAAAAGAATTAGAGGCAGTCTACCTCACACAAATGATTCCATATGTTCATCCAAATCATTATTTTGCAATGATTAAAGAAAAATCTCTTCATCAAAATATTTCACCGAGCATATCTTGTCCACAGTCCCAGTGTTTTATTAGTTTTTTCCTGAATGACATGATAAACCCTGTCTAATCTTGCAAATTAACTCAAAGGCTGATCTTCTAATAACCTAACCAGAGTGACAGAAGTTAACAGTGATATCGATAAGAATTACTAGACTCAAATAAAAAAATTAGAGTTTACTGCGATTTGAGATCTCAAGTTCATCAACTGTTTCATGTTCATTTAATTCATTTGAGTATTCACTTAGTATTTTCTATGTTCAAGGCAAGATAATGTAAGCCGGAAGGAAAATAAAGAGGCCTAAGATACCGTCATTGCTCTCAAAGAACTTTCAAACAAATAGGAGAAACAAACATTCAAAATTCTATGACATGATTAATTTTAGCCTCTTAGTAATGCTCAAACACCGTCTTTGACTCATACTTGTATACATCATTTGGACCTCACATTGATTCCAGACCTCCTTACATAGGCAGCAAATATTTGAAATTTGCACCAAATATTCTTCCTTTAAGAGTTGTCTTATTACAAATTCTGTTTTAAAAAATTCTTAAAGTTAAAACCACAAGGAGATATCACCTCATGCCTGTTAGAGTGGCCACCATCAAAAAGACAAGAGATAACAAGTGCTGGTGAGGATGTGGAGCAAAGGGAACCCTTGGGCACTGCTGGTGGCAATGCATACTGGTGCAGCCACTATGGAGAACAGTAAGGAGGTTCCTCAAAAAATGAAAATAGAGCTACCGTATGATCCAGCAATTCCACTTGTAGGAATCTATCCAAAGATAAAAACGCCAACTTGAAAAGATAGCTCATCCCCATGTTCATAGCAGCATATTTACAACAACCAAGACATAGAAATAACCTAAGTTTCCACTGATGGATGAATGGACACACACACAGAGGAATATTATTCATTCATTAAAATAAATAAATAAATAAAGCCAAGAAAATCCTACCTTTTGCAGGAACGTGGATGAGTAAGCCTTATTATACTAAGTGAAATAAATCAGACAAAGAAAGACAAATAACATACGCTCTCACTTACATATGGAATCTAGACAAACAGAAAACCCCCAAAACAAAAAATACTACCTTCATAGAGAAAGAGATCAGATTTGTGGTTACTCACTGAAGGTGGGAGGGAGGAGAAAAGGGAATTAGAGGAAGGTGTTCAAAAGGAAGAAACTCACAGTTATAAGATAAATAAGTACTAGGGATGTAATACATAATATGAACTATAGTTAACACTGTTATAATATATATAGGAAAGTTCTTATGACAGTAGTAGATCCTAAGAGTTCTCATCACAAGGAGAATTTTTTTTTTCTTTTCTCTTTATTGTATCCAAAGGAGATGATGGATGTTAACCAAAGCTATTGTGGAAATCTTTTCACAATACATGTGAATCAAGCCATGATGCTGTACTCCTTGAACTCATACAATGATGTATGTCAATTATTTCTCAATAAAACCAGAAAAAAAAAACACTAGGCAGACATGTAGAAAATTCTGCTTGCTGATGAAGTCTCTAATAAAATTATATAATTGATAAAAATTAAGAAAAAAAATCTTAGAGCAATGTAAAATATCTATTATCAAATATAAGTCATCAAATATTGATCATTTTTAGCAGATATTTCAGAGTTAAAATGTTGGGATTCTTATGGAGTCTATGATTAAGATATATATTATGATTCAGTAAAAATATTCCATATTCTGTATTCTTACTTGCAAAAAAAATTACTTTTGGACTTTTAGAGTCACAACAATCTATTACTCTGCTTATACAATAGGGAAAGGTAATACTTGCCACACTTAATTATTAGATATTCCATACCACATAAAAATGACATGTAAAGATACACTTTTGGGAAGGACGTTACTAACCTATTTACAATTCTTTTTTTTTTTTTTTCAGATTTTATTTTTAAGTAATTCTTACCCCTAATGTGGGGCTTGAATTTGCAATCCCCAAGATCAAGAGTTGCATGCTCTACTGACTAAGCCAGTCAGGCACCCCTAACCTACTCACAATTTTTGAGGCTCTATATAAATATCTGCTTGGTGCTACTTCTTTTTTTTTTTTTTTTTTAAGAATTTATTTATTTATTGGACAGAGACAGAGACAGCCAACGAGAGAGGGAACACAAGCAGGGGGAGTGGGAGAGGAAGAAGCAGGCTCCCAGCAGAGGAGCCTGATGTGGGGCTCGATCCCATAACGCCGGGATCACGCCCTGAGCCGAAGGCAGATGCCTAACCGCTGTGCCACCCAGGTGCCCCTGCTTGGTGCTACTTCTTATAACCATATTGGTGGGTACAAGTTGAAGTAAAAACATAAAAGTAAAAATACAAAAGGACATCCAGGAAGTAATCAACAGGCTAGTGAAATTCAAACAGTTTCCAGTGTCCCAATTAATATATTCCCTGGACTTACTGATAAAATCTCCCAGTAAGTTGCAGTTTCAGGGACGGAAGGACAGTAGGAAAGCTGCCATCTGCAAATCCAGGCTCTGAAAGTGAACCAAATACCAAAGTGAGACATGCTGAAGAAACAGCATAATCCTCTGAGAGACCACACTAGACAAAGTGCTAGAAACCTCTGCTTACTGTATTCACTTTAAACATGAATGCCTGGCATATACAGAGAAAATGGTAAAGCCAGTATGTTTTAGGTACTTACGATGATTTATTCCTCACAGCCACATGCATTTGATACTACTATATTCTCCTTTTATAGATGAGGAAACTAAGCATTAGAGAGGTAAGTAACTTGCCCAAGGTGACCATGAACAAGAGCGAACATTCAATCACTGTGCTCTTAGCCTGTACACTCCACCTTAAACTGAGAACCCTGTTCACTTTTGCATTATGTCCTTAGTGGCACTCTGTTAAAAATACATAAGGACAGATCTCCCCACTGGACTGCTTGAGGGTAGGGCTATACCTTTTCTTTCTTTCTTTTCTTTTTTTTTTAAGTATTTCAACGTGAATTTTTTTCCTCTTTCCTTTTTCAACCAATTTCTTATTTCATCAATTCTTTTTAAATTTTTCATTTTTACAGTTACATTCTGTCCATTCATTATATTTAATTTTATTTTTGTATATATATAAGTTTTTCTTCCTTTACAATTTTGGGATGCAGTTTCTTTTAACAAACAGACCAAATATACCCAAGATATAGTGTACTGCTCTGTTCTGTTCACCTGTTTATATTCCTTCTTATTTTTTGTCTTTTAATTTTCATTTTTATAGTTACATTCTACCCTTTCATTGTATTTAATTTTATTTTTGTACATATATAAGTTTTTCTTTCTTTACAATTTTGGGATCTAAGTTTCTAACAAACAGACCAAAATACACACAAGCTCCAGCGTACTGCTCTGTTCTGTGCACCTGTCTGATTATATTCTTTTTTTAAAAATTTTTTTTTTCTGCTTTCAGGTCTCTTCTGATTTTTTTAGTGTATATTTCTCTGGGGTCATTGTTGCCATTTTAGTATTTTGTTCTGTCATTCATCTATTCTTCTCTGGACAGAATGACAAGACAGAAAAACTCACCTCAAAAAAGAGAACAAGAAGCAGTACTGACTGCCGGGGACCTAATCAGTATGGATATAAGAAAGATGTTAGGACTAGAGTTCAGAATAACGATTATAAAGATACTAGCTGGGCTTGAAAAAAAGCATAGAAGACACTAGAGAATCTGTTTCTGGAGAAATAAAAGAACTAAAATCGAATCGAGTTGAAATCAAAAAGGCTATAAAGGAGGTGCAATAAAAAAGGGAGGCTCTAACTAGTAGAATAAATGAGGCAGAAGAGAGAATTAGTGGTATAGAAGACCAAATGATGGAGAATAAAGAAGCTGAGAAAAAGAGAGATAAACAACTACTGGATCATGAGGGGAGAATTCGAGAGATAAGTGATACCATAAAGTGAAACAATATTAGAATAATCGGGATCCCAGAAGAAGAGGAAGGGGGGGCAGAATATAGCAGAGAACTTCCCTAATTTGGGGAAGGAAAGAGGCATTAAAGTCCAGGAGGCACAGAGAACCCCACCCCCAAATCAATAAAAATAGGTCAACACCTCGACATAAAATAGCAAAACTTGCAAATCTCAGACACAAAGAGAAAATCCTGAAAGCAGCTCAGGACAAGAATTCTGTAACATGGGGCACCTGGGTGGCACAGCGGTTAAGCGTCTGCCTTCGGCTCAGGGTGTGATCCCGGCGTTACGGGATCGAGCCCCACATCAGGCTCCTCCGCTATGAGCCTGCTTCTTCCTCTCCCACTCCCCCTGCCTGTGTTCCCTCTCTCGCTGGCTGTCTCTATCTCTGTCAAATAAATAGATAAAATCTTTAAAAAAAAAAAAAAAAAAAAAAAAGAATTCTGTAACATACCAGGGTAGAAACATTTGACTGGCAGCAGACCTGTCCACAGGGACCTGGCAGGCCAGAAAGGACTGGTATGATATATTCAAGGTGCTAAATGTGAAAAATATGCAGCCAAGAACACTTTATCCAGCAAGGCTGTCATTCAAAAAAGAAGGAGAGATAAAAAGCTTCCAGGACAAACAGAAACTAAAAAAATTTGTGATCACTAAACCAGCCCTGCAAGTAATATTAAAGGGGATCCTTTGAGTGAAGAGAGAGCCCAAAAGAAACAGAGACCAGAAAGGAACAGAGACAATATACAGAAACAATGACTTTACAGGTAATACAATGGCACTAAGTTCATATCTTTCAATAGTTACTCTGAATGTAAATGGGCTAAATGCCCCAATCAGGGGCACGTGGGTGGCACAGCGGTTAAGCGTCTGCCTTCGGCTCAGGGCGTGATCCCGGCGTTACGGGATCGAGCCCCACATCAGGCTCCTCCACTATGAGCCTGCTTCTTCCTCTCCCACTTCCCCTGCTTGTGTTCCCTCTCTCGCTGGCTGTCTCTATCTCTGTCAAATAAATAAATAAAATCTTTTAAAAAAATAAAAATAAAAAGCCCCAATCAAAAGACACGGGGCATCAGATTGTATGAAAAAGCAAGACTCATCAATACGCTGTCTGCAAGAGACTCATTTTAGAACCAAAGACAACTCCAGATTGAAAGGGGGGGGGGTGGAAAACCACTGTGAGCATTCTATAGTAATTTAATGAACAAATGCACAAATAAACCAATCAAAGCAATCAATGGAAAAAAGTCTTACTGACCCTGTGGCAACCAAGGGTAACCCTATGGCCATTTAGGATTCAAAAATGCCGTCCAATTTATGGCACAGAGTTATCACTGACTATATATTCAAATTTTAAAACATTTTATTACCTTTTCAGCAACAATTATGGTAGTTTTAAAATGATAAAGTTAAAATGAATTGAGATGTATCATATATTATACTAGAACAGAATGAACTTCTTTTCAAAAACATAAACTATATAGCCTATAACAACACTTTGCAAACCTCAGTTTTCTCATCCGCCAAATGGGAATAATAAATTAGTCATAATTCATCAAAGGCTTAATCAGATTTTATATATAGCAATTTAAGGTTGACAAATGAAAATTCTCTATAATTATAATTAATATTAAACATACTCCCTCAGAACATCAGAAACTAGTTCCTGTTCTTGCATAATATATAATAGACACTTATTAAGAAATTAGTTCAGTTGTACAGCATATAATGGCCCATAATTCATTGCTTTATAAAAACAGATGTAGCTAGAGATAATGAGATAACTATCTAGTAGAGCAAGTTAAAAGGCATCTAGTTACCCAGTGGAAGAAGACAATGCATGTTAATGGAGCTGTTGGAGAATATCCTGTTTTCTAGGAAGGAGGGAAAGGAAAGGAAAAGTAATGGCTTAGCATTTAATAAATACCTGTGATGCTCCAGACACTTTGCTAACTAATATAATCTCATTTTACTTAGTTCTCACAACTATCCTATGAGATAGAAACCCTTATCATCTGATTTTAGAGATGAAACCAATGTTTAGAGAAGTCAAGCTACTGGCCCAAGCTCACATAATGAGTGATAGAGCTTTTTCAAACCCAGGAATGTTGATTCCATTGCACTTTGCCACTAAGAAATCAAAAAGATGGAATAAAAAATAAAACATGTAAATTATTCCCTTCATTGTTATAACTTTTTTTTTCTTTTTAATAGTTTGATTAGAATTCTGAGCCCATAAAACTGAGTTCCTAAGGGCTTTAGCTTTAGCATTTTCCCCTAGTAACAAGCTGAAAAAAATATTTTGATTTGGGAAGCCTTAAAATAAATCACATATGTACATGTTAACTGCTTTGGAAGTGAAAGAATAGTTGGAGGGTGTTTCCTCAAATTACGTGTTTGTTTTTTAAAAGGCATTTCTTTAATTTAAATATTTATCTATGTCACACATACACACGGTACAAAAATCAAATACTATTAAAAAGTCTCCCCTGTTCCCATTCCCACTTCTCTCTACCATCCCCCCAACAAATCCTATAGCCCAAAGCAACCACTTTTAGTAACTAAGCACATATTTTCAAATTGTAAATATATATTTTTAATATTACCCATTGATTTCTTATTATGGATGATATGCATGATGATCAACTTTCTTATACCACCTCACCTCCCTTTCAAAAAAAAATACACATTTATCTCCCCCATCCAACCAATATAGTTACATCAAACATTTTATTTAGATGAATAATTGGTAGTTACTATATTACGACTACGTATTGTTTACTATTGTGCCAAGTGGTATATTCCAATTGTTTTCTCTCTCATTAACCCTTTTGTTTTTCCTGGAGTTATTAATTTCGTTGATTTCACATTGGTTTAGTTTTCTGTGTACTCATGGCTATTTTTTTTCTCCAAAAGCTATAACAGATTGTCAAATGTTCGTTAATTTTTTTCAAGGTTTATGCACATCAAATAATCCATTATTTTTACATTTTTTTCTTGAAGTTCTCCCTCCCATAGCTTCCTGATTCAGCCTGGATTGGTTGCTCTCTCCAAACCTAATATCTATTTGTCACTCTTTTCTTCATCTCTTCTCTTTGGTTGGATTGTTTTCTGGATTCTATGATTATTTCTCGGTTTATTTCCGGGTTCTACTTTGCTTTCTCATATCCTTTCATTATGATTTTGACCGGTTTCTGGAGAGAGGACAGAAAAGCACCTACATGTTCAATCTGTGAAATTTAGCTAGAAGTCCCTAAATCACATTTTCTTCAGTGACTACATTGAATTAGCTTTTTATAATTGGATCAGACTTATGTCTTTATTTATTTAAAAAGTCATAGGTATAACTGCAATTTAAAATAATCACTACTGGGGTGCCTAACTGGCTTCATCGGTTAAGTGTCTGCCTTTGGCTCAGGTCATGATCTCAGAGTCCTCAGATCGAGTCCCACATTGGGCTCGTAGCTCATCAGGGAATTATCTTCTCCCCCTGTCCCTCCCGTGCTTTTGTGCATGCACTCTCTCTCTCTCTAATAAATAAATAAAATCATAAATAAAATAATCACTACCAGCAGTTAACATTTAACTGAATAGATTATGCATATAACATGATCATTATGGCTACCTGCTGTATTTATAGTTATATAACTTCCCAGTGGCCTGCAGATAGCTAAAGTGAAGGCAAATTATTTCATGCTGCTTTTCAGGATCTACATAAGGTATTTAGATGCTTGGGTAAAAGCAAACTTTAGTCAACTGTATTCTTTCCAATACAATTTTTTCCCTCCAGTACATAAAGCTTTTGTTGCAATCAGTGGCTGTATCCTCTGCTGAAGAAATATGGCAGAATCAACATCATTATCACTAAAAGTAGCAAAATCAACTTCCTCATCACTAAAAGAGAACTTAGTGCCATATGCACTCAGAAAATAGTTATAATTTCACATTAGATTTTTGATCAAAAAATTAAGTAGGGATTTAGACATTAAATAGGAATGTAAATAGGCCAAAAAAATGAAACACATTAAGATAAAGCAATAAATATAGTCTACATTCCTTTTCTGACTCGGGTTGTATACACTCGTGAATTCAGAAGTTTTCATAATTTAGAAAAGTTTACTATATATCATATAATAACAGAAACTGATGCAGCACTCTGCAATCAGCAATATTTCTACATTAAAGTGTATGAAGATTAACACAAAGTGGAAACATAAAGACTGTAAACAGCCTCACATCCATTCAAGTTAGGTTTTAGTGCCAAACTTACAAACTTTCCATTTTCAAAAGGAATTGCGGGTAAGAGATTGTGAACTATGATTAAAGGAGAGACCAAATTATGATTACCAGTAGAGTGTCTGCCTATAAAACCTCAGAGGATTAACTAGAAAATTACATTAGGAACTTATAAAGGTGACTTAAAAAAGATAAAGCAAAAGATAAGAATCACTAATATAAGAGGAGGCTTTTAGGGGTGCCCAGGTGGCCCAGTTGGTTAAGTGTCTGCCTTTGGCTCAGGTCATGATCTCGGAGATACTGGGATCGAGCCCCACATAGGGCTCCCTGCTCAGCAGGGAGACTGCTTCTCCCTCTCCCTCTGGCTGCCCCTCCCCCTGCTTGTACTCTCTCATTCTCTCTCTCAGACAAATGAATACATAAAATCTTAAAAAAAAAAAAAAGGAGGAGGCTTTTAGTTTCTACAGGTAATGTTTTAAGAAAAGATTCCTTCCCTGTAACTATCAGTGGGGAAATATTCAACTTATGTCTTTTTTTCCCTAATAATAGTATTAGGTTGAGTCTACTGTACATGAGTCAGAGGAGGAGTATGAAGCAAGGGAACTGAAATAACTATTATTTAAATAAATCTACCAAGTGCTCCTAGGTACATGGTATAAGGAAACAACAATGTCCTTTAAGAGTTTAAAATCTAAGACAGCAATTATAACAAAATGAAGGCATTTAGTATGGGATATTGTGGTAGTTAAATGAGAAAAGACATTCCATACGACAGAGCTCTGAGTCCTGTGTACTTTGTTCTCATGCTGAATTTACGTAACATCCTACCTGCTTCTCCCCTATAGATATTTGAGATTATCACCCTTTACTAAAGACCTTTCAGGAAAGACCTGGAAAGGAGCTGCTAAGCTATAAGCTCTTGAGCATCCTCCAAGTAGTGCATCCTTAAGTCAATGGTTCTCTACCTCAGCTGCAGGTTAAAATCATCTGTCAAAACTCTTTTGAGGAACTTTCAAAATCCCAGTGCACAGGCCACATTCCAGACCAATTAAGTCAATGTCTAAGGATTGGGCCCAGGCATCAGGATTTCTGAAACCTTCTCAAGAGAGTATGAAAGTATAGCCAAGATTAAAAACAACTGAGGGGCGCCTGGGTGGCTCAGTCATTAAGCGTCTGCCTTCTGCTCAGGTCATGATCCCGGTGTTCTGGGATCGAGCCCCGCATTGGGCTCCCTGCTCAACGGGAAGCCTGCTTCTCCCTCTCCCACTCCCCCTGCTTGTGTTCCCTCTCTTGCTGCCTCTCTCTCTGTCAAAAAAATAAATAAAATCTTTAAAAAAAAAATTATAAACAACTGAGACTCAAGGAAAAGACAAAGGATGTGATGGCCATGCATAGGGATTGGGTATTTAAATTCATGGCAGCTGAGCAAGGACTATCTGAGAGCACCCTTAGAGATGCCTCATTACAATGCTTCTCGGGTATCTAGGTAGAATTATGGAGTAATTAAGGCATTTTTCTGATTTTCTCAGCTGTTAACACCTAACAGTTTAAAATGGGAACAAAGCTGAAAGAAAAGGAATAGGCAAACCTAAGCTTTACTTGAAGCTGAAGTTCCGATGTAGACACAGCTGTTTTTTTAGGATTAGTAACTCCCATTTTGCTAAAATCTACAGTACAGTATTCATAGCTGACAGATTAATCTTCCAAATCACCAAAGAACTTCTAATTTTTTCCCAAGCATTAAAAAGAACTAATAAAAAAGTCTTTATATTTTTCTTTTTTAGTGTTATTTTAGTGTTAGTTCTAGCTACTCTGCTCAAACTTCTGTGTCTGTATTAGTTGTGTAGAAGTCTGATGTTGTTGGTTATTTATGTTACTAAGTTTCCTATGGTAAGTAGCCAGGCATGGTATTCTTTGACAAAATACCCTTAGATCTGAAAATGAATTTGAATTTCCAAATGGAAACTATCTTCAGAATTCACGTGTTTCTCCCATAATTTACATGCGGAGTATCTTCCTAGGAGCTTGGTTTTCTGTTTACTGGCTCTAAAGTCTGTCTCACTAGAACCGCTCCAAACCTACCTGTGAAATTATCTAAATTTCTGGTGCTAGAAATCAGAATTAGCAATTTTCCACTACGATTATTAGGGTGATTAAAGACTAGTTCAAACACACACACACATACATATACACTCAACAGCCGGCGAAACGAAAACCCAAATGAACTTTGATCTTGTCTCTACTAATTCAATCCAACTCAAAGCTGCAGAGTTTAAACAGAACCAGCCCAGTCACCAACCAATAGAAAAGCCATTTGATTCTCTACATTCAAGTTCCTGTGACAGATCCAAGCCATTAATACCGAATTAGTAGAATTCGCTACTTCCAGACACAAAAGACTCCTTGCTTATGTCCACATGTCTTATTTGGGAAGTCAACAGATTAGTCCTTATTTGGAAGGAAACCTAACCAGAACCTTCCAACTGGCTTTTCCTTTCCTCTTCCCTTCACTAACTACTTCTGGGTATGCAAATGTACACATGTATATGAGCGAACACAAATTTGGCTAATAGTTTGACACCTTGTTTTATTAACAAATGTAACTCAAAGCAAAATCATTAAATAAGGACATATAGTCAAATAAACATTCCAGTGACCTTTTAGACTGAAAAGTTCTGCTCTACAAATAAAGGGGAGAACAATACAATTACACGATAGTGCTTGTACGGACTTGCTGAATATGCGATGAAGCCCGGACCAGCCAGCCGGTCGTCTCATCTCTTCTATTCCAGAAAAGGGTGAAAAGAACAGGACAGCTGTAGTGTCCTGACTTTGAGACTTACTGGTGAATGGAATGACAGATGTAGAGCCAGTGCCCCAAAGTGGGCAGGACCTCATCCCTGACAAACAAAAGAGGATGACAGTCTTGGAGCCCCATTTACTTCAATAAAATTTTCTTTTTCAGCCAGCTGTCTTTTTTTTTTTTTTTTTTTTTTTTAATCTAAGATACTGGTACAAGGCAGTATTTACTGATGAGGTCTCAGAACACCATTTTACCTGATAATCCAAGCAAAACACCAACAATTAGTTTTCCCTAACTCATTATTATTGCCTTTTAATTCTATCTATATTTTACTAGATATATATTGTATGCTACTGATCCATCTATAGCTTTATCCTGTATGTCATATAAAAAGGGCTGCTCTCTGTCTTAGACTTATGAAAAATCTGAACAGTAAAAATTTTTATCAAATGCTCCATATTTGTTACATGTATCTTCTTATAATCCACTGAAGACTCCTAGTTTTGTCTTCTTGCAATTCCCTATTGACCCAAAGTAGTGATTTGTACAACTCATTAAACACATATTCAGTTCTCTACCATACGTTGTGCTAGTGACTTCCTGCACTTTTGCTCTCCTACTCAGAGACTAAATATCTCGAAATTAGGCATCTATTGCTTATGTTTGTCTACAGTAGTTGCTCAATAAATAGGACAATTCAAATACCTTATCTCATTGGATCCTCAGAGCCATCTTGTGGAGTCCATAGGGCAAATAATATCCTTATTTTATAAGTGAACCAACTGAGGCTCCAGTAGTTTAAGTGATATGTCATCTAACCTAATATAGAGAATCAGTGAAATTGGAAACAGAATGTATAATTCAATGTATAATTCAATATTCATTATACTTACAGCTTCTCCAAATGTATGGAAACGTCTATCAGTTGTAGAAGTGTTTTTATTCTCAATTTCTTTCAGTTGATCAATAAAAACAAATTTACCAAGGACAGAGACAATAACCATTAGTAGTGGTCAAAAAACATGTATTATAATTTAGGTCCTACATTTCTGAAACTTAAGTCCTGATTAAAACTATTCATACTACAGCTCTTTGTTTAATAGGATTGACGCAACCATTTGCTTTGCTTTGACAAATAGCTTTAGAAGATGAAGACTTTATTAGAATACAGTAGAAAGACATGTTAAAAATGTGAACTACAAAAGAATAAAAGAAAACATTAAATTACATTTAAATAATCAAAGGAACAGTGATTCTGGCCCAAGGAGGTAATTGTATGTATAAAATTTAATGTTCCTGCTAATTTTTACATAAAGCTGTATAAATTTCACACCTAAAAACCTGCATAAACTCATCAACATTTATTTGTAAAATGGCTTTAAGCTCCAGGAATTTCATGCAGTTTGAAGTTGACTTTCTATAGAAGAGAGAATAATGCTAATGAGTGAAAATTAAGTATAAGACATAAATATGTAATTATATACATTTCTAAAAGTGGGATAAATCACACATTCAGTTATGTCATAATTCAAGGACTTGTAAGAGGCAAGAAGATATACTTGATAGTCTTTGGATAATTACTTTTAATTAACATGCCTATATTATAAAAATATGAGAATATTTTAAATTAGGAATACAAAAATATTCAATACAGGAAAAATATGGATCTTTAAGCTAGAGGAGGGGAACCACTGGAAAGAGGAGAGATTCTACTTCTTCTGCTTACCCATAAAAGCTAAGTCTAGACATTCATAATTATACCAATTAATTGGCCATTTTGACTAAATTATGTAAATGGTCTATATACACTTCTCAAAGTACATAACTGCCGATGCTATTTTCACTTTGGTTAAGTCTACACTAGCTAGCAAAACAAAGTGGATAATTAAGACAATTATTCTGATAATTTAGATCAAACATTAATTAAGGTAAAAGCAGATTAATTTTTTGGGGGGGGAAGCTTGGATTGGAATATAAATGTTCCTTTTGTGTGCCATAAGCATGTCAAAAAGCTTTTCTGTTTTTTTGAAATGTTTTTGAAATCTGATTTCAAAACACTTAGTATATATTGTTCCTATAGCAATTCCTTAATCAGAATCTCAGGTTCTTAAATCCCCAAGATGCCTAGGTAATAGAATAGTATTTTAGAATTGTTTATACTAGCACTGGCTCAAATCTCATTTTCCAAGTTCTTGGACAATACTGACAAAATTTTTTATTCTGAATTCAAAAATAAAGTCATTGGAATGTATTCTTTATATTGGCATTACAGTTAGGTAGAATGCCCTTTTACCAGAAGTGTGCTGAAGCATCTAGAAGTACAATGATGTTCATAACTTACTTTAAATGGGTGGGACAGAAGTATATGCATGTGCATGAATAAGCAAACAAGCAAACAAGTAATTAGGTATCTTACAGCTATAGCTACCTGTCTGTTCGGATGTAGTATGTCAACATCTGCCTACCTAAAGATAGAGAGAGAACATGTAAGCAATTGTCACAAATGTTAATAATGTTAGCCTAGATGAAAGGAATATGGGTGCTCACTGAAATTAAATGTTTCATTTACTATTATTTCAACTTTTCTGTAGGTTTGAAATTTTCCAAAATAAAAAGTTGGGGGAAATATACATTTTAAGCTTCCCATGAAATAACTAATAAATATTCAATACCCATCAAACCCCCATGAATATGATACCCCTGAGATTGAAAATTCTACAGTACCTCATTTCTTAAAACCATACTGTGAAATCTATACTAAAGATGCTTTCCAATAGGCCTTAAGTGAGCACTTTAAAATATTCCCAAGGTTTCCCATGCAGGGTATAGTTAAAGAGCATTCCACTTGAGATCCTTGCCTGAAAGGCCCTATAGAATTGCAAAGTATCATTATTAAGCAAATGTTCCTGGGCCCTTGGGTGGTTCACTTAAAACACATTTCACTGTATTGAATATTCAATGCCAAAAGCACACTGTTCAGTGTTAAGATTTGCAATTTAAACCCAGTTGGGAGAAGTAAAAGGTTCTTGTAATTTGCCTATACTGTATTGCATTGATGTAGTAGCTTTCATTGATAATTAAGTTCCAAAAATATGAGTTAGATTGTGTGAACAATGGAGGAAAGCTAACCTTTCTATTATAGCCTCAGCTCTTGACTTCTTGTATTTAAGATTACAGATGCTCCATTAAATCGATTTTGTGTTTAATCTCCTCTTGAAAAACAGTGAATGCAAGTCTCCAACTTTCTTCCCTTTGAGCAAACCCAAGTATTTGACAGTGAAAACTACAAGGCTCAAACCAGATGATTAACACCGCCCACTGGGGATAAGAAAAGTTTAGCGTGTCTCTTTTGGGGTAGTTTTCCTCAACTAACTCTCACTGGATTTGAATGTCAAAATATATTTCACACTAGATTTTCAAATAATTTTTCGGAGGAATCAGATTTGAGATGGCAGGGGTTGCGTTTCAAGTGATACTATTAATCATGTTCCCTTTAAATACATAGATATGTTTTAAAACATGGGAGAATTTTTCAACTGTAATGTGGCTTTGAAAAAAAAGTTTCAATCAAGCCTCTGCTTGTCATCCAGTTCTTCTGCCTGGTTTAAAAAAAATGTAGGTCCCTCAGTAAAACATAAAACAATAAAAATATGCAGCACAAAGGAGTGAACAAAAAAATTAAAAACTTATAAAGAAGAGAAGGCAGGCGATTGTCATTACATCAGAAGAAAATTACTTGATTCCCTTTTGAATTTGTGCTGGAGCGTTGAGACCCATCTCCCTGGTTCCCGCTCTGAATGAGGGGAAATGGCCCGCTGAGCCGTGACTTTCTCTGGTTCACATCTATGCAGGGTCACTTCCTCAAGCAGCACTGGCACTGGGATTACACTCCAGCATTTGGTGAGTTTCAAATTTAGAGCTTCTGGCAAGAAAATGTGGTCCACACTCAATATAGAGCTTACCTTCAAAAGAGGTGAAACTACCTTGGCAATGAAAGCACAAGCAGTGCATTTGGGATCTTTGTGGGAGATCTTCTTCCCCCTTCTATAGCACGGGAGGGGCGAGGCAGGAATTGTGTAGCAGTGATTCTCCACTGTGGTACCGGGATCAGCAGCTTCAGCATCACGTGGGAACTAGTTGGAAATGCAAATTATCAGTTCCCACCCCCAGACTTCCTTAACCACAAACTCTGGGGATGGGGCCCAGCAATAAGCGTTTTAACTAGCCCTTTGGGTGATTCTGATATATTATCGCTGACAGAGAAACAAGAATATAAATTTTTTAAAAGAGCTTTCAAGTCCAGTCCAGTCAAGACCTGGAGGGGGGAGACCAGCAGAACAGGAGATTCAACTATTACCCGGGTCGGGGTGGGTCCCAGGCCGCCTGACCTGTCCGCGACCCCCTCCCGCACACACGCCCCCCGCGGTCGCAGCCCCCCCACCGCCCGCCTCCCTCCGCCCCCCCGCTGCGCCGGCCGCCCAGCAAGAGTCAGGTCGGGGGCCGGGGGCGCGGCAGGCCCCTCCCGCAGCCGCGCGTGCCGGCCGCAGCCCCCTCCCGCCCTGACTGCCCCTTTGTCCGCCCCGAGGGCGGCACCTTCCCGCCCGCGGGGTGTGCGAACCCTCGGGGGGTGGGAGAGGAGGAGGGACGGGGGAGGGAAGGAGGAGGAGCGGGGCGGGCTGCTGAGTGCAGGGGTGGGGAGCTGCCGTCGCACACCCGACTACCGGCCCGGCCAGCCTTCGGGAAGGGGCTTTTGTGGCCCGCCCGGGAGTCCGCGCGAAACAACCGCCCCGAGGCGGGGTGGCGCCTCCCCCTTGGCGGGAGCCGACGCGGCCTTCCCGGCCTGAGAGCCGCGGCAGCCCGCGGCGTCCGGGCCGGCCGAGAGCGGAGCCGGTGGCGGTGCTCGGCGGGAGAGCGCGGCTAAGCGGAGGGGAGGGCCGGAGGGTGGGGCGGGGCGGGGCTGGGCCGGGCCGCGGCGGAGCCGAGCGCCCGCGCCTCCGCCTCCCGCGCCCGCGCCCGCCGCAGCCCCCGGCCGCGCGGGCAGGCGGGGACGCGTGTGCCCCCCCGCGGGCGGCCTGCGCCCGGGCCCGGAAGGTTCGAGGCGGCGCGGGCTTGCGCGCTAGGCCGGCGGTGGAGGGCGAGCGGGCCTTGGGAAGGTTGGCGGTCGCGGGTGGGGCGAGGGGAAGACGGTAGGAAGGGGAGGGAGTGGCGAGCCGGGAAGAAAGGGGAGTGCAAATATTGTGACTGCTGGGTACGGAAACTATCTGCGGAGCTGTCGGAGATCCCCACTCCAGGCTCCCGGAAGACTGCCTGGAAGCCTGACGGTCCCCGGTTTGGAAGGACTCCCTGACTGCTACACAAGACAGCCGTCACTCATTTCTTTCCGATCCTGCGACGGGGGGCGGGGGGGAAGTTGTCCACTACTCACCTTCTATTCTAGTTTTCCCGAGGACGGGATATTAATTAAACAGACTTCTCGGGAAGCTTCGGCTCCTGGGCGGTTGCCACTATTGCAGGCTGATGTGAGGCGGGAGCCTTTCTTCTATGCCCCCACCCCACCCTTCGGCTGTAGCATATTCGTTGCCAGTCTCCTGACCTCATTCCTTAGGTAGCCAGAGCACAGAAAAGGGACATAAGATCAATGGTAAACTCTATAGGGCGAAACGCTCCGAATATGCGTGAAACCCAAAACGGGAGCACCTCCTAAGTTGCCAGGACAATTAATCGCGGGAAAGCGCGGATCTTCGAGGCTTTCTGTGTCCACTGCGGTCTCAGCGAGCCCATTCCCTGTTTGACACACTCGGTCGGCAAGGTTCTCCCCTCCAACTGAGTTAGGGACTGGGACACACCAGGCCTTTTAATTTCCTCCCGCCAGACGTGTAAACCTACAATTTTCCCACCTATTTCTAACCGTTTTGGAGCTCCTGTTCCTAAGTCTTAGGTAACTAAAGGAGAGGAAATTCGAATCACCCAAGCTTAAGTTAAGAAAAAAAAGTAGTTTGACTTAGTTGGTAAATCAACAGCAAAATCGCCTAATAAAACTGGTCGTGAATACCTAAGGCTTGTTTTGAAATTTTAAATACCATATATTAATTGGCCAATTTTCGATTAAATCTAAGATCTATTAAAACACAAATTGAGCAAAACACTCTTTACTGCCCTAATACCAGTCAATCAATAAAATCGATAGTTCAGGTGTCTTTTAGCAACAACAAACAATACTTCTTTTGGTTTAGCTTTGGCTCTTACTAGTTTGCTACACACCTCTTCTTAGAGTCCCATTTGGTAAGTACGACAAAATTGCAGGAATCGTTTTTGTCTTCCTTTTGTTCTCAAAGCTTAGAGGACTTGAACCAAAGCAGAAAAAGGTTTGAAGTGGGTTCATTAGTCCTTCTAACATTTTTATCCAGAAAGCTTCAAATGAACTGACCTTGGACAGTACTAGTCAAATCGTCTGGGTTTGCAACAACTGCTTTTTCTAGCTTCAAGGGGTATATGGGAAGTAGGGGGATTATGCCTAAATTAGGACAGGTGTAATCTAGAAAACTACTTGAAGCACCATCTACAGAAAAATGAGAACTTTCTGTTGTTAATAGCTGCCCTTTTGAAGGTGAGGGTCATTTCACTTGAGGGTGGTAAATGCTGAGTGTAGACTCCAAAGTCATGGGCTTTGGTTCTTCCAATGTTTGCTTTCTTCAGTGTTGATTGAAGACCAATGTGTTTGCCTTCGGAGACCGAACTGAAAAATGTTTTTAGAACAATTACAGACATGGCAATAATGAGTTCAGCTTATTTCTTTTACCTTAAGAAACACTGCAAAAAAATTAGGAAAGAAACCTTTAAGTAAAGATGGAGGAGAGGGAAAGAGGGGACTATGGAGGCTACCGCAGGGTAAGTGCAGACACTTCAAGAGGAGAGAGTTTGATCTCTTCTATACTTTCAGTTATGCAATCTTGGCCCTTGTTTTGAATTAAAATGTGGCAGCCTTCTTTGGTGGCCAGCAGGGTCCTTGTTATTTAAGATGGAGAAATCATCGAGGCAACTTGGGGAGAAGGAGGAGGAGTGATGCTAAGTGTTCGAAAGAAATGGATCTGCGAAACCATTCAGTAAGTTGGAATTTTTGGGTGAGACAACTGAGGAAAATTGCGTTCTCATTATCTGAACAGCCTTTATTACTTTTCCAGAATGCATAAGCAAGAATAAAGATTTTATTTCCTCTCAAAAAGTAACCTCTGCTGAGTACATGAGTCAATACTTGTCAAGCTTTAAAACCACATTCCCTGTTCCATGGAGATGGGCTCTTCTGTCAGGATTTGGAAGGGGTCTTCCTGCTGGGTAAGGTAGATGCCCTTGAACCCAGTGATTAGCACATCACGTCATGAATTTTCTAGAGTTGACATAGATATTTTATTTCTAACATATTCTGAAGTGGGGGCGGAATCTGGTAAGTGGGCTCCCCTGTATGTATCTTTATTTCCTGTTCCCTAGCCCAGAAACCCTGAGCTGCGGGGGGGGGGGGGGGGTAAGGTGGCTAGCGCCTGTTTATTTAATAGGGGAGAAGGACTGCATAGACTTGACGCCATGAAGAGCACTAATCCAATCTGTAGCCTGGGTTGGTGAAATTTATCACAGCCTTTCCTTCCGTTTCCATCTGGAACTCTCCAGTCACCAGTAAAATCGACTCTGTCTTCGCAGGTGGAGGAAACTGGGCGTGAGCCGCGGGTCCGGCCAAGACCATCGCGAAGTCCCACAAAACTCACTGAAATCGGTAGTGAAAGATGGTAAAAAATGACCTGGCGCAAAGCTTTTGATGTGTAGGGATGAGCGGGTTGTGGGGATGTGAGGGCGCTAACCCTAAACTACTAGGGCTGCGGGGGCTGTACACAGCCCGGCGAATGTGCTGGACCAGGCAAATGACGGATTCACACGACGCCCCTTCGCTGTGACCAATAGAGACGTCCAGTTCGATTACCACGGAAACTCTCCGGGCTAATTCAACTTGACCCAAATGTGTGACCCATCTCGTTTACGAGGGTAAGCGGGGGGGGGGGGGGGGGCCCGTGACTCCCTTCACTTTGGCGGCACCTGAAAACGTGGACCTGTGAGCAAGAGAGTGTGGGTGGGTGGGTGTCGGCGCGCATACTCGTTTTCCAAACATCTTTCCAAGCTGTCTTCTCATTTGTAATTTACAAACCCAGTAAATTTCAAAGAGCCTGATAGTGTTATCAGACCTAACTGCACTGTCAGCTTTCCTCCAGAAATAGGTTTTCGCTTTACTCTTAAAATTCTTTGCTAAGAAATGTGTGGACTCACTATCTGAATCCCCCTATAAGAAACACTCATCAAGAGAAATGAGTTAAATATAACTGAGGCAGACTTTTAAATAAAGTTGAAGCACACAAAAATACCCCAATATATTGTGCAGCCTCATGAATGAGGAAAACATATCGTTCATATCCCCACAAGAATTCTTTACCCTAGTGTCCTCAAAGTGGCTTCTGATAACACCACTTCTTAAGAAAAAAAAAAAGTTAGCAAAAGCCTGCACCCAAGTTTTGGGTGGGATTCAATATTCTAAGCAAAATATGCTCAACAGATGATAGTAGAGATGAAGCCAGAAAACAACTCCAGCTATTTAAACTGCCAAATGAGACATAAAGCTGCATTGTAAAAATCATCTGGAAAACAGGTTTTCCCATTGAAGTCGCTATGTGTTAATTACTGTGAGCTGGAAGGCTGGAGATCGAATGCCTGGAAGCCGACTTTCACCCCGCATACGTAAACGGAAAAAGTGCTGAACCGCAGCCAGAAGGCTCCTGCTCGGACTCATTGCCATGCATGCCTAGACATTAATATGTGTTCATGGAGGGCTCGTACAGTACGAGGTGTTATTTCCTTATAAAGAAACACCAGGTCTCGCTTTCCATTCTTCTTACAAAATTATTCGCATTATTTATGCTACATTGAGCGATCTAATTTCTTCGTGATAGTCAGCTAATTGCTCTGGCAGGTAATTAGAAGCGGTTTACAACGCAAAGGGCTTTTGCATTGCCCCTTGGATTATTAAGTTGCGCTGTAAATTATACCATATTTGCTGGGGAAAAATTCTTTTGAGCAAGTTCTCTTCCTGCGATCCGAGATGAAATCGGCTCCCCCCCCTCATACACACCCCTCCCTAGCCACCACCACTGCCACCACACCCCCTGCTTTTCCTGGACTCAGAGTCGAATGATTCTAAAGCACGCGATTTTGTTCGTGTTCACTGGGCCGAAATAACGTGGCCATTATGGCCTGAAATGGGCCAGGTTTGAAGCGAGCTTCCTGCGCGCCTGCAATATCCAGCAGGCATGTGGGAAAAGAACGGCTTAAATGGGGACATCTGTTCAGTGCTGCTCATCTTACTCTTACAGCCAGGTCAGGTTAAGAGAATAACCTGTTCGCCACCTTTTTTCTTGTTAATAAGACTATTAGAAAAAAAGCGAGCACACACACACAAACAACACTAATTGAGCTGCCATATAAGCAAAGAATCACACACACAAAGGTAGCAGCTGAATTACAAGAGGAACTGTAAAAAATAACCACTGGGCTATTTCAGGGAAAATCTATAAGACTTCTTTCAGAAAAAGAAAAGAGAAGAAAATCAGAATATGTGAGTTCAAAAATGTTCTCTACAGAAAAATGGATTTACTTAAGAGATTTTAAGAATTCAACAAAGAATGGTTTATTTTCAGGTTTTCATTTTAATAAAATTGACCTGAAGGTAAACCCAGTGTTTTTTTTTTTTTTTCTTAAGCCTTCAAGTACTCCGAGGTTCCGTACTTCTTGTTGTTGGTGTTGTTTGGGTCTTTTATCTCTGAGGGTCTGTTGACAAACCCCAAGTAGGAGCATCCTAGTTTATCCCATGATTTTAGAAAAACGAACTGCATCGCCTTTCATAAATATCACCCAATTGTAAACCTTGTAAAATGGTTTGAACACATGTGTGGTTAAACCCAGAGACCAGAGCAGCTCCTAGATTATTTGTAATTAAGCACAATTCCCAAAGTAACATTTATCTTCCCGAAACTACGATTGCAATTGTCAACCGTCTGGAGGAGACCATGAGGTAATCTGGGAGCATTACCTCCTCTAGTAACAGAACAGAATGAAAAGAAATCAATAATGTTGAGGATAAGAATTTAGTAGTTTTTAACTCTGCATGTTAGCTGTGAGAAAGTGATATATAATACGAAAAGAGAAAACAGCTGAAACAAATCCATTCCAGGAAAAAAAAAATCAAGGACAAACTCGTTTGAATGTCTAAGCCTCTCTTCCTTGCCTTGAACAACAAAAATACACATACATGCACACACACACCCCTCATTCACCCGAAATGAGCAAACTCTTTTCCCCATGTGTGTATCCTTCATTTACATGATGAAGGAGGAATAGAAGTGCTGTAGAATTAATTATCAATTTCATCTGTGGGCTGGCAGAGAGATGACTATGAAATATACCATAGAGTACATGCCTGCCTGTAAAACTAGCACACGATCATATCAACATACTATGAGTATGTGAACATTATGCATGTAGACAACAAATAAGGAAATAAGATTTTTTATTCCCTTGATATAGGAAGAAATACCTATCTTGGTGAATATCTTCATATTTTCCTACCAATGAACTTACCTACATATTCATATGATTGATACATGGGAAAAGTCCTCCTTGTCTTCTGAATATATGCTATTTGAATGCCCTAGCTAAAGCAAGTCAAAGTACGTAATATCCTAGATGAGTAAATCTCTTTTAATTAAACCATTGCTAACTTTCGAATGTTCTGAAGTGGCAGAGAAAAAAAATATTAAGCAGTGTGACACAGAAGAAAAATATCGAGTCAGTTAAGAAAAAATATGGAATGTTTTCTCAAGTGGTCCCATTTATTCAAAAGGAGTCACCAAGGCAATGCTTTGCATCCACCAGGAGATCCTATGCAAGTAGGTGAAGAGTTACTATTGCTTCACTGTGGTCAACAAATACATCCAATTAAGCGGTACCAGGAAAGTAAGGACTCCGCTGTAAATGTGGCCGGACAGTTTGAAACCGAATAACCTCACTAATAGGGGCTATTGTTCAGCGTAGAAGTTCCCATTTTCCAATCAGGAAAATACAGCCCTCTCTGGGCTCTGGACGACTGATCCCTTCCCACCTACGGTTCAACAATCTGCCACCAGCAAGGAGCTTTTATTACCTCCCTTCCCAGGAAATGTTAGGCAACTTCCTAGTAAAGCCGCCCAAAAGCAGGAGTGGACAGCAAAAGGGCACCCCTCTGGAATCCACAGGTTCACGCCTGGCCAGGTTTTCTGTTCAGCAGGAAAGTAACTTTGACCAGAGAGCTCCCAACCACGAGATAGCCCCCAACCTGGCCCAGCCCGCTCCTCCCTGCAGCCGGCGGCGGCGCTCGGCTGCCTCACCATCCCTCTTCACGCTTTAATTAGTAGCCAGCACGTCCGCGCAAGGTCCCCTCACAGTGGTCAGGGATTGGGGGCTGTCTTCCCATTTCGGAAGAGGCGCCTGCCAGGCACTCGCGGCCCGCTCAGCGTTCACTCGGTCCGCCGCGGGCACCGGCCGATCAGCTTCCAGAGCTTGCGCGTCCCTGCCAACGCTCCGGAAACCGAGATGCGAAGAGCCCGGTTTAAACGTACCCAGCAGAGGTACGCGCCTATATGCAGTTCATGTGCATTCTTTTCTTTTCTTTTTTCTTCAGGCTTTTTCAGCTCTGTGTGTATACCAGACCACACTTAGTACAAAAACCGTATTTGGTGTAGATGTGTTGCCGGACACTTGAAAGCCTGGATAACTTTGATGTTTTCCACTATAAATCCCTAATTGTACTTAATGGTTACAAATGGTTTTATTTACTTGTCGTTGTATCTACACATTTTAATCTACTTAACCAAACAGCGGAGGCATATTTCACTCCCCACTCCCTGAAAAGGAAAAGCAAGGATGGAGGCCTCTAATTTGCTTTTAGGACCTTCTATTTCTTTGGCTGTGAAAGCGTAAGAGGTCCAGATCGCAGCATTGATTAGTCTTCAAACCCGCCTGCAAAAAAAGCCCCCGTTCTTCACTCCATCTAAGGGGATGTTGATGTATATTGTAGCTGCAAGGTGTTAGATATACTTGAGCAAGTTGTTCCCAGGATGTAAATTAGGTCCCAAAAGCTGTTGTCCAAATCGAAGAAACAGAGAAATTAATCTGGGAGACTATCCATCATCACCGGTAATAAAGAGAGCGACATGGATGAGACAGATGATATGATTAAGGGGCTGTGGTCGTTTTAATTAACTTTTTGCTGTCCTGTAATGATCAAACTGGTCACCAGACCCGGTCAATAAGCATGTTAATATCAAACAAATAAAACCAGGGATGATTAAAAACCTCCTGGTTTATTAAATTTGAAATTCAAATGAAATTTATGCTGCAGATGCATACAGAATGCTAATAGATTTTAGCTTTATTGAAAGTGAATCCCACAGGTTTGTAAGAAACAGCAGAATATCTCTCTACTCTCCTTGCCAGCCGGATCAACTTGATACGGGGTGGGGGAAACTTTTAATGTTAGAAAGTCTGCCCTTCCTATCTTTCTTCCTCCTTCCCTTCGAAACCTCTATATTGTCATAGCGCAATACTCAAGAGTAATGATCAATATGTAAACTGAACTGTATGCATTATGAAATGCTCTTCCGGACAGGTTGTATGTACAGTGGATTACAGATGTTTCTTCCTGTGGGGGATTCAAACATGATTGAGTCACTTCTCCAAAGTGGAGAAAGAGCTGCCATTAAGACCAGTTTCATTGAAACCAGAAGCAAGAGTATTGGTGTTTTAATTTTTGGTCAATTATGGAATTTTTTTTGTTTTTCCTTTTTAACTCTGTTGTCTATGCTTTTTGACAAACACTAACTAACCACTTCTTTTGGGGAGGGGAAGCGGAGGGGGCATAGTATAAGGAAAAAAATGCCCTTTGACCAATACTAATATGAAATAAACACCTAACTTTTTTATGGGGTAAGTGGAATATGTATGTATGTATGTATATATGTGTATATCTCCATCTATATCTCTATATATCTCCTAATGAAGAAAGATGCACGTACAAATCTTTGTGAAAATCCCCAAATGCTGCACAACCTTATACAAATCAAGGAATCCAGTATGTTCATTAAACCCACACCAATGTTATCACCCATTGTCATAGGAAGAATTACATATTATTCTAAAGCAAATTTATACAAATAAAAAATCTTAGAAATAGGGAGCTCAAAACTGTAATCACATGATCTGAGTTTTCTGATTCCAGATTTTTTGAGGAAACAGTGGTTAATGCTTCTATTTACTCTCAGAATCAGCATTTAACTTTTTAATAGTCTTGCCTCACTTCCTTCTAGAAGATAGGAGGATAAAAAGATAAAATAAATAACTATTCAAAGAAGGGAGTCTTCTTTCAAAGCTTTTACTCTCCACCTTTGAGGGTGACGGTATTGATTAGAATTAAACCCCAAATTTGAACAACTGTGTATTAGGTCCTTAAAATGAATATCATTATAGAAAGAGACCAAAGCAATGAAGTTAATTCTCTTTTATTTGTTAAACGGAGTTCCCTCCTTCCCCCACCCCTTCCTCCTTCTGGGCTGGCCTGTCACGCCTTCTCAACACGCTAAAATCATTCAGAGTAGCTTGCAGGGAGAAACACGACATTTATGGTAAGCGTCAGCCTTCAGAGAAAGAAAGCAGTTCATTAATTTACTTCACACTTACTTCAAAGTATGAGAATGTACCTTACCCCCTTAATCAATAGATATGATGTACAGTCAATATCCCAACACTGTTAGAAGGGGGTCAGAAACACACACTCTCAGGCCACAAACATCAGCCTCAACTCTGCTCAGTGAAACTTACACAAATGATACAACCTGACTTTGGAGTTTGGTAAATCCAAGGAAGATTTCTCTCTCTCTCTCTTTTTTAAACATCTCCAGAAGCCGTTGATACACTTGAGGAGGGTTCAAAAACAATATAATGAAAATATTTCCCCAGTCAAAACAAGACTCTTTGCCCAGCTAGTAACATTTTAATCAATTCTGCATTAAAAATAGATTTCTGAGAGCATTGGTAACTGCTTAAAACTATGAATTACTTTAAAAAAAAACAAGAAATAAGCAATGGTACTGGAAAGGCTGTGGACTTTTTGCTACACTGGTATGGTATTTACTGTGGTTTAAGATGTTCCCTTGTGGGGACAGTAAAATTGTAATAATATTTCTGAAGGCAACTAATAACAGAAATGGGAAGCAAGTTCTAAAACCCACCGAATTTGGCCTAAATCGATTAGCATGCACACATACTCATAGCTATCTGGCCCAAACGCCATTAGATAGAGGCCTCCAACACATTTAGTCCAAGAATTGTGAACGGGCTCTCTATTCTCTGATAAATAAAACCCACAGATTTCAGTCAAAATCTTCATTTTCTCTCAGAAAGTGTCAGTGAGGTTTCTTGTGAAAACTTCTAAATTCCATAAAACGTTCTTCATTGTTTTTTCCCAAAGAAAAAAACAATACTCTTTCACCCCCATCTCTATTTAATCCTTTTGTATTGAAATTTACTCAGCGTCGCGGGACAAACACACCCGTCCCTAGAGTGAGACTTGCACTTCCAAAGCGGAATCCCACCTCAGGAGGGAAAGGAAAAAAAAAAAAAAAAAGCCACCGAATCAAAGTAACAACTCATAGACGCAGGCGCACACACGCCCTAATTCACCCCTAAAAATACCCCTCAGCCGCCCGAAGTTTCTACCCTTCCACTGTAGGGCTGCGAACGTATAGGTAGGTATTAATACGAATTCCTTCAAAAATGTGGTGACAGTGTCCAAGAGGTTAAGAAAAAACATCACTCAAGAATTTAGGTACAAGGAACCAGAGGAAGTTGGCGACAGAGACAGCGTTTGTGAGTATCTGTTTACTCAGCCTCACTCAACTTCGCGGTTTCACTCTTCAAATCGTCCATTTCTTTCTGTGTAGGTACACTTTACTGCGCTGTTCCTATTCTCCACCCCCAGCTTTGTTGCCCACTCGCGCGCGCGCACACACACAACCTCTCACACAAACACGTTCACACAGCCTTCTCTCCCTACTTCCTCTCCTGCACACACACGCATCCACCCTCCCTCCTCTTTCACACACACAAACACACATATTAATATTCCTCCCTCTCCCCCCACACCAAACACACTCACACACCACCTCCCCTCACTCTTTACTGCCCTGTCCTTCTTCTCTCCCTAGGTTTGTCACTCACAGTTATACTATAGTACACTCACACCCTTCCCCCAACACTTTTCTGATCTGTCCCTCTACCCTCCTGTCACACATAGTTATATTGTCACCCATAACACCCTCTCCCTTCTCTGCACCGTCTCCCCTCCTCCCCCTCCGCCACACTGTCACTGCTACACTGCCACACTGCCACATTCCCTGCCCCTTACCCCCGCCCCCGGTCTGCACTGTCTTCTCCTTCTCAGCTTGGTCACACACGCACACAGTTACATTGTTACACACTCACACACCGCTTGGTAACACGCGCAGTCACTCGCGCCCCTCCCGCTACAGCTCCCCAGCCCCCCCGTGGCGGCCCGCGGCGGCGCCGATGACCTCACGGCGCGCGCGCGGCGCGGCCCGGCGAGGCCGCAGATTGGCTGGCCGCGCCTCCGCGGCACTTCAAAGCCGGAGAGGGAGCTACAATTGTGGTGGAATGGGCGGAACTGATCATTGTATTGCACACCTCTAAAAAAAACACTGCCTCTGATTTATCAATATAAAAAAGATCCTCTGAGAGGAGGAGGGCACTTTTGTGTGATGGCAACTTCACTTCTAGGGGTGAGTCTCAGGATTTTCTCTTGCTGGTTTAATTAGTTTCCTTTTATTGCCGATCGGAGGGGGTTAAAGTCGCCCCGGCCAGGCCACGGGCTATCAGTCTCTATTGAGAGCTTTTTTTTTTTCCCTTTAAATACAAGTGAGTTTGGAGAAAAGAAAGAGGGGGAGAGGGGGGCAGAGTCACTTTTTTCAGCGCAGGAAAAGGCTCTAAGGGCATTTAGACAAGCCACCTCGCAGCGCCCGGCCGCTCCCTGCCCGGGAGACGTGCGCCCAGTCCATTTTATGTGCGACGATTTCGGGGGTAAAGAGAGCAAGTTTTTCCTCCTGAGCAAACTGCACATTTTCCCTCTTCCCCTTAAAAAATACCGCAGCCCGCCTTGTCTTGCAGGTACGTTGAACCCGTCTCTCTCTCTCTTTTTACTATTGTAGACTTTTTTTTTTTTAAGAAAATAAAAAAGAAAAGCAGGAAGAGCGAGCGAGCCCTCTAGTTTGACCTCTTTTGGCCTGGGAGAAACAACCCAGCGTGGTCTTCTGGGGACCGGAACAGGATTTTCAAAGCTTTCTCTGGATTACAGGGGAAGCGCTCTTAAGAGCAATCCAATGGTTTTTCCCCAGGCTTCTCGGCAAAGGAAACTTTCTTCCTTCCCAATCTGGACTTTTTGCTTGCTTGTTTGTTTCGAAGTGCCTGGGGCCTTGTGTGCACGGGAGTGTTGTTTTAGGTGAGAATACTTGTCAAACTCTTCTTTAGCATGGCGCTTTGCTCCCGAATCAGACGCCGGCAGCCAAACTTGTCCCTTCCCGTAGAGTAGGAAGCAGCCGGGTGCCAGGGCTGTTGGGGGAGTCAGGTGAGTTGGTGGCGGCGCGCCGCAACGAGAGATGGGGTGCCGTGGGGCGTTTTGGAGGCTACCGGAGGACTGATGCACATTTCTTTCCTCCCTCCCCCAACGGCCTTTCCCCCCTCCCCCTCCCCCACCCCTTCTCCTCTCCTCCTTCTCGCAGGAAGAACCGAGGCTGGGATCCACTCCTCTGGCCATGCTTGCTGCTACCTGTAATAAGATCGGCAGCCCCAGCCCGTCTCCCTCCTCTCTCTCGGACAGCTCTTCTTCCTTCGGCAAAGGCTTCCACCCCTGGAAACGTTCCTCGTCCTCCTCCTCTGGCAGCTGCAACGTAGTGGGTTCCAGTCTCTCGAGCTTCGGCGTGTCCGGGGCCTCCAGGAACGGCGGTACGTCCTCTGCGGCGGCGGCGGCCGCGGCGGCGGCGGCGGCGGCGGCGGCCCTGGTATCCGACTCGTTCAGCTGCGGCGGCTCGCCGGGCTCCAGCGCCTTCTCCCTAACCTCCAGCAGCGCCGCCGCCGCCGCCGCGGCCGCGGCCGCCGCCGCCTCCAGCTCGCCCTTCGCAAACGACTATTCGGTGTTCCAGGCCCCTGGTGTGTCAGGGGGTAGCGGCGGAGGGGGCGGCGGCGGCGGCGGCGGTTCCTCCGCTCACTCTCAGGACGGCTCCCACCAGCCGGTGTTCATTTCCAAGGTGCACACCTCGGTGGACGGGCTGCAGGGCATCTACCCGCGCGTGGGCATGGCGCACCCATACGAGTCGTGGTTCAAGCCCTCGCATCCGGGCCTGGGCGCCGCCGGCGACGTGGGCTCGGCCGGCGCCTCTAGCTGGTGGGACGTGGGCGCCGGCTGGATCGACGTGCAGAACCCGAATGGCGCGGCGGCGCTGCCCGGCTCGCTGCACCCTGCCGCCGGGGGGCTCCAAACCTCGCTGCACTCGCCGCTCGGAGGCTACAACTCGGATTATTCGGGCCTGAGCCACTCGGCCTTCAGCAGCGGCGCCTCCTCGCACCTGCTTAGCCCCGCCGGGCAGCACCTCATGGACGGCTTCAAGCCAGTGCTGCCCGGCTCTTACCCGGACTCGGCCCCGTCGCCGCTGGCCGGCGCTGGGGGCTCCATGCTGAGTGCTGGGCCGTCGGCGCCGCTGGGGGGCTCCCCGCGCTCCTCCGCACGCCGCTACTCGGGTCGCGCCACCTGCGACTGCCCCAACTGCCAGGAGGCGGAGCGGCTGGGCCCGGCCGGGGCCAGCCTGCGGCGCAAGGGCCTGCACAGCTGCCACATACCGGGCTGTGGCAAGGTGTACGGCAAGACGTCGCACCTCAAGGCGCACCTGCGCTGGCACACGGGCGAGCGGCCCTTCGTGTGCAACTGGCTCTTCTGCGGCAAGCGCTTCACGCGCTCCGACGAGCTGCAGCGGCACCTGCGGACCCACACGGGCGAGAAGCGCTTTGCCTGTCCTGTCTGCAACAAACGCTTCATGCGCAGCGACCACCTCAGCAAGCACGTGAAGACGCACAGCGGCGGCGGCGGCGGCGGCTCGGCGGGCTCGGGTAGCGGCGGCAAGAAGGGCAGCGACACCGACAGCGAGCATAGTGCGGCGGGCAGCCCGCCCTGCCACTCCCCGGAGTTGCTGCAGCCCCCGGAGCCCGGTCACCGCAACGGCCTGGAGTGACGCGCATCCTGCGGCTGCCCTTCTCCTCGACCCCCTCCCATCCCGGTCCACTTGGGCGCCGTCTGTCCTGGCCTCTGCTCCAACCTCTTTCCACTTTTCATCCTGCTCGCACTTTCTGTCTCTTTCAGTCTCTCTCTTTCTCTTTTAACTCACCTTGTGACTCTACTTTGTAAAGGGGATATGGACATGTAAGTAACACCCATTGCTCTCCTGGGCCCTGGCTTTCCCATCTCCACCAGGTAACACTATCGGAGTCCCATACGGCTGTAACCGGCGCCTTGCCGGGTCTTTATTTTTCGTCCTCTCTTCGCCCTCTCTCTGCCATCCCCAGGTTGTATCTTTTAGAGGGAAGAGGTCGCTGGAGGTAGCGCTGGACGAATCTAGTGCCTGGGAGACTGGGGGCCTCCGCACGAGCGGGAACAACTCGGTTGAACAAGGTTGAGTGGCGCCGTGGGGAGGACAAGGCAGGAGGCAGGGCATCCCTGCTGGGGCAGCCGCCAACTAGGTTCGAGAACTGCAGTCTTGGGGTCTCGGCTTTTGAGAGCCCTGCCTAGCTGCTGCGTGCAGCTGCCCTCCCTGCGCGGAGCTGTCGCAACTATGTGGGGGTGCCCGTCTGGCGGCCCCGAGACCCAGAGTTTGCAGAGTTAGCTCTCCCAACGTCAGCTCTGCCTCTTTTCCTTTGTTCCCTGAGGTGGAACCGATTCAAGTTTCAGCTAAGGGGGCAGTCCTGGTGAATCGCTGCAGCAGCCTTCTTTCATCTTTATAACATTTTTTTAAACTAAAAAACTAAAGAAAAAACACAGCATCCTTCCACTTGGTTTCCCTTCTAGATAGTTTTTCCTCTAGCAGTGAACAAGTCTTTCTTTGGAAACTGCTAATGTTGATCCCAAAGTTATTTTGATTGCATTAACTTAACTTATGGGGTGTGGGGGTGGGGGTGAGGGTAGGTGTCTTTTTCTTATGCAAAAATGCCCCTTTCCGGTGAGACCAGATTAACTATCTCCGTGTTTGTCCTTTTCTACCTCGTTTTTCACCACTCCCGAGCATAATCTCCCAATCTTTTTTTGCTAGTCCAGCCACCAATTTGTATTGTACCCATTTCTGTAAATTCTTGGAATTCATTGAAGATTCTTAGGGTTAAACTTTTTTTGTGTGTGATTTAAACTTATAAACACGTGAAGAAGCTATCGTTTATTTAAGACGAGGCTGTAGTTTAAATGCCAAAAGAGGGAAAATAGGAAAAAAAAACTTTGTAAAATATATCTGAACCTGATGGTTTGTACAACTGGAGAATCGTTCTAGATTAGTTACCAATTAATTATAACTCCACCAGTGTATGGGTGCGAGGCGCAGCTGTCCAGGAGACGATTTTGTATAGTATTTTTCTTGTACATTACTTCCAGTAAATATTTGACAATATATTGAAGTAAAGTTGATTTTTTTTTGTCACAAAAAATATTAAGAGTTATTGTTGCAGTTCTGATGAGCTGCAGGTATTTTGAACTCACTTCTGGAGGTGCAGAGCCACAAACGCACTTTCAGGGCTTAGTTTTGCTCGAATATGAATTTAGATAGGTATCAAACTGTAACTAAGACAATATTTGATAAATGTGGGATGACATTTAATTTAATGGAGCATGTACTTCTTTGCATTTGCTGGCAGTTCAGGCATAGTTAAAGTGAGAGTTCTCCTATATTTCATAATAACTGGGTCTGCCAAAACCCATGTATTAAATAAATTGTCCAAGTGAAACTCAACTAACTTTGGCCTTTGTGTATTTCCTGAAGGTAATATTGTTAACTGTTAATAAACACTCCTGACACTACATTTAAATGTTTGCAGATTCTGCAAACTAATTGCTCATTGTAATGTTGAAATAATTTGGATATTTCACATTGAAATGAAAAGCCTTTCTCTGGAACATTTTAGACTTGCATTTTAAATGCATGAGATGTAATTGATTTATTTGTAATATTTTAAATGGTATTAATAAACTCAGATAAAAGACTAGGCCAGTTAATTTGTATTTTTTTTTCCTTTTTAAACTATGGACATTTGCATTTTATCTTCAGTTAAATGTCTAATTTAAACAAAATATAACCCTGTTTTTTGTGGTAATATTTAAATAACTGCCTTTAAGATATTACTTAGCTGGAATGATCTATTTGGCAAAGCTGTGTTTCTCTATTTACCAAGATTAAGATTATAGTGTCTAAGAAATGTAATTAATTATTTACCAGTAGATTTAGCTCAAAGCATCAGGATTTACTGACCTCTTCAAATTTGTACTAAGTCACCAAACAATTCAAAGAAATTTCCCTGTTCTGCCTTCTTCTCTCCAGAAGGAGTCAGGTTGTTGGCCACTGATTGTATTTGGTATTTAAAAGGCCAAGCCTTACATTGGTAGCTCAATACATCTAAAATAAAAACATGGGTTTGGGGGTAACTTTTGTTGTTAGGGGGTGGAGGAGGTCAAGCTAACAAAAGCTTGTTTTTGGCATTCCATGTCTTAGCTAAAGATTATGTAGAGGTAAATATCAGTAGTAGATTCCTGTTGAAATGAGTTATCTGTTCTTTTAAAGTCTCTAAACAGCCACCAAAGAAAAGGAAGGTTAAACCTTAATCTATTTACTAGGCTATTGTTCATAGGTGTCAATGATGCCAATAAAAAAATATTGTCTTGTTATGTCTAAGTGCATTTAAGCAATGAGTGTTTCTTGAGCCATACTTTGAAACATAAAATACTTTAAATGTTGATTGATGTTATATCAAACTATTTCACTATTAGATTAATATTATTATTTTGAATCAAATTGAATAAAAAGTTAGTGTGTTCAGATTCTTCTAAGTTTAGCTTCTTTCTTTCTGTTTGCATTCTCTCCACCCCAAGTTCAGTCTTGGTGTACTTCTTGACCTGAAAAATTTCCATTGAAATTTCTATAAAGTCATTATTATCCATAGCAACAGAAGTGAAAATACAGAGTGCTATGAATATTGTAAACTCAGAAGAAAAAAAACTATTAGGGATAACAGATTTTAGAATAATGCAGTTTGTACCCTAGTAGCAGACTGCCTTAATCCTGTTGTCTCTGCAGGTACTTGAGACCTCCAGTCCCTATGGTTTTAGGCAAGCAAGGTTAGCCCTGATTCTTTGGTATACTATAGCTCTAAATAATGGTTTAAAAAAGTAAAATAGTCTCTTTCTGTCACTTTCTTCCTAGGAATAACACGCAGAACACAGTTTAAGTGTTGTTTCTTTTTTATTGAAAGTTGCAATGCTGAGGGATTCGGAGAAAGCGGCTCTGAAGGAGTTAAATGTAGTGGCAGGTAAGAGGAAAGCTGCTTGGTACATTTATAATATAAGTTGCATTACATACAGAATCACATTTGATTTCAGAAGTGGGTAATGACAAGGAGAGATATTGTCTGGAAGATGTCTTTTGGGGGTAGTTGAAGGGGGACAGCTTGCAAACTTTCACTTTTCTCCTTCCCCTCCTCCTCCCACTTCTAGCTCTGGTTTATTTTGTTTTGATGGTTATTGAGCAGTATTTCTAGAATCACTTTGTGGAGGGTGGGCACGGTTCCTTTCTGGGGATGAACATCCTCTTTTCGGAGGACAGAAGATAAGTTGCAAAATTGTGATTTCTCTCTGCTTTGTCTGTGGTAAAGCACTTCTTAAGAGTGCCTGAAGGCTCACACAAATGAAGCCTAAGGCTGGATCTCACTTTGAACCAAGAGACAAGCTTCCAGTCTTCAGATCAAGGTAGAGTTAAACTAGTTGTTGACCCAGAGGTCAGGCCAGCTTTATCAGTGCACCCTCCAGAGACTGGAACCGGGCTATGGCTCAACCCTCATTTCTGTGGATCTGTCTCATTTCTTCCCCAAACTTTCTTCCCTGCCTTGCTTTATCCTTTGCTGGTTCAATTTTTTTTTCTCTCTCTCTTTCTCTCTCTGATCTCCTTCATCTTAGGGACATGCCCGTGACTTGTTGAAATTGGACTATCAACAAAAATATTTTATGCTAGAAGCTTAATTTAAGCCAATGTGATGAGTTACTCTCCCTTATCAACTGATATTAGAAAAAGTTCTTGGATGGTTTTGCCTTCCTTCAACTTTATTCTTACCCCAATCTTGGTATAACTTCCCAACTGGGCTTCCCTTGGGAAGAGAATGCTGAAATTAAAAATTAAAGACAAGCAGGTGATGAGACTGTACTCCTGAGTGGGCAGATCGATAATTCTGCCATCAACATTTTCCTCTCCCTGCGGATTTTTGGTGAGATTACTGAATGGAACGTTACAGAAGTCCTGTGGAGGAATTTCTTTGAATTAAATATTTTATTTTGTAGGATTAGCTCAAAGGTCAGATGCTCTTTTAGGTTGGTAAATTAAGGCAGAAAATTTAGAGGAACAAAATTGTAGATGTGATTATTCTCTGGTTGCCTAAGGTGTTGGAGATAGATATTATAATGAAAGAAGTTCTACATTTTGCTCAATTTTTCATATGAATAGCCTCAAAGAGGGGTTAATTTGATGTAGGTATTTTGAAGAAACTGGGGTTTTTATATTCCTGCTGCTTTTTATGCTTCTGTCCAGACAGGCATTATTTCTCCCGGCACCCGTAAGAAAAACTCAGGTATGATCAACGCTTTCTTTTTTAAAAAATATGATTTCCACAGTTGCCTGCTTTTCTTTATTTAAAAAGTAACCCAGCAGATTAATTCTATCACTGTATCTAGAAAAAACAAAATTGTGTTAAGTAAGGAATGAGAAGGAGTGAGGTGTAGAGTAATGGTGTACTCATTTTTGAGTTAGGACTGTCTCTGGGTGGCATCTTTTGAGGACTTTGCTTGTTATACAATTGTTGCTGTTGTTTAAAAATAAGATTCAGAATTTGCTTGCGCCCTATTTGTTTCCTGCTTCCGGATTAAAGGAAAGCCGGTAATTCCTTGCTATCCTGGGCTTCGGCGGCTGCGGTTTAAGGGGATGCGCGTCAGTGGCCATCTCTTTAAGTTCACTGCATTCCCGGTGCGCAGAAGTGTTGATTTGCTATAGCGTGGGGGAGGGGAGGAAATCTATTTTCTTTGGTCCCTGGGCGCGTGTTTAATTTAATTTAATTTTCTGCAGAGTCTCCTGGCGGTGAGGAAGCAGCCTTATACACTTAGCTTTGGTTCCTAAGGACTGTCGGGGCTTCCAGAGCTCTAGGGACAGCGAGGAGAGCCTGGGGTGATTGAGAGCCAGTAATAAAGCGCCCGCTCAAAGCTGCCGCTTTTCACTGCTGTTCTAAAGCCATTCTTTCAAGCCCATCTAGGGGGGCTTCCTTTAAGCCCACTCCCTAACTTTGCTTCTCAGGCAAGCACTTCTTGCTGCGCGGGAGGGAACGGCGGAGGCGCCCTCTGCTTTCCTTGCAGGGCTCTTAGCTGAGGTCTGGGCTACCTAAAGTTTTCCTCATTCTCTTTTTCTGTGAACTCAGGGGGAGGTTTTGAACCCGGGAGAATTTCCCAGCCTTTCTGAACTCTACCTCCCCTTTCCTCCTCGCTCCTTGACGAGCCGGCTGCTCTCAGAAAGACCCCCTGAGATCCCCCGGAAAGGGCTTGGATCCGGCGAGCTACATCGTCCACTCCGGCGTTGCAGCGAAGGGTGGGGCCGCAGTCTGGGATCTCCCCGCGAGCCCCAGCCTCCGCCCGCTGTCCCCCGGGTGCTGCAGGCCGGAGCCGCCGGCGTAGCGCCGTTGCACACAAAGGCGTAGCGGGCGCCTCCGCTGGCTGCACGGACAACGAGCGCCACCAAGCGCCCCGGGCTCGCTCTGCAGCGCGCCGAGCGCCTGACTTGCCGTCCCGACTCCGCCGGCGCTTCCCGGAGCCTCTGGCCTTGCACGAACCGACCGTGGGAATCGCGGCGGTGAGACTCCCCGGAGCTCACCTCCCTGATCTCTAAAGGCGCTCGGGTCAGAGCGGGGTGGGGAATTGCCTTTCCTTTCCTTGCTTTCCAAATTCTCAGCATCCGCGAGCTCCTGGACCTCGCGGCCTTTCTGTCCCACCCCATCCCGGGGTGGCACGCCCTGCGCTGCGTCCTGCCAGTGCCACCAGGGCCTTCCGCGGCAAGGACGGGCCCGGGTCGTTCTAACCAGACTTGTTTGGATTTCTCTTAGCGACGTCTGCCTGACCTTCTTCACCTTCAGTGTTCTTTTCTTGGCCAAACTGCGGTACTCACTCGCACCCGCCCCCATCCCTCGCCGAGTTCTACAAAGTGCAGCATCCTCCTTCCTTGGGAAGTTTTAGTCTTGTCATTTTATTATTGGTTTGCCAGGCTCAAATCAAGGAACTCCGCACCTTTACCCATAATGTTACCATAAAGGAAGCAAAACCATGTCTGATTGGCTGTGGCAAAACAAAACAAAACAAAATGCCCTTTTTAATTTCGGGAGTCAAAGAACTCCTAGTATAGCCACCTCACTGACTACTTAGGGGGAACATTAGATAGATAGATAGATAGATAGATAGATAGATGATAGATAGATAGATAGATAGATAGATGATAGATGATAGATATAGAAATAGTTATAGCTATAGATTTAAAAATAGATCTATTGAAAGAGAGGGGGGAGAGAGAGAGAGAATCATTGTACCTGTTGAACAATACTCAACTTTTCTTTACCACTTTGCACCTAAAACCTAACAACTTCTCTCAGGATTTCTTCTCCCTCTTTGCCTCTTGACCCTTTGGGCAGCTAGATATTTGGGGAGTACTAGCAACATCCTCCAGGCCCTATATTTTGGTGACAACTGAAGGAAAGGAAGGACAAGAGCACCCTTTAAAGGGCTTTATTTGGAGAATGTACCTGCAGCTCCATGAGCAGCCTGAGGAAAAGAGCCTGCTCCTGGTAAACCTTTTACCGCTCCTCTCTTAGGCGCTTCTAGGGCTTGGACCCTCGTCTTGGAAGTTCATCCTACAGGTTTGGATCCATGTAGGCTGGAGGTATGCCAAGGATTAAACTTGGCACTTATCGATGGTTATGCATGCGCCATTTCTATGCATTTAAGGCACCCTGTGATGCTGCTGCTCCATAAACATCTTCCTCATCGCTTATATCCAGGGAGTTCTCAGAGCAGCACACCTGCGCATGATCTGGCTCCAGCCTCCTAGCGCCTGTGGTTAAATCCACCAACTCAGTTAACCAGTATCTCCGTAGCGGGTAAAGCAGGGGAAGACCTATCAGGTCTGCAGAGAGGGCCTCGAGTACCAAGCCCCTACAGCCTCCGATATAGAAGCATTCTGGCCGCCAGAAGCTCCAGGATATACTTGACGCGACCACCTCTGGAGCTGCCACTACCCTCCTCCCTCAAACTAGCCGGTGACTCGAGCCCATGTTCCCACCCCTCTCTCCGGGGTCCGGAAAGCCAGGAAGCGCTGGAATGCTTCGTTCTCTCACCCTATTGTGCCTAGGTGTTGCAAACCACTGGAGGACAGAGCTTTGCGCTTTGATCTCATGTCCCAGTCATTCTTTAGCACAGAGGGGTGAGTTTAAATTAAATTTCTTTCTTTACTGATAAGTTCTAATGGGCCTCAGAAGGTGAATAATTATGCAGTAACATTTCATGGGTTGTTGGAGTGGGAATTCCCACTGCGCTGTCACCAGGAACAGAACTTCCCGGTTTGCTCAATGCTAAATGAAGCTTCTCAAGTAAGCTACAAGTGTCTTTCAGATCTCGGGGCAAATGATAGCCCTTCCCTGCTCTCACCTTTCTTGCGCCTACAAAGCAGTTTGTCCTCACATTTTTCCATGTAAATTTATTTGTGATTTAAAAATACTTAAAAAAAAATCTCTACTAAAGATCTTATATTTTAAGGTTAGAAAATATTTACCTTGATGATTAAATATGTGTTCCTATTAAGACAAAGTTCACACTGATGAAAGCTGGGACCACATTTTCCAGGAAAGAGGGCAGATGAGCCACCTGGGACTTGTCTCCGAATATCTGAACTTAGTTTTGCCATTTCTCTTCACTTATTTTAGTGAATTAGGCTTTTTTTCCCCTTGAATCCTGAGAAAAAGGGTTAAACTTGGAGCTGCCCCAATCAGTGTTCTGAACCTATCTAGTTTGCAAGTTCAGAAATGGACTTTTCATGGGGGGGGGGGCGGGGGTAGGTTTAAAAAAAAACAAAACACCTTCACTACTTTATTCAAAATAGTCATCTACCTATTAGAAAATGTGAACTTAATTTTTAAGATTTTAGTTTTTAATTCCCCCTCAAGATATTGAGAAACAACATCAATGGTTTGAATATTTAAATGGATGATAGCATTTGATACTCAGAAGGAAATCAGACTCAAACTAAATCAAAGAAATCTAAATTTGTAATTTAAAAGCACAATGGAACTCTTTATTGTTTTGTTTTTTAAAGAAAATCCTTTCTACCCCATTCACATCAGTGTTTCATTGCATCGCATTTTCCGTGTTTACCTTTCTTCCCTTTAAATTTCTTTCTTTAAATGAATTAAGCTCCCACAAGCTTTAAGATTTCTAAATCAACACATAGAAATTGGAGCCTGCTTATCAAGTTTTCACTTTTCTTTTGGCAACTAATTTGAAAGGGCCCAAACAATGAGTTGATTTACATTATGCTCATTTCACTCTGTACTCTATGTGAATGTTGAAAAAAACCTCAATAATTCACCTAGGGTTATCTTTACGTCTTTGAGGGAACTGATCCTTCCAGCTTTAAGTTTTAGCCACTCCATTTTAAGCAATGAAATAGAAGAAAGAAAGTAGATGTTTTTCCCCCCTAGAGTTCAGATGATTGTGTAGTTCAGTTGAAAGTAAAGGATTTGTACTGTGCAATTTTGCACCCAATTTAATGTCCCTAATTATGCAGGTACCCTATCATCAGGTTTCCTATCATTTCAGGAAGTTTTGTGCTCATTCTTCTACACTGATCAATGCTTCATTTCTCTCCTACATACCTATCCCTTATTTTGGCTTTTTTTTTTTCCCCTTTCAATTTAACAAAGAATGGCCTTTGTAAGGGAGGGAGAACCTGGTGGCAGGTGGAAATGTATGTAAATGATATTCACATTGATTTAGTAATGTTTTAAAAATATTATGTTATAAAAATGCTCTTAAATAGAATTTGTCTATAGATATATAAAGTTTCTATTTAAAAAATAAAGTTTCTATTTTGGGGAAAATAATCCTTTTAATAACATTAAATTGTATCTCTCCCACTTTAATAAGGTTCTTGTAGGTAACAATTCAGTAGCTTTTGTACTGTGAGGAAAATTAAATTTGCTCTTTCTTCTAATAAATAACTATTTGGCTTAAAGCTGCAGTAGTTAAGTTTGAGTAAGGTACACATATATTTTATATCCTATGCCTTCAATAGTGACATATTTTAGCTCATTATCATAATTGAATGTTGTGATAGTAATGAACAGAGAGCAGTAAAATAACCTTGTAAATATTTTGGCAACAGAACATCATATATTCTTCAGTTGCATATACTTTGTAGAAAGCATATGATATAATTTGTTTAGTATATGATATAATTATTAAATGTGAACATACTTTGCTTAGTGATATGTTTACTTGAGTGTTTTAGTATGTATATCTAGGAAAATCAGAATCAGTGAAGTGTTCCGTTCTTAAAATTCCACCTGTTGTTTTGCAGAGAAAATTTTAGTTTCATAGGAGGAGTGTAATGGTGGCCCCTTTTGCAAAGAAATGGTATTTATATCTGTGAAGTTGTTTTGGAACTCCTCATATTATTTCATAGTCCTAAAGCAGTGGCATGGTTCTTTTTATTTCATTTATTAAACTTTCCATTTTGAAATAATTTTAGATTTATAGAAAAATTATAAAAATAGTACTGTGAGTTCTGGTAGTTTTCCCTATTGTTATCATTTTACATTACTATGGTATATTTGTCAAACCTAAGAAATCGATATTGGTATATAATTTTTTTAAAAATAAAGAATGAAAGTCAACAGATGTTTCAGGGCACATCAGTCTGGCAGATTGTGGTTTAGAAAAATGCTGACCTCTTTTTGGTCAGTTTGCCTATGCAGATGCTATGTAAGAGTAAGGTACATAGAAAGCTATTCCTCAGGGATATGCCTTTAAAGTATAGTTTCTTAGAATGAAAGTTTTTATGTCTTTCATGGTTAATTAAGATATAAGAAAACACAACTAGCTCAGTTTTTTTTTTTCATGTATGGAAGCATCAGATTAAATTTTGAATGTTTGACAGTTTTACTTCAGATTATCAAAAATTTATTCTTAGCAGTGTTTTATTTGTAGCCTAGACCTATTTTTTATTCTACAGTTTAGAATGATTTATTTACTCATTATTATTGTCCTTAATGTAGTAACTACAAAATACAAGTAATCTAATGATTCTATTTATTCCCACAATATTTTTCACGTTAAATTTTAGGGTTATTTTTGCTAAGGAACTAGTTTGTCATAGTATAGAAAGCTTTAAAACCTAATGGTTGTCTTTTTTCTTTTTTAAAACACAGATAAATGTATCTCCTACAGGAGCAATACATTTGCATGGGTTTTTGTCCTAAGTAAGATTATAAGGAGTTTCATTAAAAAAAAAAAAAGGAAAGTATTCTTTATTTAGAATGTATTTTTACTATACCTGGGGGTGCCAGATGAAATACGGGATACACAGTGAAATGTGAATTTTAGATAACAAATAATTTTTTAGTAGTCATATGCTCCATGCAATATTTGCAACACACTTATACTAAACATGATTTGTTGTTTTTTTGAAATTCAATTTAACTGGATGTCCTGATTTTTCATCTTTTCAAATGAAATGTATGTATCCATAAAGACAAAGCTAAAAAAAAAGACAATATAAAAAACAAAATAACTTGCGCCTATTCATGGAAATGCTAAGAACAAAATGAAATTAGGATTTACTTGTTACCTGCAGGGTGAAATTATAAAATCGATTTTCCTATTGCTCTTTTGTGTTTCTTATTTTTTAACTCATTTGGCTTCATTCTGAGTTATTCTTACACATTTAGAATACTATTACTATCCTGCGTTCTAAGATACTGTATTTAGCTAGCTTTCGAGAAAGTATTATTATGCTGATGTTTGCTGGTCATTATCTCCACACTTATTTGTAATATTAATACTACAAAAAAGGGGTTATCTTTAAAAATCCTAATTTCTACTCATTAGATCCTTGCAGTTGAGACCCTGTACTGAAGTTTTGCTCATGTAAGTTCTATTCCCTAGGTACTTTACGCCCATGTCCTGGTTTAACTCTGATTTAATTAAACTGCACAAACATGGACACCTATTATTTCTAGAAGTCATCTATAAGTCGTAGCAGCAATACTGTATATCAAATTCCCTTGCTAAGTATTCCATAAATTATAACTAAAGAATCAGAAGTTAAAGTTCTCTATCCTGGGAGGGTTTGTATTTCCTTCTGTGGAAGCATTGCTATAGGAAATAGAGGTAATATCCACGAATCTGTTCATGACATTTTCTCTTAATATAATAGTTTTCTTTCTTGTGGTTCAATTTTGCCATTAATTTTCCTAACAATTCCTTGTCTTTTGATAATTTTTTTATGATTATCCCCAGAAATGATGGCTAAAATTCTGTGTAGATTATATATAATAAAGGCTAATAAGGGGTGAGGAAGAGAACGATCCTGGCAACTAAGGTTTATCTATCTTGCCTTCACACAGCTCAGAAAGTAAAAACAATATTAACAGGCCATGTATAGCAATCAGATAAATCATTAAAAACAATATATATAGTCTTTTATCTATAAACAGGAAATTTATCAAGGACCCAGAGCTTAAAAAGTAGCCGCCTCTTAGATTCTGCTTTCACTAGGCAGCACAGTTATTACTTGTGAGGGTTCAGAGAAACTGTTAAGTGGGAAGTTTAGGAGAACTTATTTTGGAGGCTGCCTTGATGAGCATACCTTGGAAAATTAAATTGTTAGTAGGTTCCTACAAACCGTTCTACTTTTTTGTCCTTCTTCATTTTGTTTTATAAAGCCAATTCATTTTTTAAAATATAAAATATTTTAAAAAATATGATTACCTAATCTCTGAGTTCTAAGAGACGCAGTCACCAGCAAGTGCAAATTTGTCAAATCATATTACCTGCATTCTAATTCACATACTTTCCATTTCAATGAAATTTTTAAAATTCATTTCTTTGGAGACAGTTAGATGCTCACTGAAGATATTCGAGAAAGCACAAGAAATTGTGAAGCAGAGGAAACAAATAACCTTAACCCTACTTCTGAGATGTAACAATTGTCTTTTTTTATAATCTTTTTTCCTATGTGATTTTTTTTCTTACATATGTGTACCTTGCTTTTTTCCCTGCTAATATTAAAATAAATTTCCCTCACTATTAAAAATTTTGTGCAAACATAATTTTAAATGGTAGTAAAATACTGTATGGGTCGCATATATCAAAATTTTACCTGCTTCCCTAATACTGGGCATTTAGTTGTTTCCAAATGATTGAACATCCTTATGCACATTTTGTTCTAATTTCTGATTATTTCCTTAGGATACTAGAGGAGAAAGGAATTATTGAGGAATAAAAACATTTTAAAGGCTTTGGATAGAGGGATACCTGGCCAGCTCAGTTGGAAGAACATACAACTCTTGATCTGGGGGTTGTGAGTTCAAGCCCCACCCAAATGTAGCAATTACATACATAAATACATACATACATAAAAAAAAAATAAAGGTTCTAGATAGAGATTACCAGATTATTGTCCTGGAAGTATGTAGCAGTTTATACTCCAGGAAACGGGGGTTGAAAGAATCAGCCTTGAATGCACTGAATTTTTAAACTTTGTTCAATTAATAAGGAAGAGGGGTGCCTGGGTGGTGCAGCGGTTAAGCGTCTGCCTTCGGCTCAGGGCGTGATCCCAGCGTTGTGGGATTGAGCCCCACATCAGGCTCTTCCGCTGTGAGCCTGCTTCTTCCTCTCCCACTCCCCCTGCTTGTGTTCCCTCTCTCACTGGCTATCTCTATCTCTGTCAAATAAATAAATAAAATCTTAAAAAAAAAGAATTATAAAAAAATTAATAAGGAAGAAATAAATTTTATCATTGCTTTAATTTGCAAATTTTAGATTCCTAAACTTTTTTCCATGTGTTTATTTGCTATTTTAATTTCCTTTGTTATGAATTATCCTTCTTTTTTTTAAATTTTTTTTATTTTTTAAAGATTTTATTTATTTATGTGACAGAGAGACAGCCAGCGAGAGAGGGAACACAGCAGGGGGAGTGGGAGAGGAAGAAGCAGGCTCATAGCGGAAGAGCCTGATGTGGGACTCGATCCTGGATCACCAGGATCACGCCCTGAGCCGAAGGCAGACGCTTTAACGACTGCGCTACCCAGGCGCCCCTGAATTATCCTTCTATCTTTATACCCTTTTTTGTTTATTTTAAAGATTTTTGAGAGAGAGAAAGCACAAATGGGGGAAGGGGCAGAGGGAGAAGGAGAGGGACAAGCAGACTCTCCACTGAACATGGAACCCCACCTGGGGCTCCATCCCAGGACCTTGAGGTTGTGCAGAAGTCAGCCCCTTAACTGACTGAGCCACCCACGCACCCCCCCACGATTATACCCCTTTTTGAATGAGAGTCCACTTGACTGCAAAATGGGGCAGATGGTCTGGGCCAACGGAGAACATTCTGGGGGAAAAAGTGCTGGCTCTGGAAGCAGAAAGTCTCTTCAAGACTTCATACCATACAGTTTACTTAAACTAGGATTTGAAAATTGGTTTTCTTTTATTAGTACTAGATTAACAACAGGAAGTGGCAGAATGGAACCTTATTTATGCTATCATTTTACAGAAGAATTTTGGGAAAACAACCAGTTCTATTTCCCAACTACGAATGGACATTGGTTTGCACTGTCACGTGGTACAAAAATATAGTTTCAGTTGAACATGTTAGTTAGCTATAACTGGTTGAAAAGTAAAAACAGATTCAATCAATAAGTTTATAGTAGAGGGGCGCCTGGGTGGCTTAGTTGCTTACATGGCTGACTCTTGATTTCAGCACAGGTCATGATCTCAGAGTGGCAAATGGAGCCCTGCCTCAGTTGGGCTCCATGCTCAGTGGGGAGTCTGCTGGAGATTCTTTCTCTCCGCTTCCCCTGCCCCTTCCCTCTGCTTGTGTGCACTCTCTCTCTCTCTAAATAAATAAAATCTTCAAAAAAATAAGTTTATAGGATAACCAAAAAAATAGCTTAAGATTTTCATAGTTTATTAATTGAATTAGCCAGATGTTTTGGCCTCTGGATGCATGAAGCCAAAGAACTGACCTTTAAAGAGAGTTCCCTCATTCATGGTCATCATAGATAACCCTGATTCGAATGAGCTGTGATAGCTAGACAAAAAGATCTTTTTAAAAATTTTAATACTTTATGGACATTGGAGAAATAGTGTCCAAGATTAAAGTCTGTTTTACTCAATTACTTATTAATTCTAAGTTTTTAAAGTTTCTTACATAATTCTAAATGAGAGTTATTCTTTAGAAAGCTTGAAGTTTGGGGCGCCTGGGTGGCTCAGTCGTTAAGCGTCTGCCTTTGGCTCAGGGCGTGATCCCGGCGTTCTGGGATCGAGCCCTGCATCAGGCTCCTCCGCTGGTAGCCTGCTTCTTCCTCTCCCACTCCCCCTGCTTGTGTTCCCTCTCTTGCTGGCTGTCTCTCTGTCAAATAAATAAATAAAATCTTAAAAAAAAAAAAGAAAGAAAGCTTGAAGTTTCATAATACGTAGGTGACATGTACATTCACACTTGAAAGAAATGCTTAAATACAACCACTAACAAGTCTTTGACTCTTGAGGCACCTGGCTGGCTCAGTTGGTAGAGCATATGACTTGATCTCAACGATGTGAGTTCAAGCCTTATGCTGGGTGTAGAGATTACTTAAAAATAAAATCTTAAGAAAAAATAGTCTTAAACTCTTGAGTTCTTGGAGGAGGAAAGAAGAAGACGGTGAGTAGGTTGAACATACATCGTATCTCTAATACAGCTTCAACTTATAGTACAGATAACAGTATGTTATAGTGATATTTTAAATGATATATTTGCTTTTGTTCAAAAATTTAAAAAGTCAAATCAACAAATACTAAATGCCTACTTTGTGTTCTACTAGAACTTTGGGTTAAAAATAAGCTTTGAGCATGATCATGAATCATAGCCATAATTTGAGAACTTACTTATAATTGTAAAACAAAAGTAAAATATTCCTTGAGTTCTTTCTTTAAGGGAAAAATTATGATTTGAAAAAAAAAATCACCCCCTCACCCTGCCCTTATGACTCTAAAATTAACTATTTAAAAATTTAACAATATGTAGGCATTATAGAAAATGCTCAACGTGTATTAAAATAACTTAAACCTTGGTGTGTGAGTATATATGTATTTACCAGGAATTAAGCCCAATGTATTTGCATCTCAAATTGTTATGTGGGGACAGAGATTAATTTAGTTCGTTCTCTAATACAGTTTTTTTTTTTTTAAGATTATTTATTTATTTATCTGACAGAGAGAGAGACAGCAAGAGAGTGAACACAAGCAGGGGGAGTGGGAGAGGAAGAAGCAGGCCTCCCGCTGAGCCCAATGTGGGGTTGGATCCCAGGACCCTGGGAGCCAAAGGCAGATGCCTAAGGAGTGAGCTACCCAGGTGCTCCTGTCCTCCAAATAGTTACTTGATTATTAAGTAGATTTAAATATTCTGCTGTGTATAACAAACTAAGGGAGCTCACTGATGGTGCTGAATCAATTTAGAAAAGTAATAGCTCTTTCTTTTAACTATATACAGAAATTTCCAAACACACTAAAAAGAGACCAAAACGATGAGGACAAGAGAGTGTGCCTTTTTAAAACTGTAGTGCAATAGAGAAAGTAAGTTAACACTTACCGGACTCATTTAATTGTTCTCTCTATGCTCAAGCTTATAACTTTTATTCATGAATTCTATATATAAAAAGACTGGGGTTTTTTGGTCTGGAACAATGTTTTTCAACTTTTTTGTTGGTTGTTGTTTTTTGGTTAACTCCTTTGAGACTCTGATGTAGGCTATGGATCTTATCTTAAAAATATGCTCATCATACTTCTCTGATGCCTATAAATGGACCTTAAATTTAGAGTTAGAGGTATACTCTGACATCCTTAGTTTGTATGCTCTACTAAAATGTTACACATTTTAGGAAGAATTTCACTTGAGTAAATTAAAGAAAGTGTCTTTTATCTTTGGTTCTGTCATCAAGATTGATAAAAATTAACATGAAGAAAGGAGAAGGGTTGGGGGTTGGGGCGCCTGGGTGGCTCAGTCAGTGAAGCGTCTCCCTTTGGCTCAGGTCACGATGCGTGGCCCTGGGATTGCCCTGGGACTGAGTCCTGCATGGGGCTCCCTGCCCGGCAGGGAGCCTACTTCTCCCTCTTCCTCTGCCCCTCCCCCCTGCTCGTGTGCACTGTCAAATAAATAAATAAAATCTAAAAAAAAAAAAAGGAAGTGTTAACTGTTGCCTATCAGAATGTGGAGTTTCCATTTTACAATGTGAAGGTTCCAATTTTAACAAAGGAGCAACTTGAAATACATAAGAGGTGGGATGTGGTGTTGTCCCTCACGTTTCAGAAGTATACGATCAAAATTTTGTGATGTTTGTACTTCTCATGCTTGTTCTCTATATGCTGCGTTTGTGATATAATTTAGTAGTGAATCTCCAGATGTTTTAATTTTCTCTAAGTTCGTGTCATAAAGCCTGCCAATATGGAAATATATAGATTTTTATAGTTCGTCATTAAATTTAAATTTCAAAACCCCAGTTTTAAAACAATTCATTATTTGAGGCAGTAGTTATTTTAGAATATTTGCAAAGTCATTTGTATGAATAGCAGCCTGAGTATAGTTAAGCAAACCTGACCACTTTTAATGACTCCCCTTAGCCAACACTTTACTCAATGCATAGGTTATTACTTTTTTCAGTTACATTTGTAAATCTGTCTTGGTTTCTGCATGATACAGCTGTCAAGATCTTTTTTTATCTTAACCAAAGAAAGGAATGATGCATCAGCAAGTGGGTTGCAAGTGGAACAAAAGAGTTATGATAAACACCCTGAAAATAAAGATAGCAGGGATGATTCAACAATGAGAGACAATCTTTGTAGATACGAGGGCCTAATCTTCTCATACACTCTGTGTGTGTGTGTGTGTGTGTGTGTGTGTGTGTGTGTGTGTGGTGTGTATGGCGTGTGCAGGGGAAGACTGAAGGGTTGTGGGGAAAATGTGCTATTGCTGGAGCAGCTGTATTTCTAACTCTTCCAGTAATTGGGTTGTGTACAAGAATTTTTCAGAGTGTGGGTGGGCAGAAAAAATCCAGCTTCACATTAGAATGTTAACCAAAGAGGCACCACGTACCTTTGTATTTTTGTAGTGTAAGGAGGAGGCAAATAGCAAGTTTTTCCTATGCAAATAGTCAAAAGTACCTTACCATTTCCAATTCCATCTTAGCAGGATAACGAGCTAGCTGAGTGTGGGCTATGGAATCAGATTTTCTGGGCGGAATCCTCATTCTGTCACTTCATTGGTGTTTGACCTTGGGAAGGTTCCTTAATTACTCTGTGCCTCACTTTCCTTAGTAAAATTTGAATAATAATAGAACGTATCCTAGCGTCGGTAAGCTAATACCTTTAAGGCTCAACCACAGTGCCTGACAGAGGAGTGCTCAATGAATGTGAACTTCTTTTTAGTAGTTTTAGCTTACTTTGTTATTGATCTATTACTGTTACTACTAATAACAGGAGCATTTCATTTTATAATGGAAGACACTTACCTTCTCTTTGTTCTTTTGGAGGTTTTCTCCTTTCTCTATACTTGGGAATCCTGCTGACCTTGCTGTTCTTCTTGATGACTCCACTCTTGCTCCTGCGTTCCTTTGGTGTCCTTGTACAAACCATCTGTGAGAGCCAGGCCTTTTCTTTTTGGCTAATATGTCACTTATTAACCCTTCTCTTCTCAGGGCACTTAGCTCCAGGAAATCAGGGACTAAAGGAATTTATGAAACTAATGTAGGCAAAGGTATAATTCTGCCTGAACTGACGCTGTGGAACTAGGAATTTAATTGAAATTTGTACCTCTTTTTGTAGGTTTTCTGAGGATACGATGGTGGAATATTTTCCCCTTCCATTTCTAAGCTGGTCTCTAAGAGCATATTTCATTTTTTATCATTTGGGTGTTTTCAAATTTTTTTCTTCTTTCTTTAGTTTTTTCTTTTTCTTTCTCACTTTTTTTTTTTTTTTTTTTTTTTTGCTTCACAGTTGTCCAGAATGTTTTGGTAATTTAACAACGTCAAACCTTTTCTAAGAATCTTTTCTTGACTTTCAACTGGGCAGAAAATATTTTAGCCATGTATTATACTACTGTGATGTAGTAAAGTTGGTGATCAAACAAAATACCTCCATTCAATAACAAACTTTACTTGGCTTATAAAGAATAGCATTCCATCATTTATACCTACAGAAACACAGATCAGTTTACTTGACTATTCTTTCCGTCAGTCTAGTAATGGAACAGTAATTGCATTCATTATATTTTTTTACATCTAATGTCTAACTTTTGCTTTTCTGAAATTTCAATAAACTTCTTCTTTAAATAGATCCTCAAGCAGTTAAAAGGAAAAATATTTTAGTATGACTAAACTGAACCTTGATAATTGAGTATAAATCATTAAGAAAACATGCCCAACAAATTTAGTTACATTGGTGATGCCTTTTAACTTATTTCCACAGACACTATAATCAAAGATACTATGCTTTTGTCCAAGAAGAGTGTCTCTTAAAATTTTTTTTTTGCTTGGAATTCTAATATTTCTGTAATTTTGCCCAGGTAAAAAGCATCCAAATCCACAATACCTAGACATGTAAGTAAACACTAAAGGAAAAACAGATCTCATACGTTGGGCTGAATTCAGTGTTCTTCCAGTGGTGTGGACGTACAAAGTATTTTTAGGGTGTGGCTAGTTAATTTTATTAGACCATGTAACTGCTTGGGTCCTCACAATGACCCAATGTACTCCTGTGAGCAATGACTGCACACTCCATTCAGCTAGCCATCTTTCTGAATTAACTGTAGACAAAAGTCCTTGGGGCTGTGATTGAGACTTTAGACTCTGGAGTTAGACAAGGGTATGAATCCTAGAGTCTAAGACTCAACAAGTTACTTACTTTCTTTAAGCTTCTGTTTTCTTCTCTTTAAAGAGAGATAATAATAATAATCAATGCCATTATAGGGGCGCCTGGGTGGCTCAGTCGTTAAGCCTCTGCCTTCGGCTCAGGGCGTGATCCCGGCGTTATGGGATTGAGCCCCACATCAGGCTCCTCTGCTGGAAGCCTGCTTCTTCCTCTCCCACTCCCCCTGCTTGTGTTCCCTCTCTCGCTGGTTGTCTCTCTCCCTGTCAAATAAATAAATAAAAAATCTTAAAAAAAAATAATGCCATTATAAAATTGATATGAGGACTAATGAGATAACTAGTGCTTGTCCCATACCTATGTGAAAAATTTCAAAAAATGATAGCTCATGAGAAGCAGTAGTTTAAAATGGTTTTAGGAAAATTCAAAAGTGCACTGGGTCAAAAGTGTGTGAAAGCTCATATAGTTACAGTATGAAGGATGCTGTTTTTATTTGCTAGTGCATAAAGTTATTTAGTGGAAAGAGAATAAGGTTAAGAAAGTAGAACTTAGTATAAACTTCTATTTAATAAATCTAATCTTAGCATAAGAGGAAATAGCAGCAATAGCAGAATCCAGTAGCAAGAGTAAAGAGAGAAGGACAAACACATTCTAAATCCTGGACTAGCAATGAATATAGGTAGCATGCTGTGATGGAAAAAGCACAGTGCTTGGAGGCAAGATATGTGAGTTTCTGCTCTCTCATCAACACATAATGATGATGTTGGACTGGATGTTTTCAGGGTTTTATTCAAGCTGTTAATGTAAATCTGAAAAATTATATGTGGAACAAATGTTTAAATAGGCTATTTAAATGTTTAAATAGAGAGTTTAAATAGTAGGCTGAGTAATGGCCTCCCAAAAGTGCACACATCCTCATTCCTGGAAACTGTGAATGTCACAGGGGCTACCTTACATGTCAAAAGGGACTAGAATCTTGAGATGGGAACATTATCCTGGATTTTCTATATGTGCCCAACAAAATCACAAGGGACCTTATACGAGAGGAAGGTCAGAGACAGATGTGACAAAGGAAGCTCGAGATCAGAGAGAGGTAGTCCAAAAAACATGGGAAGCTTCTAGAAGTTGGAAAAGAACAAGGGACAGATTTGTCCCCAGAGCCCCAGAGACTGATTTTAGACTTTTGACTCTGGAACCATAAGATAGTAAATCCGTGTTATTTTAACAATAAGTTTATGGTAGTTTGTTATGGCAGCAGTAGGAAACAAGCAATGGAAAAGTAATACAAGCTTTATCAGTGTGGTTTTGCTAAAAGGAGGCAAATTGTGTTACTTGAGGTACTATGTAGAGACATTTGGTGATCTGTGTTTTTTATATATATTATAATTATGGCTTTTAAATGAACTTGTTGGTTTAATTTATTTAATTTTGAAATAATTTTTTTATTTTGTTTTTTTAAAGATTTTATTTATTTGAGCAAGAGGGAGAGCACGATTGGGAGTGGGGAAGGGCAGAGGGAGAGGGTGAAGCAGACTCTCTGCTGAGCAGGGAGCTGGATGTGCGGCTTAATCTCAGGACTCCGAGATCATGACCGGAACCAAAGGCAGACACTTAACTGACTGAGCCACCCAGGCGCCCCAATAATTTGATACTTGACTGTACAATTGCCAAATTCCTTTTCCTTGTGGGCCAAATTTCCCACAAGACGTTTATCTATATTACAACACATTCCCTAGTCTTGAGGACTTCCTGGTCTTAGGAAAACACTGATTTCTGCCAGCCATGATTCATAGCCTAAACTTATGCAGACTGACCTCAATCCAAACCTGGCTAAGCATCCTTGCCCTCTGCTTGTCTTTTACCTTTGGGATTGGATACAGTTACAAGAGATAAGAATGAAGCACTACTTTTGAAAGGGGTGGGGGCAGTACCTGTACATACCTGGCCTAGAAAGTCCTAAATGCAGTGAAGGCAACTGACCAGAGGTCAGGATCCATCAGAATCATCCTCTAAATGTTAGTATGTTACAGTAGCCCTCAGCCCTCACCACATTCTATCCTTTGTATCATCCTTCATTCCTAGGAGAGAGAGCTAGCTGTTCAGTGAGTCTTAAAAAAAACTGAAACACTAACGAGGGTACCCATGGAATACAAACAATTTAGCAAGGGTACAGTATGGCATAGATGCTACTGAAAAGAAAAAACACCATGTCACATCTGTTCTATAACTAACCCAACTGATCCACTTTATATCTTACCACTCCTTAAAATAAGCTATAGTGTGTTTTTATGTTAAGTCAACTTAGTTTTATGTTAAGTCAAATTGGGTCATAGCTAATAACCTGGTTTTTAGCTTACTCAATGTGTTAGTTTAATAGTATATACAGAGAGCTTTGGATATGACCTACTGTATGAAAATGTTTCCCATTAGTGTCCACCTATGTATTCATCGTTTCAATTCTGAGCTCTTATTCCAAAAGGTTTGTGAGGTGGAATCATTGGTTGATTAGAAAGTTCACTCATAAGAACAAGTCAAGGGAAGACACTGGGAGAACTTAAAGTGAAAGAATGAGGATAGAGTCATTGGGAGACAGTTTTCAAGCCTTTATTAATTTTTCTACCATTAATAATAATTACCAAATTATTTCAAAATTAAATAAATTAAACCAACTCATGTACCATAATAAAAGACTAAAATTAAGTAAAGTTAACTAAATTAAAATTAAAATTATCATATGAATGGAAATAAAATGTTTTTATGGACTTACACTAGCTTAGAATAGAAGTAAACTATCTAGTGGGTCACCAATGACTGAAAATACTCATGACAAGATGGCATGATGTGGTTGTCGAAGCAAAAACAATTTGCAGCCCACCAGGTCATCTTTTCAGTAAATGTGTGTGCCTCATTTTAGTATCAGTAATGCATACCTGTTTTGAAAGCTGTCTTCAAGAACTGAATCACCTAGCGTTTATTGTATCTAAGGCACTGTAAGAAGATAATGCATCTTAAATTTGCTGATTTGGTGCCCTGAATAATGTGGCATTCATTACTCAAAGACCTTAAATAAATGTCAAGTTGTGAACTACAAACCTAAACATATTATTATTTAATAATTAATTTATAAGGACTTTAATGAGTGATTTAAAATTTAAAAATTAGATTTGAATCTGCTGAAGTACCTTTTCTTTATTTTTTTAAAGATAAATTCTCAATCCCTAATTTAGCTTCTTTTTGTTATAGAACACCTGCTTTAAAATATAGGGATTAAATAGACTTATAAAATTGATAATGTATGTGTACATGATCATTCATTTTGAAAAAATTATTACAAGTGTCCCCAAAATCCTGAGCTCATCAAAGTAAAAAATTCTATAGCTGATTGGAATAATTTTGGGGACAAGGTGCTTTGAGTCCTTTAAAAGTAGTGTTTTAATTAAAATGATATATTTTAAAATCATTTAAAGAACAATACAGCAATTTTATACTTTTAAATTGTGTCAGTCCCCAAAAGCAGCTGATCTCTACTTACTTTCCACCTTTAATAGCTGATTACCCCACAGATCCTTATAAACTGTCTGGGACACCAATTCTTAGCATGGTTGCTGGTTCTGGTGAGGGAAGAGACTTTGAGAGAATGATGCCTATGGAGTGTCCTTTAAAATCCTTTGTAATAAAACATGAATAAAAATTAGGTGGGGCTATTAATTAGATAGGAAGGTGTTTTATTGACATCTGTAGGTATGACCATGGGATTGGTGTTGACAGGTTATAGGGGAAAGTAGGCATTGCATGTACAAGCATACCTTGGAGATATTGCAAATTTCATTCCAGATCACTGCAATAAAGCAAATGTCACAATAAAGTGAGTCAAATGAATTTTTTGGTTTCCCAGCACATATAAAAGTTATGTTAACACTACAATGTAGTCTATTAAATGTGCAATGGCATTATTTTTTAAAAAGCCCCACAATGTACATCCTTAATTTAAAAAATACTTTATTCCTAAAAAATGCTAGCCATCATTTGAGCTTTCAGCAAGGCATAATCTCTTTGCTGGCGGAGGGTTCTGCCTGGATGATGATGGCTGCTGACCGATCAGCCTGTGGTTGATGAAGTTGCGGTGGCTATGGCAATTTCTTAGAGTAAGACAATAGTGAAGTTTGCTGATTCAATGGACATTTCCTTTCATGAACAATTTCTCTGTAGCATGTGATGCTGTTTGATAGCATTTTACCCACAGAACTTCTTTCAAAATCGGAGTCAATCCTCTCAAATGCTGCAGTTTTATCAACAAAGTTTATGCAATATTTTAAAACCTTTCTTGTCATTTCAACAATCGTAGATTCCATCTCAAGAAACCGCTTTCTTTTCTTATCCATTTGAAGCAATTTCTCATCCATTCAAGTTTTATCATAAGATTGCAGCCATTCAGTCCCATCTTCAGGCTCCACATCTAGTTCTAGTTCTCTTGCTGTTTCCACCATATCTGCAGTTACTTCCTCCACTGAAGTCTTGAACCCCTCCACACAATGCATGAGGGCTGGAATCGACTTTTTCCAAACCCCTGTTCATGTTGATATTTTGACCTGTTCCCATGTATCACAAATGTTCTTAATAGAATCTAGAATGGTGAGTCCTTTTCAGAAGATTTTCCATTCACTTTGACCAGAATTATCAGAGGAAGCACTATGTATGGCAGCTACAGCCTTATGAAATGTATTTCTTAAATAATAAGACTTGAAAGTTGAAATTACTCCTTGCTCCATGGGGCTGCAGAATAGATGCTTTGTTAACAAACATGAAAACAACATTTATCTTATTGTACATCTCCATCAGAGCCCTTGGGTGACTAGGTGCATTGTCAGTGAGTGGTAATATTTTGAAAGAATTTTTTTTTCCCTAGCAGTAGGTCTCAACAGTGGGCTTAAAATATTCAGTAAACCATATTGTAGCCAGATGTTCTTGTCATCTAGGCTTTGTTATTCCACTTATGGAGCACAGGCAGAGTAGATTTGGCATAATTCTTATGGATCCTAGGATTTTCAAAATGGCAAATGAGCACTAACTTCAAGTCACCCATTAGCTTCGTTAGCCTCTAACAAGAGTCAGTCTGTGAAGCCAGCCTGTGAAGCCAGGCATTGACTTCTCTCTAGTCATGAAAGTCCTATATGGCGTGTTCTCCCAATATAAGGCCGTTTCATTTATATTAGAAATCTGTTGTTTAGTAGATACCTTCATTAATTATCTGAGCTAGAGCTTCTGGATAACTTGCTGTACATTCTATATTAGCCCTGCTGTTTCACCTTGCATTTTTTTCTCTTTTTTTTGAGAGAGAAAGAGAGAGAGAGAGCGCGTGCGAGAGAGAGAGAGAGAGAGAGAGAGAGAGAGAGAGGGAGAGAGAGAGGAGGGAGCAGGGAAAGGGCAGAGGGATAGCGAGAGAGAGAGTATCTTAAGCAGGCTCCATGCTCAGCATGGAGCCCAGTACAGGGCTTAATGTCAGGACCCTGAGATCATGACCTGAGCCAAAATCAAAATCAGACACTTAACCAACTGAGCCATCCAGTGACCCCTCACCTTGCAGTTTTGTGTTATAGAGAAAATCTTTTCTTTAAAGATTTTATTTATTTATTTGACAGAGAGAGAGACAGCCAGCTAGAGAGGGAACACAGTCAGGGGGAGTGGGAGAGGAAGAAGCAGGCTATCAGCGAAGGAGCCTGATGTGGGGCTCGATCCCAGAACGCCAGGATCACGCCCTGAGCCGAAGGCAGACGCTTAACGACTGAGCCACCCAGGTGCCCCCAAGATGGCCTCTTTTCTTAAGCCTCATGAACCAACAACCTCTGCTAGTTTCCAACTTCTTCTGCAGCTTCCTCAGGCTTCATAGAATTGAAGAGACTTAGGGCCTTGCTCTGGATTAGGCTCTGGTTTCAGGGAATGTTGTAGCTGGTGTGATCTTCTATCCAGAATACTAAAATTTCCTCTGTAAGTCTGTTTCACTTCTTTATCATTTGTGTGTTCATTGGAGTAGAACTTTTAATTTCCTTCAAGAATTTTTCCTTTGCATTCCCAACTTGGCTAACTGGTTCAAGAGGCCTAGCTTTTGGTCTTTCATAACTTTCAACATGTCTTCACTAAGCTTAATCATTTCTAGCTTTTGGTTTAGAGTGAGACATGGGTGACTTTTCCTTTCACTTGAACATTTATAGCCATTGTAGGGTTACTGGACTAATTTCAGTATTGTGTCTCAGGGATTAGGGGGGCTTGAGGAGAGGGAAAGAGATGGGGGAATGGCCAGTAGGTGAGGCAGTTAGAACACACACATCTATCAATTTAAATTTACCATCTTAATGCGTGTAGTTTGTGGTGACCCAAAACAATTACAATAGCAACATCAAAGATCACTGATCGCAGATTACCATAACAAATAATAATAATAATAATGATGATGATGATGATGATGATGATGAAAAAGTTTGAAATGTTTCGAGAATTACAAAAATGTGACTCAGAGACAGGAAGTGAGCAAACGCTATTAAAAAATGGCACTGATAGACTTGCTAAATGCAGGGTTGTCACAAATCTTCAGTTTGTAAGAAATGCAATATCGAGGGGTGCCTGGCTTGCTTAGTTGGTAGAACATATGACTCTTGATCTTAGGGTTGTGAGTTCAAGACCCACATTGGGCGTGGAGTCTACTTTAAAAAATGAATTGCAATATCGAAGTGCAATAAAGCAAAACTATAAAATAAGGTATGCCTGTATTTGCTAATCTAGGAGGGGTTACGGAATTGGAGCCTGAGGTTCTCCTGCTCTGAGGCTTTTAAGCATATCCATACAGCACTGTGCTTTTCCTCCTGCCCACCCTACTCTGGAAACAGAAACCACCAAGACCTCTATATCCATGTATGATAGCAAAGTAGCCATAACAGAAGACCTGAATAGGCTTTTATCTCCAAGAAGACATACAAATGGCCAAGAGACACATGAAAAGATGCTCAACATCACTCAGCATCAGGGAAATACAAATCAAAACCACAATGAGATACTACCTCACACTGGTTAGAATGGCTAAAATTAACAACTCAGGGATCAACAGATGTTGGCAAGGATGTGGAGAAAGGGGAACCCTCTTACACTGTTGGTAGGAATGGAAATTGGTGCAGCCACTCTGGAAAACAGTATGGAGGTTCCTCAAAAAGTAAAAAATAGAGCTACCCTATGACCCAGCAATTGTACTACTGGGTATTTATCCAAAGGATACAAGCATAATGATTTGAAGGGGCACATGCAACCCAATGTTTATAGCAGCAATGTCTACAATAGCCAAAGTATGGAAAAAGTCTAGATGTCCATCGACAGATGAATGGATAAAAAAGAGGTGGTACACACACACACACACACACACACACACACAGAGGAATATTACTCAGTTATCAAAAAGAATGAAATCTTGCCATTTGCAACAATGTGAATAGAAATAGAGGGTATTATGCCAGGTGAAATAAGTCAGTCAGAGAAAGACAAATACCATCTGATTTCACCCATACGTGGAATTTACACTGAAATTTTAGATAATATATTACATAAAATAAAATACATGTAAAATTTAAACAAATTACTTGATTGAATAACAGAAGATGGCTCTTTAAATTCACCAATAATAAAACTAGCTCTTATTTTAAGTAAGTGTTCATACACAAATATGCCTGTACTTTATTCTGCAAAACCTAAAGTTTGGAATAATGAAATCTTCTGGATGGATCATGTGAGGCATTTCACTTACTGGTAAATTGGAAGATAACTATCTAATTCTGCCAGAAATTTTACATTGTAATCCTCCCTATCCCCCTAATAAAGGGATATAATTGAATTTTGGGAAACAGTGGATATTCATTAAAAGAAACAGTGAGAGAGAGATTATAAGAGAAAGTCCTATGGTCTGAAGAATAAGACTTGATCAAAGTGCTTTAATATGTGTTACAAAATGCTGGAAGCTCCAAGGTAAAATCATTCTCCCTACAATGTCAGGCCCAACTACATCTCTCTCTTTACTAAAATCTTTCAATTTAGTTAATTGGATAATTTTTCTCTCTTGGAATATATTCCCAATTTTATAGCCGAAGTCGACAGGAAAATAGATTCATTTTGTAGAAAACTGCTTTACAAACACATGGGTCAGAACATTTTTACAAAGGAGGGATGCAGGCATTATCTCACTTATATGAGTTTAGCAAATTTTGTTTCCTTTAAAAAATCTGAAGAGAAGACGTTGTGTACACAAAACATGTCTGTACTTGAATAGCATGATTCCAGGTATAGATACATGTAATAAAAGAGATCAAAGCATGCCAAATAATTGCTAAGTACTTTCTTTGCATTACACGAAGATCAAAATATGTGCTAACTCCAACAGCATCACTGCACTGACTGTGCATTTACTAATTTAAAATACATATCTCGATTTCTCAGGAGTTCTTGATGAGTTCCCTGTTCCTTTATTTTCCCATTGTGCAGGACCACTATCAGATCTGCATTCTGTATTGTGGAGAGTCTGTGAGCAACCACTAGGCAAGTCCTTCCCTTTCTGGCCTTATTGAGAGCATACTGAACCACCTAGAAGAGAAAAGGAACTGTGATTGCTAGCTTGACTTAGATGCTAATAAACTTACCCAAATAAATTGATAAAGGTAATCTAATAAGAGTGTATTTGCTTATCCCCAAAGGCAATTGCCCTGCTTTGTGAAATATTCACCATACTCAATAGAAATCTAGAAAAAGTAATTATAGACACATTTAGACTTCTAATTAGAAAAGCTTTGTGATAATGAATAAAAATAAGATGGTTGTCTGTATGTAAGTAGGTGGTTCCAAACTCAGAGTCAGAAAATAATATTTCCACACCTAAGTAGAATGCTTAATTTACTTACTTAATTTCTTCTCATAGCATTTATTTATTTATTTAGGTAGAATTTAGCTATAAAATTGTCCTGGGTAACCTCTCAGCTATGGTAGGTTATAATGTTGTACAGAAAAAATGAGAGTGGAGGCTGAAAACCAATATTTGTTGACTATAAAAAATATTCATTCCAATAATGGGTATCTAATTTAAGTCCCTGCAATAACCCATAAGGTGGGGGATATTTTCATTTTTGTGATGAATAAACTGAGATTTGGAAAGTCCAGATCACTTGAGCAAGGTCATACTGCTAGTAATTGATGAATCCAGGATTACAGCTCAGGTATGTCTGATTCCAAAAATCATGTTTTTCTTTCATAACACACTGTGTCCTTAGGAGTCAAGAATGATAATCATCTACAAATAGCAACTGTGTGATGGTTAACCACATAAGATCTTAGCTCAGACACCCTCTATTAAAATTCAGAGAAATTACTTAACTTTTTAAAGCCTTAGTGTGCTAACCTATAAAACTCACATGGCTAATAAAATAAGCTAATTCATCAAGTTGTGAGGATTGAGATTATAGCATATAATGGACACTTGGTAAATTTTAAGGTTATCATTCATTCAACCAATGTTCATTTAACAAGTAAGTGCCTACTATGTGCAAGAAACTACTAGAGCACGAGGACATATAGCAAACTTAAACATCTGAAGGAGCTTGCAGTGTAGGTCTATTGTCACATCTCTTTGCTTCCTTGCTTTCTTCTCAAACAGAGCTAATTGTCTATAGAAGATGGAGTAACTAGTAGGCTCTGACACTGCAGTGTAGATTACTCTTTTATGCATGCAGATTGCCTTATTAATTTGTTTGGTATCGTAATAATAATAATAATAGAATAGTAAAGTTATTTTTCTTGGGCTTTTTCCTTGACTGGAGAAACATTTCAAGAATTGGGCCTTTCTGATAAATCAATTCAAATGAGAAAACCTTTCTAGAACATAAGATGCCCTGTGTCCCAACTCCCTCCTTCCCACCAGCCTCTAACTTTTTTTTTTTTAAAGATTTTATTTATTTATTTGACAGAGATACAGACAGCCAGCGAGAGAGGGAACACAAGCAGGGGGAGTGGGAGAGAAAGAAGCAGGCTCATAGCGGAAGAGCCTGATGTGGGGCTCGATCCCATAACGCCGGGATCACGCCCTGAGCCGAAGGCAGACGCTTAACCGCTGTGCCACCCAGGCGCCCCTCTAACTTTTTTTTTTAAAGGCCAAAACCTTAATTAGAACTTGTGACCCTATGACCATAATTCTCTCAGGTCTTTCTTGCCCCAGACTGACCTTCATTTCTTCCACAACACTCCACTCTCTTATTTGGTATAATATTCTGAGATGAAATAAGAGAATGTTACCTTTTCACTCTCATTATCAAGGGCTGAAGTGGCCTCATCCAACAGTAAAATTTTTGGTTTCCGGAGAAGAGCCCTTGCAATAGCTAGTCTTTGTTTCTGGCCTCCGGAAAGCAGAGTTCCTTTCAGTCCAACTTGTGTGTTGTATTTCTATTACAGGAACATGCAATTAAGAAAGCAAGTCTTGGTTATTTAAATTAGCATGGCAACTGTGGGCGAGAACCATCTAAATATTTCAAATTTTGCTACTCTCGAAAATTTGTATCCCAACAAGTGCTGAAATCTATTCTTGGGCTTTGCTGAAAATAAAAGCTAAACCAGCAGTAAACACTACCATCTCATTTACATATCTACACTGATCACAAACAGCAGACCTTTGCCATTATGCGTCTACAAAGGGATTGTTTGAATTAAAGCATAAGAAAAAAATTACTGGCGAAAGAAAGTTCTCAGTAAACACAAATCTTTTTGCATTAAATTCCATTACCTTCTATTTTCAGGTCAAAAAGAATTAAAGTATATAAAAACAAGGAAATCACTGGGTTTCTTCACTCTGGCTCTCACCAAACCTCTAGGGGCACATCTCTCCAGGGAGCGGGATTCTGTTCTCAGTTCTTCAGGTATCTTCCTGGCAGTAAATTAGGCTGGCATCTGGAGATAGTCTGTTCATCTTTTCAGGCCATAATAGTGACATTTAGCACTCCCAATGTTTCCATGGCCCTCCTACTTACTAATGACCTTTCCTCCAGTGTTTTCCTCCACAGAAGAATAAAGAAACTACTAGAGGAGTATCCTAAAGCTGCTGTAGTCTGCTAAATCATGACCGGTCATACAAGCAGGCTCCTCTTGCTTTCTAGATTGTCCCATTGACTCTACTTCCCTTCAAGGTTTCACACTGCTTTCTAGTACACAGTGCCAGTTGTCTAACAGGTATATGCTACTGATATCCAGATAAGAATGTGTGGATGGATTGACACCACCAGGAAAGCAAGTCTAATTATACAGCCTTCCAAAGGTGGATCCTGTAGCAGCATCACAGAGAAGATGCATGTGATTAATACGCTGTTTTGTCTTAGTGCCTTAGAGAAGCTTGAATTAATTGCCTTTTCCTCCACATCTGACTGCCTTGCCTTCGAGGGGTACTATTTGGGCAGAGCGGGTATCAAGAGAGCCTGTGACACAACCTTATGATAAATGCGTCTACTTCATCTTAAAGTTCATTTTTCAATTTAAGATGGACAGTTGTTTGCTTTATATAAAACAAAGGTATCTGAGTTACTAAAGCCCAGTAAAAGTGTCTTCTCTGAGGTGAATGCTCTCCAAAGAAAACAGACGTTATCTCCTCTGTGCTTTTATATAGGACTGCCAGCACGCTGGGCGCCTGACTTCTAAAATACATTTTATTAAGTTTGGAATCACAGGGCAGGATAATCAGATAAAACCATGTCATTCATTTCCACACACCACAAAGTTCCCATCTAAATTAGAGAATCCAACCCTGAAACGAAAATTGAGAGAGGACTGGGTGGAGGTAATAACGGTTTGTAGCACTTTTTTGCCAGTCTAGCTTAAATTGTACATGGATTGTTCTAGTGTAGCTGAAGAAGATAACAATACTAGCTTAGAAGTCACTTTGCATTTCTTGGCCTTCTCTGGATTGCAGGAAGATATTAGCATCAAGAATGAATTGGATGAAAATTAAATTCGGATGTTTTTGTCTATCATTAAGCAAAACAGATTATAAATGTGAATATATACATTGTCTCAATATCAACCTAAAAACATTTTCAGATACTGAAAGTGAAGGTTCTCATTTTTTAATGAAGAATTACAGGGGTACCTGGGTGGCTCAGTTAGTTAAGCATCTGCCTTTTGCTCGGGTCGTGGTCCCAGAGTCCTGGGATTGAGCCCCTCATCGGGCTCCCTGCTCAGTGGAAAGCCTGCTTCTCCCTCTGTGCCTCCCCCAGCTCATGCGCTCTCCCTTTCTCTCTCAAATAAATAAATTATATCTTAAAAAAAAAAGAAAAGAACTACAGAGTTTCATTTTCCTGCTTAAAGGTTTTCTTTATTTTTATGAGAGAGAGTGCACAAGCAGAGGAAGTAGCAGGCAGAGGCAGAGGGAAAAGCAGGCTCCCCGCTGAGCAGGGAGCCTGACTTGGGGCTCAATCCCAGGCCCCTGACATCATGACCTGAGCCAATGCTTAATCAACTGAGCCACCCAGGTGCCCCTCATTCTCCTGTTTAAACTGCAAATCTAAATCAATTTTCTGGCAAACATTGGGATGGATGGTGAGTGTCTTGAAATATGCAACCTGTTTATGACATCCTCAAGGAACAATGGCTCCTCAATATGAACCTAGGGCTAAAAGCCAGTTGGGTTCTAGAGGGAACATCAGAAAGAGTCTAATCCTAAACCAACTATATCCTAGAGAATCCCTGCAAGCCCTGGGGAGGAATTTAGGGTGGTTTCAGTGGTTGAAGTCATATTCCAGTAGCCATGATGTGGCTTGACTGAGAGCTGCATCTATACCTGGTATGTTTCCCAGAGGATCCTCAAGACCAAAGCGGTGTTGCTTCAACTCCCCTCCTAGGTGGATATTTCTGGATGTCTGCGGGTCATCTCCATGGCATATGGTATAAATGTGTTACCCTTATTGATGTCTTGCTATTCACCCTCTGAGTTTGAGTTGCCTGTCAGGTCCACAATCCCTTACCAGAAACCTTTAGGGCTCTATTTGTTTAAGAATTCTGTTTTTTGGGGTGCCTGGATGGCTCACTTAGTTAAGCATCTGACTCTTGATTTCAGCTCAGATTATGATCTCAGGGTCGTGAGATCGAGCCCCTCATTGGGCTCTGTGCTGGGTGTACAGCCTGCTTAAGATTCTCTTTCCTGCTTTGCCTCTCTGTCCCGCACTCTTTCTCTCTCTCTCTAAAAAAAAAAAAAAAAAATTATTTAGTAATCTCTATACCCAACATGGGGCTCTAACTCACAACCCTGAGATCAAGAGTCAGCTGCTCTACCAACTGAGCCAGCCAGGTGCCCCTGTTTGTTTGACTTTAGAAGAAAATACACCACAAATTGTATATACTACATATTATATATATTTAGTATGTGATATATAATAGCACCCCAGAAGTTCTGGGGAAGCAAGTGGTAATCATATGAATATTTGTGCAGAAATATTTGATTATTCATTCTAAGTAGGATTAATAAAGACTACATATGGCTTCACATCATTTTGGCCACCACACATACAAAATTTGTGTATAAGGGATGGAGTTTAACAGTTTTTGGAAATTGAAACTGAGGAACAGAAAATGTGGACCTGCATTGCTCTCATCCAGAATGTTGTAAAGCACCAGAGCTTGTCCTTTTAATGCCAATCTCTGCCATCACCAAAGGCCACAGTGCCTCTTGGATGAGCAAACAAAAGGCTGAGTTTCAGCAGCAATTTTTGCTTTAAAATCTGATCACATTATTTCTTTGCCTAAAAATGTCTAGTGGGACATTTCCATCCAATAGGATTGGAAATCCTATTTCCAATAAGACAGAATCCAAACTTCTTAGACTAGTATATCAGAACCTTCACATTTAGTTTCTGCTCATGTTTTGGCCTCTTTTCAATTCCTCATTTTATGCGTTATACTCAGGATTTTAAATTTATTTCCTTCCAAACACCTGAAACTCTTTTACATGTTTATGTTTCCATGTGAGCTTATTCTGTCTTCTAAGTATGGATTTGTCTCCTCTCTGCCTGGAGAATTCCTACTCATTCTTCAAAACCTGCTTTAAAACAGCATCTTCTGTGTGATTTTCTCTGAGCTCCCAGAGAATTTGTCATTCCTTCCTTTGTACTCTCATCACACACTCCGTGTGCTTTCATTCCAGCAGGCTGTCCAGTGTATCATACGCTTTCTTGCTCACTTTTCACAATCGTGAACCACATCTTGGCAATTCCACCTTTCCAATATCTTTTAAATCCTTTTCCTTGTTTTATTTTACTTTATAATTTCTAATTCAGGCATTCATAACACTGGAAATAGCTCCTAAGTCATCTCCCAACTCCCTGTCTTTTCCTCACTACAACAAATGGTCATTTACATTGCTGCTAGATGTGATGTCCAATGTCCTATTCCAAAATGATATCTTGGCACAGATTTCTTTATGGTGCTACATATTTTTTCAGTAATGGTGATATGAAGGCAAACTAAAGTTAAACTTAAAAATACTGAGAAACAAGTTATTCTTTTTTTTAGTAAATAACATCATCTTGATTTCCAAAGTTCATTGTAAAAAGTTAGCACACTGAGTCTCTGCAAAATGTAGTTTTGGGTAAAGCTGGGATATAGTACAACAAAAATAATGAAAGATAATAAACAATTTAAGTGTAAAAGTCAAATGGTATAAATATGTGGTAGGTGAAGGAGTGGTGGGAACTCTTCTAAGTAAGGTGGCCATGGAGGGTGTCTGCAAAGATGACATTTCAAGGAGCTTGAAGGTTAAAGAGCTGGCTCTGCAAAGAGCCAGAGGAAGGGAGGTCCTGGCTGAAGAAACGGCGAGTGTAAATGTCCTGAGGTAGGGAAAAACTTGGTGTGTTCATGAGATGAAAAGAGGACCCTGCGGCTGGAGCAGAATGAGCATATGGTGAGGAAGGAACTGGAGAGGTAAGTAGGATCGATCATAGAAAGCTTTGCCAGCCACATAAGAAATTTGGACTTTATTCTAAGTACAAAGGATGCCATTAGGAAGTTTGAAGCAGGAGGGACAGAATCTAATTTATGTTTTCAAAAGATCCCCCTAGTTACTGTGAAGAAGGAGAATTATAATTGGGCAGACGGGCAGCAGGGAGACAGACTAAGAAGCTACTGGAGTGGTCCGGGGGTGGGGGGAATGATGGTGGTATAGACATGAGTTGAGTGTATATGGATAAAAGGTAAAGAAACAAATAAGAAAACTAATTCGGTGAATATTAATACAGTTTGGTCTTGGGAAAACTAATCACAGAAAAATTTCAATCTTTGCTTTTTACATATAACTTTATATTAGATGTTAGCAAAAAATAAATTGTATGATTCAAGTAGCACATAAAAACAAACACTTAGGCTTACCTGGCAACTTTGCAATTCAAGATTTCAGATATTTTTCTTACCTCAGGGAGACCCTCAATAAAAGAATGAATATTTGCTGCTTTTGCTACTTCTTTTATTTCATCTAACGGCACAACACGGCTGTTATCACCATAGGCAATGTTGTCGGCAATGCTACAGTTGAAGAGTACAGGCTCTTGAGAAACAATTGCCATTTGGGAACGGAGCCATTGTACATTCAGTTCCTTTGCATCCACACCATCAAATAGCTGCCAAAAGCAAAATGGAGAACGGTATGTGAAGATCCAACAACTGTATCATGTCACAGTTCACTATATTCAAACATATAGAAATTATAACAAGAAGGGTAGGAATTCAAGCCTACCTTACACTAAAATGCTACCCAAGGATGGACTGTAAATCATATTGTATAGAAGCAGAGTGTAACTGACTAAAATGCCAACTCCTAAACTTACTTGACATTTCTACAAATGGCCACATAGTCTAGAGACTTGCCTGGAGTCTAGAGTAAAGCCTGGTGCTTTGTGCTGAAGTCAGATGGAAAATGAGCAACCTCTACTGTAATAGGACCCCACTTTTTTAAAGCCCAGAGAGAGAAGGTGTAGGCTGATACAGTAGTCACATATAAAGGTATGTCATTTTGTACACAGTCATGCTTATTCACATGAACATATAACAACATTCAACTGGCATTTGATGAGCATACCTACTAGCTGATGTGGACTCTTCAGGTACCAGGGAAATAGTGGTAAGCAGGACAAAGCTCTTGCCCTCCTGCAGTTTATATTCTAGTGGAGACAGGCAGGCAATAAACACACTAACAAATAATCAACTCAAAAAAGAAAGTGTCATGAAGACAGGAAAATGGGATTGAGAGTGACTGAGAATGTAGGGAGGATGTGGGAAACAGGTTGGTGAATGGATTATTTTCTACAGAGTAATCTAAGAAGCCCTACCTAAGAAGTAGCATTTAGATTGATATTTGAATGATAAGGAGTCAGCAAAGAGGTTGGAGCAAGAAAATTCCAAGCAGGAGAACAGCAAGAACGAAGGCCATAAGTGAGTTTAGAGAACATAAAGAAGCCAGTGAGACTGACACACAGTACACAAGGTGGGGAGTGATAGGAGTTTGGAGAGAGGCAGAGACCCGATCATGAAGGACCATGATTGATGGAATGGACTCTGTTTTATTCTAACTATGGTAGGAAATCATTGGAGGGTTTAAAGGAGGGGATATGCTATGTTATGTGCAAGTAGATGACTGTTACCTAATTTTGGACTAATTGTTAACTCATTGTTATCACTGGTAACAAGGGAGCCATTCTGGACCATTTTTTTTTGCAAATAGTCACTGAGAATCTGCGATGAGAAAAAAAACCCATGTAAATTGCAGGAGAATGAGGACTAATATGAGTCTTTGACTTTTAGGGGCTTAGGATTTTTGTGGGGAGGAGAAGGCAGAACAGGAAGGTGTATGTATGTGTGTGTGTGTATGTGATGTGATGCTGGCTGGGGGGAGAGGATAATTGAAAACCTGAATATAAGGAAGAGTAAGAAAGGTGCCATTTGAGAAAAAGTCATTGGAATTCTAAGGAGAGAGAGGTTGCATTTTTTTTTTTTTTTAGATCAGGTTGCAGGACTTAATGGAGCTGATTTATTGATTGATTGATTGATTTTAAAGATTTTTAATTTATTTATCTCAGACAGAGAAAGAGAGAGACAGCATGAACCAGGTGGGGGAGAGTCAGAGAGAGAAGCAGGCTCCCAGATGCGCAGGGAGCCCAATGCGGGGCTTGACCCTGGGATCATGACCTGAGTCGAAGGCAGACGCTTATTAACCTACTGAGCTGGCCAGGTGCCCCAACGGAGCTGATTTAGATAAGCCCTAACCATGCTTAAAATTTTGAGAGTTGGTGGGTGGAGAATGCCAGTGGGAATAGCAGGAAGCCTGAATCAGGGTGGCAGAGGAAATTTATCTCTGTCTTAAAACAAGAGGATAAAGGAAGAGCCTAGATACAGATATTAAACCCCTCCTCCAACACCTGTATCCTAAAAGAATTCCATGTCTTCATAAGATCAAAATTTCTTTTTTTCTTTTAGAATTTCAAATTTGTAGACTTTTAATTTTTCTTAGATTTAAAAAAATGTAAGTATAGTTGACACACAATATTACAATAGTTTCAGGTGTACAATATAGTGATTCAACTTCTCTATATATTATGCTATGCTCACCACAAGTGTAGCTACCATCTGTCACCATTCAAGGCTAGTACAATATTACTGGCCAAATTTCCTATGTTTTGCCCTTTATTCTCGTGACTTATTCATTCCATAACTGGAAGCATCTATCTCCTACTTATCCCCTTCATCCATTCTGCCCATCACCCCCTTCCCTCTGGCTACTATCAGTTTGTACCTCTGTGTTTATAGGTCTAATTCTGCTAGTTTATTTGCTTATTCATTTGTTTTGTTTTTTAGATTCCACATGAGTGAAATCATATGGTATTTGCCTTTCTCAGGCTGACTCATTTCACTTAGCATAATATGCTCTAGATCCATCCATGCTGTCACAAGTGGCAAGATCTCATCCTTTTTTATGGCTGAGTGATATTCCATTGCATATATATCCATTTGTCTTTCAGTGGACACTTAGTTTGCTTCCATATCTTGGTATTATAAATAATGCTGCAATAAACATAGTGGTGCATATATCTTTTCAAATTGGTGTTTTCGTTTTCTTTGGGTAAATATCCAGGAGTGGAATTATTGGATTATATGGTATTTCTATTTATAATTTTTTGACCACCTCCATATTCTTTTCCACAGTGGCTATATCAATTTATACCAACAGTGCATGAGGGTTCGTTTTTCTCCACATTTTTGCCAACATTTGTTATTTCTTGTCTTTTTGATTATAGTCATTCTGTCAGGTATAAGGTGATATCTCATTGTGGTTTTGATTCACATTTCCCTGATGATTAGTGATGTTGAGCATCTTTTTATGTGTCTGTTGGCCATATGTATGTCTTCTTTGGAAAAATATCTCTTCAGGTCCTTTATTTTTAAATTGTATTTTTTTTTCTTTTTGGTATTGAGCTGTAGAAGTTCTTTATATATTTTAGATATTAACCCTCATTGGAGATATCATTTGCAAATATACTCCCATTCAGTAGGCTGCCTTTTTTTTGTTGATGTTTTCCTTCACTATGCAAAAGCTTATTTTGATGTAGTCCCAATAGTTTATTTTTGCTTTCATTTCCCTTACCTTAGACATATCTAGAAAAATGTTGCTGTAGCCAATGTCAGAGAAATTACTGCCTGTGTTCTCTGCTAGGACTGTTGTAGTTTCAGGTCTCACATGTATGTATTTAATCTACTTTGAGTTGTTTTATGTATGATATTAGAAAGTGGTCCAGTTTCATCTTTTTGCATGGAACTGTCCAGTTTTCCTAGCACATTTATTGAAGAGACTCTCTTTGCCCTATTGTATATTCTTTCCTCTTTTGTCAAAGGTGTGGCTTTATTTCTGGACTCTGTATTATGTTCCATTGATCTATGTGTCTGTTTTTATGCCAGTACCATGTCATTTTGATTACTACAGCTTTGTAATATAACTTGAAGTCTGGAATTGTGATGCCTCCAGCTTTGCTTTTCTTTTTTAAGATTGTTTGAACTATTCAGGGTCTTTTGTGTTTCCCTAGAAATTTTAGGATTGTTCTAATTTTGTGAAAAATGCTGTTGGTATTTGATAGACATTGCATTAAATCCATAGCTTGTTTAGCGTAGTACAGACATTTTAACAATATTTGTTCTCCCAATTCATGAGCATGGAATATCTTTCCATTTGTTTGTGTTGTCTTCAATTTAAGACCAAAATTTCTGCCACCATCATGACTGAAGAATCTTTGAGTCTTTGTATTTTGTATTTAGCCTTAAAATCCTATCCATCATTTTTGTTATTGGTTTGCTTGTCCATTTAGTTAAGGGAGAGAGTTGTTTCCCCCCCCCTCCAAACTACTGCACTTTTTGCCCTATTCAAACCAGTAAGGATGATTAAGCCCAAGGGAATGTTTAAGAATAGCACCACTAAACTCTAGATAAGCAGAATTTAAAATCAGTCTTACCACTTGTCCTTTCACAGGGTCATAAAATCTCTGCAGAAGTTGGATAGAAGTGCTTTTTCCACAGCCACTGCTCCCAACAAATGCCACTGTCTTCCCTTTCTCAATACTGAGGGATAAGCCACAAAGAATGAGAACATCTTGGCGACATGGATAGAAAAAAGAGACCTCTCGAAACTCTATATTCCCTTCACATGTATCCTGGGAAAAAAAGTTGGCAGCGTTTAGAATGATAACTTAAAATGAGTATAACACATTATAGCACATTGGCTGAGTGCTTCCTGAAAATTATGCATGTTTCCACAACCATTTTATTTTAAACAGTATTCCTCTCTATAGAGCTGCTGACTGCATGATCATTTCTGTCACTTTTGTTTAGATTTTTACATCTGTACTTCTTGTCTTTGTTATTGGACTTCACCAAGTTCCTAAAAAGCACGGTTTCCTTTGGCTTCCCTACCAAGACATAGTCTAATCTGCAGACTAGCTGTTTGACCAAATGTTCTGAATAACTGTACATATCTTTAAAAATTTAGTTTGTGTTTTACAGACCTTTATTGCTTAATTCAGAATAGCTGGGGGTCCTCATAAACTATATATATAAATGTTATTTTTGCAAGTTGGACCATGTTTTAGAGTTAATATACATTATGCTTTGAATTTGGGCTTATCTTTGTTTTCAATTGATCATTATTTGGCAGTAATGCCTAAAAGTTTATTTTTCTCTCTATGCTTCAATCCTTCTGATAATTTTTAAACCAATACTTATATATACCAGGGGTGTTTATAAAAGACTTTCCGGAACTATCACTAAATGATTAACTTTCCCTTTATATATTTGGTTCTAAGATTTTGGGTTCTTTTGAACTTCATGTTTGCTTGCCCTCAATCAATTGCATTTTAAATAGTCAGGTTTAATAGTCATGCTCAGCATATTCTGAACCCAGCATACAGGCAGAAGGCAGGGGTAGGTGGAGAACAGGAGCATCAAAAAACGTTTGATAATGATACTCTATTGTCAAAAGAAAGAAATATTAGGATATATGCCAAAATGTTAAGTGCTGTAGTAGCCTATTTTTAGCTTATTCAGTGTTTCCTGCTTATCCCCACACTGAATATTATTTATGCAAAAATGCTTAACAAAATCAACCTGGAAACTACAGAGTAATGAAGAGTGCATTATTTTTGTGTACACTCTGTGCCTTTTGAAAAGGCATAGAGAGATCTTACACTACTAGACTTTAATACATTTTAAAATTTATTCTTACTATTTTAAACATTTTTTTAAAGATTCTTTATTTATCTGAGAGAGAAAGAGGAGAGCACGAGCAGGGGGAGGGGCAGAGGGAGAAGGAGAAGCAGACCAGGGAGCCTGATGAGGGGCTCAATTCCAGGACCCCAAGATCACGATCTGAGATGAAGGCAGACACTTAACCGACTGAACCACCCAGGCACCCCTATTTTAAATGTTTTGTTATGGAAAATTTCAAGCATCTACAAAAGTAGAGAGAAAAATGTAATGGATTATCTCCCAGCTGCAATAATTATCAACATTTGTCAGTTTTGTTTTCCCAGATTTTAATTGTTGAAAAGCACAGGGAGTGATATTTAGAAGTATTTGCATATTAAATAAAATGATTAAATAAATTAATTTTACAGTCTCTATGAGAAACATTTCCATATTCCATGCCACATAATGTAGTTATATGAAGATATTTATCTGTGAGATACTCAATCCCTTTACTGTAATGTTCTGAAAGAAATGAGTAGCAATGTAATTATACATCTAAATCCCAAGATTAAAAAAAAGTTTTCTACATCCTTTACTTTCTAAAAGACAAATATGAAATCTTATTTTGACTATGATGCATCTTTGAGCATTCTATTTTGAGAATTTCAAGATCTTTTCAAGATCTATAACTAAGGACTGGCATTCCTTTTAATAATTAGGTAGCTTTACGGATAATGTACTATTTTAAACTATCATACATATAAAATATCTACTGTTAAAATTCTAATTGGGAAATAATTTTAAGTGAAAAATTTCTTTTAAGTATATACCTAATGACTATCCTTACTTTTAAATTTAAGTTGTCTAGAAAAGTCTTAAAATTGAATATATATTTAATGTATAAGATACTATTAAGGGGCTTGTTTGTTTTAAATTATAAAATCTCACTATTATTTCTCTTTTAATATTCATGGTCTTTTAGAGTTTGTGTCTGTGTATGTGTGAATTTAATAAATATAGTTCCTTTTTCCCCCTCTTCTGATTGCGGATATATTTTCCATAAAATACGGTGTCTGAAACAGCAAGCATTATTCACTTTGTATAAATTATCAGAGAAAAAAATGAATTAACTCAAATGCAAATCTTCATCCAAGACTAAAGTTTCAGCTGTCTAAATAAAATTAAATATATAAATCAATTCTTTGTTCAAGAACATTCTCAAGGCATCAGGCAAATAAACTAGAAGTATATTATTTTTCATAAAATATATGTATGTTTCAGTAGCAGAGGTGAAAAATTGCTTAAGACAAGACCCCCTTCTCCCTTTGTAGCCGTGTTATTTTTTTAATTTTTAATTTTTTAATGTTTTTTATACAAGTTTTTAATTCTTTATAGCACTATCTTTTGCAAAGTTATCAAATAATGCCTTCATTTAAGTCTCTATATAGACAGCATTCATATGTATAATTAATAATGTGGACATTCAAAATCATAGTTGTGCTTACTGGTTTTTTCCCTTCTTGACTATAGCTGTCTATGGTTGGTTTCTTTTCCAGCAAAGCAAACAGATGTGCAGCCCCAGATTTGGCTCTTGAATATTCAGGTGCCAAAACAAGTGTTTCTCCAATGGCCATAGCTCCATATGCAATTGCAGTAAAAACTCTATCAAAAGATAAAGCATTTGAATCTTAGGTCCATTTTCAAACAATAGAACTCTAAAAAAAGTAGAGGAAAAAGCAGGCACAGGAATATAAATAACCTTTTCGTCCAAACAACACCACTAATGTTGAAGCCCCAACAATGATATCTCTTTTGTTTGTTTGTTTTTAATTAATTTATTCATTTTAGAAAGACAGAGAGAGGGAGAGAAATCTCAAGCAGATTCCCCGGTGAGTGCAGAGTCTGACATGGGGCTGTATCTCATGACCCTGAGATCATGATGGAGCCAAAACCGAGAGTCAGACACTTAACCAACTGAGCCACCCAGGTGCCCCATTGATATCTCTTTTATAATTTTCTACCACACAGTGATCATCCCTAGCGTTGTATACCCAAATAACCTTTGGAGCTCAGGTAATCTTAAAAGTTTCTCTTCCAATTAGAGACAAAGATCAAAGGCCCCAAACTAGTGAATAAAAAACTTCTTAGCCACCTTGATATAAGGCTCACTTGCTTGGAGATTTGACAGAGAATTCAACAGACAATGGGAAGAATGAGTCTCCAGTAGTGAGATCTGAATTTACACAGGAGATATGAATGGGTATTTTTCCCTCTTTTTTTGCATATAATGTAGTTAAAACAGACAATTGATGCCAGATGATTGGTTATCTGCTTGAAGTGCTACATGATTTAAAGACAGCAAAGCATGGAGATTGTACTTTGGTAAGGTCCTCGAAACAAAATCTGACTAAAATATACCTTAGCAAGCCTGGAAGAAGAGCTTTCATCTTTTGGGTTTGCTATGCAGATTATGATCTCAGTTTCAAAACACGTTTTAATTATAAAATAGTAAGTATGCAAATGATGTCTGAAAGCATACAGAATATTCACAGATATGTGGCATATCATGTGGCCACGGTCAAATATTTTTCTCTCATTTTCATTTTAGCCATGGAAACATTTTAATAGAATAAAAAATAATCTATCTCCATAGCAGAACTAAAAGTATAATTGAGCTAAGACTGGACAAGTTCCAGTGGTAATATTTGTTTATTTATTATTGAAGTATAGTTGACATACAATACTACATTAGTTTTAGGGGTACAGTATAGCATTTCAACATTTTTATACATTATAAAATGATCACCACTGTAAGTCTAGTTACATCTGTCTCCATATAGTTACTGTAATATTTCTGACTATATTCCCCGTGCTGCACTTTATATCCCCGTGGCTTACTTATTTTGTAACTGGAAGTTTGTATCTCATAGTCCCCTTTACCTATTTTGCCCATCCCCCTACCCCTCTCCCCTTACTGGCCAGTAAAAGGATACCACAGAACCCAGTTGCTTGTTTGCTGTGCTGGATCACAGCAAGGTAAACATATTCTGGTCTCCTTGTGAATTTCTCTGGAGATAGAACCTACCAAAGGGTGGACGTTGATGCAATCTCTTCAGTGACCTAAACCTTCAGATCCTGAATCTTGTTGTCTTTTCAAAGGTCAAGCACAATACAAAATAAAAAAACCAGTTTACATGGATATCTGATGCTTATTGTAGCCATTAGTTCTGTGATGTCAAGGCATTTTTAGTACTAATGTTTATGGAAATTGTTTAAAGCTCAAAATGCCATTCAAAATACTCAATACCCAGTTATAAATACCAGAAGGGATTACTGAGTTTAGGTAACACGTCAGAGGTTTGTTTGTTTGTTTGTTTGTTTGTTTTTATGCAAGGAAAAAATCTGACTGAATCAGACTTAAGCCTCAGTCTGATCCACGAGTCAGCAGGTGAGATGGGAAGATCACTGGATTATTAGTCAGGAGACCTGGATTCTAGTCCCACAGAGCTAGGCTTCTTAGAACAACAGAGAAAATACCTTCTTCCTCTGATTTCAGACATGACAAAATATCTACCTGTCCTAAAATTTCCACCACAAAATTCAGTTCAAGCATTAAGGATACATATACAGAGGGCAATGTCTTTGTTAGGTCCCTCTTTTTTTTTTTTTTAAAAGTATTTATTTATTTATTTATTTATTTATTTATTTATTTATTTCAGAGAGAGAGAGAGAGAGAGAGAGAGAACAGGGGAAGGAGCAGAGGGAGAGAATGAGAGAATCCCAAGACGACTCTGTGCTCAGTGTGGAGCCCAACGTGGACCTCTATCCCACAACCCTGAGATCATGACCTGAGCCGAAATCGAGAGTTGGATGCTCACCCGACTAAACCACCCAGGCGCCCTTGTTAAAATGTCCTTCTCTTAAAATGGAAGTTTACTGAGAAGGGGAGAAGGGCCTTCCATTTAGAACTTGTATCTGTGAGAGATAAATCACCTGAAGGATACACATTAGAGGAAGGAAATTTTCAGTAGAGAAGGGAGAGTATCAGCTATAAGCCCCAATGCTATCTTTCCTGTGTATGTGTTGAGGGGAGGATAAGTCCAGATGGGGGTTGATGTTAATGAGGATTATACTGAGGAACCTAATTTTGTTCAACTACCTGGGGGTTGAGTCAGAGACATTAATCTCTTATATATTTTTTTTCCTCACGTGGGTTTTGCATAAACACAGGCCAATGCTGGTGTGCTATAGAATGCGCCCTAGCTGACTCTGGCCCAATTAGCTAGGATGAACTAAACTGCAATTAACTTTACTCAAAACCTATTTATTGCACAACGAACAGTATTGCAGCTTTGTGGGTTGGCCAGGGTTGAGGGAGAATATTGAGCAGGAAGAGGTCTGGAAAGGATTTTCAGGTGCTGGGCTTCTTTTTCCCTAGTTTTATGGGTTCTCCATGGGTTCTTGGGGTGATTGTCATTTCATCCTCACCACAATGATTCTTTCAAGCATGTCCAAGCAATGGGGGAAAATCCCCTTGCCTATCACTGCTGCTGAAATCAAACTGGAATTTTACAAAGATTCTTTGTCTGGGAACAACCCAAAAAAGCACAGAAATGAATAATCCCAGTTTTAACCCAACTGATCCAAATAGGAATACCCTGAATAGTTATTGGTTCCAATCTATTTGTCTCCCCTTAATCTTGCTTCCATACCCAGTTTGTATACATTTGGTGACTTACTCTAAGAGTAAGTATACTGGAGGGTTCAGAGCCTGGCCTCTGAAGCCAGACCACTGGGACTACATCCAAACTCCACTGTTTATTTTTCAGCTGTGTGACCTTGGGCATGTTCTGTGCTTCTGTTTCCTTATTGGCAAACAGGAGATAATAGGACTATCCACATCTTACAGCATTGTTGTGAGAATTCAATACATTAATAATATAAAGTGCTTAGTACAGTGTTCAACAAATGTTTAAGTTATTATTATTACTCTCATGGAACTGAAAGTTTATGGGACACTTTCTGTTGGCAAATAAGCTCTCACACTTTTATAGAGATACATCAGCACACCAGGTCAAATCACAACTTCTGAAGTTGGCACTCAGTAAGTTTCTTCTTTTCGACTGGAAAGCAGAGTATTTTTCCTCACAGAAGTGGCCATTATAATTGTACCCATACTCATACTCTTTTCCCCTAACATCCATATAACACTCGAAAGATTCTTTTCTTCCCACCCTAAATCCTTTCCTCAACACATGGAAGAGAGAAAATACACAACTTGTATTTATTTGGTACTTTGGGTTTTAGAGAATGTTTTCATATATGCGACACTACTTGATCACCTAGGAGATAAGCAAGGCAGGAACTCTTACCCCTTCTTAACAAACGAGAAGACTTGAGCTCAGACAAATTATGCAATTTGTCCAGGATCACACAGTTATAAACCTGTAGGGCTGGGACCTGAACCTCCTTGTTCACTGTACTTTACCTTACACGGTGCTCCTTCCAGTGGAAAGCTGGCCTGAACTGTCTCTCCCTGCATGTTGGGGTTTGTTACCACTTTGTTTCCCATTTTAGAATCTTCAGAGGGTCCAAGATAATCAAATCTGCCTTGATTTGTCTCCTTCAGATCCCTTCAGTGGTTGATCACTCTATCTACTCTCCTTATCTTGTCTTCTTCTCTTGTAGATAATCCCTGAGGAGGAGCTGGGCACAAGTTGGGTGGCTGCCACAGCGGTGAACACTGAAAGAAGACTTTCCTGTTTTCCTTGTTCGGGCTAGTTAAGGCTGCTTTCCCAATTATAATGATGACACACACAGTTCTCCCATGGCTGCTTGGCCTACCAGAGCAAAGATGGTGGTGGAGGCCTAGCTTATCTCCTTCTATCCCTTAGCATTTCAAGGCATCAACCCACTTACGTTGATTATTATATGGCCAATAACCACATTTAATATTCAAAGTCCAAAGGATTTCTTTTATTTGGATTTTTGGAGGACTAGGCACTAGACAACATATGAAATGCCTGGTTCTGCTTCTCAGCAAGTTTTCAAATTTGTGGCTTTTATTATTACTGTACTGAAGGTTGCTGTGCCTGATTCTTTCTTACCTATCTGCTTCCTGCTAATATGTATAGCAAAGACGGAAGAAATAGAGACAGAGGGAAGTTCTGAAGTGGAGGTATGGAAAAAAAAAAACCTCTGCTTGGACACTAGTGCTTTCTGACCTATATTGCAAAAGGCAAGTCAGCTAGAATCTAACCTAAAGGTGCTAATGGAAAAGCAGACAGGAGAAAATAAACTTATTTTGTATTTTTCAAAATCTATACACTTATAGTGTACATTGAAAGTGTTGCCAGGGCTAACAAAGGCAGAGGGGGAGAGTTTTAATACACATAGGTGTGTAAAACCTAAAGAAGAGATTTTCTAAAGGCCTACCCAGTGCTGCAAGCCAGCAGAATGAAAATGTTATCACCTTTTTAAAATGCTTATCTCAGAGAAACTTCTATAGTAACAGAGATGGATGAAGACAACTTCTACCATTAGAAATGTCTGTTGCCTTTTTTTTTTTAAGAGGAAAAAGCTAAGGCTGATAGTAGCCTTACTGATAAACTAATATTATGAGCACATCAGAGGATTCTGCTGTTAAAATGTACATTTTCCTTTCCCAAGGCTCACTGTCATTTCTGACAGATAGCTCACCCATTCCTGTAGCTATAAATCATGAAAATACATTCACATTTATTGGCTGAATAAAACACCTTTATTTTTTAAACAATAAATTAAAATATGACTTCACCAATTTTTATATAATCCTAGGAAAGTTTCTGATAGTGGCCAAAAGAAAACCCTAAGGTTTTAAGCAGGTATGGAGAGCAGCCTGGCATTTAGTTCCCATGTTCATATTTCTTAAAGTGTGACCCTCAGATTCTGTGCCTCAGAATAATTTGGATGTTTGTAAAAATGTAGATTCCTGGCCCTATATCAAATCTACAAATCTCTGGATTAAGTTTGTGAGGTGAGACTCGGGTATCTGCACTTTTAACCAGCTCCTTGATTGTTGAATTGGGAAACCACTGATTAGAGAACAGCACAAAGTTCTTTTTACCTAAGGAGGGTTCTAATAGGAGGAAGTTTTCTTTGTAAACTTCTTCCATTCAATTGGTTGATTAGATAGAAAGCTGTCTGTCACCCTAGATTCTGGAAGGCACAGAGTCTAGTAGGCCAGGAATAATTTAGTGAGTCCAAAGGACAATTGTAAACACATTCATGGTAGCTGGGGGCCACAGTGAGTCTCTAGCTCAGACAGCTCCTTATTTCTTTCTTTCCTCAGGGTACTGGGAAATACCAGTGTGATACTGTTGTTCATTAACAATTGCCCTTATATTTATTAATAGTCCTACATATGTTCTGACAGCTAAAAATGCTTATGTCTTCAGAAATGACCCTTTTTAATGAATTTAATGAAAAGAGATTCACGAAGTATGGTAGGTTAGTAGGAGGAGTTTTTGTATTGGGGCCTTTCGATTCACCTATATTTTAGGGTCATAAAATAACATTAAACAAGTTACTTGTTCCATTTATGTTAAGAATCAGCCCAGCTCTGGGTATCCACATGTTGGAAAACTAAGAAAGAATTAAAACAAAATAATTTTACAGATCTATGAATGTTTTCTATAGAATTAGTGATAATAGGGGCGCCTGGGTGGCTCAGTCGTTAAGCGTCTGCCTTCGGCTCAGGGCGTGATCCTGGAGTTCTGGGATTGAGGCCCACATCAGGCTCCTCTGTTGGGAGCCTGCTTCTTCCTCTCCCACTCCCCCTGCTTGTGTTCCCTCTCTCGCTGGCTGTCTCTCTCTGTCAAATAAATAAATAAAATCTTAAAAAAAAAAGAATTAGTAATAATAATCATAATGACAATAATGATTAAAAAAAGGCTGCTAACAGCATCTCTGCCATCTTGAATTGTGACTGTGGGCAAGTTAGGTAACTTGAATCTTGAATCTTTTTTTATTTTTGTTTTTAAGTTTTTATATAAGTAATCTCTACGCCCAGCATGGGACTTGAACTCATGATCCTAAGATCAAGAGTTGCGTGCTCTTCTGACCGAGCCAGCCAGGCGCCCTGAGTTTTGAGTCTTAATTTTCCTCATCTGTAAACTGGGAATCATATTGCACATAGTAGTTGAGAAGATTAAGCAGATAATACATGACAAATCCCTAATATTAAGGACTCAATCCGGGTTTGCTCTTACAGTGATTATTGTATGAAACAGTATGATGTCAATTGCAGGCATGATTGTAATTAGCATGATTTTGAGGAAAAATAGGAGCCAGTCAAGGAAACAGAAGAGGAAGAGTCAATGACAAGGAAGAAAAGCCTAGAGAAAATGTTTCAGGAAGGAGAGTATCAAATGCTGCTAAGTGGTCAAATTAGGTAGATGGGAGAATGGACAGTGGATGACTGTCTGGGTGGGTGAGATGGAGGACAGTGGTGACTCTGATAACAAGTGGCATGGTGGGAATCAAGGCTTGACTGTAATGAATTTAGGAAAGACTGTGGAGATGAGATGGCATAGAGAACAAAAATAGGCAACTCTGGAATTTGTTTTGCTGCAAAGGAGAGCAGAGAGCCACTGGAAATAGGAGGAAGGGGACTTAGGGTCATGGAAGAGATTTCTTTATTAGACAGATGATTATAAAGCAAAAAAATAGTACTGACAGGAAAACTAATGTGAAGAGATGACTGCTGGAAATTGCTGGAACTCATCATAAATAGAGACAGTTACTTCTTCCACAGAGATGACAGGCATGATAGACCATGTGGTAGCCTGGTGAGTTTGGTGATGGAAAGATGAGGTGGTTCTCTCTCTCTTTCTCTCTCTCTCTCTCTTTTTTTTTTTTTGAGAGGGAGAGAAAGTGTGGAGAGAGGCAAAGGGAGAGAGAATCTTAGGCAGGCTCCATGCTTAGCCTGGAGCCCAATGCAGGGCTTGACCTCAAGACCCTGAGATCATGATCTGAGCTGAAATCAAGAGTTGGATGCTTAACCAACTGAGCCACTCAGGAGCCCCAAGGTGGTTCTCTCTTGACTGCTTTGTTATTCTACCTTCAGGTAAACTCATTAGAAATTAATTTGGTTTATAACAAGTTTTTCAATGTATTTATATTTATTTCTTTTTAAAGATTTATTTATTTATTTGAGAGCAAGAGGGAGAGAGAGCATGCCCCAGTGGAGTAAGGGGCAGAGGGAGAGAATATCCAAGCAGACTCCCGCTGAGTTCAGAGCCCACGCGATGTGGGGTCCATCTCATGAGCCATGAGATCAGGACCTGAGCCGAAACCAAGTCAGATGCTTAACTGACTGAGCCACCCAGGTGCACCTACAATGGTTTTTAAATATGAAAATTCTTCTTTGAGAACTGATAAAATCATTAGACGTCCTACATTAGTATGAATATATTTAATTGGCTAGCCTTCAACTAATACTAAAGACCATAACCCTGAATAAATGAGACCCTAGGGATTTAAAGATGGCTGCAGAAAGTTCAGAGTAAAATGAGGAAAATATGTTCTGAGTCAAACATTTGGCTTGCAAACAAACTTTTGGAATACAACCAACTTTTTTTTTTTTTTTAAAGATTTTATTTATTTATTTGACAGAGAGAGACAGCCAGCGAGAGAGGGAGCACAGCAGGGGGAGTGGGAGAGGAAGAAGCAGGCTCATAGCGGAGGAGCCCGATGTGGGACTCGATCCCGGAACGCCAGGATCACGCCCTGAGCCGAAGGCAGACGCTTAACGACTGTGCTACCCAGGCGCCTGGAATACAACCAACTTTTAAGCTTGTGATTGCCTGTATTACATTAGAACCAATGGAAAAACTTGCTAATTTAGTGCAGGCTGGTGAGCTGAATAAATTACTGTAAGTGATTCTACATTTGGCTTCTTATTAATCTAAGTAAATTAGTCTGTGTAATCAGAATGAAGCCCAATACTAAATGTTGTACTATGGTTTATGTATTCATACATGGAATACTGCACACTGTTTTAAAGTGTAGGAAAACCATATGATAATTGTCTTTCTCTGCTTGACTTATTTCACTTAGCATTATCTCTTCCAGTGCCATCCATGTTGCAGCATATGTTGAGAAATCGTTCTTTTTGATAGCTGAGTTATATTCCATTGTATATACGGACCACATCTTCTTAATCCAGTCATCTGTTGAAGGGCATCTCGGCTCCTTCCACGATTTAGCTATTGTGGACAATGCTGCTATGAACATTGGGGTGCATATGGCCCTTCTCTTCACTACGTCTGTATCTTTGGGGTAAACACCCAGTAGTGCAATGGCTGGATCATAGGGTAGCTCAATTTTTAACTTTTTAAGGGACCTCCACACTGTTTTCCAGAGTGGCTGTACCAACTTGCATTCCCACCAGCAATGTAGGAGGGATCCCCTTTCTCCACATCCTCTCCAACAATTGTTGTTTCTTGCCTTGTCAACTTTTGCCATTCTAACTAACATAATATAATAAAAAAATAAAGTGTAGGAAAACACAGAACAAGGAGGCTACAATTTCTGTTGAAATTTCAAATACAGATATTCCATTTTACAAGGAAATCTGCTTCCAGGAAACTGTTAAGGAGGCTTATAGTCATGTAAGATTCAGGAATACTGGATTGGTGAACTGTGGACTATTTTCTTCTGAGTGCCTAGCAAAAAAACTTCCTGGGAACCCAGTTAGTACTTGATAAATAAATAAATAAATAAATAAATAATCACATGAATAGAAACCAAAAATTATTGCAAATTATTCTGAAATTATTTGTCTTCGAATGACTTTTTTTTAAAAAAGATTTTATGTATTTATCTCAGAGAAAGAGAGTCAGCACGAGTGGGGGAGAGGGGCAGAGGGAGAAGGAGAAGCAGACTCCCCCCAACATGGGGCTATTTCCCAGGACCCCAGGATCATGACCTGAGCTGAAGGCAGATACTCAACTGACTGAGCCATCCAGGTGCCCGGGCTTCAAATGACTTTTTGTCATTTCCTCAAATTGAATATATCCTCAAAGTACAGCTATGTGCCATCACTGAGGAATTCAAAAGAATGTGCATGAGTCTTGGGAGGAAAATCCAAAAGGGGAGTTCCCAACATATTTTGCCAAATGACAGCATGTGTAGAACAGGTGTAATCTCCCAAGTCAGTATTCTGAAGAGGCTGATCCTTGCTTTGATGTGTATGTTTTGGTGGGCTTGTAAAAAAACATAACAGTACTCCTGTTGTATAGATTTCTCTAGCTCTAAATATTTAGCAGTGACATTTACGATACAGATTAGCAAAGTTCTGTCATCCTAGGGAGTCTTAGGAAGTTCAGAATTAACACTCAAAATTAATTTTTCTAATTTCAGAAGTTGAAGTTAGGTATTCCTAGAAAGTAAAGCAACTCTCTACCATGGTCAAACAAATGCCTTAAGGAGAGGCAGCTTCATTGGGATGCCATGATCAATTCCAAATGTTACTTTTCTAAATGGAAGCACTCATTTATATGTGTTTCTTCCGGAGCAATTTGCTTAGCAGGGAACTCAACCTCACAAATGTACAGTCTTATTTGATAATGCCATCTCCCCCTTGGGAGTTCCATGAAGTATTAAAAATTCTTGAAGGAATAGATGACAACAAGGCATATTTTACCCCTACATTCCCACATTCTAGTAAACTGAAGTAGGGAGAAATTCATCTGGAGTTTAACTCAGACTACTGATACTACACCAGTATCAGTTTACCAGGTAGACTGCACTTAGAGATATTAAATAACAAAGTAATATTTAAAAACTTTTTCAGCATGTATTTCCCACATATGTGATTTAAATGATCAATGAAGTATAAAGTAGGCATCCTTCTGGTTAGTTTAAGTACATCACTCATTTACAGGATTTAAATATTTGCACAACTTACACGAACATGCCCTCTGGGGTCACTCGTCCAGCTTGAATTAAATAGGCTCCAAATCGAAACCCCACTGCATAGGCAAAATATATAAAAGCATGGCTGAATGCATAAGAGCTTCCAAAGATCTGTGCTTTCTTCAAGGTATTTCTGAAATGCACAAAATTTACTAAGTAATGAGGCATAAGGTGTAGCAAGTTCATTTTAATAAATGTAGAGCAATGAATAAAGAAGACTAGACATGTTATCATTTAAGGAATATACATTTTTCTAAGAATAAAAGAGAAAGTGAGTTTTTAAAAATGAGAATTATTATAGAGAAAACAGACAATATAATGATTCTCTCTATAGTTCTATACTCTATAGTTCATTGCAAAGTTGCCTCTGTCTACTTTCAAATGAATGGATAAGGTCTGTGAATGAACAGCTAATGAAAGAGTTGAGGAGATTTGGTTTTGAAGTATTTAGAAATATTTTCTATCATAACCTTTCACTAGCACAATAAGTAGTGGAAATTAAAGGGTGGTATCAACCACAAGCATGAGTGTAAAAGAGTACAAAGCTATCTCTCTGATAAAGTAATACAAATAGTATCACTAAGTAAATGTGATAAGGAGGGCTAGCTTAAAATTAAAAGGAGTGACTACATTTGTCATATATACATTCATTTTAAAATGTGAACTATTTTAGAAATTCAATATAAAGGGCTGAGCAATCTTATTTTCTTTCTTGAATATGTTATTTCCTCAACTTTGTTTCAGGAAAGTAATAAAAAATGTGCATAGTTAGTAGTAGTTCATAGCAACATGGGAGAACTAAAATAGTCTACCTGTGGTTGTTCTCAATTGCTTTTTCTAGTCTTCTCTTCGTGAAGTCAAATGAGAAATTATGATATACCATTATTAGGAAAGATTCCAGAGCAAATGAATTGGCAGGCAAACCACTGCTGTTGTCCATGAAGACTGTCTTTACAGGGACAACTATAGTTAATGAAGTCAGTATGAATCTACAATCACCTGTGCTGCGTCTGAAGTCTCTCCTCATACGCTTGCTCAAAGGCTTTTTCTCTTGTTAATGACACTATAGTCCGAATATTTTCCACAGCTTCAGTCGCTATCTTATAAAATAGGACAATAAAATAAAGAAATAAAATTAGTAATGGTTAAACTCTGGTTGTGAATTCCAGTCATTTATACTGGGGGCATATTAAGTATAGCATTAAGTCAATCAGTTTTCCTGACAAATTTTCTTAGTTTCTTTTTTTCTTTCCCAAAAACAAGACAGGAAAATAACATTTTAGGATAATAAGCTCAAGAAAATTTATTTGGAAAAGATTTAGTCCACTAATCTAAATTCAGTCCCCTTGGAGTCTTCATTGAATTTCTATTTAAATTGGTTCCATAAGCAGGGAGATCAAACATTAGCATTATGTCCATATGTAATTATGCAAAGAAATTATGAGATAATTCAAGAACACAGCAGACAGAATCAAATAAGTAGTTATTTGATTCTAGCACAAAAATACAAATAGCAACCAAAAAAACCTCAGGAACACTGCAGTAAAGTAATACGGGTAAGGCTATTAAATGCTATATAAGTTACAGCCATTTCTCATTTTGATGTCTGTGAATTTAAAAAGATATTTAATTTAGGGGCACCTGGGTGGCGCAGTCGTTAAGCGTCTGCCTTTGGCTCAGGGCGTGATCCCGGTGTTCTGGGATCGAGCCCCACATCAGGCTCCTCTGCTGGAAGCCTGCTTCTTCCTCTCCCAACCCCCCTGCTTGTGTTCCCTCTCTCGCTAGCGGGCTGTTTCTCTCTGTCAAATTAATAAATAAAATCTTAAAAAAAAAATAAAAAAATAAAGATATTTAATTTAAATTTAATGTCCTCTTTCTTTCTTTCTCTCTCTCTCTCTCTCTCTCTCTCTCTTTCTTTCTTTCTTTCTTCTTTCTTTCTTTCTTTCTTTCTTTCTTTCTTTCTTGACAGAGAGAGAGCATGCATGAGCAGGGGGAGGGGCAAAGGGAGAGGGAGAGAAATAATCCTCAAGCAGACTCCCTTCTGAGTGCAGAGCCTGACTTGGAACTCAATCCCGGGACCCTAAGGTCATGACCTGAGCTGAAATCAAGAGTCAGCCACTTAATAGCTGACTGAGCCACCCAGGTGCCTGAATGCTTTTCCATATTTCTATAATTTTTGAAAAGAAGGAATAATCACATGAGAACTGAAATGGAGGACACTTTTGGCTTAGAATAACTTGTTGGACATGAGAACACATGTTGACTTGAAAGAGAAACTTCCTGCTTTTGCATTCTATTTCCACAATGCAGAGTAGACTGTGGGACAGAGCAAGACCTAGATGGTCATCACCCAGTGTTATTTAAGGAATAACTTGGGTTACAGGAGAGAACCAGATTTCTAGATGGTGGGCGGGACAGCTAGATTCTGCACTCAATTTTGACTTTGAGTTGTTCTAAATTCTCATTAATTTCAGAGTAAGCTCAAAGTAACCTCCATTTGTAACATACACTGTAGTATGCAAGAAAAATGGGTAAAAATGCTGAAACCTTGAGGGAAAAAATGAGCAAAAAAATATTTGTGATCATTTTTCACAATGGAGAAAGGACTAATATCATTATAGAATCCTAGAAAATAGTCTTCTGTAAAAAAACAAAAAACTAATACAGCTATTTTAAGTCTGAGAAGTAAAACAGTTGGTGATTTGTCCAAATCCACACATGCAACTGAAGAAGGACCAATATGTTTTATTGGACCCTATTCTAAGTTTTGGTGTTTGGTAAATAGATTAAAACCTACTTTGAGAAAGACACAGATTGTTTGATTAGAGTTACTGATTGTATAGTCTGGGGTTATTAAAATTATCCAAAAAGGAAAAATTGAAGGAAACATATACAATTAAAGCTCATGATATAAAAATTAAGATGAGTAAAATATAATTAGTTAGGGCCCCATTAATTTGGAGGTTGTGATAATTTGCACCACAGGGAGGGCCAAACAACTTTTCACGGTCTCTGAGGCAAATATATGCTAAATAGTTTAGTCTGTACTGCCCAAGCAGACATTCCAAGGGTCCTTATCTAGTCCAAGGAAGGTGGAAAGGTCCAAGGGTCACACAAACCAGATTTCAATGAGTCATGTGCTTGGTATCCCAATTTATGAATATTCATGGTACTTATAATGTTCCAACTGTGATAGTCACTGCGATATGGACCATAACTGGTATTAAAATCATTTTCAGATTCAGAGGGTGTTCACCCAAGTGATAAAAGTCTTTGAAACTATTTCATGAGAGGAATAGCTTAAAGACCTGTGGATAGATGACTAAGAGAAGACTTGGCAGTTAACATGATGCAGTTTCCTAAAGGCTGCTATGAGAAATAGGCTTTGGATCTCTATTGAGATGAAAGCCAAGAAAGGTAGGATAGAAGGCAACCAACAAACGGGCAAACAAACAAACACCAAAACCAAAAATTGCCTGCCATCCAAAGGCTATTCTAGGGTAGGCAGCATGAGAAAGTAATGCACTGCTTGCCACTGGAGGGAAAGGATGGGTAAAAGATGGACACTTTACAGGGATGTTGTTCAAGTGATTCTTTCTTTGGGTAAGCGGCTGGATCAAATGACATTTCTTTCAATTCTTAGGTGTTATGAAACTACAATACTAATGTCCCCTAAACCTCCAATACAATGACTTTTTAAATTATAAATATGATTGTTCCTGAGAAGCATTTTCCCAGTAATTAAAATGTTGTTCATTTTGGTCAATATAAAGATGGTCCTTATTTCTAAAACCTTATTTTAGGCACTGTCAGTAACAGCAAATTGCCTTATATTCACTAACTGTTTTATTTCCTGTACATTTTGAGAAATAAAATAAAATCATTAAAGAAAATTTAATTGTTCAACGATCAGAGAATGTGGAATCATGATGTTAGCAATTTCCCTCCTGATATGGTAATATGGCTGGCATTACGGAGTACATACTGTCTTCCAGACACTATTCTAAGTGTCTTGCATATAATAATGCTGAGTGTTTTGTGTAATACTTAGAAAAATCTGCAAGTGGTGTTATTATTATTCCCTTTACAGAGGAAGAAATTGAAGTCCAGAAAGGTTGACAACTTGCTCATATCACACATTTGTTAGTAATAGAATCTGAAATCTAATTCAGCCAATTTGACTCTAGAGCCTACACTCTACATCACAAATCCTATTACTATAGCATATCTACACCCCATCCTAAACTAGTTTGTACGCATTTCAATACATATACACCACTTTACAGATACCTAAGAAATTAAGTTAGCATACTGTAAAACTGGGAACTCTCATTGTTTTCCTCTTAAAATGTTATGATGGTAACAAGTCTTTATTTTACCTTCCCAGCATGCTTAAGTTCTTGCTTATCCTTGTTGGCAAATCCAGTCATAGCTGTGGCTTTAATCATTCCTGTCAGAGCAAGTACTGGAGCAATACTCAGAATCAAGAGTGTCATCTCCCACCCATATATGAAGGAAATGATAATTGACAGTCCCATGTTAGTTGCATTTTGTGTTAAGACACCAATCCTTGAACCTGTTGCCTATAGTAAGACAGATTTTGGGGAAAAAAGTCAATTAATTTTAAATTTATAAGAATTCCTATTATAGTTTCTTACAAAATGAGGCAGGCTTTCTTTTTTTAGGGTTTATACTTACATTTTTACTTTGAACTTGTACTTAGAAATTAAATAATACCCATATTTAAAAAACTGTCCTCTACTAAGGAGTCATTATGCTTTGTCTATTTTATTTATTTATTTTTTAAAAGATTATTTATTTTTTTGACAGAGAGACAGAGAGAGCACAAGCACGGGGAGTGGCCAGAGGGAGAAGCAAGCTCCCTCCTGAGCAGGGAGACTGATGTGATATGGGGCTGGATCCCAGGTCTCTGGGATCATGAACTTAGTCGAAGGCAGACGCTTAAGGGACTGAGTCACCCAGGAGCCCTGCTTTGTCTATCTATATTGGATGTTGTGCTTTGACATGTCCCTATCATTCTCTGAATATGTCCTTACTTTCTGACACAGAAAGATTCTCCAGGCTCTACCCCTGGAATCTATCATTTCTCCAAGGAGTCCTGGTTCCTCCTTTTGGTGGATAATATTATTTAGAAGTCAATATATGGTGTTAGTTGTGCTCATTATTAATGGCATATCAGTGGACAGAATTGGGGAAGTGTGTGTGTGTGTGTGTGCGTGTGTGTGTGTGTGTAGATGCAGGCACAAACTGAAATCTATACTTCTCTATTTATATGAATCATGAATTCACATTGATACCTCCAATTCCAATCCAACACCACGAAGTTATTTTCAACTTTCTTCCTTCTTATATTTGTTATCCCCTTCGCAACAGCGAGAAAATTGGCTCCCATTTTCTTTAATTGATTTATGTGATCAAACTCTCTGATATGACGGCCCCTGCTTCTCCCTGTATGGATACCCTTCTCCCTCTGCTCTGGCTTGGCTTTCCCACACCAGGCTGCCATCACACATGGATGTGCAACTCACCATAAGAGGGCTCTAAAACTCAACATTCCCCTTCCTTCTATACTCTTAGTAACTATACCTAGTAGTGCTGAATCGAATGATTGATACTATTCATTAAGGTGTATACTTTGATATCATATGTTGTATTTCATTTTCTGCATTTTATTTGGTTTCACTGACCAATGGTTTAAAGCAGCATTATCAAAATATATCAGAAAGGAGCTGGAAACATTATGGTATAAGGTAACTTAAAAGAAATTCTGAAAAATTCCCAAATAAGTAGAAATATCTTTATAACTATTTTATGAGAACTATATATTTTCTGAATCAACTTTCAGTGGGACACATGATAAGTAATAAACTGAAATGTTAAATTCCTTTAGTGCTCAGATAAAAAAATGAGACTCCATTTACCTAGAAAAACAGCTATAATCAATAACAATAGCAATTCACATTTTAAAATATTTATTTTGTTATGATCATGAAGATATGACCATTGGAAAAGGTTTTGATAATGTTAAAATTTACATCCTTCCAGACAAATACACATACACATTCAGATTAGGATTGCTGTGTGTATGTAGCTTTGTATCCTGCTTTTATCCCTTTACATTATACTGCAAGCTTTTTCCTGGTGATTAAATAGTCTTCAAAAAATATTTAGGTTGCTTCCAACTTTTCATTATTAAAAATAAAGATGTAATGAGCATCTTTGTGCAAAATCTTTATGCTCATCTTTTATTTCCTAATGTTAATTATCTAGACTAGAGTTGTATGTTAAAGGGTATATACTCTTACATGCTTGATAGATATTATCAAATTGCTTCTCTAGAAGGTTATATCAGATTTCACTAAAGTACCCTCAAGTTAGTATCATAATTAAAATAACAACAATAGGGAGCCTGGGTGGCTCAGTCAGTTAAGCGTCTGCTTTTGGTTCAGGTCATAATCCTGGGGTCCTGGGATTGAGTCCTGCATATTGGGCTCCCTGCTCAGTGGGGAGTCTGCTTCTCCCTCATGATCTCTCTCACACACTCTTTCTCTCAAATAAATAAGTAAAATTAAAAAAAATAACAATAATAAAAAGTCCCGTATCTCCCAAGGCTCTGCCTTATTACTAAAATATTTATCTGGCTTCAGCTTCAAGACTCATTTGGTATTCTGCTATTTCCAGTTTGGCTCTTGAAAGAGCTTCCAGGCTGGAGTGTAGGGTGAGCAAACTACAACAGAGCCCAACAGACTTCTTAAATTAAGTAGACAAAACTGAGAATCTAGGCCAGCTAAGGAAGCTAGAGTTTATAGCACAGAACACCAGAGAAGAGAGAGGCAAACAGAAAGAGAAATCTGGATATCTGCAGAGGGTCCTCCTTGAATTCAGCTGAGAGTGCTTGTGTGAGGGCTGGGAACAGTGCTCCCTCACACCAGCCAGACTGGAAAACCTCATGCCCTCAGGATATTGGGTAGAGTAGATACGGTTCTTTCCTCAGTAGTAGGCTCTAGTCCTGCCTAACAAACCCTAAAATTAAGACCCAAATGACTGAACTGTTCCCAGGTAACTTAACTGAATCCCAGAACAAAGCAAGAATGTTCATAGAAATACAAAAATATCCAGCACCCAAAAATGTTGTATTCACAATGTGTGACATCTAGTCAAAATTTAGTAGATATATCAAAAAGCAAAACAGGACCCATGATGGCTTAAAAATCAATCAATTGAAAAATAATGACAATAAAAGTTATCACTGGATAACATATTCAAAAAGTTAAGAGATAAGGAACATATAAAAAAGACCCACATTAAAATTTTACAAATGCAAATTTCAGGGTCCATAAAGTTTTACTTTAGTAAAACATAGTCACGCCCTTTCTTTACCTATTGTGAGTGGCTGTCTTAGAATTATAATGATAGAGCTGAGTAGTTGCTAGAGTAACCATATGTGCCACTGTCCTCACTTTGTACTGCTGCTCGGTGTGCTACAAATCTGTGATGCAATTGTAATTTGAGAGCATGTTTAGTGCCACATGAACTGCTGTACTATGACATTTTATTTCAGTTTAAAAAATTACCATTGTATACCCATCATCTAAAAATAAGAAATGAAGAGAAGAGTAGACCTTGAATGTCCTGCTTTTAAGGCATAGTGGACTGTGGATTACTTTTTCTGATGAGATGCACCATATTGTGTTTATTATGACACTATATAGCATATACAAAATAGGTCAAAATTTCCAGCTAGGCACTCATCACAATATTCTTAATTCACAGGAAAGCAACATTTAGAAAACTCAGAAAATTTAAAATGGAATATCTCATTTTAGTAGAATTTCTTCATTAAACTAAAAAGTGAAGATGAAGCTTAAACCAAAGTAAGTTTCTGAGTGGCTCATTCATTGGCTAAGCAAAGAAAATCATTTATGAATAGTGAGTTAATTAAATCATGTTTAATTGCAGCTGTGGAAGAAATGTGTTCAGACGATTAGCCCTGAGGTGAGAACAGTTGCTCAAATAGTTGACAACACTGCAGCAACACCAATAGTCAATCAAAAACCAGGTATATTTTTTTGAATAGTTTTCCACGGCTCTTGATGGATTGACATATGTTACTGATACTGCTCAGTTGTTGGTTTTGGAGGAGCCACTGCTGAATTTGAAGTGACTAAAATATTTGCTGCTATAAATGGTCTGTGTGGATCAACTATAGGTGATAATAATTCTAAGAAGTTGAATGAAAAGGAAGTCATTATAACCTGAAGTGGAATCTGCTAAGACATGTTACAACTAATGGTGATAAAAATATTTGTGGAGTAGAAAAAAAGGTTTACTTGGACAAATCTACAAAGTTTGTGAAAATGTAAGATGTTCAGAGCCTCGGTTTATTCCTTGTATTACTTATCAGCAAGTATTTTGTGGAAAATAATTTATCACATATTATTGGACCGGTATGGTCAATGATGAAGTTCATTTGGTCTTATAGACTTAACCATCTTTATTCCTATTTTTGTCAAAATTGGAAGCTGAATATCTTGACTTGTCTTACCACACAATATTTTAGGGTTTAGTAGTGATAGTTTCACTGCAATATTCTGAGTTCAGGGCTGACACCAAAATTTTCCTTTTCAAAAAGAATCACCTTTAGCCACTATGGCTCTGGATATTAGCTTTTGCTATAGACTTGTTAACGTTTCTTAATGAATTCAACCAAAAATGGTAAGGCAAAACAGCAATTACATGCCAAACTTATACTCTGGTAGAGTCATTTCGATAATGACTATCATTGTTTGAATCACAAGTAATATCAAACTGTTTTATACACTTCCCATGTCAAAAAGTTAAATCAGGAAATGAGGTCACCATTGTCCAGGTAATGATATCCTAGGTCTGGCTAGCATCCAATCAATTTATCTGGCTCTTGGAATTAAATGAAATTTTTATGATTTCTTGGGACAATATAATTATAGTTCTGATGAGAAGAATTCTTGGAACTAACATAGTATCTGTCAGTAGTATATCAAGTGTACACTATGGCATGAATAACACACTTTCTTGTGGACAAAAATGAGGTAACACTTTTGGGTGATGAAAAGGGGTTGCTAAAATATACAGAAATAATACCTTATAGTTTTGTGGAACCTAGTTTTCCAAGGAATCTAAAATTGCTTTGTACCCTTAATAACACTATATATTACATGGAAAACAGTCTGTTGACACATGTATGGCAGTAAGCCATTACTTGGGCTGAAATAATATCAGTTAAATTAGTTGTATTCAATCAAGTATTTCAGGAATCATGTTGTTCTATGACTTTATTTCACTAACATGTTTTCTCATGACTCTCAAAGTACCAGAGTTTCTAAAAATGGCTAAGGGTGTATATATTTTTTGGCCATTAGTAAAGGTTTCAAAGTAATATTTACTATTATTAAGGAGTTATTTTATGAACATTTATCCTAATACATTTGATAAAATAAAATTTAACTGAAATTGCATGATGAAGAAACTGAGATGGAATATGTCTTAAGTTGAAAAGATAGGAAATATGAACCCGAATTATTATTTCCTAATTCATCTCTAGTATGTTTTTGTGAGAAAATAAATAGCAGACAAAGAGAATTGGTAAATAGTTCTTCCTACAGTAAAAAGAGTATTCATTCAAGTTAGATATGAATCTGCGTTTATATTGCAAAGCAAGGGTTTATGTGAATTACATGCCAGTGGACATAGTCTCACCCTTGGAAATCTTTGCTTGTGCTGCTTTTTAAATTCAACAGCTTTAAAATTTCCCATCAGTATTTCAACCATTTAATATTTAGCTATTACTTTTCATTCAATGAAAATGATCTGACTTGTGCAGAAATTATTATGAGACCAACATTTACAAATTGCAACAAGAAACTTTCCAGTGATCAAATGGTTTTAGCCAGATGCTTGTAAGTTATCAGGCTGACAAATATTTCATTAATTTTTCTCAATGAGATGCAACACTATTTGTTAAAAACAACTAATGAATGCAAAGAGAGTAAGGTTGGCCTTTTAGTTCTAATTTGTTTTTTTTTGTCTGAAGTAAATACTTGCTAAAAGAGATGTCCTACAAATCTAACATAACTGCTAGTAGGAATGCCTATTTTACTGGAATTTTAAAAAATTTGAATGATAGGTAGAAAGAGAAAAATATCAGCATGGTAAAGAAAAAAGCACTACATCAAATACTTACGATGTATTATAAGCTGGCTAACTGAACATAATAAAAAAAAGCAGCAAATTTTGTGGAATGGAGATTCAACTGGAATTATAGGGATATTTCTCCCTAAGGGAGTGAACCTTGTCATTCCTAAACACGGAAATTGTCATTCAGATAATTCTATTGTGCTATGGAAGATTAATGCTATGCTCATTACTTGACTATTAAGTGAAATTTTATACATCATTTTCCCACTTATGCCAGTAAAATTGATCTCCTCAGCCCTATTTTATTTTTTAATTTTTTAATTAATTATTTTTTAAAGAGCTTTTTTATTTATTTGACAGAGAGATAGAGACAACCAGAGAGCACAAGCAGAGGAAATGGCAGAGGGAGAGGGAGAAGCAGGCTCCCCACTGAGCAGGGAGCCCAATACAGGGCTCCATCCCAGGACTCCGGGATCCTGACCTGAGCCGAAGGCAGATGCTTTGACCATCTGAGCCACCCAGGCGCCCCTCCTCAGCCCTATTTTAAAATTTAAATTCTGTCTAATAAATTTAGAACCTTACCTTCCAAATCATGAAAAGGAGTTTCAGGAAGAAATGAAGATGATGCCACTTTTCCTCTTGAGCTTTTTTCTACATCATAAAATTGTTTTGCAAACCATTATGGATGCTTGTGAATATTCACAAATGTAACCAACTTGTTCTATTCTCTGGTAAGACAAATTTATCCTTAGAAGGAAAAACTACACTTTCTTCTTTTATTAAAACTTCTAAATTGTGTGTATGTTTTCATTTGGCTACCTTTTCTTTTCTTACTATTCAATTCTGAGCTCTTTGACTCACTCTTGGTATCTTCTTTAGTCTTCTGGTTATCCAATAAATGTGCTAAATCTTTTTTCCCCTTTTTTATTATTTTTTATATTCCTATATAGTTGACATACAAAGTTACATTAGTTTCAGGTGTACAGTGTAGTGATTCAATAAAATTTCTCTCTCCTTTTTTTTTTTTTTGTGTTAAAAATATCCAGAACTGAAAGCTTCCTTATATCTTTCATTGAGAGCTCCCAGTTAGCCCTGAGACTTACCTGGTCTCTTTAAGGATGTGAGTCATCTTAGTATAGCTTACAAACATGCACAGGTAAGTGTGTGTACATACATACACACTACATAATACACCATTTAAGAATAAAAGCAAAAAAAACCACAAAAAATAAAAACAACACCCAAGAAAGCAATATACATACTCCTTGGATTTGTGCTATATCTATGGCTAATATTGTTGTCAAGGCTCCTGTGCTGTTTTCCTTATCATCAAACCAGGAAATATCCTAGAGAAGAAGTAGAATTAAAACCATTAAAATGGTTATCAAAAACAAAACAAAACAAACAAAAAACAAACAGCAAAAAAACCAAACCAAACCAAAAATGAACATATGGTTACCAAAAAGATTCTTTTCTGACTTGTGATTCTGTTGTACTAGGTCAGAAGCTATTTACCCGCCCCTTCACTCCCAGGTATTTAATTCTTATAAATACTATGGATCAAATGACTTTTGTTTCTTACTTCACAAAGATTTATACTTAGATACAAAATGAAGAACATAAGCCCAATAGCTTGGAACCATTACCAATGCTACAATATTGCACAATAATCAACATCAAAAATGGTCATTTTGAACCACCAAGTAAGTTGCAATTTTACTCCACAAGTAATTTGTGAAGAGCAGACTATTTAAAAAGTTATGCACAAAACAATTTAGAAATATTTTCAAACAAAACAAATATTGTTAAAATGTCTATATTTGTAGATTTGTAGATGTGTAGATGTCCAAAGCAATCTACACATTTAATGCAATCCCTATCAAAATACCACCAGCATTTTTCACAGACTTGGAACAAACAATCCTAAAATTTGTATGGAACCACAAAAGACCCCAAATAGCCAAAGCAACCTTGAAAAATAAAAGCAAAGCTGGAAGCATCATAATTCCAGACTTCAAGTTGTATTACAAGATAATATGGTACTGGCATCTAGACAATATAGTACTGGCAATAAACAGACACATAGATCAGTGGGACAGAATAGAAAACCCAGAAATGGACCCACAACCATATGGTCAACTAATAATCTTCAACGAAGCAGAAAAGAATATCCAATGGAAAAACGTCTCTTCAACAAATGGTGTTGGAAAAACTGGACAGCAACATGCAGACGAATGAAATTGGAACACCGTCTTACTCCATACACAAAAATAAATTCAAAATGTATGAAAGACCTAAATGTGATTAGGAAACCATCAAAATCTTAGAGAAGAACACAGGCAGCAACCTCTTTGACACTGACTATAGCAATTTCTTACTAGACATGTCTCTGGAGACAAGGAAAACAAAAGCAAAAATGAATGACTGGGACTTCATCAAGATAAAACCTTCTTCACAGCAAAGGAAACAATCAATAAAACTAAGAGAAAACCTATGGAATGAGAGAAGATATTTGCAAATGACATATCTGATAAAGGGTTAGTATCCAAAAATCTTTAAAGAATTTATCAAACTCAACACCCCAAAAATAAATAATCCAGTCAAGAAATGGGCAGAAGACATGAACAGACATTTTTTCCAAAGAAGACACACAGATGGCTAATAGACACATGAAAAGGGGCTCAACATCACTCATCATCAGGGAAATACAAATCAAAATCACGATGAGACACCACCTCACACCTGTTGAAATGGCTAAAATTAACAACATAGGAGACAGCAGATGTTGGTGAGGATGTGGAGAAAGGGGAACCCTCTTACACTGTTGGTGGGAATGCCACTGTGGAAAACATTATGGAGCTTCCTCAAAAAGTTAAAAATAGAACTAATCTATGACCCAGCGTTTACACTGCTAGGTATATATCCAAAGAATACAAACATACTGATTCTGAGGGGCACATGCACCTCAATGTTTATAGCAGCATTATCAACAATAGCAAATTATGGAAAGAGCCCAAATGTCCATTGACAGATGAATGGATAAAGAAGATGTGGTACAATGGAATATTACTCAGCCATCAAAAAGAATGAAATCTTGCCATTTATAATGACGGGGATGGAGCTAAAGTGTATTAAGCTAAGTGAAGTAAGTCAGAGAAAGACAAATATCATATGATTTCACTCATATGTGGAAATTAAGAAACAAAACATACAAACATAGGGGGAGGGAAAAAAAGAGAGAGGGAAGCAAACCATAAGAGACTCTTAACTATCGAGAACAAACAGGGTTGATGGAGGGTGGGGAATGGGCTAAATGGGTGATGAGTATTGTGGAGGGCACTTGTGATCAGTACTGGGTGTTGTAAGTGATGAATCACTAAATTCTACACCTGAAACCAATATGTTAACTAACTAGAATTTAAATAAAAACTTGAAATTAAAAAAAATATTTCCAAACCTTTCTGTCTAAACTGATTAATGATAAAAAGTCTATCTCCTTCTCTTTAGGATAGATAGGCAAGATTTTCCCTGACACTTCATATTACTCCCTAGATCTTATAAACACTGGGCACTGTGAGAGGCTAAAGAGGCAAAAAAGCCAATGTAAAACCCCTGTGGCCAAGAAGCATGTGATCTGAAGGAGATAGGTCAAAAATATAAGCAATAAAAGCATTATGTTATAACCACTTTCATTTTCTTTTTTCTTTTCTTTTCTTTTCTTTTTTTTTTTTAAATATTTTATTTATTTATTTGACAGAGATAGAGACAGCCAGCGAGAGAGGGAACACAAGCAGGGGGAGTGGGAGAGGAAGAAGCAGGCTCATAGCGGAGGAGCCTGATGTGGGGCTTGATCCCACAACACCGGGATCACGCCCTGAGCCGAAGGCAGACGCTTAACCGCTGTGCCACCCAGGCGCCCCACCACTTTCATTTTCAACAGTAAATAGAGATAGCACTTCTTAGTACTTCTCAGCCTGAGGAATTCTGATTTCCTTTTATTAGCTATTGAATGTTTCCTCCCACTCACTCAAACCACTAATATCTCTTGTGGATTAAAATCATGTGGAGCCTGTCTGAAAAATGACTTATTTTTAGTAAGTGAAGAGCAAAAGAATTGTTGGCTTACAACTCAGCCAGGGCCCTGACATCCAGGTTACATGTTTCTGCAAACTAAGTAAACAGAAGCATAACAGAGAGAGGGCTGTGCATTAATCATACAGTTGTGTGAGAAGAGAGCTCCCATGGAGGAATATGGCAAGAGAAGGGTGGGTACAACCCCAGTATGACAGCACTACTCTGTAAGCCCCTGCATTGGGAAGGTGTTCCAAAGAGTTGAGGATCCACGATACCCAAAGGGCATCCCACAGAGATCACAATTAGCACTACCAATCATAATTTTGAAAACAAAACCCCACTCAAGAGCCTAACATATTGTAAACACACATCAGCAATGATAATAACTATAGCATTCTTGACCTGGAAGACATTACCTGTTTTTTTTATTATATGCTCAAAAAAATTAAGATAAACTTTACATTTTCTAATTATTTGTATATTTCAACATGGCATGGAATGCACAAAGAAATTTTAGATACAATATAAAGTAAAAATCTTGAAAGGATAATTTAATATGGAATATTACATTCTTGATTCTAGAGTAACTTGTATAACACACTAGGTGTAGGATATACATGTGACAAGTCTTAGTCATTATCTGATGTTCAATCAGCAAGATGTCCAAAATTACTTTCCAACAAGTCAGCAATGTGTACTCTAGGGACTGTATTCCAGCATAGGCAATATATGCTAAAACACTTAGAGTTTCTGGAACATAGCTGGTGTTAAGTAAAAATTAGCTTGCTTTTACTTTTCCTGATGGTAAAATGATTGTAAGTAAGACTATCAGGTTTTTTGATACTAGTAAACCCATTTTTTTCCTGTCAATAATTATACTAGAAGTAAAAAAAAAAATACAGTAACACTATGATGTATACATATTTGGTATGTATCTTCTCAATTATTATCATAACTGTATGAGGTAGGTACTATGACTATCCATGTTTTATAAATGAGGAAGCCAAGGTACTGCAGGATTAAATAACTTGTCCAAGGCCACATAGCTGGCAAGTACTGAGGTCAGGATTTGAACCTAGGCAACCAGATGCCAGAGTTTTTAATCAACTATCATGTTCTACCTCCCATTTAACTGAAGCATTATAGTTGAGTCTCATTACCTGTTTCTCTTGCTTCAGGACTTGCTACCTCAAATCCTTTTGGAAGTAGCTTTTTGAGATCCCTTAGTGATCACCATTAATTCTATCATCTCATGATTTAGAGACCCCCAAAGAAGCCCTAGCCAATCTAATTTAAAGAGAAATAAGCAAAAATACATATTTGTTCAGAAATCCAACAGATCTTTAGGTCAATATTTACCATTAAGAAATATAAATTTAGTTTTGAGCAATGAATTATTTACAACCACTGAAGTCAGCAACACTTAGAACATTCTTTTCAACTGGAAGGATGTCAAGTAATCAAATAAAATACAGATTTTATACCTACAAAAAGACCACACCTGATTCCATAAATACCTCTACCTGAAATGAGGTTTCAAAATAGTTATAAAAAACAGTGCAAGTCTCAGCATGCTTTCTAAGCCTTAAAAAGTCAGGACAAAAACCAGGTAATAAGAGTCAGGCAAAAGTACACATTAGGAGTCCCTTACAATAGACAAAACTGAAATTGGGAAGGTATTTATAAAGAAAAGGCCAAATATCCTACTCTTCTTTTTCTCCAATTTGAAAAAGCAAAGATATGAAGCAAAAAGAATGCTAAAGCATGAAGAGGAAAAACAAACAATGAGCTGAAAGGGAATGAGTTGAATTTATGGGGGAATTTAATAGCATCTGCTGAATAGCAGAGAGTTTCTGTGTGTATCTTTGAATGTGTGTGTTTTTTGGAGGATCAGAGTTTTGGGGCATTCTTATGGGCAGAAGCTACTTTATTCAAGAATGTTACTGTCCAGCTATTCACATGGCTAGTTGTAGGCAGAGCATTCACGTCTAGTATTAGTCTTCAGGATATTGGATTAATGCTAACCACTGGGTAAACTGGCTCCTGGACTTAAGACTCCACCAAAAGCACGCTGTGAACCTCTAGAGACAAAGTTCAAAGCAATGTTTGGAAAAGTTATATATGTTCTTTTGTTCAAAACATTCAGACATTCAGGGTACACTATCAAAAATTCCTGGAAATTGAAAAGAGTAAATTTCCTTGAATGTGGAAAAACAGAAATTCATACAGAAAAACAAAAATGAGCCGAAATTATCAGTAAGTGTGAAATACAGTATTAGTTAAAATCCCACCTAATTTCACCAAAGATTTAAGGAAAGGACATAAAGTGTTCATAAATAAAAAACAAAATTAAAGTATAAATTTAACTTGAGTGAGCTGTGCAGGCATTAAATGGTTTTATGATCCATCAAGTATATTTTTGATTTTCTGGATTAAGGAGAGTCTCCAATTATCTCTGACAGACCTTTGAGCAGAGAATGTCAGGCACCAACTGCTTCAGAACATCAAGTTGCTATGAGAAACCTTGCACTTGCTTTACTGAATTCTGTAACTTGTAGTTCCCCAAGAGCAAAAAGGCCTAGGAATTTTGTTACACGGCAGCAGTGACTACTGCTAAATGTCACAAGATGTAAAAACTGGCTTTGACGACTCAGGTAAAGTGACAGTAATTCTATTTCTTTCTTTCTTTCTTTCTTTTCTTTTTTTTTTTTTTTAAAGATTTTATTTATTTATTTGACAGAGATAGAGACAGCCAGCAAGAGAGGGAACACAAGCGGGGGGAGTGGGAGAGGAAGAAGCAGGCTCATAGCAGAGGAGCCTGATGTGGGGCTTGATCCCATAACGCCGGGATCACGCCCTGAGCCGAAGGCAGACACTTAACCGCTGTGCCACCCAGGCGTCCCAGTAATTCTATTTCTGACAAGAAATGACCTTGGCAGGAAGCTATTTGCTCCTGCACAGGGAGCTCTGGTGACAGAAAGTATGGTGAATGGCTTCAAATCAATTATTGGCTTTCAGGGAACCCAATATACCTCAGCTTCTGAAAGAATTTTAGAAGTGCTGATCTGGGACATTCCTGCCATTTGCCCGCAAGATTCACCTCTCAAGATTACTACTTGATCTACCCAGTTTTAGTTATTTCACAGGAGTGATTGATCATCTGTGCATGGCAGGCCAACCTGTCAGCGAGCCTACTACCTGAATTCAGGACTTTTCTGATGAGGACAGAGAGACTGGCTGGTTACAGAAGCATGGGGTGAAAAAACTTGCACATGGATGAGAACTAGAGGAATTAACTCCTCCTTTTAAAATATGTTCTGTGAGATATTATAGCTCTTAATTCTCAGTTTTTATTTATTTGGTCTTTCAATCTGATCCTAGAACACTACATTATACATGTAAAAAAAAAAGATTCAAGGAAAAAGAAATGGACTCTAAATTCTGTTTTCTATTAAGTTGTATTTTCAAACATAACAATCTTGAACTTGCTTCCATTAGAAAAATATACCGTAAGAATTCTGATGTTAAATGCTGCTTAGAACACAAAAAGCATGCTTTTAAGGGATCAAAGGAAAGATTATGTCAAGAAATTGACTTGAAAAACTACAGGTTGGAATATTTAAAAACACACTTTAAATAAAATAAGAAAAAAATCAACTAAACACTGACCTGATATAACATGGCTTTAAATGCCAAATGTCTTAATCTCATGGTTAAAATTTCCCCTGCTCTGCCATAAAATAATCCCTGGAAAATAAAAAGAAAATCTATATTTATTCTTAATTCTCTTTTCTATTTCTTTGTAATATTTAGTCACTACATTTATTTATTTATATTTTATTTATTATATTGTTATTATTTTTAAATCAGAGGATGATATAAAAATGATCCTGTTCAAGCTTATTTAATTCATTAAAAACTTACCTGAATGAAATAACCGACAAAGCAAGTAACACCCAAAATGACAAATATTATGGAATACATCTCAGCATCACGCTTTAATGTGGTTTTATCATCATCTTCAAACACCTGAAAAGGAATAGATAAAAATATGATATAAAAATATCAAGTGATCGGAAGAAAATATAAAAGAAAGAGAAAAAATTGAAATGTCTATCAGAAATTTTTGAATGGATTTCAACATAAGAATAAGACTATACATTTTTGGGGAAAAGAAGTGCACCATTATTCTATCCGGTACATTCATTACATATGATAAAAAATGATTTGTTGTCAAATTTCTCACTTAAGCTATGTAAATATGAGATCAGACAATGAGTCTTCCATCTGCTATTATTATCACAGTATATTTTCAAAGAAACCACCAGTTTATTTGAATTCTATTTTTAATAATTGCTACTAACTTAGGTTTCTTAATATTCTTCTATTTAAGGTACTACCTGCAATGTGAGACCTTTATACATGTCCCTAGAAATTGTTCCTAAAATTAGTAATTATACATATATTGGCATCTATGTTGAAAAAATGTAGCTGTGCTAATCTGGGAGACTGAAGACTTAACATGACTTTGTTCTTGGATCCATCAACTCTCCTGAGTCCCTTGGCACAATCCCAAGCTCTTGTTATTTCCTCTCCTTGAGCTGGCTGGTAATAAAAAATGGCCATTGTTGGGACTAGTTGAAAGAAGAGTAGTTGTATTTGTCTATTTTATTGCCTCAGTGCTTTGGAATGCTGATACGGCACTGGAGTCAAAATTAGAAAACAAAGTAATTTCTTTACTGATTGCCCAGTCAACAAGGCCCAGCCAAGACTTCACAATAGAGGCTGGCTTATCCCCTGAGAACATTAGTTAACCTTCCTATCATGGATCCTACGTTATGGGTGACCCACTGCAAGTTCCAGTTTCCCCATTGCTGGGTCAAAGTACAACAGGTCTGTTCTCTCAGGCTATATTTTGTTTAAAATTGTTAAAAATATTAGCAAATTAGCTTTACTTACAGTTACGATTTTTGCAAAGATGATGGAAAATACTGGATGAACAGTTCCATTTAGAACAGCAGCCAATGTCCCCAGAACCACAGAAAGCCATTCAGACTTGATTAATTTAAAAATTTTAAACAGAGAAACTTCAGGAAGACTTGTCTATGAATAAAATACTTTGGTTAATACCTCAGTTTGAGAGCATAATGGAACCTAGAGAAGTTAACCAATTCTAAACAGATTTATAATGTAAAATATCAAATATAATAGGTGGCAGGGTAAAAGTAGAATATTTCTTAGAAAAATTTCACCACCCATATTACTTGATGTCCTCAACATGTAAAAGAATCTTACCCCAGAGTGACTATTTGTGCAATTTATCCTTTTGGTATTTCATTGTTACTGTCATTTAAAAAGTACAGATTAACTCAAAAAATCTGACAGCTAGTACTCACAGAATAAATGACAGGCATATTTTCTTTATTCCTGTTAACCTAGATGGAATATTGTACCCTAGGATAAGACAAAAGGAACTAAGCATAGACAGAAAGTAAAAATCTTAGTAGCATTTCAAGCTTGAAAGTTTTCCAGTTTCATGACTTATTTACAGAAACATTTTTTCTAACATCTTAGTTTAAAGCTTGTTTTGGGGTTCCCATTTATAAGAAAAATGCTGCAATATCTGAGCATATTACTTAAAGTCACCAAGCCTCAGTTTCTTCATCTTTCCAAGGGGGATGAAGTTCCTATCAGATTACTACATTTGTATATACTTTGGGGTATATACCCAGTAGTGCAATTGCTGGTTCGTAGGGTAGCTCTATTTTCAAGTTTTTGAGGAACCTCCATACTGTTTTCCAGGGTGGCTGCACCAGCTTGCATACCCACCAACAGTGTAGGAGGGTTCCCCTTTCTCCACATCCTCGTCAACATCTGTCGCTTCCTGACTTGTTAATTTTAGCCATTCTGACCAGTGTGAGATGGTATTTCATTGCGGTTTTGATTTGTATTTCTCCGATGCTGAATGATGTTGAGCACTTTTTCATGTGTCTGTTGGCCATTTGGATGACTTCTTTGCAGAAATGTCTGTTCGTGTCTTCTGCCCATTTCTTGATTGGATTATTTGTTCCTTGGGTGTTGAGTCTGATAGGTTCTTAATAGATTTTGGATACTAGCCCTTTATCTGATATGTCATTTGCAATATCTTCTCCCTGTTGGCTGTCTTTTGGTTTTGTTGACTGTTTCCTTTACTGCGCAAGAGCTTTTTATCTTGATGAAGTCCCAATCATTCATTTTTGCCCTTGCTTCCCTTGCCTTTGGCGATGTGTCTAGGAAGACGTTGTTGTGGCTGAGGTTGAAGAGGTTGCTGCCTGTTCTCAAGGATTTTGATGGATTCCTGTCTCACATTTAGGTATTTATCCATTTTGAGTCTATTTTTGTGTATGGAGTAGGGAAATGGTCCAGTTTAATTCTTCTGCATATGGCTGGCCAATTTTTCTAACACCATTTGTTGAAGAGACTGTCTTTTTTCCATTGGATAGTCTTTCCTGCTTTGTTGAAGATTAGTTGACCATGGAGTTGAGGGTCCATTTCTGAGTTCTCTATTCTGTTCTATTGATCCATGTGTCTGTTTTTGTGCCAGTACCATACTGTCTTGATGATTACAGCTTTGTAATAGAGCTTTAAGTCCAGAATTGTGATGCCACGAGCTTTGGTTTTCTTTTTCAACATTCCTCTGGCTATTCGGGGTCTTTCCTGGTTCCATACAAATCTTAGGATTATTTGTTCCATTTCTGTGAAAAAAAGTTGATGGTATTTTGATAGGGATTGAATTAAATGTGTAGATTGCTCTAGGTAGCACAGACATTTTAATAATATTTGTTCTTCCAATCCATGGGCATGGAATGTTTTTTCCATTTCTTTGTATCTTCCTCACTTTCTTTCATGAGTATTTTATAGTTTTCTGAGTATAGATTCTTTTTCTTTTTTTTTCTCCCTGATCTGCCACTTGTTCGGCCCCTACTTGAAGAGCAGTGGCCTGATGACTGTGCCTTGGATCACGGTTTATGGCAACCCCGAGCTGAAAGCCCACTCCTCAGGATCACTCTTTGCAGCCTGCTTCCCCGCGTTGATACCTGGGAGCTCTGCGGCACTTAGGCACCCTCAGTCTTTCTGTGATCCCAAGGGTCCTGAGACCACACTGTTCCAGCAAACCCCCTCTTAGCCACCAGAGCGACGTCCCTCACGGGACCAGACTTATAAAAGTTCTGATTTTGTGCTCCGCTGCTCTATCACTTGCCAGTAGCCGCCTAACGGAGGCTCCTTCCCCTGTGCGGTCTATCTTCCCATATCGCCTCAGATTCACTTCTCCACATGTCCTACCTTGCAGAAAGTGGTTGCTTTTCTGTTCATAGAGTTGCTGCTATTCTTTTCTTCGACCTCCTGTTGAATTCATAGGTGTTCAGAATGGTTTGATAGCTATCTAGCTGAATTCCTGGAACCAGATGAGATTTAGGTCTCCTACTACTCCACCACACCCCCCTCGATGATACTGAATCTTCTTATTCATGTACATGGTGTATTCTTCAATTTATTTAGGTCTCCTTTCATTTTCCTTAGTGATATTTTATGTATTTTGGTGTGTGGATCTTATAATTTTTGCTTATCCAATTTATTCCCAAGTATTTCATATTTTTGATACTACTATATATGACATTATTTTTAAAATTTCAATCCTATTTTTGATTTTTATATATTGATCATGTATTCTGCCACCTTGCTAAGCTCAATTACCTGTTTTAGTACCTTTTTTGGGGTACATTCCATAGGATTGTTTACATAAATAATCATGTTATCTCTGAATAAAGACAGTTTTATATCTTTCTTTCCTATCTGGATACCTTTTTTTTTTCTGGCCTTATTGCACAGGCTGGAACTTGGCACAATGTTGACTAGAAGTGGTGAAAAGTGTACATCCTTGCCTTGTTCTTAATCTTAGTCTCTCACCATTGAGAATGATTTTAGCTGTAGATTTTTTGTTGATGCCCTTTATCAGATTGAGACAATTTCTTTCAATTCCTAGTTTTCTGAGAGTTATCAGGAATAGACAGTGCGTTCTGTCAAATGAATTTTCTGCAGTGATTGAGATGATTAGACAGTATTTTTCTTTTAATTTTTTTTAATTAGAGGAGTTATGTTAATTTCTTAATGTTAAACCAAGCTTGTACATCTTAGATAAATCCTACTTGGTGATGATGTATTATTCTTTTTTATATAGTATTCATTAGATTTACTAAAATTTTGTTAAGAATTTTTCCGTCTATGTTCATTGTTGGATATTTATCTATAATTTTGCTTTATTGTAACATCTTTGCTAATTTTAATACCAGAGTAATATTGGTCTCGTAAAATAAGAGCTCCTTCCTCTTCACTTTACTGTTTGGTAGAATTCACCAGTTAAGCCAACTGGGCCTGACATTTCTTTGGGGAAAATGTTTTCATTACAAATTCAATTTCCTTTTAATAGATGTAAGATTATTCAAGCTATTAATTTACTCTTTTTTAAATTAATTTATTCTTGAGTGGGCTTTGGTAGTTTGTGCCTTTCAAAGAATTTGTCCATTTCATCTGAGTTGAAGGATTTATTTTCATTAATGTTTTCATAAGATTATCTAATTATTCTTTTAATATCTGTAGAACCTGTAGTGATGTTACCATTCTCATTCTTGATATTGGTATTTGTGTGTTTTTTCTTAATTTGTTCAGTCAGTCCAGTGGTTTTTCAGTTTATTGATGCTTTCAGAGAACCAGCTTTGGATTTCATTGATTTTTTTTTTATAATTATATTCTCCCTTTTCGTTTCTTAAGGGGTAAGTTTATTAATTTGAGGTCTTTCCTTTTTATATAATATAGGGGTTTAGTTATATAAATTTCTTTCTCAATACTACTTTAACTCTCATCTTATACATTTTTTTAAAACTCGAGTTATTTTTTTAAAGTTTTAATTTAAATTCCAGTTGGTGTACAATATAGTGTTTCAACACTTTCATACATCACCTGGTGCTCATCATGACAAGTGCACTCTTTAATCCCCATCACCTATTTAATCCATCCCCCCAGCCATCTCCTCCCTGGTAATCCTCAGTTTGTTCTCTGTAGTTAAGAGTTTGTTTCTTGGTTTGCTTCTCTCTCTCTTTTTTACTCTTTGCTTATTTGTTTTGTTTCTTAAATTCCACATATGAATGAAATCATACAGTATTTGTCTTTCTCTGACTTACTTCGCTTAGCATAATACTCTAGCTCCATCCGTGTCATTGCAAATGGCAAGATTTCATTCTTTTTTATGGCTGAGTAATATTCCTTTGTGTATATTTACCACATCTTCTTTATTCATTCATCAGTTGATGGACACTTGGGATGTTTCCATAATTTGGTTATTGTAGATAATGCTGCTATAAACAGCTGGGTGCATGTATCCCTTTGAATTAGTACTTTTGTATTCTTTGGGTAAATACCTAGTAGTACAATTGCTGGACCACAGGGCACATTTTAATTATGTTTGGTTTCATTTTCATTTAGTTCAAAATACTTTTGAATTTTTCCTTTGATTTCTTCTTTGATCCATGCATTATTTAGAAGTGAGTTGCTTAGCTTCCAAGTATTTCAAGATTTCCAGGCCACTTTATGTTCTTGATTTCTTTTCTTTTTCTTAACAATTTTATTTTTAACTAATCTATACACCCAATGTGGGGTTTGAACCTACAACTCTGAGATCAAGAGTTGCACGATCTACCAACTGAGCCAGCCAGCTGTCCCTCTGTTTTTGATTTCTGATGTAATTCTACTTTGGTTAAGTAATATACTTTGCATTATTTGAATTTTTTTTTTTTAAAGATTTTATTTATTTATTCGACAGAGAGAGAGACAGCCAGCGAGAGAGGGAACACAAGCAGGGGGAGTGGGAGAGGAAGAAGCAGGCTCATAGCGGAGGAGCCTGATGTGGGGCTCGATCCCAGAACGCCGGGATCACGCCCTGAGCCGAAGGCAGACGCTTAACCGCTGTGCCACCCAGGCGCCCCTCATTATTTGAATTTTTAAAAATATATGGAGACCTGTGTTATGACTTAGAATATGGTCTATCTTGATAAACGTTTCGGATGCATTTGAGAAAATGTGTATTTTTCTCCTTATAGGTGGAGTCTTATAAGTGTCTATTAGGTTAAGCTGGTTGAGAGTGCTATTAAAGTCATCTATATCCCTGCTGAATATTTGTCTCCTTGTTTTAGCAATAGTTAAGAGAGGTTTTAAAATCTCTAATAAAATTGTGAATTTTTATTGCTCTTTTTGGTTCTTGATAAATTGATCTTTCAAAAATTATGAAAAAAAAAAACCCTCTTTATTCCTGGTTTGTTTGTTTGTTTGTTTTGCTCTGAAATCAACTTCGACTACTATTTTTTTTTTTTAACTTTGACTACTATTAACATCACAGTCTACCTTCAAGTAATACTGCATATCATTTAGGAACCTTAAAATAGAATATTTCCATTTCTCCTTGCTAGTCATTTGGCTATTGTTTTTACACATTTTTACTTATATTTCTGTTATAAACCTTACACCATAATGTTATTTTTTTCTTAGAAAAGTAAATTATTGGGGCGCCTGGGTGGCACAGCGGTTAAGCGTCTGCCTTCAGCTCAGGGCGTGATCCCAGTGTTCTGGGATCGAGCCCCACATCAGGCTCCTCCGCTATGAGCCTGCTTCTTCCTCTCCCACTCCCCCTGCTTGTGTTCCCTCTCTCGCTGGCTGTCTCTATCTCTGTCGAATAAATAAATAAAAAATCTTTAAAAAAAAAAAAGAAAAGTAAATTATTTTAAACACATACTTAAAAAAACAGTATTGGGGTACCTGGCTGGCTTAGTCAGTAGAGCATGAGACTCTTGATCTCAGGGTCATGAGTTCAAGGCCCATGCTGGGCATGAAGCCTACTTAAATTAATCACTATTAACCATTATTATATTAACACATCTATTTACTATTTTTGATATTTTTCATTCCTTTGTGTAGATTCAGATTTCCATTTGGTATCATTTTCCTTCTGCCTGAAGGCCTTCTTTTAACATTTCTGGTAGTGTAGGTCTCCTGGTGATAAATTATTTCAGCCTTTTTTTCCCCTGAAAAATTCTGTACTTTGCCTTCAATTTTGAGAAATATTTTTCTGCATGCAGCATTTTAATTTGAGCTTTTTTTCATTTTAGTAGTTTAAATATATCACTTTATTGTCTTCTTGTTTGCACTGTTTCTTTTTTTTTTTTTTTAATGATTTTTTATTATATTATGTTAGTCACCATACAGTACATCCCCGGTTTCCGATGTAAAGCTTGATGATACATTAGTTGCGTATAACACCCAGTGCACCATGCAATACGTGCCCTCCTTACTACCCATCACCGGTCTATCCCATTCCCCCACCCCTCCCCTCTGAGGCCCTCAGTTTGTTTCTCATAGTCCATAGTCTCTCGTGTTTCATTCCCCCTTCTGATTACCCCCCCTTCTTTATCCCTTTCTTCCCCTACCGATCATCCTAGTTCTTATGTTCCATAGATGAGAGAAATCATATGATAGTTGTCTTTCTCTGCTTGACTTATTTCATTTAGCATTATCTCCTCCAGTGCCGTCCATGTTGCAGCAAATGTTTGCACTGTTTCTAATGAGAAGTTAGTGATTTTCTTATTTTTTCCCCTTTATACATATTATGCTGATTTTCTCTGGCTGTTTTAAATTTTTCTTCTTATTACAGGTTTTAAGCAATTTTATTATGACGTGCCTTCACATAGTGTACCTTATGTGTCTTGCATTTGGAATTTATTAATAAGCTTCTTGGATCTGTGAGTTTTTTGTTTTCACCAAATTTGGGGAAAAATTTCACTGTTCATTCAAATGTTTTTGCCTTTCCTTTGGGAACATATAAAATATAATCATAATAACTGTTTATTATTCCTACTAATTCTACCAAGTGTGTCACTTCTGGGTCTATTTCTGTTGATTTAGTTTCTCTTCATTTTGGGAACTATTTTCCTCCTTCTTTACTTGTCTGGTGATTTTTTATTCGATGCCAGACACTAAATTTTACTCACTGGGTTTTTTTTTTAATTCTCTCCTTCTTTTTTTAAGATTTTATTTCTTTTAAAAGATTTTAGTTATTTATTTGAGAGAGAGAGAGAGAGTGCGCACACACAGGTGTAAGTGGTGGAGGGGCAGAGGGTCAAGAAGACTTGCTGCTGAGCGAGGAATCCTATGCAGGGCTTGATCCCAGGACCCCAAGATCATGATCTGAGCTAAAGTCAGACGCTTAACCAACTGATGCACCAAAATTTTATTTTTTAAGTAATCTCTACACCCAATATGGGCCTCAAATTACAACCCTGAAATCAAGAGTTGCATGCTCTACCAACTGAGGTAGCCAGGTGCCCAGTGTTTTTGAATTCTTACATATATTATTGAGCTTTGTACTGGAACACATTTAAATTACTTGGAAATAGTCTGATCGTTTTGAGGTTTGCTTTTAGGCTTTGTTAGTTGGGCTCAGAACTGCATTTAGCAGGGGGGTATTTCTACCCCCTTGCCCCCACCTCCCAGGGTAATATTTTCCTTAATATCCAACTCAACAACCCATTAATTTAGCGACTGCTCATTCTGGCTGGTTTAATAATTACTCTTAAACTGATGGTTACCAGAGGGAAGGGGATGGGTTAAATAGGTGATGGGGATTAAGGATTGCACTTGTTCTGATGAGCACCGGGTGATGTATGGAAGTGTTGAATCACTGTATTGTATACCTGAAACTAATATAACGCTGTATGTTAACTAACTGGAATTAAAATAAAAACTTAAAAAAGAATAAGAACTATTCCTGACCCTTTGTGAACCTGTGTGAAAGGACTGTTCCTTTCATCCTTTCGGGTAGATCTTTCCTCTGTCTTTATCAGTTTTCTGCTGATCAGTACTCAGATGAAAACTCAATGGAGAACTTATGGAAATTGCTGGAACTCTGAGAAGCTCTCTTTTTCATTCTTTGCTCTGGGGATGCTCACTATTTTGGCTTCCTGGGTTCTGCATGGGTTTTCTGTCCTAGCTCTGAGGCTTAGAAACAACCCAGGCAGTAACCTGGAGCAATGATAAGATTCTCCTCATTTGTTTCCCTTTCCTCAGAGATCATAATCTTGTTCTGCCCGATGTCCAATGTTAGAAAACTGTTTCACATGTTTTGTTCCATTTCTTAGGTGTTTCAAGCCAAAAGGTAAATCCAGTCCCTGTTAACCTACCTTGGTTGGAAGCAGAAATCTCTAATTTCATCTGGTTTTCACAGCAATTGACACAAATGATCTCTTGCTTTTTTGTAACACTTTTCTTTTTTTTTAATTTATTTTTTATTTTTTATATTTTTAAAGATTTTATTTATTTATTCAACAGAGAGAGAGACAGCCAGCAAGAGAGGGAACACAAGCAGGGGGAGTGGGAGAGGAAGAAGCAGGCTCATAGCGGAGGAGCCTGATGTGGGGCTCGATCCCATAACACCAGGATCATGCCCTGAGCCGAAGGCAGACACTTAACCGCTGTGCCATCCAGGAGCCCCGTTTTTAAAAAAATTTTTTAGGAAACAAGGGAAAATTAAATTTATTTATTTATTTATTTAAAAGGTTATTTTATTTAAATTCAATTAATTATCATATAGTGTGTTATTAGTTTCAGAGGTAGAGTTCAGTGATTCATCAGTTGCATATAACACCCAATGTTCATTACATCATGTGCCCTCCTTAATGCCCATCACCCATTTACCCCTCCTCTCTGGTAACCCTCGGTTTGTTTCCTATAGCTGTAACAGTTTTCTTTGTTAGCCTCTGTGATACCACACTCTCTTGGCTTTTCTTTTATTTTCCAGTTATTCTTTAGGCTCCTTTGTTGGTTACTGCTTTCCTACCTAAATTAAAATTTTTCCTATCCTAGTTGCTTCTCCATCTATAATTGATTTTTCATTAGATAGCTTTAATCAGGTCCATCAGGTCTATTACTTAACCAGCATCATCTCTTCCCTGCCCTGTTGTCCTTGATCCCACTCTGGTTCCCAAACACCATTCTCCACACAGCAGTCAAATCAGATAAATCAGTTCATGCACTCTTCTGAATAAGACCCTCTTAATGCAATAGTTCTCAGCCTGCTTTGTGTCATGAACCCTTTGGAAGACTGGTGAAGTCTGAGGATTCCTTATGAGAAGAATTTGTAACAATGGGCTAAATAACCCATAGGTCTCAAAGAAAACCAACTGATCGAAATATAGTATTCAAAATATTTAACAAAAAATTCAAAGTTGTGATAGTTATGCTTGTGTTTCATTATTAGCACATTAAATAACAAGATATAATAGTGATGATTGTAACATATCTATAGCAACTGTAATGCGATATCAAAATTTCTGTGATTTTTAGGGGTGCCTGGGTGGCTCAGTCGGTTAAGCATGTGACTCTTGAGTTTGACTCAGGTCATGATCTCAGGGTCATGAGATCGAGCCCAACATTGGCTCTGAGCTCAGTGGGGGAGTCTGCTTGAGATTCTCTCTCTCCCTGTCTCTCTGCTGTTCCCCTGCTCATGTATACTGTCTGTCAAATAAATGAGTAAATCTTTAAAAAAAAATTGTGTGATTTTCATTGGTGACATCATAGGCACTGGTAATACTAATGTAGTTTGTTATTTATATTCATAATAAAATTAAATTTTTATCAATAATAGGTGGGGAAAAAGTTATGATTTTTTTTATATTCAGGATAGTTGCCTCTGAATTCTATCCAGATTTTCCTTGTGGGTCATGGATTATTGGTTAAAAACCCCTGATGACTTTCTGTTAGAGTAAGAAAAGAATCTAAAACCGATATTATGGTCTACAAGGTGCTGTAAGATCTGGTCCCTGAGTGTCTCACACAACTCTCTGCCCATCCCTCTCTTCTTAGTCACTGATACCCCCAACTCCAGGCCCTTATATTAGCTATTCCCCCTATTTAAAATAATACCATCTTTGTCCTGGTTACTGATTTATTACCTCTTGGGTCCAAATTCACCCTTTTGCCTTATAAATATTTTTCTTTTACCAGTTAGTAAGATGTCAAGCCCTGTCTGTTGAAGGTACTGGGAAAAAATTGCAGGAGGAGGGAATTTTACTTCCTGCTCTTTCTGGTGGTTTTCTGGGAAGGCTCCTCCAGGATAAGCTTTTCTCTCTGCTGCTCTGCTTATACAGTTTTGTCAGAGTAGGTGCCTGCTGAGTACAGTTTTCTCTTATGTTTGGCCACCAAGTGCTTTCTCCAGCTCTTGGCTTGGCCAGGAGAGGTGTAACCAGGGGACCCAGACAGCATCAGCCTGTATTTTATTCAGGTCATTAATGCCTGCACCCACCTACACATGGTACTGTACTTGACTCCTACAGAGGGCAACCTCTCCAGCTCCTGGTTTCAACAGTGCCCTGTAGCTTCTCCTGGTACCTAGTAGGTTCTGGCATGCAACAGGACAGATTTCCAGCAAACCCCACCAGTGAGGTACCTTAGCAACTTCACTGCCATCCAGTGAACCAAAGCTGTGCCCTCTGAAGTAAGGCATGAATCTCAGCCTTGACTGGGGGAGAAGGATTAGGGCTCTTCCTTGGGCCTCTATTTCAACCTCAGTAGTGGTTGCTACTTTTATCTGCTACCTCTGCATTCTTAAGAGTTCTCTTAATTTTTACTAGCCAAATCCTATTATGCCTAAAGGAACTAGAAAAAGAACAAGCCCATTCTTAAGAATTTTCTTGCCCCCAAATGACCTGTGACATAAATGGTCTTATTTGAGGGCCACTTTCTTAGAGCATCACAGTGATACTATAGTGAAGTCTGGGAAAGACTTATGCTTTAATGTTATAGTTATATTTTATTGTAAATTCTAAATATTACAAGAATTAAATAAAAATTAATTGGAGAACATGTGGATAAAACTTGTTGATAGTTAAACCATTACCTCTTTATATTGGATGGATTCTTCAGACTTGTCAGGAAGGTCTGACTTGATGGTATTCAGAGAGCACAGAGGAGCTGAGTTGATACTTTTTTCAGTAGACATTGATTCCATCTGTTCATCAGCTTTTTTAATATCCTTAAGTGAAGAATATACATGTTACTATTAGAATAATGTTTTCAGAATTCGAAAGACTTTTATTGAGCATCCTTCTAAAACTGTATTGCTTCTGATACTGAAAGTGATATATTCTTGTGCAGCTCTTGCTGAAGTTTTCAGGCTTGATAGAGAGCTAGTAAGTCCAACTTATACTAAAATGTTAGTGGGTGACAATAGCTTATTATGCCTTCTTTTCAAAAGACTTGTATAATTAACTGGAGAAAACAATGCCTTAGTTCAAAACAATTATTCCACTAGTAGGGACAGATTTTAGTAAAAAGAGCTTTGTGAGGGAGATGACTCAAAGATACTCTTTCTGACTCTTTTTTCGTAGCCTTTTATGGAGCTTATAAATTTATAATGTCTAGCTAGGCACTTAAATGTGATGTTGGCCCTGGGCCTGAGAGATATCTCAGGAGACTTTCCAGGCCTGCAACTGCTGCCCATTCCAAACTGTTCAGAAAGCAAAATCAGTAGGACCAGCTCCTAGAGAATAAGAAATTCCAGAGTCATCAAGTTAACTTAAAAAACAAAAACAAAAAAAAACTGTTTAAATTACAGGATAGGATGAAGTTCTAAACCAGATTGCTCTAAGTCTAGTTTTTGTTTTTTTCGCTACTCAGAGATATGAGACCAAATTTAGTGAAATAAAGGAACTACATATTTTCTGCTCATCTGAATCTGGTGTGAATAAATTTGTGGCTTCCCCATGAAGAGATGGGGAGGGAGACAAGACAGAAATGAACAGCTCAATTTGGATGATGGTGTCCCAGACCAGGGTGTGGAGCAGAGACAGAAAGCCTTAGGTGGATTTAGGTGCAAAGGAGAATATGCACATGGAAGGCTATCCAGTGACTGTGATTCTTTGACAAGCTTAACAACTGTTAATCAGGCATTTCAAAGTACAGTACACTTTAACCAGCCTTATAGTATCCTTTTTTTTAAATAGTAATATTTTTTTATTATATTATGTTAGTCACCATACAGTACAGCCCTGGTTTTTGATGTAAAGTTCGATGATTCATTAGTTGCGTATAACACCCAGTGCACCATGCAATACGTGCCCTCAAGCCTTATAGTATCCTAACATCTTCAATCAGACATTCTTCTATGCTATCACTTTCTCTTTTTTCTATAAATTTATCTACCACGAAAGAAATCTTTTATTTGGCTTTTTTCAGGAGCTATTTACTTAGTGGCAAGTTTAAAATAAAATTTTGATCCCTTCTCAAAATAAATTTATCTAAGATGGTTCTTTAACAAGTCAAAGACAAGTTCTTTGACAAAATAATGATGACAGGAAGTTTTGGTATGTGTCTGTCTCTACCTGTTTTTATTTATTTTTCACGTGAAAAGGAATAGGTCTGAAAATAATCATGTATGTTCAAGATAAATAATTACAGCATTAATCTTCACGGTTTGAACTTTTATAAAAAGTTTGATTGGATAATGGTAATATTAATAATATAATAAAATTTAGTATGCCAACAATAAAATTTAGTAAGCACTTTATATCAATCACTTATTTAATACTCACAGTAATTCATAAATAAGTTACTATTATTTTCCTCATGTTAAAGGTTAGAAAACTGAGGCACAGTGAATTTAAAGAACTCACCTAAGGTCCTAAAACTATTAAGCGGCAGAATCAAGATTTCAAATTAACAGTTTCTCCAGAGCCCACAATCCTAACCACTGCTATACTGTTTCTTGGGATTGATTCTCTTAGTACTTATGATCATCATGGATTCTAATAAACTGATTCATTTGGACAATATAGGCATAGTGGCAAATAAGCACTTCTAGAGTTTCAGAAATGAGTTACTGTCTATGTAAATATCATGGATGTTATATTTACTATGCACTACCTAGAATATTGTAGTTGTTCATTGAATATTAAAAATGGTATTGTTTTATCAGAATGAACATTATTTTAGGTAATGAGAGACTACTAATCCATTTTGAACAAGGTGTTTTAAATATTTATACATTTATACCACAAACACTCCATTTTTATTTTCCTTACATTGTGAAACTCTTTTACCTAAGACCTAATAGAGTTTTTGTTTAATTATAATGAAAAATAAAGACATATTACTTCAAAGAAAGATTTGAGTGTAGTGGTTTAAAAAAAAAATCTCAAAACAGGGTTAATTTAACCATAGCTATTTTCTTTTATTATTATACTTACTAGTTTGAAAATATTGAACTTCATAATTTCATAAATTATTAAGTCTACTGTGGAATGAAAATCATGCAAATTCAACTGCCATATAACAGCTAACTCTTATTTTTAAAGGAAAATGTGGCCTAATGTGAAATAAAATTGGAGCTAGCAGTTTTTGAATCAATATAAGATTATATTTTCAAATTTTTTTTATTATCACTGCTTTATAGCAGATGTTTAAAAATAATTCATTCTAGATTGTGGAGAAAGCTAGGGTTTTAAATGTGAAGTTTTAAGTTTGATGAGGAGATGGAGGGTCATAACTTTCTAAATTTCCTAATTTGTGAAATAATATTATTTCTTAAGTTTTAAATTTTAATTCCAGTATAGTTAACATACAGTGTTATATTAGTTTCACATATACAATATAGTGATTCAACAATTCTATACATTACTCAGTGCTGGTGATGATAAGTGTACTCTTTAATCCCCATGACCTATTTAATTTACCCTCCCCTCCCCCCCCACCTCCCCTCTGGTAATCATCAGTTTGTTCTTTAAAAGTTTGAGTCTCTTTCTTGGTTTCTCTCTCTCTCTTTTTTCCTTTGTTTATTTGTTTCTTAAATTCCACATATGAGTGAAATGGTATTTGTCTTTCTCTGACTGAACTATTTCACTGAGCATTATACTCTCTAGCTCCATTCATGTTGTCGCCAATGACAAAATTTCATTATTTTTATGGCTGAATAATATTCCATTGTATATATACACCACATCTTCTTTATCCATTTTTCAATCAATGGACACTTGTGTTGCTTCCACAATTTGGCTATTGTAACTAAAGCTGCAATAAACATAGGGGTGCATGTTTCCCTTTGATTAGTGTTTTTGTATTTTTCGGGTAAATATCAAGTAGTGCAATTACTGGGTCAGAGGGTAGTTCTATTTTTAACTTTTTGAGGACCCTGCACACGGTTTTCCACAGTGGCTCCACCAGTTTGCATTCCCACCAATAGTGCATGAAGATTCCTTTTTCTCCACATACATCTTCACCAACACTTGTTGTTTCTTATGTTTTTTATTTTAGCCATTATGACAGGTGTGAGGTGATTTCTTATTGTAGTTTTGATTTGCATTTCCCTGATGATGAGTAATGTTGAGCAGCTTTTCATGTTGGCCGTCTGAATGTTTTCTTTGGATAAATGTCTATTTATGTCTTCTGCCCATTTCTAATTGGATTTTTTTTTTTTTTTTGGTGTTGAGTTGTATAAGTTCTTTATATATGAAATAAATATTGACATCAAAAATATAATCAGAAAGTTGCAGAAGTAAAATAAACTGCAAAGGGGTGAGATTTGTTGTCTGTACATGAGCCCTTGAAAAAAAGACTGTCTTCCAGGTCAAGAGAAGCCTGGGCCAGAAGGAGGAAGTTATCTACAGCCTAATTCCTATAATTTACATTAATGTGTCCTAATGAAAAAACTATGTGAGATCACCTGGCATGCAGAAATGTGAATCCTAAAAAAGGAAATTTGCAAGAGTGCCTCCAGCATTATCATGCCTTCTTTTGATTGGCTACCATAAGCTTTCTGGTCTACCTGAGAAGATGTGGTTTATATACATATACATTTGTGTGTACATTCCTTCATTCAGCAGGCATTTATTGAATGCCCACTGTGTGTCAGGCACTGTGTTAGGTGATTCTGACACAGTAAGGTAAGTCAGAGTGGAAGAAAAAAAAACAACAAAACTCTTCTGCCTGGTTCCTTAGAACTTCCATGACTTGGCTTTCTAATACAACTGTTTTTGATTATTCTCCCAACAATCATCTTTACTCATGGAAGGAAGGCTGATCTTTCTGTTTGTTGCACACCAAGTTCCTTCTTACCTCTGTGGTGCTGTTCCACCTACGCAGACTTCTCCTTTTCTAACTCACACCTTCTAGTCTTCAAGGCCTCTTCATGAAACCTTCCATGGGTAATCTAGCTCCCCTTATCCCCACCAACTTTGGTTACTTCTATATTTTGTAACATCCATATGCAGGATTCTTCATTTTGCCTCTGTAGCTAAGTTTTCAGTATTTAAGTGGGGATTGTGTGTTAAATTTGTGTTCTAATGAAAAGATGACAGTATATAGAGTTATACTGTTCTGGATCTGCCATGTACAAACTTTGAAGCCTATCTGCAGTGTGCCTGGCAACTATTAGGTGTTATGTACTCATTAATTCTTTCATTTTCACCATATTATCTAGCACAATGCTGAGGATATTAGTCACACTGAATCTCTTCATTAAGGAATTATAAATAAACCTTGGTTACTTTGTGAAAACTAAGATTATGATTCAGGACATCTGTGGTATGATCTCTGAAAAGTTAAAAAAAAACCTCTGCTAACATAGCATTATGTCACATAAACATACCTGTGACATTGCAAGCGAATAATATAGACCTTGCTTTGCCATTAGTTCAGCATGTTTTCCTTTTTCCACCACCATTCCATCTTTCATAGTCACAATGAGATCTGCACTTCGAATAGTGGAAAGTCGGTGTGCTATGACAATTGTAGTTCGACCTTTGCTTGCCTACCAAACAGTAAATATAGAAAATAAATATGAAATTAATACAAATAACAAACAGCAATATTCAAGAAAGGTTATTGAAGTATTATTTTATTTCTTTTTAAAGATTTATTTATTTGAGAGAAAGAGAGAGAGAGAGTGCACACACAAGTAGGAGGGAGGGGCAGAGGAAGAGGGAGAGAGAGAATCTCAAGCAGACTCCCCATGAGTTGCAGAGCCTGACACTGGGCTTGATCTCACGAACCTGAGATCATGACCTGAGCCAAAATCAAGAGTCGGATGCTCAACCAACTAAGCCAGTCAGGTGCCCCTGTAGTATTATTTTAAATATCAAGGAAACTTATCTGTGAATATAGAAATTTGAACTTTAATAGATTAGGAAGGCTAATAAAAATTAGAATAAAAGGAAAATCAGAAAGTTAATTAGATTCTAATTTGGTGGATTTATAAAATTATAGTATCTTGAACTAGACAGAAAACTAAAGATCATTTAATTTGAGCTATGTAATAGTTGGCTGGCTATTAGTAACTAAAAGTAATTCAGTAACAAACTCACTATTTTCTTCCTCTCTAAAACGGGGATATTACTTAACTAGTTGGGTATGAATTCAAGGTAATACATGTCTTTAACTTTTTCACAAGTATCTTACAGATATGGAAAAGTACACATAAATGTATAGATAATGCATTTTGACAAACCAAATACATCTAGATGCATAGTATCCAGATTAAAAAAAGGTCATTACCAGCACTCTGAAACTCTCTTCAGGCTCTCTTCAATCATTGTTACCGCTCATCCACACAAACGGTAATCACTATCCTGACTTCAAACAGCATAGATTAGTTTTGATTTTCTGTTGTTGGTAATCACTATCCTGACTAAAGAGCATAGATTAGGTTGATTTTCTGTTGTATTTTATACAAGTGGAACCATGCAATATATACCCTTCTATGTCTGTGAAGTTTTGTTCAAATTATGTTTTTTGATATTCATCCATTTTGTTGTATATAGTTGTAGATCATTCATTCTTATTACTGAGCAAAATTCCATTGTATATACCAAAATTTATTTATCCATACTATTGCTGACTGGCATTTGGATAGTTCCAGGTTTTTTTCTGTTATGAACAGATTCCTATACATGTTTATTGGATGAACATATGTAGAGAATTCTACTAGATACATACTGAGGAGAAGAACTGCTCAGCATTTTTAGATTCTGCCAAACAACTTTTTAAAGTGGTTTTCCCATTTATAAACTCCCAAAAGTGCAGGAGAATTATGGCTACTCTATATTCTCACTAACACTTGGTACTTTCTGTCTTTGTCTGGTAGGTGGGTACTATCATATTGTGGCTTTATTTGCATTTCCCTTATGACTGATAAAGTTGAACAACTTTTCATATGGTTGGTGACAATTTGGATATTCTCTGTTGTGAATTGTTAGATTTTGTTTGGTTTTCTGTTGGAACTGTCTTATTCTTGTCAATTTCAGGACTTATTTATTCTATATATGAGGACTTAGTCACATAATACTACAATGATTTCCCCCCCAAATGGCTGTCTTTTCACTCTCTTAATAATGTCTTACTGAATAGAATTTAAAAAAATTTTAGTGAAGTATAATTTATCAACTTTTTGTATAATTTATGTTTTTTGTGTCCTATTTTAAAAAATCTTTATCTAATGTCACATAGATGTTTTCCTATCTTTTATCTTACTATGTTATCATTTTGATTTTCATATTTAGATCTATAATTTATCTGGAACTGACTTCTGTGTGTGATGTAAAGTAAGAGTCAATGTACATTTTCCCATACAGCTAAACAAATGCCCCAACAGCATTTCTGAGAAGACCATCCTTACTTTATTGCACTGCAGAGTTGTCTTTGTCATTAAATCAGGTGACCATTACTTTGTGTCTGTTTTTGTATTCTGTATACTGTTCTACAATTCAGTTTGTCTATTATTGCACCAACTACTACAGATTTAAAATAGGCCTCGATATCCGTTAATCTGAGTCTTCCAGCTTTATTGCTCCTCTACAAGACTGTCTTGACTATTCTTGAAATAATGTACTTTCTATAAATGCCTAGCACAATAATGGATACTTTTGGCATACTACAGGCACACTAAAAATTTTCTGTTGCTCAAGAACTGATAGCTAATATTATTACTATTAGTAGTACTGCTATATTACTGCTATTTACTTTTATGGCTCTCACTTTTATGCTTATCTATTACAGAAAAGGAAATTGGGAGTTCAGAAAAGTTAAGAAGCTTGCTCAAGCCTCAGCCAGTCACTGGAAGGACTGGTACTAGAATCTGGTATGGTGTTCTTTAGTCTCTGAAAGGGGTGGCTCCATGCAGATGTACTTGATAAAGCATATGAGTATTTCTTTCAAATTCTATTCCAAGTCTATAAGAGAAGAAAACTTTTCAGAACAAGTTATTAAGATTAAATAATAATGTGGAAAAAGAGTAATGATAAAATATTATATGGAATTTATGTATCATGTTATAACTATGTTAAAAAATTCATCCACAGATAACACCTATATAAAAATATACCAAAATACTCTGAGTGCCTGTATTTAATTACTGGGCCTATGGATTGTATTCTTTTTGTCTCCATTTTCTTAATTTTATTTAACATAAATGCATTTCATTTTTGCTTAAAAGCAATAAAACTAAATAAATAAAAATAGAAGCAAGAAAGCTAAAACAAGTCCATAATAACAATTAAATAATTCAATACCCCTTTTTCAGTAATTTATGGAAGTAAATAGAGAATCTGTAAGGATAAGGAAGACTTGATTAATACTATTAACCAACTTGATATAATTGATGTTTATAGAACATTCTACCCAACAACAGCAAAATGCACATTACTTCCAAGTCAACACAAAATATTTACAAAGATAGATCATATTCTGTGCCATAAAACAAGTCTTAATAAAATTAAAAGGATTCAAGTCATACAAAGTATGTTCTCTGACCACAGTGGAATTATATTAGAAATTAATATAGAAATATTTCTGGAAACCCCCAATACTTGGAAACCAAATAATAATTCTCAAGTAAATGACCTTAGATTCAGCCTAAGAAAACAGCAACAAAAGAGCAAGTTAAACTCAAAATAAGCAGAAGACAGGAAATAAAGATCCAAGCAGAAACCAATTAGATACAGAAGATGAAAATAAGCCATAAAGAGACAAATACATCAATATAACAGAACAGAGAGTCCAGAAAAAGACCTACACATATGTGGAAAATTCAATTTTTCACAAAGGTGCAAAGGCAATTCAGCAGAGAAAAGACATTTTGCTCAGCAAATGGTGCTGGAACAACTGCAAGTTTATATGCAAACAAAACAAACAACAATAAAACAAACTTCAAACCATATCTGGTACAGTGGACAGAAATTAACACAAAATTGATCCCAAACCTAAATGTAAGAACTAAAACTATAATACTTCTAGAAAAAAATGTAGGGAGTAATCTTTGTGACCTTGGATTTGACAAAAGTTTCTTAAATAGAACACTAAAAGCTTGATTTATAAAAGAAAAAATTATAAATAAAACTTCCCCAAACTAAAAAGTTCTGTTCTTTGGATGATACTCTTAAGTGAATGGAAAGACAAGTCTCAGATGGGAAGAAATATTTTCCAATCTTTTTTCTGATAAAATAGTTGTATCCAGAAATATAAAGAATATATAAAGAACTCTCGGAACTCTGTGATAAGAAAACAAATGACCCAATTAAAAAATGGGCACAACATCTGAACAGACACATTAACAAAGAAGAGATACTGATAGTCAAGAAGCACATAAAAATGTTCAACATCATTAGTCATCACGATAATGCAAATTAAACCAATAATGAAATACCACTACACATTTATTCTGAAGGCTAACATTAAAATCCTGGTTATCCCAAGTGTTGGCAAGTATGTGGAGTAGCTGTAATTCTCATATATTTTAGGAATGTAAAAGGAAAATAATTTGGTAGTTCATTTAAAATTTAAATCTATGTTCTACCCATTTAAATTCTAGATATTTACCCAAGAGAAATAAAAGTGCATATCCACAGAAAGACTTACATATGAATGTTTAGAGCAACCTTATATGTAATATCCGAAAACTGCAAACAAACTAAATAACTTTAATGGGCATCAATACCAATGAGCTCAAACAGTGGTACATCCATACAATGGAATACTATTCACCAATAAAGAGGAACTCTTGATACATTTCACAACATGAACAGGTCCAAAAACAATTATGCTGAGTGCAAGAAGTCAGGCAGGACAGAATACATAATGGTATGATTCCATTTATACAAGTTCTAGAAAATACATGGTAATCTATACTGGCAGTAAACAAATTAGTGGCTGACAAGAGTGGGGCAGGGCTGGGAGAGGGAGGGTTGGGATGGAGTGTTTACAAAAAGCACGTGAAAATTTTGGGAAGTGATTGGTTCACTATGTTGATTGTGGTGGTTTCACAGGTGCACATGTATGCCCAAACTCTTCTAATTGTATACTTTCATATGTGCAGTTTAAGTTAATTAAATCTCAAAAAAGCTGTTAAAAAATGTCAAACAAAAGAAGCATCCGTATTTATAGCACCCAAGTTGGCCATTCTTGAAGTTCTCTACAAACCCTAACTGGGATTAAGGTATTTTAATGAATTTTATGCAAATGTAATGAGAAAGTGGATTGAGGAGCAACTAACTGTATTTTAGGTAGGAAGATTTATTTTTCTTAATTGCTGCAAGGTCTGATAATGTACACATAATTATGTTGTTAATTGGCACTTACAAGCATATGTGAGTTTCTCTAGATTTTATTTATGTGTAACATAGTCCGCAGAAAAGAGGTCAAAACACTAAAAACTTAGTGCTTCCTTTATTTTTCATATTGCCAAATATATAGACATTTTATTAAACTAACGAGTGAAAGATAGTTGGGAAGAGAGTTTTTATTGTTTGCTTTTTGTTTTCCTCAGTTTCCTATTTACTTGTATGTGGTAATTCTAAGCGTTGCTATATAAAAACATCCCAATGAATGGTACAATAAAATTGGTAAAAAGATTTTTGCTTTACTTTTTTATTTTTATTTATTATTTATTTAAACAATTTTATTCATTCACCCGACAGAGAAAGACAGCGAGAGAGGGAACATGAGCAGGGGGAGTGGGAGAGGGAGAAGCAGGCTCCCCGCCTAGCAGGGAGCCCGATGTGGGGCTCGATCCCAGGACCCTGAGGATCATGACCTGAGCCGAAGGCAGACGTCCAAAGACTGAGCCACCCAGGCGCCCCTGCTTTAGTTTTTTTTTTTTTTAAATAACTTTTATTTTAGAATAGTTTTAGATTTAGGGAAAATTTGCAAAGATACTACAGTGTTCATGTACCCTTCACACAATATCCCCCAGTGTCAACATCTGACATTTCTATGGTGCATTTGTTACAATAAATGAACCAGTATCAATACATTATTAGCTGAACTCCAAACTTTATTCAGATTTCCTTAATTTTTACTTACTATTCTTTGTCTGCTCCCAGATCCCCCTCTCAATACATTACATTTAGCCATCATGTCTCCTCAGGCTCCTCTTGGCTGTGACAATTTCTCAGACATTCCTTATTTTTTATGAACTTGATAGTTTTGAGGAATACCAGTCAGATACTCTGTAGAATGTCCCTCAATTAGGATTAGTCTGATGGGCCTAGTTTTTAGAGGTAAGACATTGAGCCTATACCAATCTCACTTTTCCCATTCAAACTTCTAGTTTAATTGTATTCTGGGTCTTGGAGACCTTGAGACTGGCCTCCAGCACCTTAAAGGGGAATGAACATAAGGATGGGGTTGTTGAGTAGGCATGCATTAGGACTACAAGTGCAAAGGTGAAAACACTCAGATACTCAGGCTCCTGGCCTGTATCTCTCTCATTTATTCAATTACATTCCCTCGAGGTGAAAAACGTTATTTTCTAAAAGCAACCAGATCTCAAACCTTATTGATGAGGCAGTAAGATGTTACCAATTAGCTTAATGATTTCATAATACTATTAAACACTTCTCAAAGCAAATTAATATGTATGGAATTTACTTAAAAATATTAAAGTAAACATATAACACAGATACTCTAGGGGGAATGTAGGGAAAAGGATGTTGTAAAATCAATTAGGAGACTGCAATTAGAAAAGATTTGAGAATGGTGTGCAGCCTCATGACATAATCAGAATTATGAAGTTTCCTGATGCAAGTTGTATTATTCTAGACCTTTTCTTCATGGAAGGCCCCCTTCACAGGCATTTTTGTAGACCTCTCTTCTAATATTTCTTGACTTCTTAGCCATTACATATAGAACAAGTTTACTTATTTTGCAAAAGTTCATGCTATTGTCTGACATCTGAAAACTGACAGTAAGAGATGACATTTCTGCAGTTGTGCCTTAGTGAGCATTAATGTTTCTGCAGACTGGAATGGCCTGCATTTACCCATCTGTACCATCTTTACTCTGCCAGGCTCATGGTCTAAACTATATTTAGTTAAGGTATATATTATATTACAGTTAATCTATTATAGCATGAATTAGTGTCCGAGTCTTTCAAATCACAAAAATGCCTAATACTTTAAAAGGGAAAAAACTAGGGGTCCCTGGCTGGCTCAGTCAGTAGAGCATTTCAGTCTTGATCTTGTGGTTTTAAGTTTGAGTCTCACATTGTGAGTAGAGGTCATTTAAAAAAATTACAAAATAAAAAGGGAAAAAAATTATGTTCTGAAAAACCTATAAAATGGGCTTCCAATTATCTTACACACTTAAGGTACTATAAAGTGCACTACAAAAATACAGCTCCACTACATCATCCCAAATGTGACCTAAAACTGATGTACTGGCCGTAGGAAACAACACTAATTGTTTCAGACTTAAAACATAGGAGAAATTTTGGAAGTCAAGACCTCCTAGAAAACTGGTCAAAGAAATTTGAGCTGATGCTTTGTTTCCTAACAAGAAGTACTGTAAAAATAAGGGAGGTAGTAGAATCCATTCCACTGATTTTTCAGATGTCTCAGAGAAGCTGTGGTAGATTTTCAGTATGTCTTTTTTGCTATTAATTCTCCTAGAGAGTACCAATTTGAAAGAAACTTCCTAGTATCTTCTTCTTTATAGTTTAAACAAAGCTAAAAGCCAGACAATTAGGTATTTAACCAGAAAAAGGTCAACAGGAAGGTACGTCTCTACTTGACACTTTGCAGGCATTTTTTTAGATTACTTTGCAATGCCATGCACAACAATAAATCACCAGGTAATTAGCTTGCACTTTGAAATAGAGGGTGTTTTAAAACATACCTCATGGAAATGCTAGGACAGAGATAAGGGCCTGAGGAGGCTAGCTAGCTTTTCACCAGTGGTGGTCATGTGCCTTGAATAAAGGTGGGCAGAAGGAAAAGAAAGAACAATGTAAAGCTGTGAGCATTTGAGAGGGCCTGAATTTGACTGGTGGGTCAATTAACAGGGGTAATGTACTCTCTGAAGAAGCCTGTAAACACAGAGTTCTCATGTCCCACAGCAAACAAGGCATGGGAAACCTATGGAAGGCAAGTTCCCACTGACTGCCTCCTAGCAGGTTTGCTCAGGTGAACTTGGGGCTCACTGATGACATATACTCTATGATGCAATAGAGTCTTGTGGTCTTCAGATTCTTTTTTTTTTAAGCTGCAAAATCCTTTTATCAAATAAAAGCACATGTGGAAACTTAATAGCTTTAAATTAACCATACAGATTAATGGTTAGTTGCCATTTGAATTTTTGGGGTGGTGCTGCTCATCCACCCTATCTCTCTACCTTCCTCCACTCCTCAAGAGGCCCTTGGAGGGGCACCTGGGTGGCTCAAGTAAGTTAAGCTTCTGACTTCCGGTAGAGGTCATGATCTCAGGGTCCTGGGATCGAGCCCCACATCGAGCTCCCTGCTCAGTGGGGAGTCTGCTTCTCCCTCTGCCCCTCCCCCTGCTCGTGCACTCTCTTGCTCTCTCTAATAAATAAATAAAATCTTAAAAGAAAGAAGCTCCTGGAAAACCCTAGTACCTTAGAACTCCAAGAATATGGTCCAAAAAACTTCTCGTTACTGTTTTACAAATTTCCATCTCTTTGAGCTACTGAATTTTAATTGACCATAAAGACCTATAAGAAGGTCTTTATGGTAGTTTTATGGAAACACAGGATTTTTGGTGTCTTAACTACCTTGTTATGATGTTGAAAGCCAATTGGCATGCCATTCTTCTGAGTCAACACTGATTCCATAGCTGAACAATGTAGAATTATTGTCAGGTCACTTCACCTGTCCGAAAATGCTTTCTCTTTTGTAAAATGGAGTGGCAAATAGCAAAATATCAGCCTCTTAGAAGCCATATTTAATAAGTTACTTACCTCCTACTCAACCTCTTCTTTTCAGTTTGCAGGGATCTACTCAATTGTGTATACACACACACACACACACACACACACTTAGGTTAAGACTCCTTAGAGAGTAAAACACATTCAAAATCTAAACTCTTTGATGAGATGAGGCCACATGTACTACCTAATTAGGAATATGGAATAGTACTCAATAGTATAATGTTTTCTTTTTATAATCTGAAATATCTCCATTTTCCCTTAATAATTGATAATAATAAATAATAATAAAATTATTCATAGCCATTTAATACCTTTCTCTTTCACTTAACTTTATCAAGCAAATATCTGTGGAGAAATTACAACAAAAAGTAAATGAAGTAAATGGTGGGCAAGAAGAGAAAATGCTACAATAATCAGTTCATCTTTCTTCAAAGAGGGAATAATATCTTATCTAGACCAGAACACTGACCAATAAATAATATATTAGAGATACCTTATTTGGTAGCAATTAGAAAAATTAATATCTTATATAGAAGGTCTTCTTATTTGTGGGGGAGGACAAGGCTTAGGAATAATTTAAATTTACAGAAATCACCAAGATACTTACTTGTATCATGGAAAAGTATTTTGTTACATTTTTAAGGCTTTTTATTGTATTTTTTTTTAAAGATTTTATTTATTTATTTGACAGAGAGACAGCCAGTGAGAGAGGGAACACAAGCAGGGGGAGTGGGAGAGGAAGAAGCAGGCTCCCAGTGGAGGAGCCTGATGTGGGGCTCGATCCCAAAACGCTGGGATCACGCCCTGAGCTGAAGGCAGACGCTTAATGACTGCGCCACCCAGGAGCCCCTATTGTATTTTTTTTAAAGACTCTGAAATGTCCTGCTAATAATGATTTAAACCCATTTGTGAAAGAAAAACCCACGAGCTATATATACAACAGGATCAAATAAGCAGCTTAAGGGGACAAAAGTGAGTCTGTTATATGCTGACATGGGAGCCTCAATTTGGGGTATGGTTTGTTTCTTTCCCAAGGAAGCAATGTTTGTTTTTCTGTTTTTTTTTTAAGCTCTGGTAAAAATATACATAACATGAAATTTACTATTCTAACCATTTTTAAGGGTTGGGTCCTCCTGGATCAGAGAGGCCAATTCCTTCTGTGTCACTATTCTTTTACATTCAGGCTTAGATTGTTATTCTTTTTTTTTTTTTTTTAGTGGTAAAATATACATAAAATTTTAACCAGTTTCAACCATTTTAAAGTGTACAATTTAGTGGCATTAAGTACATTCATATTGTTGTGCAACCATCACCACTATCTAACTCCAGAACTTTTTTTTCATCCCATAGTGGAACTCTATACCCCTTTAAACCATAACTTCCCATTCCTCCCCTTCCCTTAGCCCCTGGTAACCTCCATTTTACTTTATGTCTATGAACATGACTATTCTAAGTATCTCATATAAATGCAATCACACACACATTTGTCCTTTTGCATCTCTCAGCATAGTATCTTCTAGGGTCATCCATGTTGTAGTGTGTCAGAATTTCCTTCCTTTCTAAGGTTTAGTACTATTCCATTGTATATATATATGTTTTGTTTATCCATTCATTTGTCAATGAGCATTTAGATTGTTTCTACCTTTTGGCTATTGTGAATGATGTTGCTGTGAAGACTAGCATACAAATATCTATTTTAATTCCTTTTTAAATTTTTGTTGGATATATGCCCAGAAGGGGAATTATTGGATCATATGGTAATTCTATCTTTAATAAGAGGCTAGTTTTGAAGAGTGATCTGGATTAAGATTTAGTTTAAGTCCCTAGCAGATGTATAATCTTGGGGCAATATAGCATGGTGGCTATGTGAATGAGCTAAAGAAACATGTCTGGGTCCACGTTTTGGCTTCACTGTTGCCTAGCTGTTATTCAACCTCTCTGTGCTTCAGTGTGCAAATCTGTAAAATAGGTAAATAAGCGTTCTTCTCTCATTGGGTTCTTATAAGGATTAGCTACTATCACCCATTTGTTCCTTTATTATACCTATAGCAATGACTCATGAATGGCCTCAGGGGGTCTATAAACCCCTCAATATATATTATACATCAATATTTGTGTACAAGTGCATTTGTAGATTTTTCTGAGGAGTTACAATGGTTTATTTTTCCCTTTCTTAGTCAGATTCTCAAAGGTGACCTGATCTATCAAAAGGGGAGAAGCACTACCCTAAAATAAATTAGTGGTCTATAATTTAACACCAAGCCTAACAAATGTGAGCTTGATTAGGAAGGCTTATAAAATATTCCATGATGCTTTTAGAATGAGATATTCTCTATGCTACCTTTGTTCTTCTGGCTAAATTCCAGCCAAAGAAATCCCCTTGCAGAAATTCCCTTTCTGTTCTCAACTATGATAATGTTGCTACAAATGGTTTAAAAAAAAAAAAAGAAAGAAAGAAAGGAGAAAAAAATGAATAAATCCCCAATTCTACATATAACAAGCAAGATATTTAATTGACAAAGATGCACCAAAATGTGTAATAATTAACCTATCTTTAACTTTGGATAACCACTTCTTTGGGCTTAATTTAACAAAGTAGCCCACAGCTTAATGCAGTATACCAATTTTCTTATTGTTCAGTTCCCCAAGTAATATAAATATGTTAAGGCGCCTCTGGGGAAGATCAACAGAATGCATCACAGTGAGAAAGAGCAGTATTGATAAAGAAAAGCCCATGAGGGCTGCAACAAAGCGGCTCTGCCTCTTCAAAGAATAAAATTGCAATGGAAACCCTTCCCTCATAATTAGCAAAGGGTTTTTTTAAAGGTTCTCCATTGATGTGGTGTAGCTGACCCTCCCTTAGTAATAATTATCCCTAGATTTGCATACCACTTTTAACATTTCAAAGAGCTTTCACAGGCTTTATCCTAAAGTCAGTGTGGGCTTCCTCTGCTCCCCCAGGGGCCTACAGGTGTTTACTGCCATTCCTCCTCTACTGGGAGTGAATGGAAGCCTGCTGCCTTGGCCTGCTGGGTCCAAACCAGTAGCAGAGCGGAACCACATAGCCTTTAGCATAAATCTTTATCCACTGACCCTAGGTCCTCCTCATGAACAATATAAGCGAAACAAAACTACTTTGCAGCAAGCCTAACTTAAGAAATCCAGAAAATAGAACTTCAGGCCTTGAAACTATTCTGTAGCACACTCATACATTTAACAAATGCTTACTGGCCATCAACTAAGGACCAGTCATCATTTTAGTGCTGAAGACACTGCAGTTAACCAATCAAAGCCTTTGCCACCACTGAGTTTACATTCCAGTGGGGGAAAGAGAGACAACAAAATAAACAAATACACACATAGTACGTTAGCTGCTAAGAAGTGCTATGGCATGTTTAAAGAGCAGCCAATGTTGGGGGGAGCAGTGGGATGTGAGGTTCCAAAAGGAGTTTGGAGACTGACTCCACAGAACCTTGTAGCATATTGTACAGAATTTGGATTTTACTCAGAGTGAGTTAAGAAGCCATTGGAGGATTTGAAGCAGAAGCATGACATATTCACATTTACATTTTAGTAGCATCACCTGACTGCTGTGTTAAAACAGATTGCATGGGCATGGGCTGAGGCAAGAAGTTAGCTACTGCAATAATCCAAATGAGGACAAGAGTGATAGATCCCTGATGCTCTTTTAGTCAAAATTTACCCTCTGCTCCAGGAACTACTGATTTGATTTCTTTTCTTCCTTTCTTCCTTCCTTCCTTCCTTTTTTTTAGATTTATTTGTTTTTATTTTAGAGAGAGAGAGAGCGCACGTGGGGTGGGGAAGTGCACAGGGAGAAGGAGAGAAAGAATCTCAAACAGACTCTCCACTGGGCGGGGAGCCCGATGTGGGGCTTGATCTCATGACCTTGAGATCATGACCTGAGCTGAAATCAAGAGTTGGATGCTTCAGTGACTGCTTTTAGATAAGTGACTGCTTTAGATAGGATAACTAATCACTACAGATTAGTTTTACTGGTTCTAGAACTTGATGTAAGTGGAAGACAATGGGGGTAATGGAGAGGATGGGCTGGAACAGGTGAAGGCTGGGTCCCGAAGTAGGTGCATACAGCATTCACCAACAAGAAGGGATACATTCTATTGTTCCCTCTTTATTTGGTTAGTAGTTTACAAGATTATTTTGAGCTATAAAAATCTACTAACTGTTGTACGTTAGGCCACATTATGTAGCAGGTCTGAGAATTCTTAGATGAGCAGAAATGAGATCTGCTGCATGCCCTCCCTTCTTAGGTAGGGACCTCTCCAAAGGTTTGATTCCACAACTGCCCTTTGTGTGGTATGTATGGAAGACTCTCATGGCACTGGAGTTACCTTGACTATATTTTAATTCTCCTCTTTGCTGTGAGTCATTTTCCAATCAACTGAGGCATATATAATTACTCAGTTTACTTTGCTACTTGTAACCCCACTTGTTACCATTTACCTTCATCCCACAAAAGACCAGCAAAACCTACTTAAAGCAGTTTTACACCTATACATCTCCACAATGTTGATAATCCCCTAACCTTAAAAAAATGAAAAACAATATAGTAAATGAATTTTAGAAAACTTTAATTCCCTCATAATTCTGCCATACAACTGTTGGTATTTTCATATATATTGTCTTCATTTTTGTGCACATGCACACCTATTGTATGTAACTGTAATCATAGTTTACATTTTGTGTTGTTCTTTTTTTATTATGATATAGATTTCATTTTAACCAGTAGTAAAAAAACAAAACAAAACAACTTTTATTAATTTATTATGTTACCAAGCAACTATTATTTTAAAAGTTTGAACAAGTTTTGATTGCCTGATGTGATTAACACATTGGATGAAAAGACAATGGGCACTTAACCTCTAAACAACGCTGGAGCCTATTACAATATGTTTTTAAAAATCTTATATATATGTTAATTATATCTCAATAAAACAAAAGCAAATCTTATGTAAGTTAAAAGATGGTTATGTTAAGTGTAATAATTTTTTGTACATTCAAGCCCTAAGTAATTAAGCATCACCACTGAACACAATTTGAGTGCATTCTACAGATAGAGCCTGGTCCTAGTTACTAAATATATAAAAATGAATAAAGCATCAGTCATGCCCTAGAGGGTATCATTGTTTCTTCTTCACCAAAAAGAACCAAACTGGCAAAGTGTCTACGATAAACATAGACTTTCATATCGCTTGTTTACTTTATGGAAATAAGAAATATCATGAGCAACATGTGGCACTCTTACCATGGGATGGAAACAAGGGTAAAAACTTATACTCTGACTTACAAGTGATAATAGTAACTAATAGATTATTCAATAAGCATGGGCACTCTGGCTGCCAGTATCCATTTCTGGTTGCACAAAGTTAGTATTTAAAAAGAAAAAGCCCATCATTTTCTTAGGCAGAAAAACACATTTTCAAACAAGCTCAAAGTAATATGTGTCATTAAACCTTCTGAAGGGTCTGAAGGCCATGATTTAAAAAAGGGGTTGGGGGTGCCTGGGTGGCTCAGTTAGTTAAAAGTTTACCCTTAATTTCAGCTCAGGTCATGCTCTCAAGGTTTTGAGATTGAGCCCTGTGTCAGGCTCCATACTCAGCAGGGAGTCTGCTTGAGATTCTCTCTCTCCCTCTCCCGCTGCCCATTTTCCTGCTCACTCTCTCTCTCTCAAATAACTAAATTAAAAAAAAAAAAAAAGTAAAAGTAGGGTTGCCCAATGAAAAAAGTATTCGATGGTTTTCATATCACTGCCAACTACTCTCCCAAATGCAATGAAATTTGGTAAAGGACCCTCCCTGCGCTGTGGTCCTGAAGCATGTCAGTAGCATGCAGTAAGCAGGAAGTTAGTGTGAGGTTAGAGGGTCTAGGGCTCTTAGAGAAGGATGGTTCAAGGGCAGGACAAACCAGACTGTATGCTTCTCCACTGGAGGTGAAATTAAGTTAAAAACTCTTTGGGGTTGCCCTAAAGAGGAAAAGTGGTCACAGAAGAGAACCCATAGGTGGGTATAGAAGAGACTAAGGGTGGATGTGGTTGTAGCTGTGATGGTGGTGGTGGTGTGGTGTTATTATGGGGAGGTATACAGTGCAGACCTATTGGAAAAGAGGCACATATAGGATGATTGCTTGGATATCAGTCACCTATATGTTTTTAGCACCAACTATGGCATCTTCTCTCATCCAAATCACTACCATCATGTAGTAGTTTTTATAAACTCTGCATCAATACCTTTTTTTTTTTTTTTAAGATTTTATTTATTTATTTGACAGAGACAGAGACAGCCAGCGAGAGAGGGAACACAAGCAGGGGGAGTGGGAGAGGAAGAAGCAGGCTCATAGCGGAGGAGCCTGACGTGGGGCTCGATCCCATAACGCCGGGATCACGCCCTGAGCCGAAGGCAGACGCTTAACCGCTGCGCCACCCAGGCGCCCCTCTGCATCAATACCTTAAAGATGGCTCTGAACTCAAGAAATAATCTACTGCAGAGCCAAACTTTCTTGTGTTAAAAACAGTGTTGAACCAGGAATATGGAAATAAGAAATGATCTGCTCACTTACCTTCTCCAGTGCAGCTTGAACAACTGATTCACTTTCTGTATCTAGGGCAGATGTAGCCTCATCCAAGATCAGGACCTTTGGGTTTCGAACTAAAGCCCGAGCAATAGCGATTCTCTGTTTCTGTCCTCCACTCATTTGTGCTCCTTTTTCTCCTACTAATGTATTAAATTTCTAATGAAAAATAGGAAAGAGCACAGAAACAGAAGGCAGCATGATCAAATAATTTGAACAGGAAATGACAATCACAGTTGTGTTTTTAATACCAGCTTAATCACCACTTCAGCCTGGCTGCTTTTGACCTTTGATTTGTTCTTTGTAAAAACAAACTATATGAAAAAAAGGAGTCTAGTAAAGAGAGGACCTAAGAAAAATTTGGCTAGGACTAAAAGAAATGAGAACAGGGACACCTGGGTGGCTCAGTCGGTTAATTGTCTGCCTTCGGCTCAGGTCATGATCCCAGGGTCCAGGATCCCAGGATGGAGTTCCACGTCAGGTTCCCTGCTCAGCGGGGAGCCTACTTCTCCCTCTCTCCCTCTGCCTGCCACTCCCCCTGCTTGTGCTCTCTCTCTCTCTGACAAATAAATAAATAAAATCTTAAAAAAAAATGAGAATTTATGATCATCAAGGATTTTTAGATTAACAATAATTTGAACCAATTTTCAAAGTTTTTAAAGACAGTTTTAGAATGCACTGGTATCTTTAAAAGAACCACAGTAATACAACTACATTCTTAACTTTTATTTGAAAGGTTTACTAGCAATTTAATATATTACCTACAATTTCCTTCCTGGATATTCTGAAAAAAAGTATGAGACGATAAATGCAAAAACAAACTTCTCAAAATATTTTTCCATCTTGGAACACTTTTTAGGCCTTCTTTTGCTTATTTTATTTTTTATATTTTGGGATATACATCTTTAACAGAGTAGATATCATTAGATATTTGATGTTGGAGGAAATTTCTAGAACTGATGAAACATAGTAATATTGTATTGGATTAGGTCCATGACCCAAAGCTCATTTCTTCAAGGATATAAATTTAAATAGCCTTTCTAAAACTTTGATTATTCTAGAGTCTGACCTTCAGATATTTTAAAAACATAAACCTTATTGAGAAATAATTTATACACAATAAAACTCACACATTTTAAGGATATGGCTCTATGAATTTTGACAATGAGTATAGTCATGTTATCACCACCCCACTAAAGATACAGAATATTTCCATCACCCTAGTTAGTTCCCTCATGAATCTTTCCAGTCCAAATCCACACATTGATTTGATTTTTATCACTATAAATTAATTTCACTTGTTCCAGAACTTCAAATAAACAGAATCATACAGTGCATGCCTTCTTCAAATTTGACTTATTTTTTAAGAGCCGTTTTAGGTTCATAGTACAATTGAGAAGAAGGTATAGAGATTTCCCATATACCTTAGCCACACACATTCCACACACATGCGATGTCCCCCATTCCACAGGATGTCCCCTCATCCAACATCCTCCACAAGAGTGGTACATTTGTTATAACTGATGAACCTACATTGACACATCATAATCACCCAAATCCATAGGTTACATTAGGATTCACTCTTGGTGTTGTACATTTTATGAGTTTGGACAAATGTTTAATGACATGTATCCAATTGTTATAGTATCATACACAGTATTTTCACTACCCTAAAAATCCTCTGTGCTCTGTCTATTCTTCCCCACCTCCACTTCAAACTTTGACAACCACTCATCTTTTTTACTGTTTCCATAGTTTTGCCTTTTCAAGAATGTCATATAGTTGAAATCATACAGTATGTAGCTTTTTCCAACTGGTTTCTTCCACTTAGTAATATGCATTTAGGATTTTTCCATGTTTTCATGGCTTGATTGATCATTCTTTTTAGCACTGAATAACATCCCATTGTCTGGACATACCACTGTTTATTTATCCATTCACCTACTGAAAGACATCTTGGTTGCTTCCAAGCTTTGGTGATACAAATAAAGCTGCTATAAACATCTGTGTGTAGGTTTTTGTGTGAACCTAAGTTTTCAACTCCTTTGGGTGAATACCAAGGAGCATGATTACTAGATAATATAAGAATGTTTAGTTTTAAAAGAAACCAAAAAAACTGTCTTCCCAAATGTTCTTACCAATTTGTATTCCCAGCAGCAATGAATGGGAGTTCTTGTTGCTCCACATCCTGGTCAGCATATGGTATTGTCAAGTGTTTTGGATTTTGGCTATTCTAAAAGGCATGTAGTAGTATCTCATTGTTTTATTTTGCATTTCCCTGATGACATATGATGTGGAACATCTTTTCACACACTTATTTGCCATCAGCATATCTCCTTTGGTGAAGTGTCTTTGAAGATCTTTTGCCTATTTTTTAAATCAGGGTGTTTTCTTATTGTTGAATTTTAAGATCTGTTTATATATTTTTGGATAATAGTCTTTTATTGGATTTGTGTTTTGCAAATGTTTTCACCCAGTCTGTGGCTTATCTTCTCATGCTTTTCACATTGTCTTCTGCAGAGCAGAAGTTTTAATTTTAATGAAGCTCAGCTTATCAAAGACTTCTTTCATGGTTTGTGCCTTTGATGTTGTATCTAAAAAATCTTGCCATACCCAAAGCATCTTGGTTTTCTTGTACTTTATCTCTAGGAGTTTTATCATTTTGTATTTCATATTTAGGTCTCTGATTGATTTTAATTTTTGTGAAGGTATAAGTTCTGTGTCTAGATTTATTTTTTTTACATGTGCATGTCTAGTTGTTCCATTTGTTCATTAAAATGAGCAATAATACATATTGTATGTGCTCTGTTGTATTGCCTATGCGCTTTTGTCATAGACTAGCTGATTATATTTATGTGAGTCTGTTTCTAAACTCTGTATTCTGTTCCATTGATCTATTTGCCTATTCTTTCACCAGTACCACACTGTCTTGATTACTGTAGCTTTATAATAAGTTTTAAAGTTAGATAGTATTGTCCTTTAACTTTGATCTTCTTCAATATTGTGTTGTCTATTGTGGGTCTTTTACCCATCCATATAGACATTAGAATTGGTTTGTTGATATCCACAAAATAACTTGCTAGGATTTTGATTGGAATTGCATTGAATCTATAGATCAAGTTGGGAAGAACTGACATCTGGCAATATTGAGTCTTTCTCTCCACAAACATGGAATATCTATTTAAAAAATTCTTCTTTGACTTCATTCATCAGAGTCTTGTAGTCTTCTTTATATAGTTCTTGTACATTGTTAGATTTAAACCTAAGTAATTCATTTTTTTGGTTGCTAATATAAATAGTATTGTGCTTTTAATGTCAGATTCCACTTGTTCATTGCTGATATATAGGAAAATGACTGACTTTTGTATATTAACCTTGTATCCTGCAGCCTTGCTACAATTCCAGTGTGTACTTTTTTGTTCTGTCCTAGCTAACATAATATTTTTGAGATTCATCCCCGTTGTGTGCATCAGCAATTCCCTCCTATTTATTTTTGAGTAGTGCTTCAACAATGTGAATCTACCTTGGCTTACCAAATTCAACAAAAACAAATAAAAACAAAAAACCATGGAGCTCAGTTAATTTTGATTTTCAGTTAGCAGTGAATACTTCTTTAGCATAAGTATATCACATACAATATTTAGGATATACTTATGCTACAATTATTCATTGTTTATCTGAAATTCAAAATGTACTGAAAATCTTGAATTTCATCTAACAATCATATATCGATTACAATTTGTTTATCTATTCAGCTGCTGATGAACATCTGGATTATTTCCAACTTTTCAATAGTATGAATAAAGCTGCTACAAACATTCATGTACATAATATTCTTGTGGTCATATTTTTATTTCTTTTGTTGGAAAAATACGTGGGAATAGAATGCTGAGTCTTAAATGTATGTTTAACATTATAATAAAGTGCCAAATTTATTTCTAAAATAACTGTACCAATTCACTTTATTCAGAATGAATAAGAGATTTAATTGTTTTACATCGTCATCAAAAGTTATTATTGTTATTCTTTTTCGTTTTGGCCATTCTAGCAAGTGTGGAATGCTATCTAACTGAGGTTTAACTTTGGATTTCCCTGTTGACTAATAATGTCGAATATTTTTCATATGTATATTTATGGGTGTCTGAAATATCTGTTCAAGTTTGTACTTTACTTTTGGTTTTATTATTGGGTTATAAGAGTTATATCTATCTATCTATCTATCTATCTATCATCTATCTATCTATCATCTATCTATCTATCTCCTGGGTGCGTGTCCTTTGTCAGATCTGTGTATTGTGAATATTTTCTTTCATTCTGTCTTGTCTTTTTACCTTCTAAATAGTGTATTTTAAAAGGTTTTAATTTCAATAAAGTTCAATTTATCATTTTTTTAAATAGTAAATGCTTTTCTATCTAAGAAATCCTCGGCTACTTCAAAGTCACAAAGGTTTTTCACCCAAGTTTTTATTTTTGAAGTTCGATACTTTAAGTTTTTTTTTTTTTTAAGTTTAATTTATTTTTAGAGAGAGACAGCGTGAGCATAAGTGGGAAGAGGGGCAGAGGGAAAGAATCTCAAGCAGACTCCTTGTTGAGTGGGGAGACTTACTTGGGGCTCAATCACATGACCCTGAGATCATGACCTGAGCTGAAATCAAGAGTTGGACGCTCAACTGACTGAGCCACCCTGGCGTCCCTTGATAGTTTAAGTTTTTACATATGATCTAAAATCCATGGCAAATTAATATGTGTGTATGGGGTGAGGTAAGGGCCACATTTAATTTGTTTTTCTCATATGAATATCCAATTTTTCCAGCACCATTTGTTGAAAAAACTTTCCTTTCCCCCAAAGAATTAATACTGGCCTTGCCAAAAATCATTTGACTAGATATGTGTGGGTCTATTTCTGGACTCTATTCTATTCTACTGATCTACATGTCCATTGTTGTGCCATTTCCTCTGCTTTAATTGCTGTCTTAAAATTAGATATTGTATGTCTTTCAGCTTTGCTGGTTTTTTTTCTGTAATTGTTTTGCCTATTTTTGGTCCTTTAAATTTTCAAATAAATTCTGGAAGCAGCAGGTCAATTTCTAGACACACACACACAAAAAGACTACTGGGATTTTGATTGGTATTTGATTTTTGGGAGAACACATATCTTTAAAAATACGGCATCTCTAAATCAATGGAATAAGTTACATTCTATTTATTTAGATCTTTAGTTTCTCTCAGAAACATTTCATATTTTTCCCATAGAAGATTTACACCTTACATTAAATTTGTTCTATTTTAATATATTTTGATGCTACTTTGAATGCCACTTGTAATTTTATTTTCATTTGTAACTGTTGCCACTATTTAGAAATCTAGTCAACTCTAGGTCTTACTAAGATTATCTACTTCTTTATGACTGAGTTTTGGTAGTTTGTGTCTCTCAATAAATTGACCCTCAACTAAGTTGACAAATTCATAGTCATAGCTTTACTCATACTTTTCCTGTAATATTTTAATCTCCTTGAGATCATTAGTGATGTACTACTATCTTTCATTCCTGATATTGGTAATTTCTCTTCTCTTTTTTGATTCTTTATCAGCCTTGCTATCGTTTTACTGATTTCATTAATCTTCTCAAGCAAACAGCTTTTGATTTTAATGATTGTTTCTAATGTTTTTCTGTTTTTGCTTTCACTGATTTTTGCTCGAATCTTGATTATTTCCCTTCTGCTTTCTTTGGGTTCAACTTGCTCTTCTTACTCTAGTTTCTCAAATTAGAAGCTTCATTTACAAATTTTGGATCTTTTTTCTTTCTAAAAGAAGAATTTAATGCTGTAACTTTATCCTAAAGCAGTTCTTTAACTGTATTCTACAAGTACTGATACACAGCAGTTTCATTTTCATTTAGTTAAAAATAGTCATTAATTTTCCTTGAAATGCCCTCATTTAGCCATAAATTATCTAGAAGTGAGTTATTTAATTTTCATATATTTGTGGATTTTCCAGTCTATGGCCATACCACCCTGAACGCGCCCAAGCTCATCAGATGTTTGTGGATTTTCCAGATATATTTCTGTTACTGATTTCTACACTTTAATTCTGTTATCATCTGAGAACATTTTTTGTATGTTTTCTTTGAACTTGCAAAGTTTCTTTTTAAAAAATGGCCCAGAATATTGTTTATCTCAGTGAATGTTCCATGTGTACTTGAAAAGAATGTATTCTGTTATTATTGGTGGAGTGTTCTATATATGTCAGTTAGATCTAGTTGGTTGATAACATTGTGCAGGTCATCTATAGCCTTATTGATTTTCTGCCTAGTTGTTCTATCAAGTACCGAAGGCTTCAATAAAACTGTGGGTTTGTCTATTTCTCCTTTCAGGTGTTAGCAGTTTCTACTTCATGCATTTTGAAGCATAAACATTTAGATTATGATTTCTTGCTTACGGGTCATAGTTTCCTGTTTCTTTGTATATCTAATTGTTGAAGAATATATGCTGAATTCTGTACATGTTATGTTGGAGAAACTCTGAATTCTGTTTTCTCTTGAAAACAAAGTTGATTTTTGTTCTAGTAAGCAATTCAATCCTGACTGATCATTTCAAGCTTGTGTAATCCTGGTTTTATGCATTGCTGGGGTGAATATGTAGAAAATCTCTAAATTTGGCAGGACCCAACCTATAAGTTTTATCTCCTCTAGGGATCTTGCCATGGCTTGATTTTAGAATTTGTTAGGGCAGGTCTAGAGTCAGCATACTCTAAGGTATGGACTTTACTCTTAAGGTGTGGCCTTTTTCGGTGTCTCAGCTATATGCTTGAGGTATTAAAAAGGTGTTAATGTTCTCTCTCCACTCTGGCTGGGCTGTGCTTTACATCCCCATCACACTCCTTGACTTGTAGTATCTCTGTTCTACTCAGCTTTGTAGCAGCTGCTCCCTGGTAATCCCTGGGAAGTCTTATGCTCAGATATGGATTCCCAAGGGGTGCCTGCAGGGACTTCTACCCCTGTACCTTAACTCCACAGCTCTTTCATTTTCTCTCCAGTTGCTTAATTTCTCCCTGAAATTCTATCTCTGCCTTTCAGTTTAGTGGAGTGCCATGTTCTGTCTTGATTCTAGTTGACAGAGATGGGGTCGGAGATTTGTTCCTATGCGGAATACTGCAAATTCATGGACTTTCCTCATGAGTTTCCTTTCTCTCAGGGATCAAAGTTTTGTGTTACCTCTTGTCCAATACTTGGAAACAATATCTTTAAGAGTTACATTAAATTTACAGCAAGGGACATCTTTGTGTAAATACTGGCCTTTTACTAAAAGCAAGTAGTAACTTACAGGGTATGATTTAAGAGGTTCCAGAAAACTCCCTAATTCCAAGTGGGAAACTGAAGAGCCTTGGTGTTTGAGGAAAAGAAGTCATCGAAAGTGCCAAAAGGTCAAAGAAAGAAAGTCTGTTTTCCAAAACTACAAGGCAAAGTATGACCTCAAGCCCTTAATGAGTTTGCTATTCCAATTATGAACCTAAATAATGGGGATAAAAGGTAATTATTAACATAACGGAAGTTTTTATTAAAAGAAACAAAAGGAAGAACAAAATTATTATGACCCATGGAGTATATATATCCACCGAAAAATATATCCACTGAAATAAACTTTTTTGTTACTGTTGCCTTTTGATATAATAGAATTTTATTCTGTATTTTATTTTTTAAAGATTTATTTATTTATTTTAGTGAGACAGAGAGAGGGAGATATGTGCACGTGGTGGGGAGGTGCAGAGGGAGTGGGAGAGAGAGTATCTCAAGCAGACTCCCTGCTGAGCACAGAGCCCACCACAGGGCTTGATCTCAGGACCCTGAGATCATGACCTGAGCTGAAACCAAGAGTCAGATGCTTAACTGACTGCACCACCCAGGCACCCCTTATTCTGTATTTTAATTTCAAATCTCATCCCTTTGTAATTTACAGGGTGCTCCCCACAACAGTTTCAGGTGATACTGATGAATGAATACTTCGGGAAATGTAAATATGGTTTTATAGCCATCACTTCTAAATATCCATTAGGATCTGATATATCCCAATATCAAGAGTTTTAGTTTATTCTATCTCTTTCCAAATATGATTTTACATTTCTTGTCCGATTTTGGCTTCTTGTGCTTCTAAAAAATGATCCTAGTTTTCCTTTTGCCTTATCATAGAACCAATCTCAACACTGTGACATTCCCACATTTAGCCACAAGATGGCCTTACAAATCAACATTTTGCAGACACAGCAATTCTCAGCTTGGACTGCTGATTTAATCTCATATTTCTTTGTTATATTTTAATATATCCTTCATTTATTTTTCTTTTCCAGTTGCAGTGAGAACGAATAAGAACTAAATATGATTTTTAAAAACTGACCTTTCAAGGATGCATTTCTTCTTTTGGTTGCTGCCATGCTTTCTCATTTATAGACGTTTCATCTAGGACAATCCAACAATTTATTCACACTCTCCCTACTCTGTAAAAGTTATTGTTTTGTTATCTTATTTTTGGAATATTGCACTGCTTTAGTTCTTTTTTTTTTAAAGATTTTATTCATTTATTTGAGAAAGAGAGAGAAAGCACAAGAGGCGGAGGGTCAGAGGGAGAAGCAGACTTCCTGCTGAGCAGGAAGACTGATGCAGGACTCAAGGATCAGGACCTGAGCCAAAGGCAGATGCTTAACTGACTGAGCCACCCAGGTGCCCTGCACTACTTTAGTTCTAAGCTAAGACCACAGGCTACATAGTGTACTTACATTGGGAAATGCCATTATAAAATCATAAGCATTTGCTTCCTTTGCTGCTTTCTCAACCTCTTCATCAGTCACTCCATCTCGTCCATATTTAATATTGTTATTAATGGTGGTCTCAAACAAAACAGGCTCTTGGCTAACCACTCCAATATGTTCTCGATAATGGTGCACATTTAAAGTTCTGATGTCATTCCCATCCACCGTGATCTGCCAAACCAAAGGAATGAATCATGTTGTGATGCCTTATACTGCATTGGGTTTAGAGTCTTTTTTACTAGTTCAAACCATAAGCTGAGAAGCAGGGTGTTTCAGGGATCAAAGACTTATTTTGATAAAATATTTATAGTATGTATATTGTCAGCAGACTTTTTCTGATAGACGGGAACCAATAAAATGTCAAAACCTGGCTTAAAATCTTGTTAAACCACCTGAATATCTTAACTCTAAGAAAAACAAATTAGTTACTATGTAGATAACATGCTACAGGAGCCACAAATGTTACAATGTCAACACATGCAACAAACTTCAGTTTTGTTATTTTAAGACTGATGTGACCTTTGCATATTTTTCTAGGAAATACACTTTCTTTTTCTTTTTTTTTTAAGTTTTATTTCCCATGTGGGGCTCAAACTCACAACCCTGAGATCAAGAGTCACATGCTCACATGCTCTTCTAATTCAGCCAGTCAGGTGACTCTAGGAAATATCCTTTCTTCTCTTCAACACCCCACTTCACTGCAAAAGGTAAAAATGTCTTCTATTCATTTATATAAATAATAGTAAATGAACACAGTCTTCTTCATAGATAGTGCCATTACCCATTACTCCAAATATGCCAATGGCAGAGCCAAGGTTTGATAATTATAACTCACAGAGCTTATCTTTCTTACCTACTTTGGTATTCTCTCTGGGCATGGGTATTCTATACAACTGCTTTATGTATGGAATGCTTATCCAATAACTTATTTATTTAATATTAGTATGAATACATGAGTCTAATATACTCCAAATGAAGACTTAGGAAGTCAAATTTAAATGAAACCAGGCTCTAGCAGAGGAGATTTTAAATAGCTGAAAATCTGAATAGAAGCATTAAGAATTATGCTTCTGTGACTATCATAGTCTTATTCTCTATGCTATTTCAAGGGTAACAAAGTCGAGTGCAACATTATGGATGATAGAAAAAATTAGAGACTATATTTTCTACAGATATTATTCTGGGATGTTTTGAGAAACTGATAATCTTGTAAATTCTGGGTACTACAAATTATGTTATTTTTCTCCACAGCTTTCATCACCTTCTAACATATTATATGGTTTACTTATTTTATTTGTCGGTCTCTACTTATTATAGTATAAATTTGATGATGGCAAAGGTTTTTATGCTTTGCTCATCAATGTTCCCCAGGACCCAGAACAGTGCCTAGCACACAGTAGGTGTTCAAAAAATATTTGGTGAATGAATGAATATGCAGGAAAGAAAGTGAATTGGCTTTTCTCAGCTCCACTGTTAAAAATTAAAAATTGATATAGCTGTAAGCTTTCTATTATAGGTGGTACTTCCAAATTTCATCATATGGACTACGAATGATTTTGCTAGGTGCACTTACAAAGCCGTCGTCAGGATCATATAACCTTTGTAGAAGCTGGACTGTAGTACTCTTTCCACTGCCGCTGGGGCCAACCAAGGCTACTGACTCTCCAGACTTAATTCTGAGATTCAGATTTTTCAAAATCTATTGGGATGTAGGGGAAAAATTCTATAAAAGTAGGTAAGTGAGAATATGATTCACATATTTTCAGAAATTTAATGTATAATTATAAAAGAAAATGAATTCTTCTGTGACACTTAAAAACAGATTTAGATCTTGTTTTGTTTCAGGTACATGTATAATAAAAACTTACATAATTTTGGAAAATGTTATTTAAAAATCTCTCTATATAAAAAGGAGATGGTAACATCTCTCTATATAAAAAGGAGATCTAGATTAAGAGAACTCATAGAATATTAACTAGCCATAGCAAACTGATCCCATTTTCAATTTATATCAGTTTAGGGACTACCAAGTTAGTGAAAGCTTTTATCTTCTAATTTGCAACAATTTTTTTTTAAAGATTTTATTTATTTATTTGACAGCCAGCCAGCGAGAGAGGGAACACAAGCAGGGGGAGTGGGAGAGGAAGAAGCAGGCTCCCAGCGTAGGAGCCTGATGTGGGGCTCGATCCCAGAATGCCGGGATCATGACCTGAGCCAAAGGCAGAGGCCTAACGACTGAGCCACCCAGGCATCCCTAATTTGCAACAACTGAATGAAATCTTCCCACGGGTTATTTAAGGAAATTCTTTCTTAAAAAATATATTTAACATTATCACAAAATATATTGCAAGTAAAGCAACCAGCAAGACTCCCTAGGTGCTCCCATGAACGGGATTCCACCATTAGAAACCCTCCTTTTTTAGTAGATCTCATGGGGACATTTCAACTCTGGGTAGAACTTTAAAAGTTTTATCAATAACTGAGGGTTGCTACCAGCTTTTAGTGTCCTATAGACTTGCGATTTGAAAGAAGCCTGACAAATAATTTCCCTACCAAAACGACAATAGCAATCAAACCCTCACCTATCTTTGCTTGCGTTTGCATGTACTCAGCCAGAAAACCTAGGAATCTCTACTTGAACTCTCTCACTTTGATCTCCCCATTTGTAAAGAAACAGACACTTTAAATAAGCTAAACAAAACCTTCAAATAGCCAAGCAGAGAATTCTGTAAAGGAGGTGAGAAACTGGGGAGTCCTGGTGGGAGTACGCCCTCTCCCATCTGCAATTCCACTCTGGAGTTGGTTTCTGTACTTTCCTTGGAAGAATCTGTGTTTTTGTTTTGTTTTTTTAAGGTTTTATTTATTTATTTGTCAGGGAGATAGAGAGCACAAGCGGGGGGAACGGCGGGCAAAGGGAGAAGCAGGTTCCCCACTGAGCAAGGAGCCCAAAGTGGAACTTGATCCCAGAACACTGGGATCATGACCTGAGCCGAAGGCAGGTGCTTAACCGACCGAGCCACCCAGGCATCCCAAGAATCTGTGTTTTGTTTACTTAAAGTGGTAGACTTTTTCTTTGTTTAAAATTATTCATTCTTTAGCTTAAAAAAAAGGGCCATATTTCAAAAGTTCACTTAAAAATAGTTGTTTAAAACCCAGAGAGAACTTTACCATGCGATATAATGGCAAATTGGTACTTAAGTCTTCAAGAACCAACCCAAATGAAGTTGCAAATGCTGTGCTTATGTTAAGAAAAATGTAGAAGACAACACTATTCCAGTAATGGTCATTAAGTAACAAAAATTTAAAAAAATAAAGAGCTCTGAAAAGAGAATTTCGATCAAGAAGTTAGAGAAAAATAAGGAAGTAGGAGTAGATAGATCTCTTCTAGATGCAAATTATGTAGGGGGCATGTGGGCACTTTAAACGGTATTAAAGGTTGATTGCATTAGTAATTTTTATCAATTCTAATTAAAATCATAGTCTCCTTTTTCTTTTTCTTTCTTTTTTTTTTTTTTTTTTAAAGGTTTTATCTATGAGAGGGAGACAGCTAGCAGGGAGAGGAGCAGAGGGAGAGGGACAAGCAGACTGCATGCTGAGCACGGAGCCCAACACGGGGCTCAATCTCAGACTCCTGAGATCATAACCTGAGCCAAAACCAAGAGTCAGACACTAAAGGACTGAGTCACCCAGATACCCCACGGTCTCCTTTTTCTATGAAATAGGTGTTTTATTAGTAATTACTCTTTGCAATTTTTAGCTGCAACTACTTTTTTGGATAAATACACAAAATGAAAAGAAAAAGAAAAGACAGATAAGTATTTTCACAAGAACTTGTCAAAAACTAAATGATGGGTACCCATGGTAGTTAAGATGGCAGAGGAGTAGGGGACCCCTTTTTCAGCTGGTCCCCTCAGTTGAGCTGGATAGGTACCAGACCAGCCTGAACATCCACAGAATCAGCCTGAGACGCAGGTAGATACATCTGGACCTCTACAAATGAACATCTCCAGCGCTGAGTATTGAGGTACGAAGCAGGAAGCGGTGAAACCATGCACAGATATCGGAAGATAAACGGAAGGGGGAGGGAGGTGCCGCATTCGGGCGCCGGGAAGCGGTAGCCACCTACATAGGGGAGCGGGCGGACTCGCGGACCGGCACCCGCGAGACAGCAGACTGAGACCGTGAGCCGGGGAACGCGCGCCACCAGACTGAAAACCGGAGCTCCGGTGTGCTCACTGGAACCAGACTGAGATTGGGAGCTCCGGGAGCGCGCGGGGGCAGCTGGCGGCTGGTGGTGTTAGAAACACAAAGGACAGAGATGAGCTGGCCCTGGAAGTGAGGGCTGGGACGCCGGGTGTGGGGAGCACATGCCAGGATGCTGCAGGGTTGAGCAGCACCAACAGAAACAGAGTTAAAGTGGCCAGAACATCAGTGGAGAACGGTCCGCGATCCCTCTGTTCTGAGACAGAGGCTGAGATTCGGCCACTGCTGCTCTGACTCTCAGAAGAGGCACAGCAAGCCACAAGGGAAAGTCGCCAGAGAACAAAAGCCTGGAAATACTGGCTCACAGTGTGCCCATCCCCATCCCCCCTCGCAGAGGACATGGAGACTCTACCCAAACAGGGTTGCCTGAGTATCGGCACGGCAGGTCCCTCCCCCAGAAGGCAGGCTGAAAAATCAAGAAGCCCACATCCCTAAGATCCCTATAAAACAAGGGCGCACAGCCTGGGGCCCGGTCACTAATTTGGGCTCTGGACAACCCCACAACCTCTCCTCATCAGAATGACGAGAAGGAGAAATCCCCCCAGCAAAGAAAAGACAATGAGTCTGTGGCCTCTGCCATAGAACTAATGGATATGGATATAACCAAATTATCAGACATGGAATTCAGAGTAACAATGGTCAAGATGATGTGTAGACATGAAAAAAGTATTAACGAATATGTTAATGAGGATACAGAATCTCTAAGGGCAGAAATGAGAGTGAATCTGGCAGAAATTAAAAATTCTATGAGCCAAATGCAGTCAAAACTAGAGGCTCTGACGGCCAGGGTGAATGAGGCAGAAGAACATATCAGCGAATTGGAGGATGGGTTAGTAGAAGAGAAAGCTAAAACAGAATCTGGACTCAAAAAAATCCACGCTCAAGAATGTAGGTTACGGGAGATTACTGACTCAATGAAACGTTCCAATGTCAGAATCATCGGCATCCCCGAGGGGGTGGAGAAAAACAGAGGTCTAGAAGAGATATTTGAACAAATTGTAGCTGAAAACTTCCCTAATCTAGCAAGGGAAACAAACATTCGTGTCCAAGAGGCAGAGAGGACCCCTCCCAAGCTCAACCATGACAAACCTACGCCATGTCACGTCATAGTGCATTTCGCAAATATTAGATCCAAGGATACAGTATTGAAAGTGGCCAGGGCAAAGAAATCTCTCACGTACCAAGGCAAAGGCATCAGAATTACGTCAGACCTGTCTACACAGACCTGGAATTAGAGAAAGGGTGGGGGGGCATTTTTAAAGCTCTTTCAGAGAAAAACATGCAGCCAAGGATCCTTTATCCAGCAAGGCTGTCATTCAGAATTGATGGAGAAATAAAGACCTTCCCGAATCGCCAGTCATTGACCAATTTCGTAACCACGAAACCAGCCCTACAGGAGATATTAAGGGTGGTTCTATAAAAGTAAAAAGGCCCCAAGAGTGATACAGAACAGAAAGTCACAATCTATAGAAACAAAGACTTTACTGGCAACATGCCATCATTAAAATCATATCTCTCAATAATCAGTCTCAATGTAAATGGCCTAAATGCTCCCATAAATGCCACAGGGTTGTAGATTGGATAAAAAGACATGACCCATCCATTTGCCGTCTACAAGAGACTCATTTTGAACCTAAAGATACATTTAGACTGAAAGTAAAGGGATGGAATACCATCTTTCACGCCAATGGACCTCAAAAGAAAGCTGGGGTAGCAATTCTCATATCAGACAGATTGGATTTTAAACTAAAGACTATAGTTAGAGACACAGAAGGGCACTATATTATTCTTAAAGGATGTATCCAACAAGTGGATATGACAATTATAAATACATATGCCCCCAACAGGGGAGCAGCAAGATACACAAACCAACTCTTAACCAGAATAAAGAGACATATAGATAAAAATACGTTAATAGGAGGGGACCTCAACACTCCACTACCAGAAATAGACAGAGCACCCATGCAGAAAATCGACAAAGAAACAAGGGCTTTGAATGCCATACTCGATGAGTTGGACCTCATAGATATATATAGAACACTACACCCCAGAACCAAAGAATACTCATTCTATTCTAATGCCCATGGAACATTCTCAAGAATAGACCATGTTCTGGGTCACAAAGCAGGTTTCAAACAATACCAAAAGACTGAAATTATTCCCTGCATATTCTCAGACCACAACGCTTTGAAATTGGAACTCAACCACAAGGAAAAATTTGGAAGAAACTCAAACACTTGGAGACTAAGAACCATGCTCAGGAATGATTCGATAAACCAGGAAATCAAAAATCAATTTAAACAATTTATGGAGACCAATGAGAATGAAAACACAACGGTCCAAAACCTATGGGCTACTGCAAAGGCAGTCCTAAGGGGGAAATACATAGCCATTGAAGCCTTACTCAAAAAAGTAGAAAAATCTAAAATGCAGTTTTTATATTCTCACCTCAAGAAGCTGGAACAGCAACAGAGGGACAGGCCTAATCCACGCACGAGGAAGCAGTTGACCAAGATTAGAGCTGAAATCAATGAATTAGAAACCAGGAGTACAGTAGAGCAGATCAACAGAACTAGAAGCTGGTTCTTTGAGAGAATTAATAAAATTGACAGACCACTGGCAAGACTTATCCAAAAGAATAGAGAAAGGACCCAAATTAATAAAATTATGAATGAAAAAGGAGAGGTCACAAGCAACACCAATGAAATTAGAAGGATTATTAGAAACTTTTATCAACGGCTTTATGCCAATAAATTAAGCAATCTGGAAGAGATGGAGGCCTTCCTGGAAACCTATAAACTACCAAGACTGAAACAGGAAGAAATTGATTTTTTAAACAGGCCAATCAATTATGAAGAGATTGAGTCAGTGATAAACAACCTTCCAAAAAACAAAACTCCAGACCCAGACGGTTTTCCTGGGGAATGCTAACAAACATTAAAAGAAGAAATAATACCTATTCTCCTAAAGCTATTTCAAAAAAATAGAAACAGAAGGGAAGCTACCAAACTCATTCTACGAGGCCAATATTACCTTGATCCCCAAACCAGGCAAAGACCCCATCAAAAAGGAGAATTACAGACCAATTTCCCTAATGAATATGGAGGCCAAAATCCTCAACAAGATCCTGGCTAATAGAATCCAACAGTACATTAAAAGGATTATCCATCATGACCAAGTGGGATTCATCCCTTGGATGCAAGGGTGGTTCAACATTCACAAATCTATCAGTGTCTTAGATTTTATCCGGAAAGAAAAATTCAAAAATCATATGATTCTCTCAGTAGATGCAGAAAAAGCATTTGACAAAATACAGCATCCTTTCCTGATTAAAACCCTTCAGAGTGTAGGGATAGAGGGTACATTCCTCAATCTCATAAAAACCATCTATGAAAAGCCTACAGAAAATATCATTCTCAATGGGGCAAAGCTGGAAGCCTTTCCCTTAAGATTAGGAACACGACGAGGATGCCCACTCTCGCCACTATTATTCAACATAGTACTAGAAGTCCTTGCAACAGCAATCAGACAACAAAAAGGGATAAAAAGTATCCAAATCCCCAAAGAAGAAGTCAAACTGTCTCTCTTCGCAGATGACATGATACTCTATATGGAAAACCCAAAAGAATCCACTCCCAAACTATTAGAAGTTATAGAGCAATTCAGTAATGTGGCGGGATACAAAATCAATTCTCAGAAATCAGTTGCATTTCTATACACGAACAATGAGACTGAAGAAAGAGAAATTAGGGAATCCATTCCATTTACAATAGCACCAAAAATCATATGTTATCTCGGAATTAACTTAACCAGAGACGTAAAGGATCTATATTCTAGAAACTACAGATCACTCATGAAAGACATTAAAAGAAAACACAAAAAGATGGAAAACTATTCCATGCTCATGGATCAGAAGAATAAACACAGTTAAAATGTCTATGCTACCCAGAGCAATCTACACTTTCAATGCTATCCCGATCAAAATACCGATGACATATTTCAAAGAACTGGAACAAATAGTCCTTAAATTTGTATGGAACCAGAAAAGGCCCCGAATCGCCAAGGAATTGTTGAAAAGGAAAAACAAAGCTGGGTGCATCACAATGCCGGATTTCGAGCTGTACCACAAAGCTGTGATCACAAAGACAGCATGGTACTGGCACAAAAACAGACACATAGACCAATGGAACAGAATAGAGAGCCCAGAAATGGACCCTCGGCTCTTTGGGCAACTAATATTTGATAAAGCAGGAAAAAACATCCAGTGGAAAAAAAGACAGTCTCTTCAATAAATGGTGCTGGGAAAATTGGACAGCTACATGCAAAAGAATGAAACTTGACCACTCTCTCCCACCATACCCAAAGATAAACTCCAAATGGATGAAAGACCTCGATATGAGACAGGAATCCATCAAAATCCTGGAGGAGATCATAGGCAGCAACCTCTACGACATCGGCCAAAGCAACCTTTTTCATGACATATCTCCAAAGGCAAGAGAAACAAAAGATAAAATGAACTTGTGGGACTTCATCAAGATTCTGCACAGCCAAGGAAACAGTCAAAAAAACTAAGAGGCAGCCCACGGAACGGGAGAATATATTTGCAAATGATGCTACAGAGAAAAGCCTGGTATCCAAGATCTACAAAGAACTTCTCAAACTCAATACGCGAGAAACAAATAAACAAATCATAAAATGGGCAGAAGATATGAACAGACACTTTTCCAATGATGACATACAAATGGCTAATAGACACATGAAAAAATGTTCAAAATCATTAGCCATTAGGGAAATTCAAATCAAATCCACACTAAGATACTTACGCCAGTTAGAATGGCAAAAATTGACAAGGCAAGAAACAACAATTGCTGGAGAGAATGTGGAGAAAGGGGATCCCTCCTACATTGTTGGTGGGAATGCAAGTTGGTACAGCCACTTTGGAAAACAGTGTGGAGGTCCCTTAAAAAGTTAAAAATTGAGCTACCCTATGACCCAGCCATTGCACTACTGGGTATTTACCCCGAAGATACAGACGTAATGAAGAGAAGGGCCATATGCACCCCAATGTTCATAGCAGCATTGTCCACAATAGCTAAATCGTGGAAGGAACCGAGATGCCTTTCAACAGATGACTGGATTAAGAAGTTGTGTTCCATATATACAATGGAATATTACTCAGCTATCAGAAAGAACGAGTTCTCAACATTTGCTGCAATATGGACGGCACTGGAGGAGATAATGCTAAGTGAAATAAGTCAAGCAGAGAAAGACAATTATCATATGATTTCTCTAATCTATGGAACATAAGAACTAGGATGATCGGTAGGGGAAGAAAGGGATGAAGAAAGGGGGATTATGAAGCATGAGAGACTATGGACTCTGAGAAAGAAACTGAGGGCCTCAGAGGGGAGGGGGGTGGGGGAATGGGATAGGCTGGTGATGGGTAGTAGGGAGGGCACGTATTCCATGGTGCACTGGGTGTTATACGCAACTAATGAAACATCGAACTTTACATCAGCAACCAGGGATGTACTGTATGGTGACTAACATAATATAATTAAAAAACATTAAAGTTAAAAAAAAAAGACTAAATGATGGAGGGTGGAAAAACTCCGTGCTGCATATGTGCCTGCGCACACACGAGTGTGTATATGTATCTAAAAGTGAGGAAGAAAGTACCTGAGACACAAATGCTGGTGCAGTAAAGCTCTTAGGAAAGCGAGGAGGGAAAGGCACAACATGTGCATAATTCCTCCAGGTTAGAGACTAGAAGGTTAAAATGAGATATCACTGTTGAATGGGATAATATCCAGGGACCACCAATAGGTGATGCCATGAATCCAAGACATTTTGATGTGCTCCCAAATGCAGAGTAAAGGAATTTTAGGGAGTTGAAAATGTTTTAGTCAGTTGAATGTAGAAAAGATGCTGCAAAATGTTAACTAGCCCTTCAAGAGTTTTTGGTCCATTACTGATCTATCTTTTCTTCCCTCCTACTCTCCTTCCCTTCCCGCTTTCTCTTTCCCTCCCTCCTTCCTTTCTTCCTTTCTCTTTCTTTCTTTCTTTCTTTCTTTCTTTCTTTCTTTCTTTTTCTTTCTTTCTTTCTTTCTTTCTTTCTTTCTTTCTTTCTTTCTTTCTCTTTTTCTTTTCTTTCTCTCTCTTTCTTTCTTTCCTCTTCCTTCCTTCCTTCCTTCTTTCCTTCCTTCCTTCCTTCCTTCCTTCCTTCCTTCCTTCCTTCCTTCCTTCCTTCCTTCTTCCCTCCCTCCACTTCTTTCTTTCTTTCTTTCTTTCTTTCTTTCTTTCTTTCTTTCTTTCTTTCTTCCTCTTTTCCTTTCTTTCTTTCTTTCTTTCTTTCTTTCTTTCTTTCTTTCTTTCTTTCTTTCTCTTTTCCTTTCTCTCTTTCTTTCTCTCTTTCTTTCTCTCTTTCTTTCTTTCTTTCTTTCTTTCTTTCTTTCTTTCTTTCTTTCTTTCTTTCTCTTTCTCTCCTGAAGTCTCAAAGAAAAGTAGCAAAATCTTGGTCAAAAGGATCCTAAATAATCTCTTAAGAAGAGATCTTAGCCAGCATAAGATAATATCAGAAAATATCACAATTCTATAATTAAATTAAGCTACCTTGACAGATGGTCTTGATGGATAACTGAAAGAAACATTTTTAAATTCCACAGTTCCTTTTATGCATTCTGGTTTATATCCTGTTGTTGAGAAGTTATCTATTGCAGGTTTCTTGGAAAAACAAAGAGAATGTTACAAATCTTCAATGCACTAAGTTGACACTACATCCTAAAAATAGTTTAAAGACGGTTTTCTTTTACAATGTTTTCTTTGCTGTTTCAGAAGTATATTGAGTTAGACATGAAGGTTTCAATAAAACACAATGTCCCTGTAGAAGAGTTAAAAAATCTCTTTCCATAGCCAATTGCCCAACATGGATTTTGCCCACCTTTCTGTTTTAGTGAAATAAGTGCATCAATTTTTTGGTTTCTTTCTCACAGTAATGGTAGTTATCTTTCAAAGCAGTTTGAAGTCTTACCTTATCAATAACCTGGAAAATATTAAAGGCAGCTCCTCTGGCTATAGTGAAGGTTTCAAAGTTAGGGGCTGCAGTTCCAATGCAGTAACTACTATAGATTACACTAAAAAAAACCTATAGGAAAAAGAAAATAATATTTACCCTCCTCAATTATGTAAGAGAGACAATAGAATGAAGTGTATACTTGGTTGACATCAGAGAGATATTAGAGAAATTAGGCGGGAAGGAATGGAAGCTGCTGTCTAAACATAAAGGAAATACAAATTAATTCAAGTATGATAGCTTTTTTAATGTGGAACAACTTTTGATTGTTCCATAAACTTCTTATTACCTGCTGGGAATATCTGCTTACTGAACAGTGCTTACTGGTTGAGGGGGAGGTGAGTTGCACTTCTTCCTTGCTGGTCAATCCCTTAAACTTTACAGAGAAGGATGTCACAGATTGTCACTAGTTTAGAAACATTGTATTATTTCTGTCCAAACTTCTCTGAATTCTTGTATTATTGGACATCTTTCATTTTCAGACAGATACATGTTTGCAAAAAGTGAAATAAGGAAAGAACCCCATAAGCCAGGTGCATTTTCCCTATCTTACAAGTGAGGAAGCTAAGGTTTAGCAAGTCATTTTTCCAAAGTCACACATAAATTGAGAAGTAAGGATGTGCCCCAAATTCCTCATGCTCAAGTTTCATTTCCATAAAAGTTTTAATGATGAAAGTATCAAATCCAAAAGATAACTTTAGCTGACAGAAAAGAAATCTACGTAGAATGGGAAGGCCAAATGAGAACTGAATATATAGACCAGGTCAGTTCAGTTCAGCAAGACAAATTGTTTTTAATCCTGAACTGAACTGTTTATTGTTGAAACTTGGGAGGATAACTGAATAAATTAAAATTTAATGCAAAACTAAGAGTTTTAAGAAAATCTCTAAATTGTGATGTTGGACAGAGCTGTAGATAGTCTGTCTTTAACATTACTATATGCTGAAAGGACAGAGGAAGGGCAGGGAAGTTTAATCTACAGAATATTTCCAGAGGGAAGACATTCAACAAGGTGAATATAGAGTGCCATCTTACCTCAGCAAGTTTGAAAGGAAAAAGTCTTACTAGAGACTGGTCTTTTTGACTGCTGGATTAAGAAAACTCTACATCCCAGTGGAGAATTCATTTATGATTCTTCTAAAAGCATGGTGGTTTTAAAGATACACTGGATGAATAAATCCTGCCAATTCATTACTATAATTTAAAGGTATATACAAATCATTTGATGGAAACAAGTATTTGTTAAAACCATTCATTTTTGGATATTCATGGTCATTCAAAGACAAATTTTTACTAAACTCTAGATAAGAAAAGACTGTATAAGCCAGTTACCTTTGCTCTCAAACAAGACTTACAGCAAGAACAGTTCCGATGGTATAACCAGGTTCTCCACTAAGAATCAAGGAGGTTCCATACCAAAAACCAAGTCCATGGGTTCCATTCAAAAAAAAGTACACTGCACCAAGAGAGAGTTTTGAAGCTATAGCCTTTCTTATGCCAATATCCTTTGCATATTTTAGATTCTGTGTATACCTTAAAAAGACAAAATGCAATGTAACAGACTTTGGGAAAAATAAAACCAAGCAAATATTGTCGTAATTAAAGGAACAGACCTTTGAATTTCTTTTTCCTGGGCCCCAAAGGCTACAACTGTTCGGATTGATGACAAGACTTCTTCTGCCACAGCCCCAGCTTTGGAATAGGCATTTAATTCCTTAGTGGTCAATGAGATGATTATCTGTAACAAACCATGACCACAGTTAACCAAAAAAATGACCGTGAGGCAGTAACAACTTGCAAAGAATATAATTCAGGTAGAATCTAGAACAGCAGAATTTTATTATTGAAAAGCTGCTTAAGATCATTTGATCTAACTTTCTCAGTTTGCAAATGAGGAAAGCAATGGCCAGAGATATTAACTGACTTTTTAAAGTTTCACAGTAGTGAAAGAGCTGAGTGATGTAATCTTCAATCTAAATCTCTATTTTGCCTTCTACAAGTAGAATTTCACTGTTCCCTCCCCATAGTTTTAAAACCTTAGAACATGGGTACTTACATTAATAAAATTGGGAAAGACTTGATTTGGAGATGGGTATTAGGGACACAATCCTTTTTGGGTGCAACTGGTAAGCCTAATTTGACTTGATTTGTTATTATGTAAAAAAGCAAGTCTTCCAGAGGCCATGGGTCACAGAAGCAGGAAGAGGAAGATGATCCTGCATATGTCCGGAGTGTGACCCCTGAAGCTATTACTGCATAATACAGGCTACCTAGTAAATGCTATATCTCTAACAGTAAGAGGTGAGATTTAAGAGACAGAGAGGAAGGATAATATGCTTGTTGATATTAGGCAGGTTTACCTGATTTTTCAAAATTTTAAAATCAGAATGTGCCTTTTTCTCTATTATACATCTGACTTCCTACTCCTTTAATAGTAAAAGATTTCATTTAGTTTAGCACAATGGGTCAGTGAAATGGAAAAGGAAGAAAACTGTCCTCTGAGCTGTGAGTCTTTATTGCCTACTCACATAATAAATTTCATTTTCAAAACACATTCTACATAATTGGAGATGATTTTACATAAGACACACTTGGACAGTTGTTAAAGTCAGAAGGTGGCATAAACTGAGTAATACTAATTATTTTCTGAATTCATGTATATATCACTGGAGAGGAAGCTGCACCTAGCAAAAAGGCTTGTAAATAGCAAATGTTTAATAAATGAATCAAAGTAAGCTAGAAACCACCCACCATGGCTTCTTTAGTTATTTGGATAACTTTGACCTTTGTTTGCTTCTTCTTTACAACCAGTTAATAAAATAGCTGAGCTTAGATTTCCCACTGTTGTTCCTTTTAAACTTCTTATCCACTTTACTTTTCTGGGCAGTTAAGTTTAAGCTCTGATCTCAGCAATATAGAGAGTAATCTTCCTATTGAGGGGGTTCTCATTTCACATATGCTTGGGGATGAAGATTTTTACAAGGGTTATAAGGTCAATACTAGGAAGTCTCATTAAATAAAGATTTCTTGTCTAAACATTGAAGCCTGTTAAAAAATTATTCAGCCATAGAATATTTTTATTGCTGCAAATTCTTTTTTGGTTAAACTTGTATAATGTTAGCAAATAAACTCAGTGAATTTTATGGATTTGATTTCCATAAAGAACAATTAGCTTTGCAAAATTAAAAACCTCATCCATCCCTAAGAATGCACTGAGCCTCCAATCTAGGAGATGGATATATACATTGGTAGAATTGCCAGACTTGATTTGGAGAGAGATATTAGGGATATACTGGTTGTTTTTGGGCTTAACAAAGAACATTAGTTTCAAATCCAGGTTATAAATAGATTAATATCTTGTGCTATACTCACAATAGTGCTAGAAATATAATTTAAAATGAAAATACATATCTGTTTAAAAAATTGAAACAGATTTCTAAAGTACATAAAAGTAGACATTAGCAGACATTTGCAATGTAATTCAAGAGCCTTATAAAAAATATAAACTTGAAATGGCTGACATGGAAGTGTTTACAGTTTTAGGATTTTCTTATTGTGTTCTAGTGAAATGAATTGCACAAATTTTTCTGGAAATTTAGAACACATAAGGCTTTCCCATAATTCTCTATCCATGCTATCATTTGAAGTTGCACTAAGCTACTAAATGAAGAGGAGTTTTTTTAATGTTAGTAAGATATTAAAATTAACTTCATTGTGGCCAAATAACTTGAAGACAAAAAAGTGATTAATAGTGAACAAAATCAAAAGTGTTGGTGATGTTTAATATCCCTTTCCATTTTTAGATATAGGAAATGAATAGAAATGCTTTTTTTGACAAACTTAGTAAAAAACCTACTTCACATTCCTGTTTCCAGTCAACACTGCGTTAGTCATCTAGCTTACCCGAGAAAACATGGCTGCTGAAGCAATTATAAGAGGTGATATGGAGAGAGTCACCAGGGTGAGTTTCCAACCCTTGACCAAACCAATTGTCAGGCCAATAGAAAAAGTAGATATGTTTTGAAACAACAGAGCAATCTTCTCTCCAATACCATCGCTGATTTTGTTGATGTCACTGAAACAAGTAAATAAATGCAGTTAAGTCACTGACATAACATATATGGAAAACAAAGTCAATATACTACACATCCATCCTCTTACTCAGTCATGCGAGTGTTAAGTTCACCAATGTCACAACCATCAAACCATCTGATGTCCTGTGCCAAAACTGAATGGAAAAACTGTTTTCGAATTCTTTTGGTCTGTCGTGCTGCTGTCATAACCCAAAAGGAAATCTGCATGTAGCCAAAAACCAAGGCAGTAACTCCTATTCCAATATAAGACAGAGTCAACCTGAAAAAAGATTATCGGAAATGTTAGTGAGACTCAAGTGCAGTTTTCCCCTTTGTTATAAAAAAAAAAGAAATTTATCATAATATTTGATTGAGAGAATTTGTGCTAGAACATATAAAATAACTAAAAATAAACCTCCATGAGAAATAAAGTACATTGAACACAAAAATCTAGGTTTCCCTAGTCTAGAGTATGTCTCTTTTACATTACTAGTAGAAACTACTATCTTAAAACATTTGCTATTTATATATTCTTTCAATAATTTTTAATACTTTCGTTTGAAAAGTTACATTGAAGTAATTAAGATAGCTGTACATGGAACAGGTGGATGAAGAAATGATAGTAGTCAAAAGCACTGTACAAAATACTTTAAAAAATATATATTATTAAATACAAAATTCAACTTAAGTAATTTGCCTTAAGGAAATATGTAAAAAGATTAATCTAGCTGGATGGTCATGGTAGTTAACAATAAAAAAGAAAAGCTGAAAATAATCTAACAGGAGACCAGATAAATGGAATCATTTAAAAAACGTATGCTGGGTACCCACTATGTGTGAGGTTTTAGAGATATAGTCATGAGCAAGATAATAAGGCCCTCCCTATTCATGAAGAGTTTGCATTCTGATGGGAGGAGACAGACAATACACACAGAAGGAGAATTGCAGGTTGTTCTATGAGGGAAGTAAACAGGGTGATAAGTCACAGAATTAACAGTGAGTAAATGTGGGTTGGGAGAGTTAGTGCAGATAGAGTGGTTAAGAAAAACTTTCTTGAGGAAAGTTCCAAAAGGTAAAATGGAGCCAGCCATAAAAAGAGCAAGAAAAGTGTATTCTAGGGAGACAGAAAAATAATAAGGTCTGAGGCAGGAAAAGGCTTAGCATGTTCCAGGAACAAAAGAACTCCAAAGTGGTATGAAATGATTAAGTCAGAGAATTTAGCTAATATTGTAGGGCAGCCATGGTGCATTGCACAGACTTTATTTTAAGAAAAAAATGTAGACCATCGGAAAATCTAAGTATGGGATGACCTTATCAGTTCAACTTTTAAAAAGATCACTCTGGCTCTTCTATGGAGAATGAATGGAAGTGAAACCAATGGAAGCAGGCAGTTTAGTTAGGAGGCTCTTGCAAAAGCCAGTGTGAGGATAGGAACTTGGATGAAGATGGTGGCAGTTGACGTACAAAGAAATGGACAGATTCTAGTTATATTTTGGAAATACAGCAAACTGAAATTGCCAATGTATTGACTGTGAGGAATGCAGGAAGGGGAGAAATTAAGGATAACTCCTTAGATTTTGATTTGAGCAACTGGGTGAATGGTGTGCCATGTACAGCTGTGGGCAAATGGGAATGGAATAGATTTGTAGGAGATAATCAACTGTTTTGATTAAATACATTAAGACCAAGATGCCTATTAAATATCAAAGTGGGGATCAAGTAAGAAGCTGAAAATGAGAGTCTGAAATGGTTGGAGCAGGGTCTAGGCTAGAGATGTAAATTTGAAAGTCATCAGCTTATAGGTGGTAATTAAAGGACTGGCTGAGACTACCCACAGAGAGAGAAAATTAAGTGTAGATAAAAAAGATAGAGGACCAAGGAATGAGCTCAGGTAGACACGTTAGAGTTTGGGATGAAGAGAAAGAACTTGCAAAGCAAGCTGAGGACTGGCCAACACGGTAGGTAGAAAGCCATGAAAGTGAAGTATCAAGGAAAATACAGAGGAACATACAATTGCTCCCCATTATTCCCAGATTCTGTTGGCAAATCTGCTTGCTCACTAAAGTTTATTTTTAACCCCCAAATCAATACTCAGATGTTTTCATTGTTACTCATGGACATGCACAGAGTGTAAAAAATCTGAGTTGCCCAACAAAGATGTTCCCAGCTGAGGTTGAACAAGGCAACACTGTCTTCTTGTTTCAGCTCTCTCATTATAAACAAGTGTCATTTTTGTGGTATGTGTAGTGCCACCTTTTTCTGATTTTTGTGTTTTTGTCTAATTTTAGATGATTCCACTGTTTAAAATGACTCTTAGGCAGCATGCTTAAGTGCTGTCCAGTATTCCTAAGTGTAAGAAAGCTGTGATGTGACCTATGGAGAAAATATATGTATTAAATAGGTGTCATTCAGGCATGAGTTATAGTGCTATTGACTATGAGTTCAATGTTAATGAATCAACAATATATATTAAATAAGTTGTCTTTAAATGGAAATATATACAAAATGACATTATGTGTTGAATGATGAAAATGTTGTGACCAGAGGCTCACAGGAACCTAACCCTGTATTTACTCTAGTAACAATGGCTTAATATTTGCTTATTCAGTATTCATGACAACTTTAATAAAATAAAACTATTGCAAATAAGAGTTGACTGTTTTCTAATGTTTACAATATTGTAAGAGGAAAATGGGTTATAAAAGCAAATCAAAAGAAGAAATGCAAGATTTGAACACTGAACTATAAAACACTGTTGGGAGAAATTAAAGAAGATCTAAATAAATGGAGAGGTAATCCATGTTTATGGGTTGGAAGACTCAATGTCATTAAGATGAAAATATCCTCAAATTGATGTATAGATTCAATACAGTCCCTATCAAAAATCCCAATAGACTTTTTGGCAGAAATTGGCAAGATGATTCTAAAATGTACATAGAAATGAACAGAAGTCAGAAGAGCCAAAATAATTTTTAAGAAGAACAAATTTGGAGGACTTACAATTCCTGATTTTATTTATTTATTTTCTAAAACTACACTAATCAAGACAGTATGATAGTAGCATAAGAATAGATATATCAATAAATGCAACAAAATTGAAAGAAGAGAAACTAATCCTTATATTTGGACAACTGATTTTTAGCAAAGGTGCAAAGGCAAAGGAGAAAGGAGAATAGTTAATTTTTTCAAGGAATAGTACCAGGACAAATGGATATAGCCATATGCAAAAAAGTTAAAACCTTGCCTCATAACAATCACAAAAATAAACTCAAAATGGATTATAGACCTAAGTGTAAGAGCTAAAATGTTCAAAGTCCTAGAAGAAAATGTAGGAGAAAATCTTTATGATCTTGGTTTAGGCAAAGAATTCTTACATCCAACGGCACAATCCATAAAAGAAAAACTTGATAAATTGTACATCATCATCAAAACTCAAAACTTTTGTGCTTCAAAAGAAACCTTTAATAAAATGAAAAGACTAGCTACAGACTAGAAGAAAGTATTTGCCAATCACACATATGGCAAAGAACTTGTATCTAGAATTTATAAAATAGAATTCTCATAATTCTGTAATAAGACAAATGACACAATTAAAAAGTAGGCGAAATATTTGAATAAATATTTAACCAAAGAAAATATATGAACTCCTAAAAAGTAATGAAAAAAGTGCTCAATATTAGTCACTGGAGAAATGCAAGTTAAAGCCACAATATGATACCACTCCACACCTACTACCATGATTATAATAAAAAAGACAGACAATAAATAAATGTTGACAAGGATATGGAGAAATTGGTGAGATTTGTTGGTGAAAAAGTAAAATGGTGTAGCCACTTTGGAAAAGCAGTTTGGCAGTTTCTTAAAAAGACAAACATAACTTACCATATGACCCAGCAATTCCACTCCTAGGTATCTACCCAAGAGATTAAAAACGTATGTATACACAAAGACTTCCATATTGACGTTCATAGAAGCATTATTTTTAAGTAGCCAAAACCCAGAAACAATCCAAATATCCATCAACTAGTGAACAGAGAAACACTGCAGGTGTACCCCTGCAATGGATTACTACTAAGCAATAAAAAGCAATAAACTACTGACACATGTTACAACATCGATGAAACTCAAAAACATTATGCTAATAAATCAAAGATGCCAGATACCCTACGTATTATATGTTTCCATACACATGCAAAGTCCAGGTGATGGAAATCTTTTAGTGACAGAAAACAGATAAGTGGTTGCCTGGGGGCTGAGTGTGGGAATCGGGACTGACTACAAAGGAGGGATCTCTGTAGAGTAATGGAAGTGGGCTAAAAATGGATTGTGGTGATGGTTGTACAACTCTGTCAGTTTACTAAAAATCATTGAATTGTACAGTTGAAACTGCTGAGCTTTATGATAAGCAAATTATGCCTCAATAAAGCTGTTAAAATCATATGAACAGTATAATTCCAATTATATTAAAATTATATATGCCCACTCATACATGTAAAAAAGTTGTAATAATATAAACCAAAACTAATGTTTATTATCTATTGGTGACAGGATTATAAGTGATTTAATTTTCTTTGTGCATTTTATCTTTTTACACTATGTACAATGAAAATATTAAGCATTTAATCAGAAAAAGTAATTAAAATAATTTTTACAGAAACACTGATGCACTTTTTAAGAGACTATTCCTTAAAACAAAGAAAACAACACATTCAATTTATTTCAAATGAAAGACACTATACTTATTAACTCCTCATTTATCTAGTAATCAGACTTCCAAACTACCTGGGACCTAGGAGAAGAAACCCCAGTAGTCTCAGAGCCTGGGTATTTTATTTTGCATCAGGAAATGAAACTACCTTCATGGTCTAAGTCTTCTGATTCAAAATTGCATGCAAAGTAAGGTTGATTTAATGGCTTCATTTATTGAGCATTTATTTTGTGTTAAATATTATGTCAGGCCCTTGACATACCTGAGTATCACTGAATCTTCAGGAAGTATAAACATCACATTTTACAGATGAAGAAACTGAAGCTTACAGAAGTTACCCAACAGCTTCTATAATTAAAAAGTGGCAGAGCCCAAGATCTGAATCCTGAATCCATGATCTGAATTCTGAACTTATAATCTGAATCACTTTAGCAATATTTTTGAGGGGAAAGGGTTCTCAAGAAGATTTGGGAAACCCTGTATACCTATCATTATTCCTCATTGGAAACTGATAATATACATGAACATATCAAAATATCAAAAAGTAAAGAAATTGTTTAATTTTGTTCAACTCTTTTGTTCAACTCAACTCAATTGTCTCAGACCAATTAACTATGAACATCCACCGCCTTTTACAACGTATCACCTATTAACAGTCCCACTGTACACAGTCCGGGAATTATTCGAGGCCACTACTTGATGCAGCAAAAACTGCTATCAGCCAATATCTGATTTTATCTTCTTCCTAAATAAGAGAACCTCCATTTTATTTGAGGGGCAATATGCCCAGCTCAAATGGATGTGGTCATAGGACCACAAAGACAGAAGGTACCAACTCCCTAATGGCTTTTGAGCCTTATTTCATACTTAGAGTACCTACTTTCAGATATTTATATGTGAGAGAAATAATTTCTATCATGGTTAAACAACTATTATAATGGATTTTACATTAAATGCAATTGAACTAAATCTAACACAGCTATGGTCGTATAGTTCACCCCTTCATTTTCAAGTAGATTATGAAAGATATATCAGAAGTAGCAAAAGGGAGGGAACAAGTTGCTTAGAAATTCATATGGAATTAATCAATTAAGAAAAGGAGACATCATATTTACCAGCAATTACCTTTTTTTTTTGAAGATTTTATTTATTTATTTGACAGAGAGAGAGGCAGCGAGAGAGGGAACGCAAGCAGGGGGAGTGAGAGAGGGAGAAGCAGGCTTCCCGCTGAGCAGGGAGCCCGATGTGGGGCTCGATCCCAGAACCCTGGGATCATGACCTGAGCTGAAGTCAGACGCTTAACGACTGAGTCACCCAGGCGCCCCTACCAGCAATTATCTTGGGACTATTTAGTCATTATGATTTGGATTCAACAAGAAAATACTCAATTATTTTCAGAATATTTGGTAAATAAAACAAGGATACAGGTTGAACATTAAAATGTTAAACTTACAGAAAGCTATGAGTCATTGTCTTTGGAAAATAACATGGGTGGAATAAAATTCTTTGGTTCCTGATGATTATAGCTGAAAGAGGTATTATCTTATGCTTAACAAAAAAGAAGATATAAAGCAATGATTCCCATAAATGTGTTCATTAAAACATTAGTTTCACAGGATGTTACCAGGTGTTTGGGGAAAAAATTAGGTTTTATAGTCAAATAGGTTTTAATAACTTGGAGTAAATGGAGTTTTACTACAATTATCTGTCCTGTATGTATCCAAGAGGGGGCTGCCAGATATAACACTTTCAAAACCAGTTTGATCACAGAACAGTTTTTTTCTTCATGTATCTCCAATATTCCAAAACAGAACACCAGTTTGAGAAACAATAGCATAACAAATACTATAGTATAAATGTTAAGAATTTTTTTTGGCAAATGTTGTAACCTTCTAATAATTGTACACAGACGTATCTTTTCATTTTCTTCTTCTTTTTTTTTTTAAACTGTTCTCTAAATGGATGGTCCTATTTTTAAAAGTTCCAAACTTCTTTGTAAGGAACTCAAACTTCGTAATTATACATCAGAACCCTGGTTTGACATTGTAGGAACAGAATTCAGTAGAAGGCAATACACTGGATTTCAATTAGGAATTTTCAGATGAACCAATATAAAGAAATTTTACATAGAATTTGCTAAAAACCAGAACTGTCTCTCAAAGAAAGTTGAGGCTGCAGCAAAGTACAACTGGAGAGGGCGCCATTTACATTGCATGGAACAGTGCTGCACAATAAAACTTTCTGTGATGAAGAAAACATTCCATATCTGTGACATTCAAGGTGGCACCAGCCAGATGTGGCTACTGAACAGTTGAAATGTGACTGTTAATGAGGAACTAAATACTTAAGTTTTACTCAGTTTTAATTAATTCAAATTTAAATAACCATATGTAGCTGTGGCTAACAAATTGGACAGTGCAGGTCAAGAATTAAGGCCCAGAGAGTTTCACTGCAATGTGATAGGTGTCCCTTAGGTTGTGCAACATGCAGGCTTCACTTTTGGGAGAAAAATGAGGGATCTCTTAGGTCGGTAGCAAAAACTCTCATAATTTCAGTGAGACACTACAAAAGTCCAGTGCCTATACTCAGTAAGGCAGCATCTAACAAACTTAACACATGACAAAGGAAACGATACTGTTTAATACATAAACTGAATGTCCTTATAAGTTATTTACTTCAGATTTCACAATTTTTAGTTTGAATACATTACCATAATAGGATGAAAATTAGTCTTCAAAATTGTCCATAAAACTTTAACTGTTTTAATTTTTTATATTATTTTATTATTTTTACTATTTGTTGCACATGACTTTTTGGTTTTTAAAGTATAGAAGTAAGGTTTGTAAGGAAAATAATTTGAAAAAAAGGAAAAACAAATTCTTCAGGCCTTTAGGATATGTACCTTCAATTCTAGAAGGCAAAATTGGCCTAAAAATGCAAATCCCAAAATGAATTTTCTATTGACGAAAATTCTGTCAAATACAACCTAAAGCATATGAGCCTATATACCTTTCGAATCAAAGAAAAAATTATGTAATAGTTATATTTTATATATCTAATGAAAGAAAAGGACTCGTTTGCTTTAATCATTTACATGTGATATTCATGTTCAAACCTGTTTTTTCCTTGTAAGTACTGAATAAAACAGCATGCAACAAACATGATATTAACATTTTATTTGGACTTACTTAATCATATCTTCATTCAGCTTCTCTTGAGACTGAGTACAGTTCTGGTAATTTGCTGTAAAACAGTGTTTTAAATCATGAAAGCAATTAATTTATAATTGGCCACACTGTTTCATACATAGCCCTCAAAACCAAATATAATACATTCTCAAGAATATGGACTTAATATCTTAGATTTATAATAATTTTAACTTTCTATTCTTTAAACTAAAATTTGAAACAGTTATCTCTGGTCTCAAAAAGAACTCATGCAATGTGAAAAATTACAAGGAAATATTAACCATGTAGCTCATACCTGGAAAAAAATTCTTTAGGACATCTATGAATCCAGGAAACAGTTGTGTAAGTAATAGTAATAGAACTCACTTTTCCTGCTGAGATTATGCATTTAGAATTCAGTTTGAGATACCCCAGGGAATAATTTAGAAAGTCCAAGAAAAGCAAGAACACATAGGAAAGTTCTAGAAGTAATAGTCATAGCAAAAATTTAAGTGAAGCTCATTGAAATATGTTGGGTATAACAAGGACAGCAACATAATAAAACAGTATTTAAAATAATCTTTGGGTTGTAAGTTTTATATGCAAACTTTTCTATATATCTTCTACTAAAAAATATACCATACATGAGTTATTATATCAAGGTCATGATTTCACAAGCAGCACAAAACAGTGGTCAGTGTCCACTATCATAATTTGCTTTCTTAAACCTCTATAATAAACTTTTTTTCCAGATTTATTTATTTATTTTAGATGGAGAGAGTGAGTGTAAGCAGAGTGAGAGACAGAATCTCAAGCAGACTCCATGCTCACTGTGGAGCCTGATACGGGGCTCCATCTCATGACCCTGAGATTATGACCTGAGCCTAAATCAAGAGTTGGGTGCTTAACTGACTGAGCCACCCAGGTACCCCAAAACCACTATAATGAACATTTGAAATGAATTCCGATCCCTTGTCTATTCTTTCACATAACCACAACGACATCACATATGATAATGTCTACGATATTTATTTATATGCAAACAATTTTTCCCTTATTCCATTCATGGAATTATGGTAGGAAAAAATTTTAAAGCAGTTTATTCCATATATTACAATTAACACAGAAGTACTAAACTGTAGTGGAAAGTTTTAATGAGATTAACTGAGCTAATAAAGAGAATAAACATTGTTTCCGAAAATGGTACCTAAAAATCACATGAAAATGGCATATTCTCATTTTGGAGATTATATTAACAGAGGTAGTATGTGCAAAAGTTCAGTGCTGGCACAAAAATGAGCCCCTGATCAGTGACAGCAATTATTCATATTTCCATATGTAGAAGCAAATAATCCTCCTCTACATTCCTCCAGAAAATCAATGCTAAGTCGAAGGTGTATTTGATGTCCTCACTTCTCTTTAATAATATGTCATGATAAATCAATAATATCAATGTATTTATCTAAACCTTTATCAAGCCTTTTTACATGCTCTCCACATTTGGCAGACTACGTAATGAAATTCAAAAAACCTGGAGAAGCCTTAAACAAAATCAAAAATTAAAATCAAAGCAATATCAGTTGCTATGTACTGCCCATCCTATCTAAAGCTGGTAAAAGAATCAATTATAGAGCAGCTCTAACAAAAGGAATGGTCCCAAGCATATTGACTTAGGTTGCTAGGTTTTTTCTTCCCTCCTTCTTTCACTCATTAATTTGAAGAGAGGGGCACAGTTGGCAGTCAATAAATATTTACTTAGTGAATTAGTGGCTCCATTTGTTTAATAAACAGAATATCATCCTTAATTTACTTTCTATCATTAAAATATTAAAAATTAGTAACTCTGTAGACAGGAGATTGTCACATGAAAGGACCTACAGGTGGAAGTGATGGATTTATTCTGCTCAAACAAGACTGGGACACTTCAAATATTAGCCTTCAGATGGAAAACAAGAGGATATAAATTAGTATTTAAAGTTAAATAGGACACAGAGGGGGGTATGGTATATAAAGCTAGGCTTATGTCTAAAAGACAATCCAGGTTTTTAAAAAAAATTATTAAATCCAATTTAATTAACATATAGTTTATTATTTTCAGGGGTAGAATTTAGAGATTCATCAGTTGCATATAACACCCAGTGCTCATTACATCAAGGGCCCTCCCTTAATGCCCATCACCCAGTTACCCCATCCCCCGACCCACCTCCCCTCCAGCAACCCTCATTTGTTTCCTACAGTTAAGAGTCTCTACGGGTTGTTTCCCTCTCTGCTTTTGTCTTATTTTATTTTTCCTTCCCTTCCCCTATGTTCATCTGTTTTGTTTCTTAAATTGCAATATGAGTGAAATCAGATGGTATTTGTCTTTCTCTGACTGACTTATTTCACTTGGCATAATACCCTCTAGTTCCATCCACGTCATTGCAAATGGCACGATTTCATTCTTTTTGATGGCTGAGTAATAGTCCTAAATATCTATATCTATATCTATATCTATATCTATATCTATATCAATATGCCACTTCATCTTTATCCATTCGTCTGTTGCTGGACATCTGGGCTTTTTCCATAGTTTGGCTATGTGGACATTACTGCTATAAACACCCTTTGAATCAGCACTTTTGTATCCTTTGGATAAATAAATATCTAGTAGTGCATTTGCTGGCCGTAGGGTGGCTCTATTTTTAACTTTTTGAGGAACCACCATATTGTTTTCCACAGTGGCTGTATCAGGTTGCATTCCCATCAACAGTGTAAGAGGGTTCCAATTTCCTCCCCATTCTTGCTAACACCTGTTGTTTCCTCAGTTGTTAATTTTAGCCATTCTGACGAGTCTGAGGTGGTCTCTCATTAGGGCTTTGACTAGTATTTCCCTGATGCCGAGTGATGTTGAGCATCTTTTCATATGTCTGTTGGCCATCTGCATGTCTTCTTTGGAGAAATGACTGTTCATGTCTTCTGCCCACTTCTTGACCAGATTTTTTGGTTTTTGGGTGTTGAGTCTGGTAAGTTCTTTATATATAGATTTTGAAGACTAGCCCTTTATCTGATATGTCACTTTTGAGTATCTTCTCCCATTCTGTAGGTCGCCTTTGGGTTTTGTTGATTGTTTCCTTTTTTGTGCAAAAGCTTTTTACCCTGATGAAGTCCCAATAGTCCATTTTTACTTTTGTTTTCCTTGCTTCTGGAGACATGTCTAGCAAGAAGTTGCTGTGGCTGAGATCAAAGAGGTTGCTGCCTCTAGGATTTTGATGGATTCATCTCACATTTAGGTCTTTCATCCTTTTTGAGTTTATTTTCGTGTATGGTATAAGAAAGTGGTCCAATTTCATTCTTCTGCATGTGGCTGTCCAATTTTCCCAACACCATTTGTTGAAGAGACTATCTTTTTCCACTGGATATTCTTTCCTGCTTTGCCAAAGGTTAGTTGACCATAGAGTTGAGGGTCCGTTTCTGGGTTCTCTATTCTGTTCCATTGATCTATGCATCTATTTTTGTGCCCGTGCCATACTGTCTTGATGTTTACAGCTTTGTAATACAGCTCGAAGTCTGGAATTGTGATGCCTCCAGGTTTGGTTTTCTTTTTTAACATTACATTGGTTATTTGGGGGTTTTTTCTGGTTCCATACAAATTTTAGGATTGTTTGTTCCAGGTCTGTGAAAAATGCTGGTGGTATTTTGATAGGGATTGCACTGAATGTGTAGATTACTCCAGGTAGCATAGACATTTGAATAATATTTGTTCTTCCAGTCCACGAGCATGGAATATTTTTCCATTTCTTTGTGTCTTCCTCAATTTCTTTCATAAGTATTCTACAGCTTTTAGAGTACAGATCTTTTACTTCTTCGGTTAGGTTTATTCCTAGGTATCTTATGGTTTTTGGTGCAATTGTAAATGGGATCGATTCCTTAATTTCTCTTTCTGGTGCTTGTTAGCGTACAGAAATGCAACAGACTTTTGTGCACTGATTTTATATCTTGTGACTTTGCTGAATTCCTTTATCAGTTCTACAAATTTTTTGGTGGAGTCTTTCTGGTTTTCTACATAGAGTATCATGTTATCTGCAAAGAGTGAAAGTTTGACTTCTTCTTTGCTGATCTGGATGCTTTTTATTTATTTTTTTGTTTAAGGCTAGGACTTCCAGTACTATATTGAACAACAATGGTGAAAGTGGACCATCCCAAGACAGTCCAGGTTTTAATAACACATTTATCTCAGTCATAATAAATAGCTATAAGGATGCTTTCTACTGTGTAATTTGGAGAAAAACATATAAAACCAGGGAATTACTAATATTTTTAATATTCATCAGATCAAAAAAGACTATGGATACTCAGCATGTCAGTGCATAGATTTGCTGGATTTGCATCTAAAGAATGTTACCTTTAAGGACATGATCCTGAAACAGGATACTACAAAGGTAATGATATATGAAGGACATTTATTAATTATGGGAAAACAGAACCCTTTTTCCCCCATACCTGATTGTTAGGTTCCCCTCCTATCTTTATTCAGGATTTTTGTCTCTAGTACCATAATTTTCTGTATATTCATTTTGGCTTCCTTGCTGTATTATGTTCTACAATGCCATGCATGTCTATATGCTATTAACGAAACTCTAAGCAGCTGAGAGATTTTGTTATTCTTGCCTTCTCCTTTTTAAAGGGTGAATTATAGATTAATGCCCAGGAATGGCCCAAGCCTTTGGTTAAATCATGATATAATCACCACTTCTGATGAAAATTATTTAATTTCCTAGACAGAAAAGTTGAGGTACACTCAGTATCAGATGATTTTTATATACCATGAGCAGTTCACTCCTGGGTCTCCAGCCTACTGGCCCACCCTGAAGATTTTGGACACATCAGCTTCCATAATGGCATGAGCCAATTCCTTAAGATAAATTTCTTTCTCTCTGTCTCTATCTCTATACACACACACACACACACACTCACATCTTATTGATTTGTTTCTTTGACAAATGTTAATACAAATTTTGGTTCTTCAGTCCCTGGCAATATAGAAGAATAAATGACTAATATACATATTATGTAGATACTGCTTGATAACACAAAAATCTGTATTATGAGCTGTTTTATTTAATGCTTTTGATTCCCCAGAAATACAGAAAAGTAAATATTGTACTCACTTGTGTTGGTTTTGCCTAGACATGCACTAATAAGGTCATCACTCATTTCTCCTAAAATCAGTGACATTAGAGGAAGACAGGCTCCATTTACCAGTGATGCCAGTAATCCCAAGATCATGAGTGTGATGTCCAGTCCATCAGCAAAACGGAACTGAGAAAAACAAAACATGGTGGCATTATAGCTATAAAACACAAAACTAAAACGAACCTACAGTTTTTGCCATCAAGTAAATGTTATTTGATAAATTAAGAGACTAAATAAATGTATAAAATCATGGAAAAGTATTTATAAATAAAGTAAAAATAAATCCCTGATCTTAAAGACTTACAGTGTATTTTGAAGAACTGTTGAAAAATATAAGTAGAAAAATCAGTACAAATTATACATTTGCAACAACATCTGTGACACAGGTCAGATCAGATGTGGGTATGAATTAGGTTGATTCTGGAATAAATATATTTTGAAAAATTGCATTGACAGTATCTTGGCTTATGGACAGCTGAACTTCAAACTCTCAATTCCTTAGGCTTATCAGCATCATAGCAACGATACAACTAAGTGCAGTGAACAGTAATCATGTAGTAAAAATTAGTTCATCAAATGTAATAAATTATATTTTTCATTATTATTTTAAATTACTTGGATTTTTTTCTACCCAGGACAACATCTATTCTTTAATTAAGGGTCTGTAATAATTTGCAAGGCTGTTCAGAAAAATAACTGAAAGCCAAATACTGATTGCTTTATATTCTATTCTATAGCAGATCCCAACAATGTTATTCCAAAACAAAAACATGAACAAAACTTGAAAATGTGGGTTATTTAACTTACTGAGAAGTCAAGATAAAATGTATAATGGTACTGAAATGAAATTAGATTTGTATAAAGCAAGAGGAACTTAGTACATATTATATGAGTAAAGACTGGAAAAATTTAATGTTTTTTCATTTATTCATGTGATTGCTAATAAATATTTATGAAGTAATTGCCAGAATATTGTACTTGGTATTCCAGATGATAAGAGGGTATCTGCTTCTCCACCTTTCCCCAGAATAGTGTGTTATCTCCTTGATAAAGTTTGTCATGTTCTGCTACGTCCCATGTTTTTTTAGAATTTGACTTCTGAAAAATGAGGTACTATTTCATGTGAATTTCTAATGACACCGACAGCCAGGCTAACACAGAGATTAGAGTAGGTAGAGGAGTTGTTTTGGGAACACATTCCTGAAAATGCTCCTTAAACATAATCCTAAAGAAATGTGCTCATATACTTTTTTATGTATAGGTTTTACAAAACATTCAGATAATTATTTTCTATTTCAAAAGAATTTATACGCTTAAAAAATAACAAAGCAACTTATATCAATGTATTCTCATTAGGAAATACTGAAATATAAACATAAAATAGTAAAAGTCACTCATAATTCCCCACCTCTTAGAAATAGACTCTGATAACATTTATGCCTCATATACACATACACACTTTTTTTTTTTTTTTCAAAATTGGGATCATTGTATAAATACTGTGCTTCTTTTCTTATTACTATTATGGGACTGTTGCGTTGATTATGTTTTTTCCTATTGGAGATAATATTTTGATTAATTACTTTTTAAATTTCCCTTTACCCCTCAATAGAGGGGTATACTATCAATCATTTTATGTACTATTGACAATTTCCTAAAATTTTTGGATACACATACTTTCTAATTGATTTCACTTACTATCTCAATAGGTCCAACAACTTGTTTTCTTACTTTGGGAAGTTCTTGTGGTTTCCTGGAAAATAAATGTTGAAGATGGAAAGATTACAATGTAAATATAATTTGCAAAATTTTCCGATTAAAATTGTTTTGAAGTAAAAAAAAATTGTTTTGAAGTATCAAACTTCACTCTTAGCAAATCTGCATCAACACTGAAATTTTAAAAACACACTTAATGATACACAGTACAAATATTTTTATTATAATCAACGGGAAAGTAAGTTGTCACTGGCTGTCTCTACATTAGTTAGGGTAACAACTGAAGGCATACCTCTGAAGTAGAATTTTTAAATTGTGGTAAAATACATGTAACATAGAATTCACCATCTTAACTAATTTTAAGTGTACAGTTCGTTGGTATTAAGTACATTCATATTGTGCTACCATCACCACCATCCATCCATAGAACTCTTCATCTTTTGAAAAACTGGTTCTGTACCCTTTAAACAGTAATCCTCCTTCTTCTCTCTTGCCTTCAGCTTCAGGAAACTATCATTCTATTTTCTATCTCTGTGAATCTACCTTAGGTGTCTCATGTAAGTGGAACCATATAGTATTTTGTTCTTTTCTGTTGGGTTTATTTCACTTAGCATAGTATCTTCAATGTTCAGCTATGTTGCAGGGCATGTCAGAAGTTTTCTCCTTTTTAAGGCTCATTATTATTCCACTGTATATACATACCACTTTTGTTTATCCATCCATCCATTCATTCATCAGTCAATGAACACTTCAGAGTGTTCCCGCTTTTTGGCTACTGTGAGTAATGCTGCTATTAATATGGGTATATAAATATCTTTTCAAGTCCCTGCTTTCAATTATTTTGAGTATACGGGAATTGTTGGATCACATGATAATTCCATTTTTAATTTTCTGAGGAACCATCATACTGTTTTCCACAGCAGCCACACCATTTCATATGCCTATCAACCATGGACATGGTTTCTCTACATCATCACGACCACTTGCTATTTTCTATTTTATTTTAATAGCATCCACCTTAATGGGTAAAAGGTGGTGGATTAGAATTTTTAAGCTTTTGTAACAAATTGCTCAAAAGCAACTGTAAGCTTTAAATGAAAGAAGTCCTAGTAAGTATACATTAAGTAAATATACTGTGAATTTTGTCCACCACTGAAAATTTCATTTCTTAGCTCACATTTCAAGAAAGTTGAGATGAAAAATGTAAATTGTATTCACTGATTTCAGGGAAATCTGTCAATTAAATACACACACACACACACACGATTCTTTTTTGTTTGTATTTTGTTATCCCTATGTCTTATGGGTGTACATTTAAAAATTTTTAAATTAAATTCAATTTAGTTAACATATAGTGTATTATTAGTTTCAAGGGTAGAATTCAGTGATTCATCAGTTGCATATAACACCCAGTGCTCATTACATCAAGGGCCCTCCCTTAATGTCCATCACCCAGTTACCCCATCCTCCCACCCATTTCCCCTCCAACAACCCTCAGTTTGTTTCCTATAGTTAAGAATCTCTGGGGTGCCTGGGTGGCTCAGATGGTTAAGCTTCTGCCTTAAGCTCAGGTCATGATCTCCAGGTCCTGGAATCAAGCCCTGCATAGGGCTCCCAGCTCGGCAGGGAGTCTGCTTCTTCCTCTCCCTCTGCCTCTCCCCTTGCTCATGCTCTCTCTCTGTATCTTTCTGTCTCATATGAATAAATAAAATCTTAAAAAAACCTATTAAGATAAAGAGTCTCTATGGGCTGCCTCTCTCTCTCTGTTTTTGTCTTATTTTATTTTCCTTCCCTTCCCCCATCTAAAACTTGTTTCTTAAATTCTACCTATGAGTGAAATCAGATGGTATTTGTCTTTCTCAGACTGACTTATTTCATTTGGCATAATACCCTCTAGTTCCAACCACGTCATTGCAAAAAACACGATTCCATTCTTTTTGATGGCTGAGTAATATTCCTGTGTGTGTGTGTGTGTGTGTGTGTGTGTGTGTGTGTGTGTATCACTTCATCTTTATCCATTCATGTGTTGCTGGACATCTGGGCTTTTTCCATAGTTTGGCTATTGTGGACATTACTGCTATAAACACTGGGGTGCATGTACCCCTTGGAATCAGCACTTTTGTATCCTTTGGATAAATAAATACCTAGCAGTGCAATTGCTGGGCCATAGGGCAGCTCTATTTTTAACTTTTTGAGGAACCGCCATACTGTTTTCCACAGTGGCTGCACCAGTTTGCATTCCCACCAACAGCACAAACACGAAAGATTCTTAAACATTAATGGAAGACTGGAGGTCATCAGATTAAGTTTTCTAAAAAAGACACCACAGAAAGATGAACTTCTGACTCGTCTCTCCAGCTTTATCACATATTGTTCTGTCAGCTTTGATAAATGACAAGTCACTTAATTTTATTCCCTCTGAGGTTAATAATTTACTTAAGTACTGGGCAAATCTGCTCTGAGATGTTTCACAGATGACAAGTGCTTTAAGATTGTATAGTCCTTCCATTATTCCAAATGATGATTTTAAAGTTTTTTTATTTTATTATTTAAGTAATCTCTACACCTGATGGGGCACTTGAACTCATGACCCCTGATATGTATGCTCCTCCAACTGAGCCAGCCATGTGTCCCCCAAATGCTGATTTTAAAGAGTAAGACTCACTATGCTCTCTTTTGATAAATTTTGTTTCAGGGAAACATTTCTGTCACCCATTGACCTTTATGAAAAGCCTTGGAAGGAAGGCTCAGGTGGTCTTTTGAAAGTCTCTCTTCTATCAGAGTTGAAAGTAGAGAAGAGTACATGGGCAGATACAGTGGGAAATCCCTTTCTGGCTATTTGCAGCCCTGCATTAATGAAACAGGCGATCAAAAGGGGTCTCTTGAATTTTTCAGCTTATATAACTAAATGTAACACAATTATTATAGTAAAAGTGAAACTAAAATAGACTTTAAACCATCTCAATTTTAAATCTTTAAATTAATGGATTATAGGTATAGAAAATTTTTATAACATATACACATACATACATACACAGACATCCATTTAGTGAAAAAATGATCAGAATCCAGTATTTTCTTTCATTAACTGTACCACATGGAATAAATGTTCCATAGAGAATTGAACTGAAAATATTCAGGTATTTCTCCTCTCATATTGGTAAGGTACAAGAAATTCAGAAGAGAGATCTGAAGAACTAAAAGTACTAAATCAATAAATCCTATAGTTATTACACTTCCTAAAGTTACTTTTAAGCCAGTTGTAACAGTGATTAAGATGAGGTCCAGAAAAATGCAAATAGCACTGTATTTTTGGAAAAAAATTATAAACATTTTTGCTACAGCTTTGAAAAGGATAGGTATATTTGAAGTTGCAGAACATTTTTTGTAGAATTTAGGCAAAGCTTACCCATTTCTCTGATAATTTTCTTGCATCTCTTCAGCTCTTTCAGAATTTGCCATCATATTTACAATTCAATTCTTCTGAAATATTAAGAAATATATCATGACTGTGTAAAATGTCATCATGTAGTTGATATAAAGCATTCTTAAATCCCTAAGAGCTTCTGAAAAAGTATGCTACTGAGTTTCACCTTGTCTTTCTACTCTGCACCCTAAATGAAGTTTCTGGTTAGGAAGCTCATTTTTTCAGATGTTATCATTGAATTTATAATTTTGTTTCTTCATTCTGGGCTTAGATTTGGAGCTAATAAAAATTCTAGAAACGAAATAAAAGGAAAGCCAGATTCCGTGGACAATGCGTGTTTTTCAGGACACTGGATTTTATTCCTATTCTGCCACTGATTTGATTGTAATTGATGAAACTTTTAAACTTCTCATGCTTATTTTTCTCTATAAAAAGTTGATGCAATAGTTTCTGTTAGTCAGCAATTTGAGCAAGTAGGGCTTTCTAATTTACCAAATATAAGCAAGTTAGAGCTTATATCATGTATAAATAGCTGTCAAAAAAGTAGAATATTTTGAAAACCCATTGATCATTAAAATTATATTAAGAATAATTTATTCTTCCTTTGGATGACACTTCAGAATCCTAGCTTGTCTTAAGATTGCAATTACGTACATAAATTTTCATTTTCACTGCAAATGTTAAAATATTTTGATTCAATCTCATTTGTTAGGCAATATAACATTACTAATATTGAGATGATTATAAATAATATGGATTTAAACTCTAGAGTAGAATTACTGATTAATGAAATACTACCCAAGTATCAAAAACAACAACAACAACAACAACAACAAACCAACCCCCTATACTTTTAAATAGTAAGTTTCTCCATGAAGGAATGAATCTCAATGGGTCAGTTTTTAGTGGCTGAGAAATAAAGTGTGATATGAATACACTGGCATATTATGTCTTTTTCAGAAATCAATGATCATAACTTCATATATATAAGAAATCTATACAATTGATATACTGACTTTACATTATCTCCAGTTATTTGGCATATGTGTAAGGAAAGTAATAAAACAGACTCTACTGATTATTTGCATTTATAGAAATTAACAATTATATAATAAAACTCACAAATTCATAAAAAGAAATCAAAACAATTAAGGTTTACCTCAGTCACACTGCATGGTATATTCATTTACACCAAAATCATATGTGGTTTCTCTCCTCAACAAATAACTAACTGTACTTTCATGCTGTGCTTTATTAAGCTTATTTTCTGACCATGCTGTAATATCAGATTACAACAAGTGAATTTCCAGGTAAAGCACACTATGTTCTTCATGCCATACTGCACATGGGAAACAAAGTGAGCAAAAAACCTCACTGATCCAAAGAAACACTTTTTGAAGACCTGTAGTGTCTCTGATTTTCTTTTGGGCTTTTCTCATTATCTATATCATGTTCATTGACACATTCCATCTTATATTACAATTCTTAGTTACCCTATTTGATTGTATTTCTTTATCTATTTCTTCATAAATTCACTGAAAAAGGTATTGAGCTTGTATTACGTATCACCTGTTAGTTTACAAAAATAGAAAGACATGGTCCCTTCTCCTGAGAAACTCACACAAATCCTCCCCATCCTCCACTGACTCTTTTCCTCTATACTATAGTCTTGTTACTCAGTGTGGTCCCAAGACTGGCAGCATCAGCAACACTTGGAACTTTATTAGACATGCAGAATTATTATTTTTTAATTGTGGCAGAATATGCATAAAATAAAATTTAACATTTTAACCATGTTTAAATTACCATTCAGTGGCATTAAGTACATATATAATGTTGTGCAAGCAACACCAGTACAAAACTTTTTCATCATTCTAAATTGAAACTCTGTACCCTTAAACAATAACTTCCATTCCTTCCTCTCCCCAGTCCCCAGTGACTACCAATCTACTTTCTGCCTCTATGAAGTTGCCTATTCTAGGTATCTCAGATAAGTAGAATGGTATAATATTTGCCATTTGTGTCAGGCTTATTTCACTCAGCATGTTTTCAAGGTTCATCCATGATATGGCATGTACCAAAGTTTCATTCCTTTTTAACGCTAATAGTATTTCATCAATTATATATACCACATTTTGTTTATCCATTCATCTGTTGATGGACATTTGGACTGTTCCCACCTATTGGTGACTGTGAATAGTACTACTATGGAATTGGTATATAAGTATCAGAGACCTTCTCTCAATTCTTTCGGAATTGAAGTGGAAATTGTGGATCATATAGCAATCCTACATTTACCTTTTCAAGCAAATGCCATATTGTTTGTCACAGTGGCTGTACCATTATTCCCACCAGTAATGCACAAGAGTTCCAATTTCTTCTTATCCTCACCAGTACTTTTATTTTCTGATATATTGATAACAGTAATCCCGATAGGTGTGAAGTGGCATCTCATCATGGTTTTGATTTGTATTTCCCTAATGACTACTGAAATTGAGCATCTTTTAATTTTTCATTGGCCATTTTTATGTCTTCTGTGCAGAAATGTCTATTTAAGTCAGCTGCCCATTAAAATTTTTTTTCTTTTGTAGTTAAGCTGTAGTTCTTTATGTATTCTGGATATTAAGCCATTATCAGATATAAGACATGCAAATACTCTCTCCCATTCTGTGGGTTGTCTTTTTAGTCTTGTGATTGTATCCTTTGATGCACAAAGTTTCTTATTTTGATAAGTCAAATTTATCTGTTTTTCTTTTGTTTCCGGGGCTTTCAGTGTTGTAGTCAAGAAATTATTGTCAAATCCAATGTCATAAAGCTTCCCCCTAAGTTTTCTTCTAAAGGTTTGATATTTTTAGCACTTACATTTAGACCTTTAGTCCATTTTGAGTTATATGGTGTAAAATGAGTCTAACTTCATTCTTTTATATGTAGATAACCAGTTTTGCCAGGCCCAGTTTCATTTTGTTGCAAACACTATCTTTTTGTTCATTTTGCCAGTTTCATTTGTTGAAAAAGCTATCTTTTCCATATTGAATGATCTTGACATCCTTGAATATCATTTTCTCATATATGTGAGGGTTTATTTCTGAGCTCTCTATTCTATTCCATTGGCCTGTATGTCTTCATGCTGGTACCACATTGTTTTGATTACTACAGCTTTGTAATATGTTTTGAAATCAGGAAGTGTGACTCTTCCAAATTTGTTCTTCTTTTTCAAGATTCTTTTTGCTATTTTCAAGATTGTCTTTGCTATTTTGCTCTTGTTTTGCTATTTGTTATTTTTGCTATTTGCTATCTTTTCCAAGATTGTTTTGTTATTTGCTATTAAAACTCTGTAAGATGGGTTTTCCCATTTATGCAAAAAACATTATGGGATTTTGATAAGGATTGCATTGAATCTGTAGATCACTTTCAGCAATACTGTCATCTTAAGAATATTAAGTCTTCCAGTCCATGAACATAGGATGCCTTTCCATTTATTTGTGTCTTCTTTTATTTCTTTCAGCAATGTGTAGTTTTCAGTGTATGCTTATTTCACCTTCTTGACTACATTTATTCCTAAGTATTTTATTCCTCATGATGTTATTGTAATGGGATGGTTTTCTTAATTTTCTTTCCTGATCATTATTAGTGTGTAGAAAAGTAATTAATTTTTTTTAGATTCCATATATAAGTGAGATCATATGACACTTGTCTTTCTCTGTTTGACTTATTTCACCTAGCAAAGTGCCCTCAAGATTCATCACAAATGGCAGGATTTCCTTTTTTATGGGAATAATATTCCATTGTATGTGTGTGTGTGTGTTTGTGTGTCTGTGTTTGTGTACACACCACTTTTTCTTTATTCATTCATCTGTTGATGAACCCTTAGAGGTTGTTTCCCTGTCTCCGCTATTATAAATAATGCTGTAATGAACATGAGGTTGCATATATGTCTTCAAGATAGTGATTTGATTTCTTTCAGATATATACCCAGAAATGTAACTGCTGGATCATATGGTAGTTCTATTTTTAATATTTTGAGAAACCTAAATATTATTTTCCACAGTAACTGTACTGAATCATGGTTTTTAAAATCCATTCCAGAAATGCAGAATTTTGGTCCCACCCCAAAACTGCTGAATAGAATCTGCATTTTAACAAGATTCTCCAGGTGGTTTGTATGCACATCAAATTTTGAGAAGCACAATTCTACAGCATTTGATGCAAAGTCTTGGCAAATAGAAGACACTAATTCTCTAGAGGAAGTTTTATTTTTTTTTTTGCTAAAACTAAGAATATAAAAATAAAGTTCAAAATACAGTGTAATGGCAACATATTGTTCTTATCTACTGTCCATAGCATGGTTTTAAAGGTGAACAAAGGACCTCTGGTATCAGAATCTCATGGAGTGCACTTAAAAAAATGAGAGTGCTAAGTTTAAGTCATAAAATTAAAATAGGGCAATATCATAAAGAGTAATATGGTGATTAAACTGTTTAGTCAGAGAAAACCTCTTATAGAATGTAATGTTTAAGGTGAATTACAAGAAGGGGTTGCCATACAGAGATCAAGAAGAATATCCCAGGCAGAGGGAGTATGATTTATACGGTAGAAAGAAAAAGTGCATTAAGACAAAGGGACACAAGATGAAAAAGAGTCACAGGACAGTAAGGAGGTCATCATTATATGGAAAGATATAGGTTCGCCATGATGGCTGCCCTTTTGTTCTTCCATATCATACAATGTTTCAAAAGGAAGATAAGATTAGTTTGAAACATGTCAAGTGTGAGATACTGGTGAGATAATCAGGTAGTAATATCCAAAAATCAGTAGGTAATGCGGGAATAGAACTCTGAACATCTCATTTAGCCAAAGCAGAACCTGTCAGTCAGCCAATCCTTAGTGACTAATAACTACGTAGAGGTTATCATAGCAAGTACTACAGAGGATACAAAGAAATATAAAATTAGAAAAAATATTTTGTTTACAAGGGCTCTTTTTTTTTTTTTTTTTTAAGTAGACTCCATGCCCAGTGTGGGGCTTAAACTCACCACCTGAGATCAAGACTCAGTTACTCCACTGACTGAGCCAGCCAGGCACCCCAGGGCTCTTGCTTTAAAAAAAAAAAAAATCTGATTTCATAAGGCAAAATGGAAAGTCATAGGACAAAATATCACTGTGGGAAGAAATTTTCTGAGTGGCACTTAATTAAGCATGCTGGGTAAGAATAATTTGATGTATAGCTAAAAGAGACTGGTTGGATGGAAAGCACAGGATTTTTTATTAGATAAAAGAAGATATGACTTGTACAGAAGCTCCAAAAGGAACAAAATAAGTAGTAGAAAGATTATTGTTGTGTATGGACAAATTTCACAAAATTTTTTGTTTCCATTTTCTCCATAAAGCTATTCTTTCTGAAATGGTGGAGTGTTTTAAACTTTTCACAAGCTCCAACTGTTTTTATATCCTGCAATATTTACACTTTGACTAACTGCAATTCCTCAAATGCTGTTCCTTTCTCCCATCCACATGTGTAGCTGGACTGTGGAATTAAGAATTACATGGAAGAGCTCTAAAAATATACAAACCTAAAGTGATGGTTAATTTTATGTATCAACTTGGCTAGGCAATGGCATCCAGTTGTTTGATTAAATACCCATCTAAATGTTGTTGTGAAGGTAATTTTTTAGATGTAATTAACACTTAAATCATTAGATTCTGAGTAAAGCCGATTACCCTTCATAATGTACGTAGGCTTCATCCAATCAGTTAAGGGCCTTAAGAGAAAAGGCTGAGGACACAGAAAGAATTCTGTCTCCAGAGTGCCTTCAGACACAAGACATCAACTTCTTGCCAGAATTTCCATTCTTCTAGACTGCCCTGAGGATTTAAGACTTGGCAGCTAACATACTCATATAAGCCAATTACTTAAAATCAATCTCTCTCTTCCTCTCTCTCACTCTCTTTCCATACACACACACACACACACACACACACACACACACACACCCACCCATACAGAGATGCCTAAATACATAGATAAACCCAACAGGATATATATATCCTATTGGTTCTGTTTCTGTGTAGAACCCTGACTAATACACTTAGCAAGACAGGAAGTTATACGATGGCTAGCACTAGTGTGACTACTCTAGGAACTGAAAAGAACATTATGACCTGAAATGGTTTCACTCCACAGATGAGGAAGGCCCTGAGGTTAATCCTTAGAGGATGGTTAAGATTTCAATAAGTGAAGATGTGTGGAGGAGGAACAAGAACATAATTTTAGGAATGCAAAGGTGAATTATATCACAATGGAGGAATGAGACCAGTCTGGTTAGAATGAATAGTTCATGAAGAAATGAAGAAACAGATAAGGTAGATAAGACTGTAGAAGGCATTCGACCAATTTTTAAGGGCAAATATTGTAATTTTCTGACAAGGAGAGGGACAAGGCCATTGGTATTTGGTATTATTAACCTGATGTCATGGATAGACTAGAAGGAGTTCAGGAAAAACAAGATTCAAGTCTACCCATTATGGTCCAGTGTCATAGCAGTAGAAAATTCATATTTCAGAGACATTTTTTGTTTTTAATTTTAGAGAGATAAAGCATGTGAGTGGGGGGGGGAGGAGCAAAGGGGGAGAGAGTGAGAGAATCTTAAGCAAGCTCCATGCTCAGTGAGGAGCCTGATGTGGCACTTCATCTCACAACACTGAGATTAGGACCTGAGCCAAAACCAAGAGTCTAACACTTAACCAAATAAGCCACCCAGGTGTCCCCTGAGAGACATTTTCAAGAGAAGGTTGATAGAATATAGATTCAGAGAACAAGCAAGAAGGAACAAAAAATAAAATTTCAGTGATTAACTTCACTATCTGGAAATAAAAAAGTAACAAAGATGGAATTGGGGAAGTCAGGAGAGGGAGTTGGTTTTATGGAAAAGGTGATATTCAATTTAAAAATATGTTTGGATTGATATCAGTGTCCAACTGAACATATCTGGCATACAGATAGAAATGTGGCAATGATAACTAGGAAAATTGCCAAGCTACAGATATACTTATAATGGTCATCTACACAGAAGGAATAATTAAAACTTTGAGAATAAATTTGCTTTAATAATCTGACGATGGTATATAAAAGCACAGGTGAAGTGTTATAGTATAGAGGCCAGGAATTTTGCTTCTACAGTTGTGTCATCTAATAGAACTTTCTGCAAAAATGGAAATATTCTCCTTACTGTCCAATATGGTAGCCACGTGTAGGCATGTGTAGCTACTGAACACTTGCAATATAGCTAGTGAGGGAATTGAATTTCTATTTTTATATAATTTAATTTAAATTTAAAGAGCCACATATGGCCAAAGGCTATCATACTACAAAGCACGGTTCTAGAGTCAAACTGCACAGACTCAAATTCTAGATTCACCACTCACACTACACCTATAATTTTGGGCAAGGCATTTAAACCTTACTGAACAGCAAAGGTGTCTACAACTTAACAATACCTGATTTCCTTATTTGAATTACATAACTACTTAATTCATTTTGTCACTTTTGGGCAAACAAGCCATATTAATTAACACAAGATGTGATTGTAACATCACTATTTTAAAAAAAAGCGAAGTCAGAATTAGGGATCAAAATGATGAAATAGGAGCTTTCTACCATTTTCTTCCCAAAGCACACCAATTTAGACAATCATTTACAGATAATAGTGTCTTTGTGGAAGTCCAGGTGTCCAGTGGAAAAGTTCCAGCACAATGTTAGAGCAAAAAATTTTAAGATAGGATGGATTGAAGAAGTAAGAGAAACAGTTTCACTTCCCAAACTGGGTGGGAAGCTGCTGAAAATACCTATTCCTTTCTCACCCTATCCACAGTATTGAGGCATGCCATTTGACTACAGGGCAGGGAGTGGCTTGGAGAATAGCAGCCAGGGTTTGGAATGCAACACATAAAAGGAATGCAGATCCTATTAACAGCATGGCAGGAAGCCAGCTCATGAGCTGCTAGGGACAGCTTGCCTGCAGATCCCCCCCCAGGTTGGCCCATGGACACCCCAACATTCTGCATGCCTCACCCACCCTGCCCCTAACCACTGGGGGTTGTGGAAGCAAGCCTTTGCAGATAGCTAAGTGAGCATACACATGCATAAAAAGCTTGCCTGATTCTGTGGGACTTGGAGATAACACATAAAACTGAGCAGCCTTCTAGGGAAAGCAAGCAAACAAACAAGCTGTCAGCCCCTGGCTTGGCTTTGTAAGATCAAGAGAACACATACAATCTTAAGAATTTCCAAGGGAACAAGAAGTGGGGAGCAGGTATATCCATAGAAAACCCTGAGAATGCCTCAGAAATCCTAACACTGCTGATGGAGGTATTTTTATTCCTAAGCCAGTTAGTAGACAGGAGGAGGTAACTGCTTCTTTAAATGCAAAGACAGTATTGCAAGACTTTAAGGGGCATGAAAAAGCAAGGAAACATAACACCACCAAAGAAAGGAACACAATGATTTTTCCATTTCCCAAAGAAATGGAGATCTGCAATTTGCCTGATTAAGAATTCAAAATAGTTTTAAGGAATCTCAGTGAGCTATTATGAGAAAATAGAAAGAAAATTCAATAAAGTCAGGAAAGCAATACATGAACAAAATGAGAAGTATAACAGAGATAGAAATCATAAAAAAAGAACAAACAGAAATTCTGGAGCTGAAGAATACAGTGAATAAAATTAAAAACTGCAATAGCATCAACAGACCACTGGATGAAGCAGAAGAGAGAATCTATGAATTAGAAGACAGGTCATTTGAAATTACCAGCCAGAGGAGAACAAAGGAAAAAAAATGAGAAAGAGTGGAGAAAGCCTATATGAACAATAGGGCACTATTGAAAGAAACAATATATGCATTTTTGGAGCCTTAGAACAAAAAGAGAGGGAGAAAAGGGCAGAAAGCTGATTTAAAGACATAATGACTGAGAACTTCCCAAATCTAGGGAAATATCTAGCCATCCAAGTTCATGAAGCGAAGAAGTTCAAATTTCTCACATACAGGGTAACCCCCATAAGGCTATCAGTGGATTTCTCAGCAGAAATCTTGCAGTTCAGAAGAGTGGGATAATAAATTCAAAGTGTTGGGAAAAAAAAATCTGCCAACCAAGAATACTTGAGCTGGCAAAGGTGTTCTTCAGAAATGAAGGAGAGCTAGCCTTTCCCAGACAAACAAAAGCTGAGGGAATTTTTCATTACCAGACCTGCCTTACAAGGAATGCTGACAGGAGCTCTTAAAGCTGAAATGAAAGGATACAAATATATAAAGGTAACATAAAAATATAAAACACACTGAAAAATAAGTATACAGTCAAATTCAGAATACTCCAATACTATAATGTGATGGTGTATTAATCATTTACCTCAAGTGTAAAGTTTAAGGTCAGAAGTAGTAAAAATAATTATAGCTATAATAATTAATTATTGGATATACAATATAAAAAAGGCAAATTATGACATTAAAACATAAAATGTTGGGGAAAGGAGTTTTTATATGTGATCAAAACTGTCATCAGCTTAAAACAGACTGTTATATCCATAATATGTTTTATGTTGATTCTCCCTAATTGGAACACATGGTAACAACAAAGCAAAACCTTAACAAAAGATAAAGAGAAGGTGGGGCGTCTGGGTGGCTCAGTCGGTTAAGTGTCCAACCCTTGGTTACAGCTCAGGTCATGATCTTGTGGTGGTGGGATCGAGCCCCGCTATGGGCTCCGCACTTCGTGCAGAGTCAGCTTCAGGTTCTCTCTCCGCCTCTCTCCCCCTCTCTTCCTCCCCCCACTTATGGACACACTCTCTCTGTCTCTAAAATACATAAATAAAAATAAAATCTTCAGAAAAAAGATAAAGAGAAGGCAATGAAAGTATACCACTTCAGAAAATCATTAATTCACAAAGGAAGGCAGCAAGAGAGGAAGAAAGGAACAAAGGAACTACAACACTGCCAGCAAACCATTAAAAAGATGGCATTAGTCAGTACCTATTAATAATTACTAAAATATAAATGGGTTAAACTCTCTAATCGAAAGGCACAGAGTGGCTGGATGAAACAACAACAACAACACACAATATATGTTGCCTACAAGAAATTCACCTCACCTCTAAGGACACATATATGTTCAAAGAGAAGGGATGGAAAAAGATATTCCACGCATGTGGAAATTAGGGGTGGCGCTACTTGCATCAGACAAAATAGACTTTAAGTCAAAAACTATAATAAGAGATAAAAAAGATCATTACATAATGATAAAGTGGTCAATTCATTAAGAGGACATAACAAATATAAATATTTATGAAGTCAATAATGGAACACCTAAACATATTAAGTAATTTTTTTTAAAGATTTTATTTATTTATTAGACAGAGATAGAGACAGCCAGCGAGAGAGGGAACACAAGCAGGGGGAGTGGGAGAGGAAGAAGCAGGCTCATAGCGGAGGAGCCTGATGTGGGGCTCGATCCCACAAGCCGGGATCACGCCCTGAGCTGAAGGCAGACGCTTAACCGCTGTGCCACCCAGGCGCCCCTAAACATATTAAGTAAAAGTGAAAAATAGACAATGACACAATATTAGTTGGAGTCTTCCATACTCCACTTTCAACAATGGATAGATCATTCAGACAGAAAATCAATACAGAAACATTGGACTAGAACTTTATTTCTATTTTATTTTTTTTAATAATGATTTTTTATTATATTATGTTAGTCACCATACAGTACATTCCCGGTTTCCAATGTAAGGCTCAATGATTCATTAGTTGTGTATAACACCCAGTGCACCATGCAATACATGCCCTCCTTACTACCCATCACCGGCCTATCCCATTCCCCCACCCCCTCCCCTCTGAGGCCCTCAGTTTGTTTCTCATAGTCCATAGTCTCTCATGTTTCATTCCCCCTTCTGATTACCCCCCCTTTCTTTATCCCTTTCTTCTCCTACCGATCATCCTAGTTCTCATGTTCCATAGATGAGAGAAATCATATGCTAGTTGTCTTTCTCTGCTTGACTTAATTCACTTAGCATTATCTCCTCCAGTGCCGTCCATGTTGTAGCAAATGTTGAGAACTCGTTCTTTCTGATAGCTGAGTAATATTCTATTGTATATATGGACCACAACTTCTTAATCCAGTCATCTGTTGAAGGGCATCTCGTCTCCTTCCACGATTTAGCTATTGTGGACAATGCTGCTATGAACATTGGGGTGCATATGGCCCTTCTCTTTACTACGTCTGTATCTTTGGGGTAAACACCCAGTAGTGCAATGGCTGGATCATAGGGTAGCTCAATTATTAACTTTTTAAGGGACCTCCACACTGTTTTCCAGAGTGGCTGTACCAACTTGCATTCCCACCAACAATGTAGGAGGGATCCCCTTTCTCCACATCCTCTCCAACAATTGTTATTTCTTGCCTTGTCTATTTTTGCCATTCTAACTGGTGTAAGGTGGTATCTCAGTGTGGTTTTGATTTGAATTTCCTTGATGGCTAATGATTTTGAACATTTTTTCCTGTGTCTGTTAGCCATTTGTATGTCTTCATTGGAAAAGTGTCTGTTCATATCTTCTGCCCATTTTTTGATTTATTTGTTTCTTGTGTATTGAGTTTGAGAAGTTCTTTGTAGATCTTGGATACCAGTCCTTTATCTGTAGTGTCATTTGCAAATATATTCTCCCATTCCGTGGGCTGCCTCTTAGTTTTTCTGACTGTTTCCTTGGCTGTGCAGAAACTTTTAATCTTGATGAAGTCCCATAAATTCACTTTATCTTTTGTTTCTCTTGCCTTTGGGGATGTGTCATGAAAAAGATTGCTTTGGCCGATGTCGTAGAGGTTGTTGCCTATGTTCTCCTCTAGAATTTTGATGGATTCCTGTCTCACATCGAGGTCTTTCATCCATTTGGAGTTTATTTTTGTGTATGGTGTGAGATAGTGGTCAAGTTTCATTCTTTTGCATGTAGCTGTCCAGTTTTCCCAGCACCATTTATTGAAGAGATTGTCTTTTTCCCACCGGATGTTTTTTCCTGCTTTATCAAATATTAGTTGCCCAAAGAGCCGAGGGTCCATTTCTGGGCTCTCTATTCTAGAACTTTATTTTTAAATTTTTATTTATTCATCTTTTTTTTGGACTAGAACTTTAGACCTAATGGATCTAACAGACATCTACATACATTCTACACAACAGCAGTGGAATACACATTCTTCTCAAGTGCACATAAAATATTTTCCAGGATACATCATATATTAGATCACCAAACAAGTCTTACCAAATTTAAGAAGAATAAAATGATAACAAGTATCTTTTCTGACCACAATTGTATAAAACTAGAAATTAACAATGCAGAAAAACTAGAAAATTCATGAATGTGTGGAAATTAAGCAACATACTTCTGAACAACAAATGGATCAAAGAAGAAATCAAAAGAGAAATCAAAAAATATCTTGAAACAAATTAAATGTAAACACAATATACCAAAACATATGGGATGTAGTAAAAGCGGTTCTAAGAGAAAAGTTTAAAATGATAAATGCCTATATTAAGAAAATGAAAGATCTCAAATGAACAACCTAACTGTATACCTTAGGAACTAGAAAAAAAACAAAGCCCCAAGTTAGCAGAAAGAAGGAAATAACAAAGATCAGAATGAAAATAAATGAAATTGAGACAAAAAGACAATAGAAAAGACAAAGGAAACTAAGAGCTGGTTTCTTGAAAAGGTAAGAGAAATTGACAAACCAACAGCTAGCCTATTAAGAAAAAAAGAAGACTCAAATAAATAAAATTGCATATGTAAGAGGAAATATTATAACTGACACCACAGAAATACAAGAGACAATTATAACCTAATGAACAATTGTACACCAACTAACTAGATAACCTAGAAGAAAAGAATAAATTCCTAGAAAAAATATAATCTATTGAATAATGAGCAGAGGATTAAATCAATAATCAAAAACCTCCCAACAAAGAAAGGCCCAGGACCAGATGGTTTCCCTATAAATTCTACCAAACACTTAAGAAGAATTAATGCTAATCCCTCTCAAACTATTTCAAAGAATTGAATAGGAGGAACACTTCCAAACTGGTTTTACAGGACCACATTACCCTAATACCTAGATGAGGATACTACAAGAAAGAAACTACAAGTCAATATCTCTTTTAAATAGAGATGCAGAGGCGGTTCCAAGATGGCGGAGGAGCAGGAGACCTAAAGTTCGTCTGGTCCCAGGAATTCAGCTAGAGAGCTACCAAAGCATTCTTAATACCTATGAATGCAACTGGAGAATGAAGAAAAGAGTAGCAGAAACTCTATGAACAGAAAAGCGACCACCTTCTGCAAGGAAGAGAAAAGAGGGCAGAGGAGTAGGGGACCTCTTTTTCAGCTGGTCCCCTGAGTTGAGCTGGATTATCTACCAGACCATCCTGAAAACCCACAGAATCAGCCTGAGATGCAGGAAGATACATCTGGATCTCTACAAACAAACATCTCCAGCACTGAATATTGAGGTACGAAGTGGGGAGCCGTGAATCTGTGCACAGATATGGGAAGATAAACGTAAGGGAGAGGGAGCCACCGCGCTCGGGTGCCAGGAAGCAGTAGCCACCTGCACTGGGGAGCGGGCCAGACTCACGGACCAGCACCTGCGAGAGCAGACTGAGACTGTGAGCCTGGGAACGCGCGAGTGACCAGACTGAAAACCGAAGCTCTGGAGTGCTCACTGGAGCTGGACTAAAACCGGGAGCTCAGGAGTGTGCGAGTGTCCACCGGAGCTCCCTCTGGAGCACACTCGAACTAGGCTGTAACCGAGAGCTCGGGAGCACGTGCGTGACCAGACTGAAAACCGGAGCTCTGGAGCATTCACTGGAACTGGACTGACATTCGCACCTCAAGAAGCTGGAGCTGGAACAGAACAGGCCTAACCCACGTGAGAGAAGGCAGTTGATGAAGATTAGAGCAGAGATCATGACTTAGAAACCAGGAGCACAGTAGAGCAGATGAACAGACTAGAAAGAACAGACTTGAAAGAATAAATAAGATCGATAAGCCACTGGCCAGACTTATTCAAAAGAATAGAGAAAGGACCCAAATTAATAAAATTATGAATGAAAGTGGAGAGATCACAACCAACACCAATGAAATAGGAAGGATCATTAGAAACTTTTATCAACAGCTTTATGCCAATAAATTAAACAATCTGGAAGAGATGGAGGCCTTCCTGGAAACCAATAAACTACCAAGACTGAAACAGGAAGAAATTGATTATTTAAATAGACCAATTAATTATGAAGAGATTGAAGCTGTGATCAACCACCCCCCCCAAAAAACAAGAGTCCAGGGCCTGACAGATTCCATGGGGAATTCTACCAGACATTCAAAGAAGAAATAATACCTATTCTCCTGAAGCTGTTTCAAAAAATAGAAACAGGGGTGCCTGGGTGGCACAGCGGTTAACTGTCTGCCTTTGGCTCAGGGCGTGATCCTGGCGTTAAGGGATCGAGCCCCACATCAGGCTCCTCCGCTATGAGCCTGCTTCTTCCTCTCCCACTCCCCCTGCTTGTGTTCCCTCTCTCGCTGGCTGTCTCTATCCTGTCGAATAAATAAATAAAATCTTAAAAAAAAAAATAGAAACAGAAGGGAAGCTACCAAACTCATTCTGTGAGGCCAGTATTACCTTGATCCCCAAACCAGGCAAAGAACCCATCAAAAAGGAGAATTACAGACCGATTTCCCTGATGAATATGGACGCCAAAATTCTCAACAAGATCTTAGCTAATAGGATCCAACAGTACATTAAAAGGATTATCCATTGTGCCCAAGTGGGATTCATCCCTGGGATGCAAGGGTGGTTCAACATTCGCAAATTGATCAGTGTGATAGATCATAACAAGAAGAAAAGAGTCAAGAACCATATGATCCTCTCAATTGATGCGAAAAAGCATTTGACAAAATACAGCATCCTTTCCTGATTAAAACCCTTCAGAGTGTAGGGAGAGAGGGTACATTCCTCAATCTCATAAAAACCATCTATGAAAAGCCTACAGAAAATATCATTTTCAACAGGGAAAAGCTGAAAGCCTTTCCCTTAAGATCAGGAACACGACAAGGATGCCCACTCTCACCACTATTATTCAACATAGTACTAGAAGTCCTTGCAACAGCAATCAGAGAACAAAGAGGGATAAAAGGTAACCAAATTGGCAAAGAAGAAGTCAAACTGTCTCTCTTCACAGATGACATGATACTCTATATGGAAAACCCAAAAGACTCCACCCCCAAACTACTAGAACTTATAGAGCAATTCAGTAATGTGGCGGGATACTAAATCAATGCTCAGAAATCAGTTGCATTTCTTTTTTTTTTTTTCTTTTTTTTTTTTTAATAATGATTTTTTATTATATTATGTTAGTCACCATACAGTACATCCCCGGTTTTCGATGTAAGGCTCGATGATTCATTAGTTGTGTATAACACCCAGTGCACCATGCAATATGTGCCCTCCTTAATACCCATCACCGATCTATCCCATTCCCCCACCCCCCTCCCCTCTGTAGCCCTCAGTTTGTTTCTCATAGTCCATAGTCTCTCATGTTTCATTCCCCCTTCTGATTACCCCCCCTTTCTTTATCCCTTTCTTCCCCTACCGATTATTCCAGTTCTTATGTTCCATAGATGAGAGAAATCATATGATAGTTGTCTTTCTCTGCTTGACTTATTTCACTAAGCATTATCTCCTCCAGTGCCGTCCATGTTGTAGCAAATGTTGAGAACTCATTCTTTCTGATTGCTGAGTAATATTCCATTGTATATATGGACCACAACTTCTTAATCCAGTCATCTCTGTTGCAGGGCATCTCGGCTCCTTCCACGATTTAGCTATTGTGGACATTGCTGCTATGAACATTGGGGTGCATATGGCCCTTCTCTTCATTACGTCTGTATCTTTGGGGTAAACACCCAGTAGTGCAATGGCTGGATCATAGGGTAGCTCAATTTTTAACTTTTTAAGGGACCTCCACACGGTTTTCCAGAGTGGCTGTACCAACTTGCATTCCCACCAACAAGGTAGGAGGGATCCCCTTTCTCCACATCCTCTCCAACAATTGTTGTTTCTTGCCTTGTCAATTTTTGCCATTCTAACTGGCGTAAGGTGGTATCTCAGTGTGGTTTTGATTTGAATTTCCTTGATGGCTAATGATTTTGAACATTTTTTCCTGTGTCTGTTAGCCATTTGTATGTCTTCATTGGAAAAGTGTCTGTTCATATCTTCTGCCCATTTTTTGATTTGTTTATTTGTTTCTCGTGTATTGAGTTTGAGAAGTTCTTTGTAGATCTTGGATACCAGTCCTTTATCTGTAGTGTCATTTGCAAATATATTCTCCCATTCCGTGGGCTGCCTCTTAGTTTTTCTGACTGTTTCCTTGGATGTGCAGAAACTTTTAATCTTGATGAAGTCCCATAAATTCATTTTATCTTTTGTTTCTCTTGCCTTTGGGGATGTGTCATGAAAAAGGTTGCTTTGGCCGATGTCGTAGAGGTTGCTGCCTATGTTCTCCTCTAGAATTTTGATGGATTCCTGTCTCACATCGAGGTCTTTCATCCATTTGGAGTTTATTTTTGTGTATGGTGTGAGATAGTGGTCAAGTTTCATTCTTTTGCATGTAGCTGTCCAATTTTCCCAGCACCATTTATTGAAGAGACTGTCTTTTTCCCACCGGATGTTTTTTCCTGCTTTATCAAATATTAGTTGCCCAAAGAGCTGAGGGTCCATTTCTGGGCTCTCTATTCTGTTCCATTGGTCTATGTGTCTGTTTTTGTGCCAGTACCATGCTGTCTTTGTGATCACAGCTTTGTAGTACAGCTCGAAATCTGGCATTGTGATGCCCCCAGCTTTGTTTTTCCTTTTCAACAGTTCCTTGGAGATTCGGGGTCTTTTCTGGTTCCATACAAATTTAAGGACTATTTGTTCCAGTTCTTTGAAAAACGTTCTCGGTATTTTGATCGGGATAGCATTGAAAGTGTAGATTGCTCTGGGTAGCATGGACATTTTAACTATGTTAATTCTTCCGATCCATGAGCATGGAATATCTTTCCATCTTTTTATGTCTTCCTCAATGTCTTTTAAGAGTGATTTATAGTTTCTAGAATAAAGGTCCTTTACGTCTCTGGTTAAGTTAATTCCAAGGTAACGTATGGTTTTTGGTGCTATTGTAAATGGGATGGATTCCCTGATTTCTCTTTCTTCGTTCTCGTTATTCGTGTACAGAAATGCAACTGAAGAAATCAGTTGCATTTCTATACATGAACAATGAGACTGAAGAAAGAGAAATTAGGGAATCCATTCCATTTACAATAGCACCAAAAATCATATGTTGTCTTGGAATTAACCAGACATAAAGGATCTATATTCTGGAAACTACAGATTACTTATGAAAGACATTGAAGAAAACACAAAAAGATGGAAAAATATTCCATGCTCATGGATCAGAAGAATAAACATAGTTAAAATGTCCATGCTACCCAGAGCAATCTACACTTTCAATGCCACCCCAATCAAAATACCAATGACAGTTTTCAAAGAACTGGAACAAACAGCCCTTAAATTTGTGTGGAACCAGAAAAGGCCCCGAATCGCCAAGGAATTGTTGAAAAGGAAAAAGAAAGCTGGGGGCATCACAATGCCGATTTCAAGCTATACTACAAAGTTGTGATCACAAAGACAGCATGGTACTGGCACAAAAACAGACACATAGACCAACAGAACAGAAAAGAGAACCCAGAAATGGACCCTCGGCTCTTTGGGCAACTAATCTTTGATAAAGCAGGAAAAAACATCCAGTGGAAAAAAGACAGTCTCTTCAATAAATGGTGCTGGGAAAATTGGACAGCTACATGCAAAAGAATGAAACTTGACCACTCTCTCATACCATACACAAAGATAAACTCCAAATGGATGAAAGACTTTGATGTGAGACAGGAATCCATCAAAATCCTATAGGAGAACATAGGCTGCAACCTCTTTGACATAGGCCACAGCAACTTTTTTCATGACACATCTCCAAAGGCAAGTGAAACAAAAGAAAAAATGAACTTGTGGGACTTGTATCAAGATAAAAAGCTTCCGCACAGCCAATGAAACAGTCAAAAAAAACTAAGAGGCAGCCCACGGAATGGGGGAAGATATTTGCAAATGACACTACAGATAAAAGACTGGTATCCAAGATCTACAGAGAACTTCTCAAACTCAATACACGTGAATCAAATAATCAAATAAAAAAAAATGGGCAGAAGATATGAACACACACTTTTCCAATGAAGACATACAAATGGCTAACAGACACATGAAAAAATGTTCAAAATCATTAGCCATCAGGGAAATTCTAAGCAAAACCACCTTGACATACCACTTTACACCAGTTAGAATCACAAAAATGGACAAGGCAAGAAACAACAAATGTTGGAGAGGATGTGGGGAAAGAGGAACCCTCCTACACTATTGGTGGGACTGTAAGTTGGTATAGCCACTCTGGAAAACAGTGTGGAGGTCCCTTAAAAAGTTAAAAATTGAGCTACCCTATGATCCAGCAATTGCACTACGGGGTATTTACCCCAAAGATACAGACGTAGTGAAGAGAAGGGCCATATGCACCCCAATGTTCATAGCAGCATTGTCCACAATAGCTAAATCATGGAAGGAGCCGAGATGCCCTTCAACAGATGACTGGATTAAGAAGATGTGGTCCATATATACAATGGAATATTACTCAGCCATCAGAAAGAATGATTCCCCAACATTTGCAGCAACATGGACGGGACTGGCGGAGATTATGCTAAGTGAAATAAGTCACACAGAGAAAGACAATTATCATATGGTTTCACTCATTTATGGAACATAAGAAATAGGAAGATCGGTAGGAGAAGGAAGGCAAGAATGAAGGGGGGGTAAACAGAAGGGGGAATGAACCATGAGAGACTGTGGACTCTGGGAAACAAACTGAGGGCTTCAGAGGGGAGGGGGGTGGGGGATTGGGATAGGCCGGTGATGGGTATTAAGGAGGGCACATATTGCATGGTGCACTGGGTGTTATATGCAAATAATGAATCATGGAACATTGCATCAAAAACTGGGGATGTACTGTATGGTGACTAATATAACAAAATAAAAATTATAAGAATAGGGGCGCCTGGGTGGTGCAGTCGTTAAGCGTCTGCCTTTGTTCAGGGCGTGATCCCGGCGTTCTGGGATCAAGCCCCACATCAGGCTCCTCTGCTAGGAGCTTGCTTCTTCCTCTCCCACTCCCCCTGGTTGTGTTCCCTCTCTTGCTGGCTGTCTCTCTCTGTCAAATAAATAAATAAAATCTTTAAAAAAAATTATAAGAATAAATAAATAAATACATAAATATTTGAAAGTAGAATAAAAAAATAAATAGATTATCAACAAAATACTAGCAAGCCAAATTCAACAGCACGTTAAAAGGATCATATACCATGATAAGGTGGGATCCAATTCTAGGATGTAAAGATGGTTCAATATATCCCAATCAATAAATGTGATACATCACATTAATAGAGCAAATGATAAAAATATGATCAGCTCAATAGACACGTAATAGGAAAAGCATAGGACTAAATTCAACCTCTTTCATGATAAGGTTCTCAACAAATTGGGTATAGAAGGGATTACTTCAGTATAATAAAATCCGTGTTTATTAAGCCCACAGCTAACATCATACTCAATGGTCACAGTTTAAAAGCTTTTCCTCTAAGGTCAGGGATAAAACAAGAGTGGGAATGGAAATTGGTTTAGTCACTATGGAAAACATTGTGAAGTTTCCTTAAAATATTAAAAATAGAACTACAATATGATCCAGTAATTCCACTTCTGGGTATATATTCAAAGAAAACAAAAACGGTATATCGAAAAGATATCTGTACTCCCATGTTTATTGCAGCATTCCTCACAATAGCTAAGACATGGAGACAATCTAAGTCTCCATAAAGAAGATGTGGTAAATGTATACAGTGGTATACATGTAAACATACATGTATACCTACATGTATCCACCAGTATAAAGGTTATATTACTCACAATAGCCAAGACACGGAGACAATCTAAGTCACCATAAAGATGATGTCATGGTAAAATGTATACAATGGAATATTATTCAACTATGATAAAGAAAGAAATCCTGCCCTTTGGGACAACATGAGGGCATTATGCTAAGTGAGATAAATCAGACAAAGAAAGACAAATACTGCATGGTTTCACTAACATATGGAACCTAAAAAAGCCGAACTCATAGAAACAGAACAGAATAGTTGTTCCCAGTGGCTGGCAGGTAGGGGAATCAAGAGATGTTGGTCAAAGGGTATAAACTTGCAGCTAGAAGATGAATACATTCTTGAGGTTTAATGCAAAGCATTGTGATTATAGTCAATAATACTGTAATACATACTTCAAAGTTGCTACGAGAGGTGTTTTTTAACTTACTAATATCACTTTTTTAAGCCCAGATGTGATAAGTAGCTTTTTTTAGGATTATAGTAAATATTTAATAAGTGAATATAACAAATTGGAGTTATTAACTTAAAAGACTAAATCTTAAATGTTCTCAACACAAAATGAAATTATCATTTTGTGATATGATGCAGGTATAAATGCTATAAGCGGTATTCATACTGCAGTATATAAATGTATCAGATCAACACCTTAAATTTACACAATGCTATATGTCAATTATATTTCAATAAAAAAACAATAGTTAACAAAATAAGAAATTTGATTGAGGTGTTTAATAGAAAAGTTACTTTAGCTAGATAGATTTAAGATTATGAAAAATAATTACTATAGAATTCAAGATACAATACAATAGAAATGAAGTAGTATTATTCTTTTAATCTTTATAGAACTACTGGATACTAACATTTATTATAATATTAAACGTTACCACTATAAGACATATTTAATTTTTAACCTTTAAACTATATTTGAAATGTGAGTTCTCTGAAGAAAAAGTCTCATTGGAAATTCTTCACAACTTATGAACAAGAATTAAAAGCAGAGTATCAGTCTGCCATCTCAAATATTTCTGAGGATGAAAAGTTCTAAAATCATGGGGCGCCTGGGTGGCACAGTGGTTAAGAGTCTGCCTACGGCTCAGGGCGTGATCCCGGCGTTGTGGGATCTAGCCCCACATCAGGCTCCTCTGCTATGAGCCTGCTTCTTCCTCTCCCACTCCCCCTGCTTGTGTTCCCTCTCTCGCTGGCTGTCTCTATCTCTGTCGAATGAATAAATAAATAAAACCTTTAAAAAAAAAAAAAAGAAAAGTTCTAAAATCACACTTTTCAGACATGATAAATAATATAAAAACTTTGGAGAAGAAAAAAGACTATTGTGAGAAAATATTTTTGTCTTTCACTTATCTCATATAAATTTCTATGTAGTAAGACAAACATGCTGTGTAGTCACTGTAGGACCCATTAGCAGCTGACAGTGGAAAGTTACAGCTCTTCACTGTCATGTTTATTGCAGCAATCACTGTCATGACTTTAAAATTTTCACTACCATTTTCAGTAAAAATTTTATTCTTTTATACTGGAAGTTCATTTTATGACTTGATTTTTAGCAAAGCATCAATTTTTATCACTCAACTTTTGGCATTGGTCTAAAAAACATATATATGTGTGTTTATGTGTACATGTATATATATATTCAAAACACCTCCAATATTATGGGAGCATAACATAGTTGAAAGTGAAAAAAAAAGCCTTTGTGAGAAAATTTCTTTTAGTGACACCATGGTCTTGCTTCTGTTTTATAGTATCAATCCACAGTATCAACTAAATTCTCAGTAGGTTTGCTTACCACATTTTCCCCTGAATTCTAACCCTTGTCCCTCTAAAATTCATGGGAATAGAGTGGTCAATTTACTTTGGTTTGAGCTTAAATGAACACTTTAAAGTGACTCTTTAAAGAAACCCATTAAAAATCCTCCTACTCTGGAAGCATTCTGCCAAGACTAACTCAAAGCCACAAAAGATTTGGGGTTGGTGCCAAATTGGAACCTGTAAGAACTGTGTGGGCCTTTAATTCAGCAAAAATTCCATTTTTAACAGAAACTCAGAATATTAAACAGAAGAATACAAAGTAATTTTCCAGACCAAGAGCATGTGTGATAAAACCATGGAACTCTACAGGGGAATTCCCCAAGTGAAATTCTTTCTTTGGAGTAAAATGAAAGGATCATAGCAATCTTTAGAGAAGAAACAAGGTCTTGCACAGGGCAGAAATCTGACCTTGCCATGGAGTCATTTTGTGATCTGGGCTTATCAACATAGTCTCTTCATGTTTACTCTGTTTCCTAATAAAGTAAGTATTTATAATGGTGACTAATCATTCGTCCATTAGCTATCTCTTCACATTAGAAAAAATTTATTGTTTTGCTCTTTGAGTTGGCAATAGTAAGAAGAGCTCCCAAACATCAGTAGTACTTGTAGATTGCATGAGTGGGTGGCTTATATACCATTTCTATTTTGAGCATTACTCTGCTATGCACTGTGAAGAGTACTCGATGGAAGCTTCAATAAATATTAGATATTATTACTATTATGTAAATGATCTCATTTAGTCATTGCTTTATTAGCCTTATTTTTATGAGAGAAAATTGAAGCTTAGAAGACTTAAATAACATTGTTAACACTTGAGAGAGATACAGAGAATGCACCAGCATGGGGAGGGGTAAGGGGAGAGGGTGAGAGAGAGAGGTGGACACCGCTGAGGGCAGAGCCTGATGTGGGTCTCGATTTCACAACCCTGAGATCGTGACCTGAGCCGAAATCAAGAGTTGGACACTTAACCGACTGAGCCACCTAAGCACCCCAACGCAACTATTAAAGTGGTGGAACCAAATTTGTCTACTCTAAAACCTAAGCTCTTAACCACTGAACTACTCTGACATTCTATAAATTTGAAACTCACTAGGAGCTCTGAAGTTTACAGGGGAATTCTGGGGCACACTAATTTCTTGGCTTCAAAAGGCAAAAAAACCTCCTACCCTTTACCCTTTCAGCTACTTTGAGGCTCATTTTTCCCCCACTAAGTCTGTGAGGACAGCAGACTGAAGTTGAATCTCATTTGTAAATTGGAACAAAATCCTATACCCTCTATTTCACGTACAGATTGCGATGATATAATGATATGAGGTGTGTCAAACAGCTCTGGAAACCATAAAGCAATTTCTTTACAAATGTAAGGCATCACTGGGTCATAATGCCTTTGCCCCTACCCTTTAATAGTAATACCTACTATTTACTGAACCCTTTACTCTTTGCTATGTATACATTTACTCATTCAATCCTCACCATAATTCTGCGAAGCAGCACTGTAATCCCATTTTAAAGATGAGGAAACTAAGATTCAAAGTGTTCAACCTGCCTTAACTTGGATAGTCATTTAGTGACTGACTTGGAATTTTTACCCATTTATGTCTGGATCTGAAGAGGGGCTATTAATGATATATCTATACGTAGACATATGTATATATTTATCTACATATAAAATCAATATTAGCAGCCCAATGTTTAGAGAGATGATGCTTCTAAAAAATAACTTATGACCCAAAAGCTGATGGCTGATTATAGACTGGCTCAACAATGGGTCTTTAGAAGGAGGTAATGTAGGCTACTGGTTTCTCTGGGATTATTAAATTGTGATTCTTGGAACACCTGTGTCAGGATGTGGACTTCTGGATAAAAATGCAGATTCTTAAGCCTCTGCTCAGATTATTGAATCAGAGTCTCTGGAGAGTACAAACCACGAATACACATTTTTTAACAAGTTCTACAGGTGATTTAATGCAAATTAGAGTTTGAGATCCATTGCATAAAGTAATGAGCACTCTAGCTCTATCCCTGGTTGTTTTATATATAGATTTTTTGTAAAGTTTCTCTTCTAAATGTAGGAAAAATAACTTTTCAGGGACTGTGTTGTTTTTATTTCAAAATGTAAATTTATTATATAATATGAATTATAAAAGATTACATTAATGTGGCTCTGGTGGGCAAAATATCCCAGCCAGACAGCCAGGCACTCTCATAAATGCATTTTTGTCTACCAGTAGGCCATCAACTCCATTTTCATTTAAACATCAGTTAAAAGAAAAGGTATAATTGATCACAAGATTAATTTCCTCTCAGCAAAGAAACACCAGCTAGTCACATGTGGGGGCCACTTGCTTAATAGCTCCTTCTGTAAATAAATTATAAAATTAAATCACAGGATCTAAATGAACAATTAGGCAAGCTGTTAGAAGCAATGCTTTTCCCCTCTGAGTTTTATAAAGGTTTCTGAAATAATTTTTAATTCATAAGAGGGAAAATTACTTTTCGTTAGATAATTCACAATATTTTCTTCATTTCAAAAAACAGATTATAGAGACTTTCATATACCACAAATCCAGCTTAACGGACTTTGATTGTTTCTGAATTTTTCCTAAGAAATACAGAAGTGATTCATTCTAAAACAGTCTCAATGGAGTTGGATTTTTCTCTACCCTGAAGTTTTACTTAAAAAGGAAAATGTATCTCAAGGAATCCTTTGAATATTATCAAAAATTATGAGATTGGTAATATATTTACTAATGTAAGTTATTTTGCCAAACAAATAAGAGTGGGAGGGGGGTTGCAGTTTAAAATGTACCCAGTATTTGTTTTAATCAGGTATGGTAAAACATCAGATACGGAAATGATTGTCATGAATAAAGAGTATAAACTCATAGATCCCTGGAAACATGAGGCATGCCGTTCTACTCAGGGCCACACAGGGAAGTAACAAAGCTGGCCAGGAGGCAGAGAAATCAGGGGAAACTGTGCACAAGAGCCTTCATGCAGTTTTCATGGGAAAGGCATAGCAAAACAGGATAAGCAGGCTTAGAATTGGCTAGTTTGAATAATTTCATCAGATTCTGGGATGTAGGGGCTCTTTCTAGTTGTCTGGTACTGACCTTCAGGTGATTAGGGCAAAGGGATAGTGGCTTGCTCAGCATGTGAAAGCCTAATAAAGGAGATGTTTGAAGGTATGGGCTCTGGATTGGTTTATGTATGAAAGGAGTACTCCAGGATGAATTGTTTGCTATCTCTAGGAATTAGCTAACTCTGGGAGGGGCAGTCCCTCCAGGGTCAGCAAGGCCCCAAGATGTCAAAGCATAAGAAAATATGGAAAATAAAAAAACATACCCAACACAAGTAAGTTCTTGTGCTGTTGCTATAAAACTGGACAAATTTCTGAATTCAAACATTAGATGTACTTGTTGATGTGTGGGTGGTTTTCTACATACTAACTCTATTCTGAGGTCATGTGTTAATGTTCTATCACTTCTCAAAGAGTGAAAGAGCACTTTTTAAAACTTAGCTTTAAATCCTTAATAAACAGTTTTATAATGGCATTTTAAACTTAGAGCAAGAAAAAAGTAAACTCTACAGCAGTATTTGGCATCCAACTCCAACTGTTCTGAAATTCTGTGTGTGGCCAAAGAGAAGTACTAATTGGTTTTCTTCCTTGCAACAGCAAACACCTGAATATCATAATTAGGGAGGGGTAGACCTGAGAAAACTTATAAATCTGAGGAACTGCTACATCTCAACAGTAGGTCTATAGGCATGGAGGCGGGCACTAGGTAAGATTCCATTGGTTTCTTGATGAAAGGGATACAGAGCTCAAAATTCTGTTTGAAGAACATCTGAGAAAAGTGGAGCTGGGTAAAGGGCCCAGATGTGGAGTAGAAGTGATCAGAATGTTAGACAATAGAGACAGAAGGGAGGAGTCACAGAAGGTTTGGAAAGGAAAGCTCTTTGACTACAGCATTACCCTATTTTCCAAATGTCCTCATCTGGCCAGAAAGGTGGTTTTCCTTGACACTTAATGACAGATTTTATATTTCTTGGAAGACTGGCTTCTAGTACAACAGAAACTTTTGGAGGTGTCTGAAAGGCCTCAGCATGAGGAGCAACAGTGGTATGGCATGAATTATTTTAGCACTAATAGTTTGAACTGGATTACCTACTTGGTTTCTTCTCCAGATTTTATGTATTAAACAATAAAAACAACAACAAAATTGATTATTCCTGAGGGAAGTATATTAATTAGGACTCTTCAGATTACAAGTGACAGAACTCCAACACCAAGTAGGTAAATGAAAAACAGTCTTGGGAGTTTGCCAACTTCAAGCACAGCCAGACTCAGGGACCAGAGTTATGCTTAAATCTCACCCTACCAGAAGATAACAAAACTCAGGTAGGCCAAAGCACTTACGCTGAAAACCTCAAAGTGCTCCCTGGATTTGGATGATCTCTCTTGTGAGTTCTTCTGGGTGAGGACAGAGAAGCAGAATTCTGAAAGTTGACTGGAGAAGCAAAATGCTTCTTGGTGGACACTGGGATCATGAAAGTCAATCAGGAAGCCCTAATTTCTCTAAGTTGTCCAATAAATATTTATTGGCCACCTACTTTGTGTTACTGAGGACAGAATAAATCAAGAATACTTTTCTTTAAGTTGCTTTAAGGCTAGTATTAGATGTTAAAATGGTAAGAACAAATATTCTCCTTGATCTTAGTGAAGGGCCAAAAGTGATCATGGGGAAATGGAGTGGCTAGATGACCTTCAGCTGGAGGCTTTCTCTGAGCCTGGCAATGGCAGTGGGGGACAGGATAACATTTCTTGGATAAGTCTGCTATTTCAATGAAACATTCTCTCTCCGGGAATGACCTTGACCTCTCCATTTTGAAAACACTCTTGTGCCTGATAGAGGTCCCTGGATTTTGTAAAGAAAGGTTCTTTAGCTAGTTTTTTGTTTTGTTTGCTATTAAATGGTCTGCTTATCAACTGATTAAAAAGAAATCTTAGGTTAGAAATGCTCATCTATGGGGGAAAAAAAGCTCATCCATAGGAATCTATGACATTAACTCAGCACTGCTAGACCCTGTGGAAAATTTGACATAGAGGGTGAAGAAGATTCATGATCTAAAGATTGGCATGGCAGAAGCACTCTTGTGAGATATGTGATGGCTAACAGATGTGGCCACGGACAAGATGTGCCCTCATCATATGATGTGTATCAGTAATATGACTTCACAGGAATTTCAGCAATGCTTAAAATTATTTTTAAATGGCTTTGAACCATAAAATTGTGATAGTCACCTCATATCTTCATGCTTTGGCTTGCTCATCGATAAAATAAAGGAGTCTCCTGGATGTCACTAAAACCTTTAGGGTCCAAAATTTTATGTTTCTAGGGAGGTTTCAGAGATGCGATGGGATGTGCACTTGTTTGTAGCCACAAGATGTGGGTCAGAGAGAACTTTCTACCTGTTTGCTGCATCACTTTAGGCCAGTGATTTTCTGAACAGGTATGATTTTGTCCTCCAGGGGATATTTGGTAATGTCTGGAGACATTTTTGGTTCTTAGAATTGGGGGTAGTGGTGCATTGAGTGGGTAGAATCCACAAATGTTGCTAACTATCATGTAATGCACAGGACAGAGCCCCGCAACAAAAATTATCCAGTCCAATAATACTTAGGTTTAGAAACCTGCTTTAGACAAATCATCTCAATCTTTATGATCCTTGGTTTCTACATTTCTTGAATACTGCTTATGATGACAGTAAATGAAATAGCTTTGAAAACACTCAGTAAATGATAAATTGTGGCTTCACTGTGGTCATTAATCTGAGTGTTGCCTCCACAGTGACAACAACAGAGAGGGAGGTCTGCAAGTAGAGCAATGGCATCTGGGACACAGCAATGAAGGGAGTCCAGTGAAATGTTGCCACCTGGAGAGGTGTTACAAATTATAAAATATTGCTTCCTTTTCTTTTGCAGCCTCTGATGGAATTTCCTGGAAGGTTTTGGGACACTGTCATCTGGCTAGTGCTGTGGCTGAAATCCTGCACTTTAAGTTAGACAAACTTGAGTGTGAATCCTGTTTTACCGTTTCTAGTCTGTATGACTTTACTTTTCTGGAATCCAGATTAAGATGGGTATATTTCCAACTTTATAAGGTAAATCCTGAGGCTTCAAAGAGAATATTGCATGTTAAGCCAGAGCCTGTGATCACAGAATAAATGGGAGCCCTAATCATCACTATTTTCTGCGTCAGTGCTGTCATGGTCACTTTAAGGATCTTTCCCTTTACTTTTCTGTCACACATCTTTCTCCTACTGAGCAAACTTTCATTATGCTTTCTTAGAGCAAATCAGCACCTGTTCTTTTTGCCTGGTTAAAATCAGCCAACTAAATTTGTATTAGATTGAGATACAAATAATTAAGTTTAAACAAAGTTACACAAGCAATAAAACAAAAATTGCCTCTCCATGCAATAAAAGGGGAAGTCATTGACTATAGGCTGCAGAATTTTGTTGCTAAAAAGGATCCTACAGCTCAAGGGTTCCCTGCCTAGTTTTACATCAGAGTATCTCCTGGGGAGCTTTTAAAAATACATAATCTGGAACTCCGAGCTCTACTGAATCAGAATCTTTGGCATAAGGCCCAGAAATATGTATTTTCTAATAGCTCTCCTGGTTTCTAAGATGTGTGGCTGGGTTTGGAGATAACTGATCAGAACTTTATTAGCACAGTTCCTCTCAATACTGGAGCATTGAAAAAAAATATAGATGTCAGGGTTCCACATGAGATCTACTGGACAGAATCTCTGAGAAAGGATATAACAACATATATGTATTAACACATATATGTACATATATACACACATATACATACATACATACACACATGTATATATAATATAATAATAGTCTTACTTGATCTTTACTGTAATCCTGAGCTTTGTCTGGAGAAAATTATCTCCAGTTTTCGGATTGAATCTTATAGGACTAGGAGACCATAGTGATAGGACTAGGAGACCATAGTGGTCTGTTTATGCTCACAAAAAGGGGTATATTTCATTATTTGTTCAAAATATTTGCTGTCCCTCCCTACTATGCCCTTCTCTGGAGCCCCTCCAGAAAAGTACAGAGGAGTACATTTACTGTTCCACTGACATCAGCCTTGGTCCTATAACTTGCTTTGACTGAGAAATGTGAGTAGAAGAAGCCTGTGTCTCTTCTAAGAAGAAACTTTGAGCCATCTCAGTTGTCAGTTTATTTTTTCCCTCTGCCACCAGACTAGCATATCTGTTAGTGGCTGCTACTTCAGCCTGCATCACAGAATAAAGACTTGAAACAGAGCTGTAGCAACCTGCAATGGTTGTTAATTTGAGCACAAAGCAGACCTTGTTTAACCCCTTGAGATTTTGGAATGACTACCCTCAACCTCCTACTCCCTCTTCCGTAACAGACAGAAGAATTAGAACCCAGGTCTTCTGCTCATGCCTTGCTGTCTGTATAATACCCAATAGGAGAAGACAGCTGCCTCTGTCCTAGATGAGGAGGGGATTATTTGCTCCCATTGCTAGAGCTGAAAAGGGGGAAAAGGTGTGTTTTTGGTATACTCAAGTAGAATTTAGAATAGAGACCTCAAATTTCTTCCAACCCAGAAATTCTATTGTTCTTTGACATCCCAAAGAAACATCATTGCCCACTGTTGTTACTTGGGCTAGTCCTATTTGTGGAGTTATACAGTTGAGGCCTAACTGTGGCATTAACCTGTGGGATTGACTGGGAAATAAACCACGGAATGTAATATTCTTTATGTGGAAAAAAATCTGTACGAGTTCCAAATAATAGGCAAAAAAAGGTCAACTTTTGAAACAAGCTCTTGCTTTTTACTTCAGGCTTCAGATAAAACTGGGTGTTATACGCAACTAATGAATCATCGAACTTTACATCAAAAACCAGGGATGTACTGTACGGTGACTAACATAATATAATAAAAATATTATTATGAAAAAAAACCCTGAGAATACTCTCAAATGATGTTTTCTAACAAAATATATACATTTAAAAAAATTTTTTTTATTATATTATGTTAGTCTCCATACAGTACATCCCTGGTTTCCGATGTAAAGTTCGATGATTCATTAGTTGCGTATAACACCCAGTGCACCATGCCATACGTACCCTCTTTACTACCCATTACTGGTCTATCCCATTCCCCCACCCCCCTCCCCTCTGAGGCCCTCAGTTTGTTTCTCATAGTCCATAGTCTCCCGTGCTTCATTCCCCCTTCTGATTACGCCCCCTTTCTTTTTTTTTTTTTTTAATGATTTTTTATTATATTATGTTAGTCACCATACAGTACATCCCCGGTTTCTGATGTAAGGCTCGATGATTCATTAGTTGTGTATAACACCCAGTGCACCATGCAATACGTGCCCTCCTTACTACCCATCACCGGTCTATCCCATTCCCCCACCCCCCTCCCCTCTGAGGCCCTCAGTTTGTTTCTCATAGTCCATAGTCCCTCATGTTTCATTCCCCCTTCTGATTACCCCCCCTTTCTTTATCCCTTTCTTCCCCTACCGATCTTCCTAGTTCTTATGTTCCATAGATGAGAGAAATCATATAATAATTGTCTTTCTCTGCTTGACTTATTTCACTTAGCATTATCTCCTCCAGTGCCATCCATAACTAACAAAATATATACATTTTAAAAGGGTGATTGTGATTCACATTCTGCCCACAGGAGGGCCACACAAATCAGTATTTCACAATATTTTTTTTGTGATAAATTGGTTTACATATTTATTCCTAGAGCTTTTTTTCTCCCTCCACAAATCCAGATTATCTTTACAATTTATAACTTGAATTAAAAATTTTCAAGTTCTCTATATAAAGATAATTTCAGTCCATTTCAGTTCTTTTAAACCTTTCATTACCATTCAAATTTTGATGTCTATGGTAGATTTGAATTCCTATTTCATTTTCAGAGACTTATTTTCCCCAAATGCATTATTTTGTAGTTTAAGCATCTGAAACCAAGAGAGATGAGGTAATATTAGTCAGAATCAAAGTTAGTTATTGACAATTCAAAATTTAAAAACCATGATTTGGGTTTTTTTTTTTTTTAATATCAAGTTGGAAACATGAGGACAATTATTTTTAGTAAAATGTAAATAAAATAATAGCTATCATTTATTGACTACCTACTCTGGACCAGAATTTTTTTTTTTTTTTTTTTAAGATTTAGTCATTTGAGAGCGAGAGAGAGAGAAAGGGAGAGGAAACAAGTGTACCCACGTGCAAACAAGTACAAGTTGGGGGAGAGGCAGAGGGAGAGAGAATCCTCAAGCCGACTTCATGCTGAGCAGGGAGCCTGACAAGGGGCTTGATCCCACCACCTTGAGATCATGACCTGAGCTGAAATGAAGACTCACCACTTAACTGACTGAGCCACCCAGGTGCCCCTGGACCAGAATTATTTATTGTACATGATGCTAATCCTCCCCAAAGCAGCATGGCAAGGTATATGTCACTCTCATTGTTTGGGATGAGGAAATTGAGTCCCAAGGATGTTAGTCTGACATAACTACTATGTGACTTTAATGGAAAGAACTGGCATCTGATCCCAAGTCCCTCAGAAGCCAAAGTCCACAAGCTTTCCTTTTCCACACTGCCTTTCTCCCATTTGGCTTTGAAATGAGTTTCTACTCTGGCTATCATATTTATCATCTCAAGTTTCTTTCTCAATTACATATTTTATTTCCAAAATAAATATTTATGCACATAAATCTCTATCCTAACAGGAAGCAGAGAATTAAAAATCACATAATCGCCATGAAAGCTTCTGGTTCTTCCTACGGGAAAGGGAAGTTGTGGTTTGCAAGAAGCACAAGCAGGGACCCCTTACCAGCAGTTTGTGGGCCACTGTGCCACAGAAGAATAGGGGAAGGCACTGGTAAGGCAGAGAAAATAAATATGCATTTAAAATCCCTTCATAAGCAAGCACAAGTGAAGGGAATAATTTGGATTCATTAAATAATCTGCAACATTTTCTTTATAAATGTCTTGCCCAACTACTAAAAAGTCAGAAGAAGCCATGCAACCTTCTAACCACTAGATGTCATTGTTGCTTATGAAATAGAATTTCCCATTCGGTGAATGCAAGTTTAAGAGTTGTTTGTTGAATGCCTCCTGTCGTCCTCCCTAAAGTTTATCCTTCAACTAAGCTATTAGAGATATAGAAGAGATCAAACACATAGCTCCTGACAAGGGACTTGTGTTTTCCTTGGAAAAGACAAGACAAACCTATGCAAATAGTTACAGAGTATTACAAAACTGGCATTCATTTGTGACTAGTTGCAAATATGCAGGGTTGAGGCAGCAAGAGCTATAAAATCTCAGAGAAATAAATGTAAACAGGAGTGGCCGTGGAAGGTTCCACAGACGTGGGACCTGGGTGATGTTCTAACGGATGAGTAAGAGATGGCCTAGGTAAGGAGATCATTCCAAGGAAGAGGAATGACATGAGCACAAGCATGGAGGTGGAAATAAATATAGAGCTGGGGTGAAGTGGAAGACTCATTGGGGAAGAGTGGGAGTTGGTTGTGGAGGAGACAGATTGTATAGGACCAGAAATAACAGAGGAGCACGGCAACTTACTCTCCCTCCTGAATTTGCCTCTAAAAGTTTTTTTTTTTAATTTTTTTATTATGTTATGTTAGTCACCATACAGTACATCATTATGCCTCTAAAAGTTTTTGAGCAGAAGAGTGATGTGAAAAATATTTCACTGTAGGAAGATTAACTGTTTGGGTATTAGGGTCAGGGAGAATCACAATATATCTCAGTCCCTTGTAAACCATTATTTGAGCTTTCTTCACCGTGTAATTACTTTATCCTGGTCCCTTTGTCATTTGTTATGGTTCTCCTCCCGCCAAATCTTGATCTGGGAATAGCAGATACCACCCCCATCCTCACACCAACATAAAACTGGTACCTGTTTGTCTTCATATAGAGCTGGTGCTTCTGTTTCTGGTCTAGTCTTATCTCCAGACACTTGCCTTCCTCTGGTTGACCATTTACAAAATAATCTGAATTTGCTCTCGGAGATGTTCAGCCAGTCAACTCCCCTTTTAAAACATCAAAGATACGCTTTCACTTCAGTGGGAGCACGTCTCCGAGCGAAGGCTCCTTTCCAACTGTCCTAAAACAGGTGGCTGGCTGTTTCACAGGTTTTCTCTTTTGCTGGACTCCACATTATAAAGTTCTGAGAACATGGAAAACAAACCTTTCAGACTTTCCGTCCCTTTAATGAGGCGCTCTGAGGAGAGCGGAATGGTGGGCAGAGGCTGGGGGACGTGGCGTGGCGCTTCTCCAGGGTCAGCCCTCGTCCTCCGTCTGGCAGCTGGGTCTTCCTGGGGTCCAAGCGGCTGGATTTCACGATTTGGAGGCCACGGGCCTCTCGGTATCTCACAAACCTCTCAGCCTCCTAGCGGCCCCATTCCTGCATCCTTCATCAAGCAGATACTCCAGAAACGTGCTGCCAAGGACCAAGACGATGAAGAAGCCAAGGACGACGACGCCCTGCGTGTTCCCAGGTCCACAAACAGGGTCCTAGCCGTAACGGCGGGAGTCCGGGTTCTTCCCACAGAGATTTGCGTCCTCTACATCCGGGTCCTCCCGCAGGGTATCGTCGCTTCCGGCGGCGCCCGCTTTCCCGCCACAGCGGACGGACGCCGCGGTCCCAGGCCGGGAGGAGCTGGCTTCCCGCGCCGTGGTGTGGAGGTTGGAAACGCCTGGGAGAGGAGTTGACGGTAAGAACAGATATTGCTAAACAAAGTAGACAGCAGCGGTAGTATCCGAGTGCCAAGGTACGGCAGCAAACATGTGCGGGTACCTCAAAAACTGTACTACCGTTGCTTGGTGTCCTCTAGTTGACAATTATGTGATCCTGGATGGAATGAGCTTAAAAATACTAAGGCTTAAAACTTGTTAATGGCTTCTCATTGTTCTCAGGACAAAGGGTCCTCCAGTCTAACCTGGTCCCACACCTCCAAGCAACCTGTGTGCTGGGCCTTCTGTCTTTCTTCCACTTCCTTGGGTTCCCCATACTCCGTCCAGAGAGGCCCCTGCTCATTTGTTCTGTCTGGAACTCTCCCTGCATCCCTTTGCCCCTCTCACCCCTGACTGCAGGTTAGCTTATACTCATTCTTCAGCGGCAGCTCAACTGTCACTTCCGCAGGGAGGCCTTCCTGGGCCAGCTTCTTTATGATATGCTTTCATAAGTGAGTTTCCTTCATAGCATTTCCCCCTTCTCAATTACATTCCCTTTTCTGTGACTATTTGATTAACCTTTGCCCTTCCTCGCAAGATGTGAATTGCTTGGTAGCAGGGTCCGTGTCTGCATTGGCTCACCATTATTTGATTCTCATCTATGGAATACAATAGAAATCATTGCTTCTCTACTCTGTATCTCTGATGATCTCATGGAGGGGGGAGGTGAGATGGTAAGAAGCTGAAAATGCAGAGTTAAATTTTTCTCGATAAGAGGACTCTACTCCTTTTAGCTTCATTCCAAGTTACATTTCATTGCCGAGCCACCTGCAGTCTGGGCACTGTAGGACATGGAAACAATAATGTGTTAAAATCTGACTGTTAAAATTAAATGGCATGGGGCTATGATTGTTGTACCAGTAAGTGAAATGAAGCTAAAAGCATCCAAGCCATTCTGAGAACATTTCCACAAACAAGAAGACCTTTCCTGAAATGATTCTGAAAAATCATTAGGGATTCTTGGTCAAGACTTACAGATTACTGCCTAGAGAAGTAGGGGCATCTGTAGCAACCTAGAAGAAAATAACTTGAGATGTTCTTTCGGTTGCAAGAATGAAATTCAAACTTTTGGACATAATTTTTAACCAAGCCTTTGCACTCAGTTCGTGAATATATTTTTTGCCATGTGGCCAAGGTAACACAACAAGCATATTGTGTAGTGAAGATGGGATTTCCCTGTGCCCAGTCTATTGTATGGGTAAGCCCTGTTGATGCCTCGTGAATGACTTAAATTATTTTCTTGACTTTATGCTGGTAACCCCCTCCTAGTAAGCAATGAGTAAATTGTTGGCCTCATACAGCTAATGGTGTGATTAGACCAGGAAAGAACATTGTTACAGGAGGATGACTATCTGCATTTTTATTGTTCTTTTATGTTAAGAGTTCTGTTGGATTGTATATTTTAAGAAAGATTACAACCATGTTTCTAGTTCCATATGCTTTTTCAAAACCTTGCCATACCCCCTTAAGGGTTTTTGCTTCTCTCTTTGAAATTGCATGACATTTTGTGGCTGTCCTGACAAAGAGAATGTGGTAGAAAGGACACTGCATGATTTATAAAGATCAGTCAAAAAATGTGATATCGCTTCCACCTTCTTTACTATCTCTCAGGATGCCCACCCTTGCAACCCATTGACCATGTTGTGAGAAACCTCAAGCCACAAGGACAGGCCAGGGGTAGGTTTATCAGCGCATGGACCCAGCTAAGTTCTCAGCCTACTGCCATTATCAGTTCACGTAAGAGTGAGTTTTCGATTGATGCTAGCCCATTCTTTGAGCTGTTCTAGATGATGCCAGGCAGAGCAGAGATGAGATGTCCCCACAAAGCCCCGTCCAAAATACAAGTTCATAAGCGAAATAACTCCTGTTATAAGACACTAAGTTTTCAGGTGGCTTGTTACACCGTAGTTGAGAACTGGAGAAATAGTCCTAAACAAGGAACAAATCATTCTATTTCAACTTGCCTCTGAGCTGTTGTTGATGCTGTTTCTTGTGACTGAAATACCCTTTCCTTTCCTTCCTTTCCCACTCCTTGCACTTGTCTAACCTCCTTGATTATTTTTCTTGAGTCAACTCGTGTTAATTTCTTTAGTAAGTCTTCCATAATCCTTGGTCAAATACCTCTTCTATATGTGTAAACCTTAGTAACAGTCCTGGCCACATGGGCTATCAGGATCCATAGAAATGTCCAATGTCTACAAAGATGGTGCATTCATCTTTGTATTATTCATCCTTGCATCATTAATCTTTGTACATCCAGGGTCTAACATAGTGCCTGGCTCCACCATCTACTACCTGTTTGAACTTGGCTAAGTTAATAAATGTATCTAAGACTCCCTTTTATTATCTGTGAAAGGAGATAAAAGCTCCAACTCATAGAGTTTTGTGGGGATTAGAAGATAAAGTGATCTAAGGTGCTGGCACTGAGTAAATGCTACATAAATGTAGCTATTATAATTATTAGACTAACCTCAAAATAGGAGGAAACACTCAGCATTCTAGAAAGCATATCCCACAAATAATATTCTGAGATACTTTAGTGAGAGTTCTTGACCCCACTTTTCTGCTCTTCCACTGAGCAGCTTTTCCATTAACTTTTCCCCACAATATAATTTTCTTTACACACTGCTCACAGAGAGAGGGCAGGTATATAGCTTAGAAAGGGAATGTCAGTTGGACTGATAAATGGATTTTGAAACTCATAGCAGAAGCAAAAGTCTTGAAAACCGAGTTCTTGAAACAAGTAAATTACTTTGAAGTTCAAAAGCTTGGCTTTGGATATCAAAATCCAAAGTCCTGCAGGTAATAAGGCATGAAGATTATGCCAAAATCAACAAAATGTACGATGATGTAAGAATTAATCAGAGGGATCCAAATCCTGCTTTGTATCCCCTCAGTCCCACCTCCCAAGCAGAAGGGAATTGGTGCATCCTATCCCAGGATTCCAGGGTATAGCCAAGGTAAACTGGAAGCCTATTAGAAGCCCTGGGGCGTCTAGTTAGTAAGCTGGTTAGTAGTCCATGAAGACCTCTTCATGGAGTCCTTTGTACCCTATGGGTGAGAGAAAGGATCCAATGGGCATACATAGTGTTGAAAGAGATCAAGTGAACTTGAAGGAACCTGCGGCAAGACAAGAAAGATATGGAGTGTGTGTATATTTGTGTGTGTGTGTTGTGTGGTGGGGACAATGACTGGAGGCCATTATCGTCAGGGCCTACCAGCCCATGACAATTAACACCTGTTGAAGAGATTTGTAGCTCAGCAGATACCAGATACTGTAATAGTTACATTTTTTTTCCAGGTATGATGTATAAACTCCCAGGTGTGGGTGAGTAACTTGAGTACAACTCATTTAGGCAGAGACTCCTTTTTCCTTCAATTATTCCCCCTTTAGAATTCAAGTGAGTGGACAGCATGGTGATGTCCATACTATTGCAGCAGCACCCCTCTGCAAACTCAGTGGATTTAGGCCACTCTATTGACCATTTCCTGTTGATGGCCCTTCCAACAGCATGAATCTCATCAGTGTGGTTTCCCAGTACTCTCAGCCAGCTCCCCCCCACCAAGAAGCCAATGCACAGGCTTTTGTGGAGGCCAGCAAAAATATCCCTCTCCTGGAGATTTGCTGCCTCTTCAAGACTTGCAGGTCTCAGCAACATCGACCTTCTTATCACTATAATCTGGAAAAGCACATGCTGTTCTCAACAGTCTTGGCAACGGGCTTTATGAGAAAATTTTGTGGAAGTTGTCTTTTCCAGTTAAGCTAAACCACCAGGGTCAAATTCTATTTTGCACACAAGATCCACCGATGAATACTTTGCAAAACCTGCAATATCCAGAGATAAAGTGCTATAAACTCTGAATTGTGAGATATTCAGAAGAGAAGTGCAATAGGGGAAATTTTATAGAGGAGCAGTTCTAAAAGGGAATATTTATCACATTGTCTAAATTCTTGTCCTAACTCCAACAGTTACTAGCTCCAAAGCTCAGAAAGGTATCTTACTTCTCTGTTCTTCAGTTTTCTCTTTTGTAAAATAGACATAAAAACACTTATCTTGTGTGAGTTGGGGATTAAATAATAAATGCATACAAAGCACAGTGCTGGACATTTTGTGAGTTCTCAGTGAATGCTTACTACTATTTTCATGCTTATTATTATTTCTAGTATTGATGGTGACAGAAAATATTGGTTGCCTACCCTACAGCCATTTCCCGCTGCCCCATCTTCCTTGTAAACCAAGTATTGATTAGTGTATTTATCTGGAAGCCACATACTGCTGAATCTTGACCGAAAACTTGCTGACTAACAAGTGATTCCCCTCTATTTCTGGGCATGCAGGGGAATGGCACTTCTCCACCTGCTTGAGGATGGGCATGGCCATGTAACTTACTGTGGCCAATGAAATAAGAGAGATGATGCTTGTCACCTCAACCAATACCACTCTAGATGATGAAAGTCCCAAGAGAAGACAATCAGTGCAGAAACTTCTGTCAGAATATGATAGACATGTAGCATGAATGAAAAATAAACTTCCCTGCTTTAAACCATTGAAATGATTGTAATTAATTGTCATCTGTTATCATAGCTTTACTTAGCCCACCCCAGCTGGGGTAGAAGAGCAGACTTCATAAAACCTATTTTACTCTTTGGTAACTATTTTGTGCAGCATCCTTTGGTTTATTTTTCAGAAATTATTTTCACTACAATCAGTATTTTTTGTACAAATTCCCAGAAGTTAATAGTTTATAGTTGCTTTGTTTATATTGTATTACACTGATTTTAGCTTTTGCCATTGTGAGTGTTCTTTTGTGGCTATTATTTTTAACAAGCTCAATATGCCTGTGTCAGAATTTTCAGATCTAAATTCTAATAAGAAGAGGTAAATATTCTATAACTTTCTTACCAATAATAAAGGCTTATTAGAGAGGGAGCAGTACATAGAAAGGACTTTAGGACTAAATTGATAGGTTCCAAACCTGCCTCTGCCACTGCCTTCTGTGTTGCTTGGGAAAAGTTACTTAACTTCCTTGTGCTTCACGGCTGTCATCTATATAAAAGGATAATATTAGCATATAATTCATAGGGTGTTTTATACTATCCTATTATAATTCTATGATTTATTGTCCGATGAGGGTTAATAAATTACTTTTTTTTAAAGGTCTTAGAATGATGCTAAGCTTCTAAAGGCTGTATAAATATTTTTAAGTGACTAAAATGTACAAGCTTAATTACTGTCAATTTTATGTTACTTTTTTGGTTTATTTGTACAAAATATAATTCTTACTTGCTCTGTTCTCGTGGCTGCAAATTCTATCAACAAGATATAAGTTTTTGTCAGTTTTTAGTCTATAAAAATTTTACTGAGTATAGAATATTTATGTTGATTATTTTTACTAGTAATGTTTATTATAAATAATTTAAAAAGTTATATTTAAATTTTAGTTAAACTATGAGAATATTGAATAATTCTCCACAAATATTTTAGGATTATTTTATGTCCAGGATTGGTCTATTGTATTACAAGTATAATTTTCCATGTACTTTGAATCACTTTGTAGTTTGGGTTCTTTTGAAGAAAAATGCCAGCAGCAGGGTAAAAATTTCAGGTCACATAGCACTGGAATTAAAGGCAGGCTAGACAGAGTAGCATTAACATTTTTTACCTCCTTTTTTTTCTTTTTCTTTTTCTTTTTCCTTTTCTGTTCTTTTCTTTTTTTTCTTTTAAAGATTTTATTTATTTATTTGACAGAGAGAGAGACAACCAGCGAGAGAGGGAACACAAGTAGGGGAAGTGGGAGAGAAAGAAGCAGGCTCCGAGTGGAGCAGGGACCCTGCCTGATGTGGCGCTCGATCCCAGGACGCTGGGATCACGCCCTGAGCCTAAGGCAGACGCTTAACAACTGAGCCACCCAGGCGCCCCATTGCCTCCTTTTTTTTTTTTCGACAGGTAGATGAATCTTCTACACATTCATAAATCATTATTCGGCTGTCCAACGGATGGTAATTGAATGCCTACTACATGCTAGCAACTTTCTAGGCACTGGAGATACATCAGCAAACAAATCAAAGCCTTTCCTTCATGGAGCTTGCATTTTAAATGGCAGTAGGGGGAAATGGACAAAAGAAACAAATATATATTTAGGTGATAATAAGTGGTCTGGAGAAAAATAAAGCAGAATAGAGAAGATGGGCAATGTCTGGGTATGAAATAGGAAAGGCAAGAGAACAAGCTAAAGGTGTGTATGGAAACAGAGTGCTCCAGGAGGTGGGACAGCTCACAGACCCTGAGGTGGGAGACTGCTTGGTTTGTCCGAGGTAGACCAGAGATATGCATAGTAAGGCATTATAGGGACTTAGACTTTTACTCTGTGTGAGATGGGAAGATAATGGATGCTCTCAGGCAGGGAATGACACTGTCGGAGCTCATGGACCAGGGAGCTAGACTGCCTCAGTGGAGTCTTGGCTCCCTGACCTGTTAGCTGGGTGACTTTGGGCAAATTATTTTTTCTGTGTGTCTCTGCTTTCTTACCTGTAAAATGGGATTATCATGGCACCTGCAATGTGAGATTAGAGTAAGAATCAAAATAATTAACATTTGTAACATGCTTTGAATAGTTCCTGGTATATACAAAATGCTGTGGAAATGTTTGCTATGTGAATTAAGATATTTTAAAAAGTATCACTTTGTGGTATGGATTATTTATCATGTGTTTGACTATTACATGGAAAATATTCTGTGACTAACATTCAACTCCAGTGTTTTTAAAATATGAATTGTGGTCTAATTCATGAAGTATCAAAGACATAATTAAGAAGGCAAGAAGCACCATAGAAAGAATGATGAACTTGCAAGTGGAAGACCTAAAGTTCTGATGTTACTTTTTCATTGAGGTTATGATTCTGACTTATTTAAAGTCACATAGTTTGGCTGTATTTAGATTCTGTGATTTTCATATATAAAATTTACTTTAGATAATAAAGGATTTTTTTCTCAAGAAATGATTTGAAATGGAGCAAAGGGTAATCTCTTTTCTTTATCCTTTCTTGGGGAATATTGTGGCAGTGGCATGAGGATGAGAGGTGCCATAGTAACATTCAGATAAATATCATGAAATGTGGGAAGATGTCTGGGCTGGTAGCCTACTTTACCAGGCAGGGCCTCTAGGATACGCCACACATTTACCCCAGAGTTACATATCCTGATTCAGAACCAAAATGCAGCATTAGCAGAGAAGATTTCTAAATATATGAACTGAGTTAAAAGCTCCTAGTTCTTCACGGTTTACACTGGCATGCAAGGGAGTCGGAGGTATGAGGGTATGAGAGAATCCTCATGAATCCTGTGTCTGTGTGTGCATATGCATGTGTGTGGGCATTGCATGTGTAACTTACATAACTATTCTTTTAGGCCAGAAGGAATTTAATACTTTTACTTGGAAAGATTAATGTTTTTTTTCTCTTGGTAACTAGCACTGTATAGCTTGAGGACAAGATCAAATCCGTTATAGAGCAAATGAGTCTATCTTTTCTTTACACATGTCCTTGTAAGAGAAAAAGTTGCTAGACATCTCCATATGTAGCCATTTGAATTTATAATATTTGTTTTTCTCATTGAAATAGTGATTATATAAGCTTTCATCTGTGTGAAACATAGCTAGATATTCATGTACTTGTGAATCCCAAAAAATATTTCAACAACTTCATAAAGGTGTATGTATTTAACATATTTAAGGAGTATAGTAAGTACTGAAACATTGGCAATTTGTGGAACGTCTAAATTAGTGGCAGAAGATTTTATATATCTATATATAGTGACATATATACATATATATAAACACACATCTATCTATTATTTATATTTGGTTCCAAGCATTTAACTTCAACTTCTCCAAAATGCATCTACCTTAGAAAGCTTGATTCTTAGGATTTGGGAGTCATTGAACTTTTTGAGAATCTGATAAGAGCTATGAACATACCCATCAAAGTTTGCATACATTTTTAGTGATCTTCTGAAATGCAGCCATATATCCACATGATACCATTCTAGCAGCCACAAACAAATTATTTCCACTTCACTTTTTGGTTTGTATGTATTTTGATTGCTATGTTAGCTGACTCATATTTGTATCTGTTTTGCTACAAGTTTAAGTACCAGGGATCTCTTTTATCAGTAACGCTGAGAAATGTTTACCTTTTAGAAAGGTCATTGGGTCCTCCCCTTTGCTTGACATTTATTATGCTGTATTCTACATGTCAATTCAAATGTGTCTATCCCCTTTTAAACCATAAATTTTTTGAGGGCAGAGACAGGGTCTAGTTTAAAGAGGTCTAGCCTTAGTAGGCCCTCAGTAAATACTTGAATGAGCAAAGGAGCAAAGTATTATTCTCATTAAGCATGCAAGAGACCTGAAGTTGTATTACATTCAGTGATTTGCCCAAAGTCAAGCAGTAAATAAGTGGTATAGTTGATATGACATGCAGGAATGCTGACTCCCTGTACAAAGATTTTTTCAATAATTACATTCCAGGGATAAAAAGATGAGCTTCAGAATAAGTCACTGAAAATGTGTGATCTCTTTTTAGAGATAAAGCAGCAGCCTGGGACTGACCATAAGAATAGAGTGTAATTGTGCAAAGTCCCATGATATGGGTCCCACAGGGGAAAGGGAAGGGAATCTTCAGGTTTAGAGAGGCATCTACAGACTAAGATAATATATAGGAAACTATTATATTCTTCAAAACATTGGCACATTTAGGATATATAGAATATTGATTCAAAAAGTAGTTTAATCTTAAAAAGAAAGTATTTAAGAATGTGAGATCTTTAAGTGTTTTCCTTTAACATTATTTTAAGAAACATCTCTGACATCAGATTGCAAGCCCAGTTAACTGGTTAACTGGTTGAGCCCTGTTGTATATTCTTATTGGCTCATTTCTCTTACCCACATTCCATTGTCCACAAAAGAGAGCTCTTTAATGTCTTTCGTTCTTGACATGTCTGTGTTGTTTCTATAATTATTTTTTTTAGGGGGGGGCAGAGGGGGAGGAGAAGCATGAGGGGCAAAGGGAGAGGGAGAATCTTAAGCAGACTCCATCCCCAGCACAGAAACTGACACAGGGCCTGATCTCACAACCCTGAGATCATGACCTGAGTCAAAATCAAGAGGCGGCACTTAACTGACTGAGCCACCCAGGTGCCCCAGTTTCTATCATTTTTATGTACAGTAATCATCATGTTCCTCCTTGTTTAATAAATGAGAATTTTTGATGTTTGTGAAAACAAAAGATGGGTTTTATTGATGCCTTAGTTTTTATCAACTTCTTAATCAACTTGATCCACTGAAGATGGTCACTTTATGGTGAGTGGCACAGAAGACCCAAAATGTCATGTTTAATAGCTGAAACAATCCTTCGAATCACTGTGATTTTCTTATTTTATTTCCATTTAAATTTCTACAAGATAGGCTTTCTGAAATTTGCCACATCTTTCAAAGTAGAAAACAAGCCAACAGATGTTTCTCAGTAAAGCCAGTCACTAATGTGTGCAAAATCAATTTGAACATATTACTTTAAACTTGTTTTGAAGAGTGATCTCATAATTAGCATGGATAGCTTCTAAATGGAAATGGTTGAGGAAATCAATGCTGTTTAGAGAATAGCCCAACTTTTAGAGGAATTTAAGTAATTTCCTGTTTTGGGAATACATGAAATACACAGGAAAGTTGTGCTTTTGTTGATGTTGGTTGAAAAATCTATTTGATTATAAGGGCCTTTTCAGTTTTTTGGACGATCCATTTTGAAGGCTAGCATTAAGAAAGCATTAGGAAAATACTGAGGAAAGAGAGGCTTGCTACATCCAGCCCTAGGGCATTTGACATCCCTCTATTTTTCTCTCTTTTAAAGTTAATTTATTAATTTTTAGATAATCATCTGTTGGTAGTGAACACTCATCCCCAAAAAGCAGCAGCAGCATTTGTGAAATATATCTTTTATGTACAAGTGTGTTCATAGCATGAGATCATGAATAGATTTGTATTTAGAATTGGACTAAGCCACAGAAGTTGTGAACTTTTAGGGGTAAGTACCTTTACTTTAGATATGTCACAAGATTTCTTATTGAAAAGCCCATATCATACCAACATCCACCAGTCTGAGATTGCCATTATTGCCATTCTAAGGAAGTTACCACTTCATATTAACAGATACGGAAGTCTGTGATGTCCTACACACACACACACACACACACACACACACACACACGCATACAAACCACTAATGACAAATTTAAAAGTGTTGCCTGGGGTGCTCAGTCAGTTGAGTGGCTCTTGATTTTGGCTCAGGTCCTGATCTCAGGGTTGTGAGATCCAGCCCTGCATCGGGCTTCACATTCAACAGGGAGTCTGCTTAAGAGTCTCTCTCTCCCTCTTTCTCTGCCACTCTCCCTCCGTGCTCTCTTTCTCTAAAATTAAAAAAAAAAAGACAAATTTAAAGAACTAAGAGAAATAAGCTTATAAGCATGTTATTAAGATACCTGCAAGGAAAAATCTTAAGTCTTTGAGAACAAAGACTTGAAGTCATTCCAAGCATGTGTCAGGGCTCTAAAGTTGGTCTCAAATATAACATTTTTTGTTACTTGGAAGGGTAAAAAATTAAACCATTAGTTCTTGTTAGCTCAACAGCAAAAGTGCTTTGTCAGATTAGGTATACAACACCTGATCAGACAAGGACACTGACAAAAAAGAAAATGGAATACTTGCATTTTTTATTTGTTTATTTTGAAAAATATTTATTTATTTGAGAGAGAGACAGAAAAAGAGCATGTGAGCCCAAAGAGGGTCAGTGGGAGAGGGAAAGAACCCTCAAGCAGACTCCCTGCTGAGTGTGGAGCCCGATGTGGGTCTAAATCCCAGGACCCCGAAATCATGACCTGAGCTGAAATCAAGAGTCAGATGTTTAACCAATTGAACCACCCTGGCTCCCTGGAATATGTGCATTTATTTATCTACTTTCTGTTGGGGCTTAGGGGAAGCTGGGAGAGAAAAGAGTATCTGTGACAATCTATATGTTGCAGCTCTGAGAGAGGATTAAAGGCTGGGATGAGGATCCTGGAATAGAAATTCCGATAAAAGAATAGAAAATGAGTTTATTTGGGGCTGGGGAGATATAAACCTCAGGGCAATTGAATACAAATATCTGGATTTGATTGTTAGGTTCAGTCAATGAAACAGAGTTTAAAATGATTTTAAATTATAAATATTGTCAGTCTCACTTGCATTTATATCTTTGTGTCATTGATCATCACCATTTTTAATTGGTATCTAGAACCCAATGTTTGACGCATGTCTGTGATTCTGTGGGCCTTAGAAACATACATGGATAATCTTTAAAAATCATGTATTTGTCACATATTTATAAGTTATCCAAATTGAATCAAATATGGTAATGATTTTTCATTAGCACTGTTTAAGTATAGTCTTAACAGCAAAGTGATAAAATCCACAGTGGCCTAGTAGTCCCTGCAGATGGAAGACCAAAGATGCTCCCTGTCTTATAATTATTTGTGAGCTTGAACTGCTCTGTTTTGTTTTGTTTTTTGTTTTTAAATTAAGATTATTTGTTTATTTATTTGAGAGAATGGGCACGAGCGGTGGGGAGGGGCAGGGGAAAGGGAGAAGCAGATTCCCTGCTGAACAGGGAGCCCAATGCGGGGCTTCATCCCAGGACCTCGAAATCGTGGCTGAGCTGAAGGCAGACACTTAAACAACTGAGTAAGCCAGACGCCCCTGCTCCATTTTGAATAAGGAAACACCGCCTACTTTCTCCACAAGACTTTTCTTGTTATTTACACTGAAAATGTTGGGAAATGAAGACTAACAATAAGGTATAGACTAACTTTATAAGACCAAACAAAACCAGAAGGAATCATTTTTAAACCTGCTTGGTTGAGCAAAATGAAACAGTGAACATAGGTCTTATGGGTTATGTATCTAATAGCAACAGACTGTTATTCAGCTCTTGGAGAAGTAAAGCAAATGGAATATGATGCAGACTGGAAATATAATGATTAATTCTAATTTTTTGGCAAGTAGCTAGAAAACAGAAAATTTCTTTTTTTTTTTTTTAAAGATTTTATTTATTTATTCGACAGAAATAGAGACAGCCAGCGAGAGAGGGAACACAAGCAGGGGGAGTGGGAGAGGAAGAAGCAGGCTCATAGCGGAGGAGCCTGATGTGGGGCTCGATCCCATAACGCTGGGATCACGCCCTGAGCCGAAGGCAGACGCTTAACCGCTGTGCCACCCAGGCGCCCCGAAAACAGAAAATTTCTTATTGATAAGGTTCCTAAGGAATAAGGAAAGCTTTTAACCACAAAAATCTAATGCATCCTTATTGAGAATGAGATCTACTGATTTAGTTCAAGTAAGTGAATTAAAAAATATTATTTTGCATAAACCCTGGATTTAGCTTCATAGACATAAAATGAGACATAATATCCACTTTGAGAAGTTTGCGGTCTGGTACAGGATCAATCAAATGAGCCAATAACCCTAAGAAAAGGCAGTATATTCCACAAATTATAACTGAGGTATAAACAAAATACAGTGGTGTTCAAATGAAGGAATGCTCACTTCTTATTTGGGGTGGGGAAAAGATATGGCTTCCTGGAAGAAATGACATTTGAAAAATGGATGGTATATTTACAGGTGGAAAAAGGAGAAAGGGTGTACCAGGCAGACAAATGATTAAAGGCAAGATAATAGGCAAGTGTGAGTCAGTTCTGAGAAAGTGTGCCAGCTAGAGTAGAGCATAGGTATGTGAAGAGTTTAAGAAATAGGAGATAATATTGGAGGGGTTGGCTGAAGCCAGCATGGTGAATTTCTTGTATTAGGTAGATGGGTGTGCATTTTTCTTTTCATAGGTGATGAGGGGTCATTAAAATGTGTGGAGTTGAAGGATGGCAGAGTCACAGGGCTGCCCAGTGTTGTGTGAAGATTGTGCACTGCAAATCTTAGAGGTTGTCATTCACATGGTAATTCTGTATTTCTGTATGTATTGTTATTATATTTCTGTATTTATTAATGATCATGTTTAATTATATTACATTATGACAGGTTCCCTGACAGATGGATGTCAAGTGTCTTGAAAACGGGGAGCCTTTTCTGATCTGTATAAAAGCACCATATGGGTTTGTGATAGCCTGTGACAGCTGTGCCATAGGTAGGCACATCTTTAAGCAGAAGATAGGACCAATTGCTTCAAGGAAGGACTGGAGGCTTTGACAGTAGTAGACCCTAAGGAGCTTAGCTTGGAAAAGATGGGCTGATGTAGAATCTGTGGGGAGGCAATGGAAGGACCCACACATGACTTCAAAGATGTGTGACAGATAGTAATGGCAAACAGGAAATAGAAAAATGAGAAGGGAGATTTATTAGAGTAGGGGGAAGGGAGGTAGATGGAGGGCAGAGTCGAGAGGCTCCATTTTTAATACATTTGGAGCCAGACGTGTTAGCTGAACATCCAGGTGGAAGTGTCAACCATTAGACTGAAATGTTGGTGTGGAGGGCAGGGGAGGAGCTGGGCTAGAGTCATCCACATAAATGTGATTGCTGAGGTTACAGGAGAGCCTTGAGACAAGCAGGCGGAGTGTAACTGGTGTGAGAAGCAATCCTCCTTATCATATTTTGCTCTCTCAGTCCGAAAGAATTAAGAATAAATCTTGCAAAAGGAGCTTGCTTTCTTGGTAATGTGGTTGTTGGATAGTGTGTTTCCTTTCCAGGTCCTGCCAGCCATCAAATGCAGCCAGAACGCCCACTGTCATACGTAAACATGTTGTTTTTTTTCATTTTAAGATTAGATAGGAGTATCAACAGGAGAGGCTTTCTGACCAAAAGCAGAATCGTTGATGTCTTGGTGATGGTTTAATGGCGAATTAGAAGCACAAAAATCAATTATAAAATATAGTTAACTCAAGAAAGAAAGCAATGGCAAAACCTATCTTAAAAGCATTTTTACTTGACTCTTTTATGGACCTTGTATTTGCCTCCATATTTTCATCTTATTCTGATATTTTCATCTTAATCTGATGCTAATATTAATTTACATTTCATAAAGTTATAAAATTGATGATAAAAGATAGTCCAGAAGTATCCTGGGTGGCAGAGAAGCAATTAGGAGATGAAAATGTTTGTCTGATGTAAAGAATCAAAGCTTATTCTAATGTCTGTCCTGAGCTTTTCTTATGTTTTTAGGTTGTCTGGCAGGAATATTTCCTGGTATTAGTGCTCTCATACTTACTTTGTTAGGAAGATCCTAGCAGCCAACAAGGTGTTGATGTTTCAAATGTTAGATGAAAGTTGACGTTTAAATACAACTTACCCTCTCTCCTATTTTATACTAACTATTTTAATGTACACAAGGGTCCCAGTCTAATCTGGGAGTCATAAAATATTGGTTCTTCTGTGTTTTCAGGAAAGTTTTTTTTTTTTTTAAGATTTTATAGAGATTTTAAAGACTTAAAATCTTTAAAGATTTTAAAGAGAGAGAGACGGAGAGAGAGTGTGCGTGCGTGCACAAGCTGGGGGAGCGGCAGGCAGAGGGAGAAGCAGGCTCCCCACTGAGCAGGGAGCCTGATGTAGGACTCCATCCCAGGACTTGGGATCATGACCTGAGCTGAAGGCAGATGCTTAACCAACTGAGCCACCCAGGTGTCCCTCAGGAAATTTTTATTTTTATTTTATTTATTTTTTTTAAGTTCCATGATTCATTACTTGCGTATAACACCCAGTGCACCATGCTATACGTGCCCTCCTTACTACCCATCACCAGCCTATCCCATTCCTCCATCCCCCTCCCCTCTGAAGCCCTCAGTCTGTAAAAGAGCAATGTATGGTTCATCATCAGTATTTCCTTGACATAGCCTTTTAAATTCCTAGCATGATAACGCTTTGTTTTCTGGACTTTCCAGGGAAGTAGAAAAGTATTATGTGCCAGCATCTTTAGGTTAGTAGGGGAAGATTTGGTATTATATCAGTGTATTTGAAATTTAACATTCTTATAGCCTCATCTGAATATTGTATGACTATTATTGATACTCATTCTCTGATATTCCCATTGAACTAGAGTGATTTTTTTCCTTTAATGTAGTAAGCTATATTTAAGAATGTTATTGGTATAGTAGGGAAATAAAATGAAATATTTAATCAGCACCTTTACTTACAAATAGAAATATGTAACTTTTTAAAGTAGATCAGTATTCATAAGATATAATCAAGGAAGAAAAAACTTTGGCCTTTATAAACAGTATTTGGGATATAAAGTTTATGAATTTGATTGTACTTTACAAATTGTAATAGAAACTTTAAATCTATATAAACAAAGATGTTCTTACTAGTATGATGAGCTGGTATCTCTCAAATGTTATTTAAATTTGAACAATCTAGGGGTGTCTGAGTGGCTCAGTTGGTTAAACATCTGCCTTAGGCTGAGGTTATGATCTCAGGGTCCTGGGATTGAGCCCTGCATCAGGCTCCCTGCTCAGCAGGGAGTCTCCTTCTCCTTCTGACCCTTCCCCCTCTCGTGCTCTCTCTCTCTCTCTTTCTCTCGTAAATAAACAAATAAAATCTTTAAATTTGAACAATTTGATTTTCTTATCCATTTAGAAGTAGTTCTAAATTGTCCTATATTTTTTCTATTTTGCAGATAAAAAATGTACCAGATCTCATACTATTGAAAAGGGAATGTATTTGGTACATAGCTCTTCATAAATTATAGAAAGCTGTGAATTGGATTGTTTTCCTCAATTCTGTGAATTTCTATTAAGAGAACCTAAACGTTTATGTGTGTGCACACACGCATGTGCGCACGTGCGCACCCCCCCAATATGCACTTAAACACACCAATTAGGTCCTTAAATTAAAAGTAGCTCCTGAGCTGTTTTTTGTGAAGAATATAATATGTGTATGTATTTAGTTCATGCAGTTTATCCAGCTGGTCTTTTATAAATATTTACTGATGTTAGTGACAACTGAGAAAATTAGTCAGTGTGTGCAAGCATAGAATTTTAATAAGAATTTAAATCAGGTAAAAATGCAGAAGAGAAAGTAATGGCTGTTGAATATATTACAGAAATGACTGTGAAATGAACCTGGAAAAAAAGAAAGCATATCTGGTTTCCAGGAGACAAAATTAAGTCACATTTTCATTTAGAATATTACAAAAACTTTTGAGATATTTGTAGATTTATTTTAAATTTTATTTAAAAATACTTAGGGACTTACCAGTCTAGAGTAAGTCTGCAGGCCAGAATATTAAAACCTTTTGAGGAAAAGTTTTGCTTTTAGACTTCCCCAAGGATGTTGTGAAATCTCTTGGGAACAAACTTGCAGAATTATAGAGATGTTGTTCCAAACTTTCACTTGGCCCTGACAGCCTGATTTTTTATGTTTTTTTCCTACTACTGAGTAACATGCAGAACAGCTAACCAATCAACCAACCAACCAAACAAACAAAAAAGGCTGGATCTGGAGAAATGTATAATTTGTGAAATTGCCTATAGTGAATGCCTCAGAAAATATGGTTTGAAGCCTAAGTGGCTGGTGATGCTGAGAACATAAAAGAATTACATTCTCTTATTTTCCCTGGTTTAGCATATGACCTGAAATATTTGTCCACAGTTCTTCCATTTTTCTTTAGTAAAAACCACATGTGCAACTAACTAGGAAATTAAACTGTATGTGTGATTGTTATGGACTGAATCGTATTCTCTCTCTATTCGTATGTTGAAGTCCTAACCCATTACCTCAGAACATGGCTGTATTTGGAGATAGGTCTTTTAAAGAGGTAATTATGGTCAAATGAGGCCATTAGGGTGAGCCCCAATCCAATCTGATTGGTGTTCTTATAAGAAGAGGAGATTTGGACATACAGAAAGAGAAATCGGGGATGCCTGTTCACAGAGAAAGGCCATGTGCGAGCCAAGGAAAGAGACCTCAAGAGAGACCAGAGCTGTTGACATCTTATCTTGGGCTTTCAGCTTCCAGAATTGTGAGAAAATGACCAGTTTGTGGTTATTTTGTTACGGCAATCCTAGCAAACTACTCCAGTGATAATGAGGTAAGTACTAAATCTTTGAAGAAAAAGGATTGAGTCATTTAAATTTTTTAAAAAGGTACATATCTTGACATTTGAACTACAGGGTCCTGTATGTATTGGTACTTTCGCAACAGTTCTGATTTCCTATCAAGTTACTCTCATTTAACACATATAACTGTCGACACGTGCTCACCTAACCATTTCCTTCATTCCACCTGGGTTGCTTGCTGCTCCTTTCATCCACTTCTAGGTGTATGTTGCAGAGAAACATCTGTGAAAAAAAAAATTGGATTTGAATTCTCTCTCCACCTTTTAAAAATTGTCATAAAAAACACATAACATAAAACATACCATCTTTACCATTTTTAAGTGTATAGTTCAGTAGTGTTAAATATATTTACATTTTTATGCAATGAATCTGAAGAAGTTTTCAAATATGACTTTTCATAAATGACCTTTGTTATGTTGGGGTTGTTTTTTATTTTTAGTTTGTTGAATCATGAATGGGTGTTGAATTTTCTCAAATGCCTTTTCTACATCAGGTGAGATCGTGTGGTTTTTGTCCTTCATTCTGTTAAGGTGGTACATCATATTGATTGGTTTTTGTATGTTGAACCATCTTTGCATTGCAAGAATAAATCCTGCTTGGTGATGATGGTATATTATCCTTTTAATGCATTATTGAATTTGGTTTGCTAGTATTTTGTTGAGGATTTTTGTGTCAATAGTGATCAGAGATAATTGGTTTTTAGTTTTCTTTCTTAGTAGTGTGTTTTCTGGCTTTGGTATCAGGGTGAAATTGACCTTATAAAATACATTTAGAATTGTTCCTTCTTTTATTTTTTTGAGTTTAATAAGGATTGTTATTAATTAGTTTTAAAATGTTTGGTAGAAATCACCAATGAAGCATCTGGTCTTGAGTTTTTCCTTATTGGCAGTTTTTTGATTACTGATTAATTCTTACTAGTTATAGGTCTGTTCGTATTTTTATTTCATCATGATTCAGTCTTAGTAGGTTTATGTTTCTAGGAATTTATCCATTTCTTCTGTGTTTTCCATTTTGTTAGCGTATAATTATTTATGATAGTCTCTTATTTTCTTTTTTATTTGTGTGGCATTTGTTATAATATCCTCTCTTTCATTTAAAGAAATCCACTTTTTAACAGTTGAGAGAACATGTTACTCTTGGAGTTCTCATCTGTTCATCTGTAAAATGGGCATGTTATGTACTGTGCCAGATTACTGTTCCCTACTTAACGGTATTTTATTCAACTTTTTATTGTCACATTGTTGGTTTAATAATAGTAGTTAGTATTATTTTTCATTATTTAATTCACAGAAATTCCTCTCCCTTTGTAAATCACAAATCCCTTTCTCATTCCTTTTCAAAAGAATCATGAACTCTAAGCTTCACATATATTATTAACATTCATTTCTTAGAAATTTTGGATCTCACTGCTGTTTTGTCTCTTACTATTCTTATACAGTTCTCCTTTTGATTGTATGGCCCTTCTGTGCACATGTTTAACTCAGTAAGGATATATTACTTACAGAAGTCTTTCATTATTCATTTCCTTATACATGACCATGGGTGGATACCTTACTAATAGAATTTTTCTCTGAGGTAAGTATTTTTCCAACTGTATTTTCTATTAAGTGGAGTAATCCCATGGTCATTCTAGATACTATGGGATACTGTTTTCGTATAACTGTCCTGTAAATTTAATTAATGTGAGCCAAGTGAAAACCTGTTAACTCCCTATGTACCTGTTTTTAGTAGATGTGGTTTCAATTTTTAGGATGGAAGTGAATATAGCTTTTTTTTTTTTCCTTTATGGACTGCTTTTCATGTATTGGTTAGGAAGGCTCTTGTTTGATTTACAGGTTGATTAAACAAGTTGACTTTTAATTTTGAGCTGATTAAGCCTCTGAAAACAATTATAAGCATGGATAATGCATACACAAATTTTTCTTATTTAAATACCAACCCTGAAGCAGTATTTGGCTTTATGAACAAAGGGAAAATCCTTTGATTCCCCTTGTGGAAAACTATATACAGTTGCGTTTTATTGGCATTGTTAACTGTTGATTGTCCTATAAATCACGAGGGTAAAATATTTACTTTTGGAGGGTAAAGAATGGGATTTGCGTATAGAGAGAGGAAATACAGCATTATTATACTTTCTTAAAGTTATACAAAGTAATTGCAAAATGATTAGTGAATTCAGCAACTCTTATCTTAAATCTAATTATCTAGTGTAATGCTATTCAAGGGTAATATTGCAGACGTTTGATTTGTAATTAGATCAGCATAGATTTGATTTAGAACTTTATCTTTTGTAGTATCAACAAACAATCCCTCAATTTGAGAGGTTTACAACAATAAACATTAATTTCTTTCTCATGTTATATGAGGGCTGTGAGTTGGCCATAGCTTTGTTGGTATCAACTGGGCTTCATATGTCTTCTAATTTCTGGGCTTTGGCTGGTGAGCAGCCATTTTCTAGGGCATGCTCTTCTCATGGTGAAGAGAAGTCAAAAGGGTATATGTAAACCACACAAGTACATTAGACCCTCACATCCCCTTGACCAAAGCAGGTCAGATGTCTCAGCCCCAGTCAGTGGTGCAGGGAAGTGAATTCTGCCTCCAGGAAGGCACAGCAAGGTTAGGGAGGGAATGACATGAACAATAATTCAACCTACCATAAGAACGTATCTTCGAAATACTGTGGACCCTCTCTGGGCATTCCCATAATCAACGCAACATGTCAATTCAGACTAGAAATAAATTCTTTCTTTTTTTTCTTTTTTTTTTAAAGATTTTATTTATTTATTTGACAGAGAGTGAGAGAGCAAAGATGGGGAGCAGCAGAGGGAGAGGGAGAAACAGGTATATGTACTTCTCCCTCAGCAGGGAGCCTGACTGGGGACTCAATCCCAGGACCCTAGGATCATGACCTGAGCCAAACGCAGACGTTTAACTGACTGAGCCACCCAGGTGTCCCGAAATAAATTATCTCTAATTCAGAGAATTTTAGAAACAAAAGGTTTTTTAAAGTCATGGATTCCTTTCTTCAGAGTGGTATTGTATGTTGAGGCCCAAAGGTAAATAAGATTAAAGTGGGGGTGGGGAACCCAATGTTCTCCCTGCTGACTGCTTCCTCTTTGCCTTCTTCCTTTCCCTCACTGTGGTTTCCTGGCAAACCCTAAGATGATTTTGCAAAACAGTTTGAAAGTCACCAGTGCAGCATTTCTCAATGCAGGCTCTACAGACGTTTAGGGGTGTTAGGTTACAAAAAAATGTAAAACATTTTGTGTGGGTTGCACAAAGTTAAGCAGAACTGCAGGAATTCTCAGAACCTTTACTATGTTAATGTTCCTTGTGAATCTCTGAGATGATTGTATAGGATTGCCAGACTCAGAATTGCCTAAACTTCTTGTGAAGTAACTTGGTGTTTTGGAACACATCTTAGGGACAGTTGCATTAGAGAACTGCTTTTATTTAAAAAAATATGTATCTGGAGTAGAGATGAGATGGAACAATTGGCTAAGTTTTTTTTAGCTAGTTAATTGCAATAGAGGGATTAAAATTCAGGTCTCCCACTCCCTCTCTGGGATTCTTTATGTTGCTGAGTTTGTTCATATGACTGGGACATACTTTCACAATTATGTAGTGATTCATGGAGTATTTTAACCTTTGAGAAAAGTGGGCCTAGTGAAAGCCTTTGTTAGGGTCTAATAAGAAGGAAATTGAGTGACTGTGAGTAACTGGTCTCACAAAATGAATGAACGATTGTATGATCTCATCTAAGCAACTTTTGGGATAAACCACAATATTAGCACATGCTTAGGGTTTTTTTTTTTTCCCCAGTGAAATTAAGACTCCATTCATGAAGAAAATAATGGCTATTGAAATCTATAATTTTCCATAATACAAACTCTGCTCTTTACTTTTATTTTTTGTTCACAAGTAAATGACTGTTGAGCATCTGTATCATTTATGTCCTAAGTTACTGTTGGATAGCTCTCTAAGACTTATATCACATAGGAGATAAATTTGACCCAATTCTTACCAAGAGATTAATAGCTATTACATATTCAGAGGGAGTGATCATTGTCAATCTTATCTGGGGAAAATCCATGATATCAAGTGGTGATGGAGGACAGAATGGAGGAGAGCCTTATTCTTATATAATTACCTGTGATTTGAAAATACAAAATTTCAAGGGGATTAAGATCTAAAAAAAATGCATAATAAATGGGAAATATCCAAAAAAAATTAGGATGAACACTTGATAGAACTTGTTTTATGTCTCAAAATAACTGTAAAATACAGAAAGTAGAGACAGCAAATTGAGTCATAAAAAAGAAATATACTTCTTAATTTAACTTAGATTGTTTCATTGAGTAAATGCAACTTCAGATTTTCCTCCAGGGTTCTTATAGAGTAATTATTTTTATTTTGTTATTATGTTACTTTTATTTTTTACTTGATAGCTGTAAGAGGCAAATGCAGTGTTTATAGTTTTATGAGCACTTGCCTCAGGCATCAGTGATTGAAATTGCGAAAGAGCAAAATAAAACTTTCCAGGTGTGTGTAAATGAAAACCATATGTGAAGATAAAGCTATGATTAGAATACAGATTAAAAGCTGACATTGATTTTTAAAATGTACACTTAAGGTCAGATTTTGTTTTAAGTGAATGCAAAGATCTCTGATTTCATTAGCTTTTGTGCACCTCTTGAATATTCCCCTATTATTTAGAATAAGTAACACGTGCAGAGATGTCTTACCAACTAATTTCCAATTTTGTAAAAGCTGCTCTAAGCTATCCTTTTAAGATTTTGTTCTAGTATCCCTCATAAAAGGTCTCTGTATTTTTCTGCACTTGACTTTTTTCTCTCAAACTGAAAAAACCCAAACAAACCATTTTAATTTGCATATTATATACAAACAGAAAAGTTTGTACAAGTCAGAGGTATACACTTACTAAAATTTTCACAAATAATGTTACACCATATAACCTACACCCCCCAGACCCCTTAATATTCCCTTCTAAATGCTTACAAACTTTTGTATACAAAAGCAAAATTTTTGGGCCTGCGAACCTCCATTGGGTCATTTTACAGTTTAGAATTTTCACCTTCCTTTGGGAATTGACATTTCAAATGTGATTATACATCATACCCCAATGAGTTTTTCTGCTTATTCTCTGAATACTTGAAATTACTTTGATTTTTCCCTGAGCTGGTTGCATCCACTGATGCTCAGAATTCTTCCATCATCTTGGAAACCTCTGGTCTTGAACATAGGTGCCTATTTGAGTTTGTTTGCCCAGATTTCAGCTGTTATATTTGGATTGCCTGAATAGTAATCAAGATTAAGTATTGCTTTCTTAGAAGTACATACACCTATATGTAAGTAATATCTGGGATCTTCTCTTCCTTCTTATATCTTCTGGGTCTCTGTTGGTTTTGTGAAAAGTTAACTGTTGTATCACATGGGAGGAAAGATCATTATGTGTTGTATTTCACAGTAAAACCAGTTAAAAAGAAAAGTTGATTTTATTTTTTTTGCCCTTAGTCATTGGACAATCATCTTTCTATAGTAATATATGTTTATGTATCACTACATATATAATATATAATATTAAAATTTAAATTTGTATTTAAAAAGTTTAAAAAATAATTGCTTGTTTTTCATATATATATATGTATATATGTATATATGTATATATGTTTTTTTCTTACAGAAAGAGCGAGCATGCACACTCAAGCAAAGGGGGAGGGACTAAGGGAGATGGAGAGTGCTGAGCACAGAGCCTGAAGGGGGCGGGAGCTCCATCTCCACCCTGAGATCATGACTTGAGCAGAAATCAAGAATTAGATGCTTAACCAACTGAGCCACCCAGGTGCCCTGCTTGTATTTTTCTGTTACATGTTCTTGGACTACCTTCCTTATTAGAAAGGTCATTCTTGGTCTTCTAACTTAAAGTACTTGGCCATCTGGCCCTATCATTCTCTCTTAGAACTCTGTTCTTTTTCTTGTAGAACCTACTGCAATATATAAGAAAAGATTTGGAATTGTTACTTAATGTCAGGCTTCCTCTATAGACTTAAACTCATAGTTTTAGAGACCAGACCATGTCTATTTTGTTTGTGGGTTTATCTGTAGTGCTGACCCCTATACTTTTCATATGGTGCAGGTTTAATAAATATTTGTTGTATGAACAGATAACTTGAAAAATATGATTATATTCTTTAAAAAGAAGGATGTAGCTATTGGGCCTTCCCTTTGCATAACAGGAGCCATCTGCCTTCTATTTAGAGATCAGCCACAACACTGGGTCCCTCCCTAACCCTTAAAATCTGAGCTTTAAGTCCCTCTTTCTTCCTTCCCTCTGGCTCTGACCTTGGGCCCCATTCAGAGAACCCGGCTTTGGTCTTTTCTCTCTGTTGGAGCCTCCCATCTGGTTTGTGGAGATGGAGTGTTACAGATGTGCTGAATGCCCAGGGCCAGGTTTGTGAGCAGCTGCACCCATTTTCTTTGTAAACCAAGAGGCAAGAAGGTTGAAATGCACTCTTAAGTCTGTTTCCTGTCATAATATATTTTCAAAACCTCAATAACTCTAGGTTCGAACGTTTGTGCTACTTTCCATGGGCCTGACTCAGAGACTGGCATCTACTCTTGAGCACTGGCTAGGTGGCTGGGGTGCTACTTTCTGCTGATAGACTTTCCTAATACTAGCTGTCAGCCGCTCTGCCTGAAGTTTGACCACTGCTATCACTGAATTTCCCACGAGGGCTCAGTATGTCTTAGGGGATGGCCAATAAGTTGAGGTCAGATTCCTGAATGTGAGCTGCTTACAAACTGTGGTTGCCATATCCCCTTGGTTGCTATGTCTTGGCTGCCAAATTATCATTCCATTTGTATTCACAGCTTGGCCTCTCCTTCCCCTAGACAGTATCACCTTCAGAATACGGTTTGCTTGTGTCTACCTTTTGGACAGCAGGGCTATGCAGAGTGATGTTCAGAGATGACATTCGTATTATTCATGTATTCTATACTTCATCCTATACCACATTCATGATCTATCATAATAAGAAAGCACTCCGAACTTATTTACACTAAAGTGGAATTGATTGATATCATTTTAAAAGACCATTCTTTTCAGTGGTACTCGCCTTTTGACATGGTTTACCATTAACATGGAACTCTGATACTGGGAATACAGCCCTCTGCTTGTATTTTCTGGGCAGGTGGCTTTCCTGTTATTTCTGAAATGCACCCTGAGGTATTTGCTTCCATGGCCCAGATTAAGGTACTCTGTGGTAATGGCATATGACCTATTTTCTTCTCATTTGAGTTACTGAAAAGGGCCTGTGGTTCTAGATCCCTTTAAGAAAGGAGCTGTATTGGGGCACCTGGGTGGCTCAGTCGGTTAAGTGGCTGCCTTTGGCTCAGGTCATGATCCCAGAGTCCCAGGACTGAGCCTCACATCAGGCTCCCTGCTCAGGGGAAAGTCTGCTTCTCCTTCTGACCCTCCCCCGTCTTGTGCTCTCTCTCTCATTCTCTCTCTCTCAAATAAATGAATAAAATCTTTTTTTTAAAAAAAAAGTTTTTGCACAGTGAAGGAAACAACAAAATTACAGAATGGGAGAAAATATTTGCAAATCACATATCTGATAAAGGATTAGTATCCAGAAAAAGAAAGGAGCTGTATTGGCCTTGTATTACCTATTAGCATATAAAAGCAAATCCTCCAGAAGTTGGCAATAAAGATTGAGCATGTGTGGGCTAGCAGAAGTAATATGCAAGGCACAGAGTCAGGTTTTGCAGCCTCAGGCAGCACATTTTACCACATTCAACTAATTACAGAGTAGTTATTTAAAGGAAACACTGTATGTAAATTACTTCATTTAATAATTAAGTTATTAAAATTAAAATTTTAAGAAATTGCTTTAAATAAAATAATTGGTATATTTGATTTTTTTTCTTCCTTAGGGTGATCATGCGACATGCCCCCTCTGTTGTCTTGATGGCTGTGCCAGGTTTTACAATAGTCAGATTTATCAGCTTTTGTGAAAAAACACAGGCAATCACTTGCTGCTGAGATCAGAGTGAAGGAGGCTTATGAGAACTGATAAAATAAGCACCCTCAGGGCAAAAATAAATGTACACTATATAGAGTAAAAACAAAATATTTTGCTATAGGGGGATTTAATGACATTACTAAATACTGTTTAAATTTCTTCAAAAGAAATATGGTAGATCCTGTTCGTTATTATTTTCAAACACCCGTGCCCACCCCTCTGTCCCTTGGGCACTTTCACTATAGAAGTTGCAAAAGTTGAGTACTAATTTCTCTAGTTTCTCTTGAAGCTAAGCATGTGACATATTTCCAGTTAATGAAACCTGGGAGTGGGGATGTGGGGGTTGGCTAGAGAGCACTCATGTAATGATCGAAACTAAGGACGCCGTCTTGTAACCATGAGTTGACAAACATGAGAAAAAGGCCAAGAGACTAATAGTGATGTGATCCTGATAATGTTGAGTCACTGAACCATGTATGCTCCTCCCCACCTTATAGCAATTTGGTATACGTGTTAAAGATGATGTTACTCAGAGAATCCTGGTACTTGCAGCTAATAGCATGGTTGAGTACTATTATATGTCATGAAAGTTACACACATTATACTAAATTTCATCTTTACAACATTGTGACCTAGTTATTACATATGAATGAGGTAAAAAGAGATGTGGAAATTTTAAGTTATTTGCTCTTCTGTGATCTTTCCTGAATTAGAGTTGGATTTCAAAATCAAGTTGTTAAATTCTAGCACATAATACTGATAAATAGTCTGATGGGTCTCATACAAAGTTATGTCTGTTTGGAGTCTAGATATAGTGGAACTCTCATCATTGGAGTTTTCCTCCCTAAAATGCCCCATGAGAAAGGTATCTACATTTATGAAATTTATACTTTTGAAAACAAATTATAAAGACTCTCAATCTTCAGAAGAGTGTACAGCAGAGGGGTGAGGACCTAGATTAGGAATTTATTTAAGAGTCAGTAAACAAATAATCAACATGAGTTTACTCAAAATTGCTGGTACATGTTGAAGAAATAATTGGTTAGAGCAGCTTAAATACCTTGGGAAACAGAAAACTCACATTGTTCTATTTAGGTTGTTTGCTCATAAGCCACTCTACAGGGAAGTCAGCTTCTACCTCAGGTATATCTATTGGTACAGGTTTGAAAAGCGTTGGAAGAACTGGGGATTAGAAATCTCAGAAGAAGCTCAGAGAATGTAGCACTTTGAGTTCATTCTGCTTGTTATGTCCCCTCAATTTCTTCTCCAAGTAGGTAGGTAGCCACCAAGTAAAGGTTAAGGGCAGCTGCTGCCTTTGTGGGAGATGCAATAAAGCTTTTAAATGGCACCAAAAATCAAGGGTGTCTCTGACACTTCTTAGAGTCTTTAATGTTCTACTCTGGATAAAAAACAAAAAAAAACCTTCACCTGTGCCTAGCAGCTGTTACCATGCTCTCACATATCTTAAAGCCCTTTCACAGTCCAAGGAGATTTGAATTTCTTTTTTTTTTTTCTCCTAGGTGACCATTCTTTTTAAAACTTTTGATTTGGTGATTAAATATTACAATTTAAAGATACGGATTGGTTGAATGACTTAGGCAGGGAGGGTATATGTTGTGCTGTCGGGAGGTAGGATGGCTCCATGAATATTTTAATCCAGCGTTGTTGGTGACAGCATCAGCAGACAATTTATTTTATTTTATTTTATCTTATTTTATTTTATTTTATTTTATTTTATTTTATTTTATTTTATTTTATTTTTAGCAGAGAATATATTTTAAAAGAAGAAGTTTTTGAATTGAAACCTGGCTTAATTATTCTTTTTTTTTTTTTAAAGATTTTTTATTTATTTATTCGACAGAATAGAGACAGCCAGCGAGAGAGGGAACACAAGCAGGGGGAGTGGGAGAGGAAGAAGCAGGCTCACAGCAGAAGAGCCTGATGTGGGGCTCGATCCCAGATCGCCGGGATCACGCCCTGAGCCGAAGGCAGACGCTTAACCGCTGTGCCACCCAGGCGCCCCTGGCTTAATTATTCTTAAAAATGAAACTAAGAACGAAGGAAGCATTAAAATTTATGTACTGTGTTTAAATTTCTTCTTCCAGATTTTTTATGTAAATATGATGCACAAATAACATATCACCATTTGATTTGGTTTGGACATTTTGCTGTCTTGCTTTTTTTGTTCTTCTGTAGGAAGAACATTATAATTAAATTATCTGCCAATTCCCTTTACATTGTTATCTTTATCTGTAACTTAGTTAAATGTACTGTCATTAAAAATATTTTCAATTAAATATAGATAATGTAATTACACAAAATAAATAGAAACTTCTTTACATATCCACACAGAGGGGATTGAAATGATTATAAATATTGTTTGAGTAATTCCCAGCTGGTAAAGTTTTTAAAAGAGATCTCTAAATGAAAACAAAAACAAAAAACCCCTAAAAACCTAATTGTTTAAATTAAGTCAGAAATAGGTAAGACCTTTTTTATTAAATTTAAAAAACTGGCTGAAATACACACATAATCTCATTTTTAGGGGAGGGCATGAAATCTATTTTTAAAAATTACTCTTAATTTTGAATTGGTAGAGAAGTTTTTAGATAAATATACAATTTTAAAGTATAGTAGCAGTTGCAGTGAAAGTTCCTTGGACAGATAAAAATACCTGCTGTGCATATATTCTTTAATTAGTTTTTTCTTGGAAATATTTGGGAGTTCATTGTACATAAAGCTTATTAAGCTATACAACCTGCATATTATAGAATACATTTGCGATGCAGTCAGTTGATAAAGACTTAATTATTTTTCTTTATCAACCTAGAAGAGACTCCATTGCAGATATGAAGAAATGTGATATTTTAGTGGCTGAAATTCTAAATGCTTAACCAGAAATGAAAGATTTTATCCGAATTAAAAAGAGAACTGATATTTCCCCTCATATTTGGCCCTCACAAACCTATGCCCTTCTCTGTACTATTAAGTTAAAACTTATTCTAGTATTATTTTTATTTGTTTAGAATGCTCTAACTTTATCAAATGTGGTATTTATGCATTTACAAAGTTAAATATTAACTGTCTTTTACTGAAAGCTGCTGAAATTTCCTGTTCTACCAGTCTTTGGGTTCAGAGAAGTGGCTATGATGTTTGCATTTTGTATAGTTGTCCAGGAATCAGCCTTAACATTAGTACTTTTATCTCTTGGGGCATATTCCGAAGTTTTCTGAACAATCTGTACAGCCATGCAGAGAATATGGTGGTTTTTCAGATTGCTTCCAGCAGTTCCCTTGACTGAATTGTTATTCCGGTTTCTCCCACATCGGTGAGATCACTGTAAACTGTGAAGGCCATGAAGGCTAGGTTTTAGTTTAAACCCTAAGAAAGCTTTAGGAGAAAGAAGTCTTCTCCAAGTATTGTACTCAAACTTTGAGAAAACACTTGTTCTTTAACCTTTGCTATGCTACTAGCAGATGTTCCTGCTGTTAAATTTTGAAAAATGGCAATATGTGAATTAACTTTATGAATCTGTGAGGTCAGAATCTGTAGACTGAATTCATTCAGTGAGACTACAAAAGGAAAAAAAAGGACCTTTCTTTCCACTTTTCCTCCATGATTATAATATAGTAAAAGAGCTAATTAAATATTAAATTTATCTGTTATTTATCTATTCTCCTAGTTACCCATTTCTAGTAGGTTGCTAGACTGTTACCATAGTTCAGGATTTTTTTTTTTTCTGTGTAGATAGCAGATGACATTTTATTACGTTTGTTCAACACATTAGTTACATATCTATGTTGATGCCTAGTGCATTCTGGGGAAAAAATGACTTTTTGTAACTTCCAATTGCCCTTAAAGAAGATAGAACATCTAGTTTATTTGTTAAGACTGCTTATTAAGAGGTAATATGGCTAAATAATTGGTGAAATTTGAATGAACTCTGGATTAGTTGACAGCAGTGTTAAGTTTCAAAAATTGTTCATCATACTGGACCTATGAAAGTGAATGCTCTTTTCTGAAGAGATACATATTGAGGTATTAAGGGAATAATAGGTACAATGTCTATGATTCACTCTCAAATGGTTCTGGAAAATTTTTTCATATACATACACATACATAAATAGAAAGATGAGGCAAATATGGCAAAAAATTAGCAATTAAAATGAATCAAGGTGGGGGTATACAAGTACTTTGTGTAATTCTTGCAACATTTCTGCAAGTTTGAAATTACTCTAGAACTAAAAGATAAAATGTGCTTTCAAATTAAGATTTAAGCAATAAAGAATGTATGCTTCTGGCCACCAAAGAGCCATATTCCCTTCTAAACAGTGTATTATATTTTCGTATTTTAAAATAATGAGAAAGCACATCTATGACTTTTTAGGACATCTGAAAGCAAGAAGTGAGACTTCCATTATGGCTTTGGAGACTGCTGACAGTTGCTGCAGGAAATGTATTCCATGAGTGCTTCCTTCTGTCAGGACTGAAAACAAGCAGCCCTGGAGAACTGCCTCTTCAACTCAGCATTGCAGGGAAGGTAGGGGTTTTATTTATTTCTAGTTTATTCCTTCTAGTAAGAAGTCAATTATGTCAATGTGCTAATCAAATTCCTTCATACACAATTGTAATTTTAGGGAATAAATAAGTGGAATGCCTTAAACATGCTATACTCTTCTGAGTGCTCAAAAATCTTGTTTTTTTTTCCAATAAAATATGAATGCTTTGCATTTAAACTAGGGTTTTGCACATAATAATATGGAGCACTTTTAGTCACTTATACCATTATTTGACTTCAAAGATTGGATTAACTGTGATTAACTATCTCAGTTTTTCCTAACCTTTATTTCATGCAGTTTTATATTTTTCAATAATGATAATTTCTTACGTGTTTTGATGAATTATATTTAATATTTATGCCTTTGCAAGACTTTCAAAAATTAGGAAAAAAAAATCGCATCAAACTGTATGTTGGAAAATAAGACCATTGTGTCATTAGCTCCTGTGAATTAAGCCAGGTAAAGTGAGGGTTAGTAAGCAGCATTAGACAAATGTGGAAAAATGAGGTGCAGAGGACTGAAATAACTTTTTCAAAGTAAAATAATCTGTACTTGAGTTTATGCTGTAATTTATGGCATCAAGCAGTAGAATTCTTTATAAGGCTTATAAATTCTCTTAATTATAATGAGTTTATAATTAGACATTGTATAGTCATCCTTGGCATTCTTTCTATTTGTTTATACTAAGTTGCAATTTAAAGGACACAGTGTTTTTTGCAGTTGAAACCTATAGAATCCACACTGCTTTGTAATTGCCAATGGCAAAATATTTTGAAGTCAAATTGTGGAGCTTTAATAATATTGTGATATTTTGATTGTTATGATATCTTTTATGTTATGTTTTTCGCAATATGGTTCCGAGTATCTTCTCATTTAGAAATGCTTTAAAACAGTATCGGTTTGAATATCAACTTATTTCTAAAATCAAAGTGTGATACTCACCTAATACTGGTACTCTTGTCTCATGTTGCAAGAAATGTTGGAAGTCCTACTTTGTATGCTAAGAAAGGATTTGATTCCTCATTTCTCTCTGAATGCAGGTCCTCAGGGTTCAGTCTTGCTATATCTTTGTGACTATTTCCTTGCTCTCGGTTACCCAAACCTTCTGAGTATTGAAATCTGTAGTTTCTATTCTGTACCCTCTTGTATCCTCTGAGTTGCCACTATTCTATTGTATGGAATTCTGTTTCTCCTCACTTGCCTTATTTCATTCTTCTTCTTTCAAAATGGGTTTAAAATGGTTTCCATCTTCACCTCCATAAGCAAAGCCCCAACTCACTGTGGATATATTTTCTATTATTTCTCCATAATGGCAGGTCACACAGAATTAGAAGTTTCATAATTAGATATATAATGAAAAACATTTAGAAAGAGAAGGTTCTGTGATGACTCAGGCCAATCTCAATGAAATCATCAACATTTTCAGCTTAATCTTACTCTTCAACCTTTTCCTGGCTAATAACCTTTCTAGCATCCCCATATTTATTTTCTCAATCAGTACTGTAGTCAAAGTGAATGTCCAACTAGGAACCTATGAAGTACACATTTAGCCTCTTAATGTCAGTTTCAAGTATTGCAACACTTCTGAAATATAGCTTGTTGGGGAGGAAAATGAAGAAGAGGGAGAGAACAGAAGCTTGATGAGGCAGTGGGGAGCTGAATCACAAGGACCCTCACATGCTAAGTTCCATGGAGGTTAAAAAAAAGTATAAAAGCTAAAAGGAGAAACCTCATAATCTCTAGTGGAATTATAGAGAAAGTCAATATTTTGGATAGGTCAAATGACACAAAAGTTGAATTAAACATAAATGTTAGATGATGGTTTTCAAACTTTGAAGTGTATAGAGATCACTGAGAATCTTATTAAAAATGCAGATTCTGAGTCAGTGGGTTGAGAGTAGAGCCTGAGATTCTGTATTTCTAACAAGCTCTGAAGCAATGCTGGTTGTTGCTAGACCATGGGCACAATTTGAGTAGCATGGTTTTAGAATACCCTAACCTTTTGCATTGAAATATACATTTTACATGAAAACCTTATATGAAAAATTTTTAAGTAACTTCAAATATACCTGCTCTTAGTGTGTAGATTAAAAAGAAAGAAAGAAAGAAAGATGTGCAATGGAGAATCAACCAATTAAGCATGCATTTTAAAGGATTCAATTAAGATGACAAGAATCCAAAAGAAAGTAATTAGTTTTGAAGTACTAGAGAATATGGCACTACATTCCCATCAGGGGAAACAGAAATAGCACACATTGTATTAATAAATAGTTTTAACTTCTGGAGAAGAGGATCTGAATCGTTTGTTTGCTCATGTTGTTCTGCCAAGGTTCATAAAATTTCTCCAGCAGGTAAATCTATGTGCCCTTTTCATAATCATGGCCTTCTGCTAACACAAGTGTTGGTTCTCTAGAAACTTGAAGGTTGGGCCCTGAAGAACTTTTCAACTAGTCTTTTTAGGTTTGTAAAATTGATATTTCTCAGTCCTGTGTTTTTTTCAAATTTGATCTGTTAATACTGAATGATGATAATACATATTTACATACATATTTATATATGTTCACATATAATTAATCATTTATATTTGTATAATGCTTTAAAATGCTTTCCACATACTCTGATTTGATGCGCATGATGATCCTGTAAGTTTAGCTATTTTCTCCCATTTTTTTAACAAGGAAACAAAGGCTTAAAGATGTCAGGAAACTTGTCCAGGATCAGATAGTTAGTAAGTGGGGTATTTACCCCAAAGATACAGACGTAGTGAAGAGAAGGGCCATATGCACCCCAATGTTCATAGCAGCAATGTCCACAATAGCTAAATTGTGGAAGGAGCCGAGATGCCCTTCAACAGATGACTGGATTAAGAAGTTGTGGTCCATATATACAATGGAATATTACTCAGCTATCAGAAAGAACGAGTTCTCAACATTTGCTACAACATGGACAGCACTGGAGGAGATAATGCTTAGTGAAATAAGTCAAGCAGAGAAAGACAACTATCATATGATTTCTCTCATCTATGGAACATAAGAACTAGGATGATCGGTAGGGGAAGAAAGGGATAAAGAAAGGGGGGGTAATCAGAAGGGGGAATGAAACATGAGAGACTATGGACTATGAGAAACAAACTGAGGACTTCAGAGGGGAGGGGGGTGGGGGAATGGGATAGACCGGTGATGGGTAGTAAGGAGGGCACGTATTGCATGGTGCACTGGGTGTTATACACAACTAATGAATCATCGAGCCTTACATCGGAAACCGGGGATGTACTGTATGGTGACTAACATAATATAATAAAAAATCATTTAAAAAAAAAAAAAAGATAGTAAGTGGCAAAATCAGGATTCAAATCTGGGTCTTCGGTTTAAAAATCTTAGTTTCTTTTCACCAGGCCTTATTTCTTTTTATCATATAGAACATACAGAGAGATGAAGTTATTGTCAAGTCCAGAGGATAATTTCTAAGATAGCTTAAACAAAGACTGTAGAATGAGAACAGAAAAACAGCTTCCTGAAAACTTTGACCAACAAGTCAACTCCAGAGTTGAGTTGCATGGCTAAAAAAGATATATTAATTCTGATTAAATAACAAGTTTTGACATACAACAGACAACAGGAAGAGACCCAGAGCTTGTAGGTATACAGACTGGAGATAAGGTTACTTTTGTCAGTGAAATACTAGTAATCTGGGATTTCCTTTAAAGCTCAATTTCCCTTAAAAATGCAAAAAAAAAAAAAAGAGGTAAATTTTATTTAAAAAATTCTTTAAGCAGTGTTGGCTGAGCCAACTACCTGTTACTATTTGTGGTGGACTTTTATATCTTGTTAAAAATTCAAATTTCTGTTTATGTTTGTGTGGTTTCACAGTTTAATACGTATGTATTATGTAACTTATAAATGCCATATATTCCTCTATTTAAGTTCTTTTTCGTTTCCTGCTTGCTGAACTATTTTTAAGGAAACTTGGGCATTGTTCATCTTCACTTCCTTGTAAACATCTCTGCCACCTACTGGACTATATGAAATCTGTCAGGTTGACTCCTTAGGTATGCTGTTAAGCACCAATAAATACAGAAAGCTCCTATGTCACGCTAAGTGAACTAGGAAGTAGAGTTGGAGATGGCTGTAAATCCTGGATTTATATGTTCAGCTATACTTAGGTAAATTGAGTAGCCAGCCTGTACTTAGGTATTTTGTACCTTGAGATCTCCATATATGGAAAGAAGTGGCTTCTGTACTCTTAAGTAGCTGTTTTGGTTAGCTCTGCTGAAGTGAGCTACGAAGGAGAGGTCCCATGAGAAGTGCGAGGGAAAGACTCTTAGGACCAGGGATAAGTGCTTGAAGAAGTAGCTCTGATCCTTGGTGTTGCCAGTAGGATATGGTGGGACTCTGGAAATCTGGAGATATCTGGGAAACCAGCCAGAAAACTTCTGTTTGAAGAGCTAGCCCTTGAGTCATATCTTTATCACGGGTGTAATGAAATAAACCCGTGTCATTACTATTACCAACTTAATAAATAACATTATTAGTTGAAATTATCATCTAATTTCCATGTTCTGTTTTATCTTTGTAACTACAACACAGGTTGTTCTAAAAGTTTTTGCCTACAGGCGTGTGGCTGGCTCAGTCAGTTAAGTATTGGACTCTTGGTTTTGGCTCAGGTCATGATCTTATGGGTTGTGAGATCAAACCCGGCATTGGGCTCCACACTCAAAAGGGAGTTGGCTTGAAGATTCTCTCCCTCTGCCCCTCTACCCATTTGCGCTCGCTCACTCTCTAAAAATAAATAAATAAATAAATAAATAAATAAATAAATAAATAAATATTTTGAAAAATGTTTTTGCCTATTTATAACCTGAGATTAATTATTATGAATATGCTGGGAATGGAATCCTTGTGATATTGAATATATTAGTGCTCGGTTCACTTTTGGACATCTGATTTTCAGAAAAATTGGCAAATTCAGAGGTAAAAAAAAAAACACAAAAAACCCCAAAAACAAAACCATTTGCCAGCCAATGCAGAAAATTTAATTGAATTGAGATTATTTTAATGTAGAGGTGAAGATTTAAAATGAAGTAATTATCTCCCATTATAGCTATAGTAATATTGGAAGAATCTTCATAGTTTGGGGAGCACATTGGCAGGGGCATTCTTGAGCATTGTACAATCTTATCTGCTCTTCATAATATGTACACCAAAACCATTCTGAAATTAGAGACTGAAGTTTTGCTTTGGAGTTCAGAATTCAAATTTAGGCCATCAGTTTTCTCTAGAATTTAAGGTATTTATTTTAAAGTTGCCTTTCCTAATATAATTTCAGGAAAATTGCAGTTCCCTAGAACTCTGTTAAAATCTGACACACATACACACACATATGAACACACAAACACTTTAACATGAATGATGGAGCTGGGCAAGATACAATTGCCTTTCACTGCTTGGGTTTCAGCTTCTGGCCCTTTGATCCGTGGGATAACCTGTGCAATGTTCTCTGGCTCCCCTGGATTCTGACTTTGCCATGTTTTTCTAGTTCTTAACTTAACTTTTGGCCTGTGTTGACGTTTCTTCCTTGACTCAAGATTTGGCTCTTCTGTTGATTTGATTGGGTTGGACACACAAGAATACTCTGACGTGAGTTTGGAAACAGAAATGTCCATAGAGAAGTAGTCTACTTATTTGTAAAAAGGCAGTTGCTACTACTTATTTATAGTTTTTCCATGTTTAATTATTATTATAATAATTATTTTCTTATCACAAAAATAATAAATATATATTGCTAGAAACTTTAGAAAATACATTTAATTTCAAAGCAAAAAAACTATAAATATCTATATCACATGGAGAAACACTGATGAATAGAACTAAAAACCAGTTTTTCAGCACATAAGTACACATTTTTAAACAAAAATAGGATGACATTATTTATTTTTTTACTTATGATCAAATGTCCATTTCCCCATGTCCTTTTATTTTCCTACAACATCATTTTTCAATGGCTACAGAATAATCCACTGTGAATTAACTTATTAATTAGTTCCTTATTTTGGACAAATTTAGATATTTAAATACTATTTCTATTTGAATAATACTGTGTGAACATCTTTGTGTGTGTGTGTGTGTGTGTGTGTAGATAGATAGATAGATAGATATAGATTTGGTAGACCTATGATATTTCTATAAGATCTATTCCTAAAATTTAGTATTTTTGAAGTATACATTCAGAGGTGGACACATAGTATTAACAATATTTCCAAAGTGTAGCTATTTTCATATTTAAGAGTAAACTTAGAGATTTGAATCTTTTGTGTGGAAGACCACTATGTTTTGACAAAGTTTGATTATAATCAGAATGAGTAGAAAACTTATTATATGGTTTCTTTTTCCACTTAACATGCAAGTCATGGTTCTGATTTTTATTGTTTTATGTCTTCTTTGGTTTGGTCTTTGTTTACTTTTGGATTTTTGTTTGTTTATGGTACAAAAAAAAATTCTTGAGGCAGGATTTTTTTTTTTTTTGGCCAAAATCTGGTGCAAAATTGATGATATAAGAAATAATAGAGCAAGTAAAACATGTTCTTACATGGAAAATGTTTCTAGTTTGCTTCATTTGATCATTTTCCTATAAAAAGTTTATTAAAACCTTCTCAAGCATATCTGGAATTGAAACTAAAACAGCAAACTCAGCATGTATAGTGAATGTATAGACTTGTTCAGCCTTCCCATAAAGGCACCAGATAAAATCCAGCTTGTAAAACAGAGTAACAGTTAAAATTATTCCATAGCAAATGTACTGTGCCAGGTCTCCGTGCCAACTCATAAATATTTCCATCCACATACTCTTTCTAAAGGATAGTTTTCCAGTTGCAATTAAACTCCAAGCTGTTGCATATTTTGGGGCTTCAGTAATTTTGCCTATACACAATTAAAATTTTGAAAATAGTATTCTTAATTTATTATAATTATAATAAATTCTTCTTAAAGAAATGTGCCTTCAAATCTTAGGCTATATTCCAAATCTGAAGACCTCCATTTTAATAAGGTAGTAGGTACTTTCCATTTTTCCATAGATAAGCCCATAGAGGAGAGCTTCAGACACAATGGTTATAGTAAGAAACACTGATAAATTCATTAAAACCAAAGATTAATGTGATGATCCCAGCCCCAAAATAGCAAAAGCTCAAACATTTGGTCCTAAAGAAATGCAAACATTTTGACTTCCTAAGTTTCCTGTGGCAACTAAGTTTTTATGATTTTATGCTTCAAACAACTAGGCATCCTGTGAAATGCCTGCCTTTCTTTGTAGATCTATTTGATCTTTATTGTTATTTCTTTTAAAATGTTCATAGCATATTAAAAATTCTTATTTGTTGAATGCCCACTATGTTCCAGGATCAGTCTTAGATGCTTACTTAATTTAATCTTCACAATAATTGTATGAAGGAATTAATGTTATTCTTGTATTACACATAAGAAAATGGAGGGTCAGAGAAATTGAGTAACATCACCAATGTCACACAGCTTAGAAACAGCAAAGCTGTTTCAGACTTAGTTCTGGATGAAATAAGTACTACAAATTAGATTCTTGAGAGTAGCCTGTTGTCTGGAAGAAAGAAATTACACAATAAAGTACCGATAAATATAATTTTATCTCATTTTTGTTTCCATATATTAATGTTTTGTTTGTAGGAAAACTGTAAGTGAAATATGGCAAAATAAATCCTGAATATATACCAAACGTGCATTGAGGCTACTCTTGTTACATATATATTTTTTTGGTGCTGATGAAATCTAAATTTGGAGAGAAGAATCAGAGCTGTAAAGATACTTAAAGATTAACGATTCTTTCTGGCTATACCAGTAGTCAGTTCAAATAAGTATTTCATATTCCTTCAGTAATGTTTTAATGACTATACCATTCTATCCTTTCTTAAAGTTTACTACCATTTGCTTTCTATTAGAAAATCATTTTAAATTAAGGACCCCTTTAAGATGAAAAGTCCATAGGCTGTAAGAAGTTAATAAATGAGAGAATATTCTTTTGTATTTCACCAACCTGAACCTATATCAAGGATCTATAAATATGAAGATTAAAGTATAAATTACCCAACTTTTTACATTTCTATTCTTTCCTCTTCCATGGCACAGCTATTACCCAGTGTAGAGAATGTACTCTTTTAGCCTCTTCCAAAGTACTTGTGTCTCCTGAAGTGTGTCCAGTAATGGAAGGTAATTTACTTCTATTTGAAGCCAGAGTAAAAGCTGATCAGGCCAGAATGACTCAAGCTACCTGCCAGCCACATTCAAAGAAATCAAAGTAGCAGTAAGTCTCCACAACAAAGTTCAGGTGAATTCTTGCTGCCCTGGAAAACAGTACATTATAAATTGTTTTTGTAAAGTGTTGAATTTCCATCCTTATTCTGTGTTCTCTAAACAAATGGCATTATTGCCCAAAGAGGGCTTGAAATGCCAAAATAAACTGGTGCCAGTGGAAAATTCAACTAGTGATGAATAGAAGATTAATCATCAAGGAAATGAGTAGCCTTGGTTTAATGCATAGGAGTTTAAGAAGACAGGCAGCATTTCTGAGCCGCAGCATTGCTAGCAGGCAGCATTTGCTCTTTCTTAGTATTGCTGTGGAGGAGAAAGAAAAATGGATTTGGAGTATGAAGATCTGAGCTTTAAAAGGGGAGAGGGAAAGGGAGAAAATGTTTTTTGAAGACTTTGGTGAGCAATAGTCATTGAGTTAAGGGTGTTCACATTTTATCTCATTAAATCTTCGCAACACTGGGACTCAGAGAGGTTAGGAGATTTGTCCTAGGTCAGAGCTAGAAAGCAGCAGAAGTAGAATATACCTCTATGTTAATCCAAACCTGGAGCTCATCTTCCACTCTTCTTATTTGAATATAATTATATACAGTTTATCGAGGAGAAGGATAAAATCCATTCCTTTTTTGAGTGTCATCTGAGTGTTACCTGCTTCGAAATCATTTTGAAATCCTCAGTCTCATTCCAGACCTATGGATCTTGGAGAAGGGCCTGGGATGTGGCAATTATAACAAGTCCCATGGTGTGGTTTATTATGCACATTAAAATATGAGAGCTGCTGTTCTAGAAGAGGGCATGAAGACTGGAAAAATGTAAATTGAAAAATGATACTTGAACTCTTTCATCTCTTCAGGTTATTCAAAACCAAGTGTAATAAACAGGTTCCTGTGAATGGGAAGCAATTTGAAAATAAACCAACAGCCCCAATTCCATAAAGGAAGCCTGGGGGAATACATGGATATTCGTTGGTAGGTACAGTCAGACAAAAGCCAGACGGGAAATCTTTTGCTCAAGGTCAACACAATTCCTATTGTCTGAAAGACTGTCAACTATATATTATATTTTTCACATGCCGGGGTATGTACATATCTATTTGGATTTTGTTTTGTAACTGGCTGATCAACAAGGAGATACAAATGAAATCATGGAATAGAGGAAAGATCCTTGATTTTCAGGAACTACAGACTTGGGATTGAATGTTTACTGGGTGCATGACCTAATTAAAATTTTGTGGGCTCGGATTTGTTATCTTTAAAATGAAATATTAATAATAATAACTAGAACCTTATTATGTTGTTATGAGGATTAGAGAGAAAACATGTAAAGCATACAACACTGAGTCTGGTATAAAGAAAATAGTTAATGGTAACCTATATCATCATCATTAGAAGTGAAATGTGCTCATTACATACATGTATGATATTTAAGAGAATCAGCTGTAGTGTATATGATGGTTAAGCCATTGGATAGAGGGATATACCTGATCTTGAAATTTTCCAGAAGCCAATGCATTCTATAAATAATACCTGTTCTTCATCGTATGCCTTGAAACATTACTGAGTATCTTGAAATTGTAGCTTAATATTGTTGAAACTTTTCTTAAATCTTTGTTGCATATAACACTTCATATTTCTGATACATGTCTAGAACAAAAATTCTACCGTGCTTCATGGCTCAGCTTTAGTATTTAGCTTTTAAAGTTTTATTCTAAATGTCAAAAAAAAATTTAGACTCTGGAAATCTTAGTTTGGTAGCTTAAGAAGTTGTATCTGTCAGATATATGATTGACATATTTTAGCCAATCACTTTTGTTCGAGAAACAACTTGAAAGTTATGGGTGTATAACTTAAAAAAAAATAGAATATTTTAACTTGATGGTATTCCTAACTACCTGTACTTAAATTATTAATTCTGTATAGCTTTTCTTGTATGTAACATACCATTTTTCCCAGGGAAAATCTATTTTAAGAAATCTATTTTAGGGGCGCCTGGGTAGCGCAGTCGTTAAAGCGTCTGCCTTCGGCTCAGGGCGTGATCCTGGCGTACCAGGATCAAATCCCACATCAGGCTCCTCTGCTATGAGCCTGCTTCTTCCTCTCCCACTCCCCCTGCTGTGTTCCCTCTCTCGCTGGCTGTCTCTCTCTGTCAAATAAATAAATAAAATCTTTAAAAAAAAAAAAAAAAAAGAAATCTATTTTAAGTTGGGCCAATAAAATATCTACAGCATTTATGCAATTATCATCACTAGTGCCCCATGGAATAAAATTGTAGGTATGTTTTTGCTTGTTATGATGTTGTTTCTGGGAGGCATATGAAAATGGGTGTACTTAAACTTTGAATGAATTGGGTGGGGAAAGAAAATCTTACGAAAAATCCTTATTTATAAAGCCCCGTTTATTCAGGCTCTTCATATCTTAATATCTTTTTAATTGGAATAATTGTTGCTGAGAGAGTGATAGTAAAAATCAGGTACTCTCTACACTTCTCCCATGGAAATGGATACTGAAAATTGTGCATTTATAAGAGAAGCTTAAAAAGTCTGGCCTTGTTAGTGTTTTACTCATAAAGCCGTTCATAGGGGAGGCTTCCAGCTGTATCCAAATTTTGTGTATAGCTGAGTAATCTCTCTAATCTGTCAAGTAGAAATTTCTTTTTACTCATTGCTTTGGTACTGATTATATAACCCAAACAGTCCTTGAGAAATTGCAAGGCTCCAATCTACTTATTTGTGATATTTTTTATTATGTCATAGGTAGCATTTATTATACTTGTATCATGTTTCAGATTTCTTAAAAATGGATAAAAATATGTGAAAATATTTTTAAAATTTCTATTATGATTTCTTCTTCTACTAATGAGTTAGTTTCTAAATACATGGAATTAAAATTTCTTTTTGTTATTAATTTCTAACTTGCTTTCTTGTCGCAGAATAGGGTTTTGTGTGACACATTCAACTTTGGCGAGCTGTTTTATGGCTTTATACATAATTGATTTTGTAAATGTTCCATGTGTGCCTGAGAAAAATATGTACTCTAATATTTGGTTCTATTCATTCAGTATTAGTTATGTCATTAAAATTTCTATAGTAGCTGATTTTTTATCTGCTTGATCTGTCAATAGTTGGGAGAGCTGTTAAAATTATGCTGGCAAAATGCTCTAACCCTTTATTGGTACTTTTTTTGGTATATTATCAATTTCTATCTATTTGCTATATTATCTGTGTTTTTTTGCTATATTATCAGTTTTAAATAGCTTTCTTGAAATATAATTCACATATACAATCCATCCATTTAAAGTGTACTATTCAGTGGTCTTTAGTGTATTTACAAATAAATATAACTATCAATACTATCAGTTTTAGAGCATTTTCTTCTCAAAAAGAAACCCCGTACCTTTTAGCCATCACCTGCTTGTCCCCTGTTCCTACATCTGGTCCTAAGCATTCATTAATTTGGTTTCTATTTCTATGGGATTTCCTATTCTGAACTTTCATGTAAATGAAATCATATAATATGTAGACTTCTGTGACTACTTTCTTTCACTTAGTATAATGTTTCAAGATTTATTATCCACATTTTAGCATGTATAAGTATTCATTCCTTTTAAGGAATTGATAATATTCCATTGTATGGAATTACTACATTTTGTTTATCCATTTGTTCACTGATGAAGATTTGGATTGTTTCTATCTTTTAGCTATTATGAATAATGCTGCTTTAAACATTAATGTACAATTTTTTGTGTGTGGATATATGTTTTCATTTCTTAGGTATATATATATGTAGGAGTGGAATTGCTGATTCATATGATGACTCTTTGTTTAATCATTTGAGCAAATGCCAGACTGTTTTCCAAAATGGTTACACCAGTTTACATTCCCTCTACCAGTATATGAGGATTCCAATTTTTTTAAAAATCCTTACCAACACTTGTTATTCTATGACTTTGATTTTAGCTATCGTAGTAGGTATGAAGTGGTATCTCATTGTGGTTTTTATTTGCATTTTTCTGATACCTAGTGATGTTGAGCATCTTTTCAAGTGCTTATTGGCCATTTTTTTGGTGAGACTCAATTTCTTGTTTACTTTGCTTACTGTTACTTATCCAATGCCTGACACAGAGTTGGAGCTTAATAAATGTTTGTTGAATCAAGTAGTAAATTTAAAATAAGTTAAAAATACCAAATAATTTATGTAAAATTCCTGGTATGTAGTAGACACTAAAATGGCGGCTACCACTGATTTTTTAATGTTTCACGTTGTTAAATTCTATTTATAAATTCTAACATATAGTGTAGTATTAGTTTCAGGAGTAGAATTTAGTGATTGGTTACTTATATGTAACACCCAGTGGTCAAAAACAAACAAACAAACACCCAGTGCTCATGACAAGTGCCCTCCTTAATATCCTTCACACATTTAGCCCATTCCCCTGCCCAACTCCCCTCCAGCAACCCTCAGTTTTATTTTACTTTTTCAAGATTGCTTTGGTTATTTGGGTTTTTTTGTGGTTCCATACAAATCGTAGGATTGTTTATCCTAGTTCTGTGAAAAATGCTTTTCGTATTTTAATAGGGTTCATTAAATATGTAGATCGCTTTGGGTAGTATAGACATTTTAACAATACTTGTTTTTCCAACCTATGAACATGGAATGTTTTTCCATTACTTTGTGTTGTCTTCAATTTCTTTCATCAGTGTTTTATAGTTTTCAGGGTTCTGGTTTTTCACCTCTTTGATTAAGTTTATTCCTAGGTGTTTTATTATTTTTGATGCAATTGTAAATGGATTGTTTTCTTAATTTCTCTTTCTGCTGCTTCATTATTAGTGCATTAGTGCATAGAAATGCAACAGATTTTGTATTCTGTGACTTTACTGAATTCATTGATCAGTTCTAGTAGTTTTTTGGTGGAGTCTTTATGGTTTTCTATATATAGTGTTACATCATCTGCAAATAGTGAAAGTTATACTTCTTCCTTACCAATTTAGGTGCCTTTTATTTCTTTTTGTTGTCTGATTGCTGTGGCTAGGATTTCCATACTATGTTAAATAAGAGTGGTGAGAGTGGATATCCTTGTCTTGTTCCTGACCTTAGGGGAAAAGCTCTCAATTGCTCTCCACTGAGTTTATGTTCACTGTGGCTTTTTCATATAAGGCCTTTATTATGTTGAGGTATGTTTCCTCTAAACCTACTTTGTTGAGGGTTTTTATAATGAGTGGATGTTGTACTTTGTCAAATTCTTTTTCTGCTTCTACTAAAATAATCATATGGTTTTTATCCTTTCTGTTGTTGATATGATGCATCACATTGATTGATTTGTGAATATTGAACCACCCTTGCATCCTGAGAATAAATTCCGCTTTATTGTGGTGAATGATTTTTTAAAATGTATTGTTGGATTCAGTTTGCTGGTATATCATTCAGTATTTTTGCATCTGTGTTCATCAGAGACATGGGCCTACAGTTCTCTTTTTTTGTGGTGTCTTTATCTGGTTTTGGTATCAGAGTAATGCTGGTCCCATAGAATGAATTTGAAAGTTGTCCTTTCTCATATTTTTTGGAATAGTTGGAGAATAATAGGTTTTAACTCTTCTTTAAATGTTTGGTAGAATTCACCTGTGAAACCGTCTGGTCCTGGACTTTTGTTTGTTGGGAGTTTTTTGATTACCGATTTAATTTTATTGCTGATAATCATTCTGTTCAAAGTTTCTATTTCTTTCTGCTTCGGTTTTGGTAGGTTATATGTTTCTAGGAATTTATCCATTTCTTCTAGGCTGTCCAATTTGTTGGCATATAATTTTTCAAAATATTCTATTACAGTTGTTTGTATTTCTGTCATGTTATTTCTCCTCTTTCATTTGCAATTATGTTTATTTAAGTCCTCTGTATCTCTCTCTCTATTTTTTTGATTAGTCTGGCTAGAGGTTTATCAATTTTGTTAATCTTATCGAAGAATCAGCTCCTGCTTTCATTGATCTGCTTTGTTTTATTTTGTCTCTATATCATTTATTTTTTTTCTAATCTTTACTATTTCTCCCTTCTGCTGGTTTTGGGTTTACTTTGTTGTTTTTCCAGCTTCTTAAGGTGTAAGATTTGGTTGTTTGAGATTTTTCTTGCTTCTTGAAGTAGGACTGTATTGCTAAAAACTTCACTCTTAGAACAGCTTTTGCTGCATCCCAAAGATTTTTGACTGTTGTGTTACTCTTTTCATTTTTCTCCATTTAAAAAAAATTCTTCTTTGATTTCTTGGTAGACCCATTCATTGATTAATATGATATTATCGAACTTTCAGGTATTTTTGTTCTTTCTAGATTTTTTTTCTTGTGGTCGATTTCTAGTTTCATAGTGTTGCGGTTGGAAAAGATGCATGATAAGATTTCAGTCTTTTTGAGTTTGTTGAGACTGGTTTTGTAGGCTAACATGTGATCTATTCTGGAGAAAGTTCCATATGCACTTGAAAAGAATGTGTATTCTACTGTTTTAGAATGGAATGTTCTGAATATATCTATTAGGCCAACTCATCCAACTTGTCATTCAAATTGTTTCCTTGTTGATTTTTTGTTTGGAGGATCAATTGGTGTAGGTGGGATGTTAAAGTCCTCTATTGTATTACTATTGATTGCTTCCTTTATGTTTGTTATTAGTATGTATAAATGCTATATGTATTTGGTTGCTCCCATGTTGGGTACATAAATATTTATAATTGTTAAATGTTCTTGTTGGATTGTTCCCTTTATGATTATGTAGTGTCCTTCTTTGCCTCTTGTTATAGTCTTTGTTTTAAATTTTATTTTGCCTGATGTAAGTATTGCTACCCTGGCTTTCTTTCACTTACATTTGTATGATAAATGCTTTTCTGTCCCTTCACTTTCAATCTGCATGTGTCTTTAGGTCCGAAATGAATCCATTCCATCACCCTATGTCTTTGATTGATTTAAATTCAAAGTAATATTGATAGGTATTTGCTAATGTCATTTTGTTACTTGTTTTTTGATTGTTTTTGTAGTTCTTCTCTGTTTTCTTTCTTCTCTTGCTCTCTTCTCTCATGGTTTATTGGCTTTCTTTAGTGTTATACTTGGATTCCTTTCTCTTTATTTTTTACATTCTGTTACTGGTTTTTTATTGTGGTTGCCATTACTTTTGCATATAACATCTTATGCATATACTAGTCTATATTAAGTTGATGGTCACTATATTAAGTTGATGGTTGCATTCTAAAAGTACTAAATTTTTACTCATTTCTCCCCCACATTTTAGGTACATGGTGTCATACTTCACATCCTTTTCTTTTGTGAATCTCTTGACTCATTTATATATATATATACACACATACAAACATATATAAATACACACACACACACACACACACACACACACACTTAATTTTACTGCTTTTGTCCTTCCTGCTTTTCTTCTTATGGTCTTTCCTTTCCACTCATAGAGTCCCCTGTAACATTTCTTGTAAGGTTGGGTTTAGTGGTGATGATTTCCTTAAATTTTTTTTTTTTTTTTTTGTCTGAGAAATTCTATTTTTTTTTTAATTCTAAGTGGTAGCCCAGCTGGATAGAGTATTCTTGGCTGAGTTTTTTCCTCTCAGCACTTTGAATATATTATGCCACTCTCTTCTGGCCTGCAAAGTTTCTGGTGAAAAATCAATGGATACCCTTATGGGATTTCCCTTGTATATAACTTTTCTTTTGTCTTGCTGTTTTTAAAGTTCTGTCTTTATCACTACATTTTGCCATTTTAATTACTATGTGTCTCAGTGTTGACCTCCTTGGGTTTATTTTGTCGGGGATTCTGTCTGGCCTGTGGATCTGGATTTCTGTTTCCTTCTCCAGATTCAGGAAGTTTTCAGCTATTATTTCTTTAAAAACTTTCTCTTCATCTTTTTTTTTTTTTTTTTTTCTTGTCTTCTCCCTTTGGGATCTGTATAATGAGAATGTTGTTATGCTTGATGGTGGCACTGTGTTCCCTTAATCTAGTCATTTATTATTTTTTTTTTTCATTTTTCCTATTCAGCCTTATTGCTTTCCCTTACTCTGTCCCGCAGGTTGTTGATCCATTCTTGTATACTATTTTTTTTCCTCTAGTATTTTAAATTTCAGTTATTGAGTTCTTCATCTCTGATTGGTTCTTTCTTATGTTTTCTATCTCTTTGTTGAGGGTCTCACTGAGGGCCTCCACTCTTCTCTACCTAAAGAAGGTATCTTTATGACCACTACTTTAAAATCTCTATCAGGCGTACTGCTTATCTTCATTTTGTTTAACTCTCTTGCTGTGAATTTGCCCTGTTCTTCTGTTTGGAACATAGTCCTCTGTCTCCTCATTTTGTCTAACTCTTTGTGTCTGTTTCTGTGTGTTAAGAAAGTCAGCTATGTCTCCTGTTCTTGAAAGTAATGGCCTTATGAAGAAGTCCTATGGTGCCCTGTAGTGCAATGGCCCCTGTTCACCAGAACCTGGCACTTCAGGAATGTCTCCTATGTGTGCTGCACCCTATTGTTGTGGCTGAGTCATGTTTGTCTTCAGTCTGGTCATCTGCAGTGGCTCTTTTTGCCTGATATGGGCAGAGTTTGGTTTCTGTGCTGCTAGTAGACTAGTCTGAGCTGCCTTGGGCTTGAGATGGGTTAGATCAGGCATTTGTCATAGTTGTGGTCACACCAAACTGAAGAGCACTCTCCCTAGGTTGTCCCCTGAGAAGCTTTTGTTGGTGAGCAGGGCCTGCAATCAGACCAGATGTCAACCCACATCCCACTACGGGGCCCACAGTCAAACTGGTGTGTGTGGTGTTCTTCCTTTACCCCCAGGACAGAATTCACTTTGGGGTGGTACTGATCCCTGTTGGGTCTGCTTGCACACAGCCACATTTTTCAATTTATCTATTTTTAAGCTTATGCTTTTGATGTCAAATCTAAGAATCCATTGCCAAAACGAAGGTCATGAAAATTTTCTCCAATTTTTTTTCTAACAGTTTTATAGTGTTAGCTCTTTTTTTTTTTTTAAAGATTTTATTTATTAATTTGACGTAGAGAGACAGCCAGCGAGAGAGGGAACACAAGGGGGGAGTGAGAGAGGAAGAAGCAGGCTCCTATCAGAGGAGCCTGATGTGGGGCTCGATCCCAGAACACTGGGAATACGCCTTGAGCCGAAGGCAGACGCTTAACGACTGCACCACCCAGGCGCCCCTATAGTGTTAGCTCTTATATTTTGGTGTTTGATCCATTTTGAGTTAATTTTTGTGAATATGTGAGTAAAGGTCCAGCTTTGTTATTTTGCGTGTAGCTGTCCAGTTTTCTCAGCACCATTTGATGAAAGACTATACACTTTCCTCCTTGAATGGTCTTGGCACCCTTGTCAAAAAATTAGTTGATTGTAGATGTATAGGTTTATTTCAGCACTCTCCATTTTATTCCATTGATTTATATATCTACCCTTGTAGTACCACATTGTCTTGATTACTGTTGCTTTGTAGCTATATTTTGAAATCAGGAAGTGTGAATCCTTTTACTTTGTTCTTCTCTTTCAGATTTGTTTTGGCTATTCTAGGTCCCTTGCAATCCCATATGTATTTTAGAATCAGCTTGTCAAGGTGTTCAAAGAAGTCAGCTCAGATTCCGATTGTATTGAATTTGTAGATCAGTTTGGGGAGTGTTGCCTTTTTAACAGTGTTCGGTCTTCTGATCCATGAACATGGGATGTTTTCCCATTTATTTTTATTATCTTTAATTTCTTTCAACAGTGTTTGGGCCTTTTCAGTGTAGTCTTCTTCTTCTTCTTCTTTTGAAGGTTTTATTTGCTTACTAGAGAGAGAGAGGAGAGAGAGAGTATGAGCTGGGGGAGGGGCAGAGGGAGAAGGAGAGGGACAAGCAGACTCCCCATTGAGCACAGAGTCTGACACAAGGCTCTATCTAAGGACCCTGAGATCATGACTTGCACCAAAGTCAGACATGTAACCAACTGAGCCACCCAGGTACCCACAGTGTAGTCTTCTTGAGTCAATAAATTGTTAGTTTGTGTCTTTCTAGGAATTTGTCCATTTCCTCTTAAGTTATTTATTTTGTTGGTGTATAATTGTTTGTAGTACTCCTTTATTACCCTTTTTATTTGTCTAATGTCAGCAGTAATGTCCCCTCTTTCATTACTCATTCTAGTAATTTGAGTATTATTTCTTTTTTTCCAGGTCTACAAAGCTAATCATTTTCCAATTTTGTGGATCTTTTCAAAGAACCAGCTTTCGATTTCACTGATACTCTTTATTGGTTTTCTATTTTCTAGTTCATTTGTTTCTGCTGTAGTCTTTATTATTTCCTTCCTTCTACTTGCTTTAGATTTAGTTTATGTCTTAAGGGGGAAAGCTAGATTTTTCAGTTGAATTCTTTTTTTTTTTTTTTAAAGATTTTATTTATTTATTTGACAGAGATAGAGACAGCCAGCGAGAGAGGGAACACAAGCAGGGGGAGTGGGAGAGGAAGAAGCAGGCTCATAGCGGAGGAGCCTGATGTGGGGCTCGATCCCGGAATGCCGGGATCACGCCCTGTGCCGAAGGCAGACGCTTAACTGCTGTGCCACCCAGGCGCCCCACAGTTGAATTCTTTATTATTTCTTAATATAGGCATAAGCAGAAATTTCCCTCTAACTTCTACTTTAGCTGCATCCCATAAGTTTTGGTATTTTTTTTTTTCATCTCAATATATTTCCTGATTTTTTCCTGATTTTCCTTTTGATTTCTTATTTGACTCATGGCTTTTTCAAGAGTGCTTTGTTTAATTTCCACATTTTTGTGATATTCCCCAAAATTTTCCTGCTAAAAGGTTCAAATTTCATTCCATTCTAGTTAAAGAACATACTTTATCTTTTCTTTATCTTTTCAGATTTGCTGAGGTTTGTTTTTTGGCTTAGCATATGGTCTATCCTAGGAAATGTTCCATGTATACTTGAGAAGAATATATATTCTGTTGTTGTGTTGAATGTTTTATAGATGTCTGTTATGTCTAGTTAGTTTGTAGCTTTAAGTCTCCTGTTTCCTTGTTGATCTTGTCTAGCTGTTCTATCCAGTTTTAATAGTGGGATATTAAAGTCTCTGACTATTATTGATGACTGTCATTTTTGCCCTTCATTGCTATCAATTTTGCTTCATGTATTTTGGTACTTTGTTATTAGGTGCATATATATAGATTAATGACTTTGTGTTATGAACCAACATATAACATTAATCCAGTTCTGTTCAAAACATTTCTAAAGAGGAATAAATATTAATAGAACCCTATTTCTTTGATTTTAAGATGTCATGAGTTATAAGATTTACTGGTGAAAAAAAGGAACAAATAATGTTAAATGTTCATATTTATTTTTAAGTGGCACAATTTCTAAAAAAGTAAAAAAAAATAATAATGTATTTAATAATTAGAATTAATTGGACCTTTAATTAATCACATTAATTGTTCTCAGTGATGATATGATATGAGAGAATTTCCTTTGATTTGGTAGTGTTTCGTGGGGTGCTATTCAGACATTTTTATCAAGAAATAGGCCAGATTCAGTTTGTCACTGAGCCCTTTGAAAATTTCATGTAAACAGCGGTGGTAGATGGCTCATTTGCCTGTCAATCTTTGGAGTTAATTGCATCGATGAAGCAATTTGGTGTCTGCCAGGCAGAAATTGTTAGTATTTACTTACTCCATTGTGATGAATCACACTGGGTATATTTTCCAGCTTTGACAATACCTATTTTTTTTAGACAAATGTGAATAAATATCTGAAGGCCAGGTTCTTTTAAAAAGTGCAGGCTAGGGGCACCTGGGTGGCTCATTTGGTTAAGGGTCCAACTATTGGTTTAGGCTCAGCTCATGATCTCAGGGTCGTGGGATTGAGCCCCATGTCAGGCTCCGTGCTCAGTGTAGAGTCTGCGTGAGATTCTCTCACTTTCCCTCTTCCTCTGCCCCTCCCCCTGCTCATGCTCTCTATCTCTAAAATAAATAAATAAATAAAATATTTTTAAAATGCAGGCTAAATATTTTTAAATTAAATGAAATCAACCCAGTATTAATTTCATATCTCAGACATATCTTCTACACTTTCAAGTGAAGGCTGGTCAGAAAATATACAACATAAAACTGAGAAATGATCAACTTATTTGAAAAGGTTAACTCACTTGACTTCAACCATTTTGGATAACTTTTTTTTTTTATCTGTCTGAAATGTGTACAGTTTGGGCTGATTGTTTTTGGCATAAACAGTCACAAAATTAAAATGGTTGCCAAGGGATTGGGGCCAAATCTCTCTAGGTCAGTCATCTTTTTGACAGATATTACATGGAACTACTCAGCTTTCTCAGTGAGGAGTAATTAGAGTCAAGTCATGCTTACAGAAGTTCCTTTTTTGTTCTTCATGTTGCCTCTTAACCTAGTTCAGAAGGGCCATTACTCCACTACAGATAAATGCCAAACATTCTTTGGAAATAAACAGTTAAGCTGAATTATGCATTTGTGTATGTGTTGTAGCATTTAATATGGTGCATGTGTATGTATATATATATATATATATATATATATATATATATCTCCAAATAAATTATAAGAAGAGAGAGGTGATATATTAGAATGACTAAGATAAATATATTGCTTTGCTCAAAACAACTAAATATATTATTTAGAGAAGGAAATTTCAATTCCTTTTACATTCTAATTGTGGTATATATATCTGTTTCATGACTATCAAGCAGGGTTTCTTCATGACTCTCTGTTCAAAACTATAGTCCCAAGCTATATATCATAGCATTCTTGCTAATAATTCTAAAAAGGGTTTCTTGGTCAGATAGGTTTGAGAAATGGTGGGTTTGACAGAATTAAATAGTTGGGTTTTTTAGTTAGTTTGGTTTTTTTTTACATATAGGATTTCTTAGGGCCTTTTATATATTTATGTAAATTTTGAATCCCTAAGTTGATAGAGAATGCACTATTTTCAAAATTTATTTGGTCATGAAGCCCTTGAAATGAGGAACATCACCTGAAGCTAGTGTTCCAAGAGGATCACTCTGAGAAAAACTGCTGTGGTCTACAAGCACACATTAAAATGTTTCCAATTCAAGGCTTACATTTTTTAAAAAATTTTTTATTATGTTATGTTAGTCACTATATGGCACATCCTTAGTTTTTGATGTAGTGTTCCATGATTCATTGTTTGCGTATAACATCCAGTGCTCCATGCAATATGTGCCCTCCTTAATACCCATCACAGGCCTATCCCCCACACTCCCCTCACCTCTGAAGCTCTCAGTTTGTTTCTGGAGTCCATAGTCTCTTGTGGTTCATTCCCCCGTCTGTTCACCCCCTTTCATTTTTCTCTTCCTTTTCCTACCAATCTCCCTGCTATTTCTTATGTTCCATAAATGAGTGAAACCATATGATAATTGTCTTTCTCTGCTTGACTTATTTCACTTAGCATAATCTCCTCCAGTCCCGTCTATGTTGCTGCAAATGTTGGGTAATCGTTCTTTCTGATGGCTGAGTAATAGTCCATTGTATATATGGACCACATCTTCTTTATCCATTTATCTGTTGAAGAGCATCTCTGCTCCTTCCACAGTTTGGCTTTTGTGGACATTGCTGCTATGAACACTGGGGTGCAGGTGCCCCTTCTTTTTACTACATCTGTATCTTTGGGGTAAATACCCAGTAGTGTGATTGCTGGGTCATAGGATAGCTCTATTTTTAACTTCTTGAGGGACCTCCACACTTTTTCTAAAGTGGCTCTACCAACTTGCATTCCCACCAACAGTGTGAGAGGGTTCCCCTTTCTCCACATCCTCTCCAACATTTGTTGTTTCTTTCTTTGTCCATTTTTGCCATTCTAGCTGGCATAAGGTGGTATCTCATTGTGGTATTTGATTAGAATTTCCCTGATGGCTGATGATGTTGAACATTTTTTCATGTGTCTGTTAGCCATTTATATGTCTTCATTGGAAAAGTGTCTGTTCATATCTTCTGCCCATTTTTTGATTTGATTATTTGTTTCTTATGTATTGCATTTGAGAATTTCTTTGTAGATCTTGGATACCAGTCTTCTATCTGTAGCGTCATTTGCAAATATCTTCTCCCATTCTGTGGGTTGCCTCTTTGTTTTGATGACTGTTTCCTTGGCTGTGCAGAAGCTTTTTATCTTGATGAAGTCCTACAAGTTCATTTTTTCTTTTGTTTCTCTTGCCTTTGGGGATGTGTCATGAAAAAAGTTGCTGTGGCCTATGTCAAAGAGGTTGCATCCTCTAGGATTTTGATGGATTCCTATCTCACATTGAGGTCTTTCATCCATTTGGAGGTTATCTTTGTGTATGGTATGAGAGAGTGGTCAAGTTTCATTCTTTTGCATATGCCTGTCCAATTTTCCCAGGACCATTTATTGAAGAGACTTTTTTTTTTTTTCCACTGGATATTTTTTCCTGCTTTGTCAAAGATTAGTTGCCCAAAGAGCCAAGGGTACATTTCTGGGTTCTCTATTCTGTTCCATTGGTCTGTGTGTCTGTTTTTGTGCCAGTACCATGCTGTCTTTGTGATCACAGCTTTGTAGTATAGCTTGAAATCCAGCAACATGATGCCCCCAGCTTTCTTTTTCCTTTTCAGCATTTCTTTGGCAATTTGGGGCCTTTTCGGGTTCTACACAATTTTAAGGGCTTTTTGTTCCAGCTCTTTGAAAAATGTCTTTGGTATTTTGATCGGGATGGCATTGAAAGTGTAGATTGCTCTGGGTAGCATAGACATTTTAACTATGTTTATTTTTCTGATCCATGAGCATGGAATGATTTTCCATTTTTTTGTGTTTTCTTCAATGTCTTTCATGAGTGATCTGTAGTTTCTAGAATATAGATCATTTACCTCTCTGGTTAAATTAATTCCGAGATATCGTATGATTTTTGGTGCTATTGTAAATGGAATGGATTCCCTAATTTCTCTTTCTTCAGTCTCATTGTTCGTGTATAGAAATGCAACTGATTTCTGAGCATTGATTTTGTATCCCGCTACATTACTGAATTGTTCTATGAGTTCTAGTAATTTGTGGGTGCAGTCTTTTGGGTTTTCCATATAGAGTATCATGTCATCTGCGAAGAGAGACAGTTTGACCTCTTCTTTGCCGATTTGAATACCTTCTATTCCTTATTGTTGTCTGATTGCTGTTGCAAGGACTTCTAGTACTATGTTGAACAATAATGGCAAGAGTGGGCATTCTTGTCATGTTCCTGATCTTAAGGGAAAGGCCTTCACCTTTTCCCCATTGAGAATGATATTTGCTGTAGGCTTTTCATAGATGGTTTTTTATGAAATTGAGGAATGTACCCTCTATCCCTACACTCTGAAGGGTTTGGACTACATGAAGTTTTCCCTGTTAGTGATGAGAACTTTAAATGCTGAAATTCTATTTTACCCACAATGCCTTGTTGACTCATTGAGCTCACATGATACTAATAATGCTTGTCATAATGACTATACAGCTACAGATAAAACTTGGAAAATCTGATGAGTGAAAGGATGCTGTATTTTGTCAAATGCTTTTTCCACATCAGCTGAAAGGATCATATGGTTCTTGACTCTTTCTTTGTTGATGTGATCTATCACACTGATAGATTTGTGAATGTTAAACCACCCTTGCATCCCAGGGATGAATCCCACTTGGTCGTGATGGATAATCCTTTTAATATTAGCTAGGATCTTGTTGAGAGTTTTGGTGTCCATATTCATCAGGGATATCAGTCTGTAATTCTCCTTTTTGATGGGGTCTTTGACTGGTTTGGGGATCAAGGTAATATTGGCCTCATATTGGTAGCTTTCCTTCTGTTTCTATTTTTTAATATAGCTTTAGGAGAATAGGTATTATTTCTTCTTTGAATGTTTGGTAGAATTCCCCGGGAAATCTATCAGGCCCTGGCGTTTTGTTTTTTGGAAGGTTTTTAATCACTGTTTCAGTCTCTTCATAATTAATTGGTCTGTTTAAAAAATAAATTTCTTCATGTTTCAGTCTTGGTAGTTTATAGGTTTCCAGGAAGGCATCCATTTCTTCCAGGTTGTTTAATTTTTTGGCATATAGTTGTTGATAATAGTTTCTAATGATTCTTCCTATTTCTTTGGTGTTGGTCATGATCTCTCCCCTTTCATTCATAATTTTATTAATTTGGGTCCTTTCTCTATTCTTTTGAATGAGTCTGGCCAGTGACTTATCAATCTTATTTATTCTTTCAAAGAACCAGCTTCTATTTTTGTTGATCTGCTCTACTGTGCTCCTGGTTTCTAATTCATTGATCTCTGCTCTAATCTTGATCAACTGCTTTCTCACACGTGAATTAGGCGTGTTCTGTTCCAGCTCCAGCTTCTTGAGGTGAGAATATAAAAACTGCATTTTAGATTTTTCTATTCTTTTGAGTGAAGCTTAGATGGCTATGTATTTTCCCCTTAGGACTGCCTTTGCAGTGTCCCATAGGTTTTGGACCAATGTGTTTTCGTTCTCATTGGTTTCCATAAATTGCTTAAGCTCGTCTTTAATTCCCTGGTTTACCCAGTCATTCTTTTTTTTTTTTATAATAATATTTTTTTATCATATTATGTTAGTCACCATACAGTACATCCCTGGTTTTTGATGTAAAGTTCCATGATTCATTAGTTGTGTATAACACCTAGTGCACCATGCAATACGTGCCCTCCTTACTACCCATCACCAGCCTATCCCATTCCCCCACCCCCCTCCCCTCTGAAGCCCTCAATTTGTTTCTCAGAGTCCATAGTCTCTCATGCTTCATTCCCCCATTCATTACCCAGTCATTCTTAAGCAGGAGGGTTCTTAGTTTCCAAGTGTTTGAATTTCTTCCAAATTTTTCCTTGTGATTGTGTTCCAGTTTCAAAGCATTGTGGTCTGAGAATATGCAGGGAATAATCTCAGTCTTTTGGTATCAGTTGAGACCTCTTTTGTGACCCAGTATATGATCTATTCTGGAGAAAGTTCCATGTGAATTCGAAAAGAATGAATATTTTGTTGTTCTGGGGTGTAGTATTCTGTATATATCTATGAGGTCCATCTGGTCCAGTATGTCATTCAAAGCTCTTGTTTCTTTGTTGATTTTCTGCTTAGGTGATCTGTCTATTGCTGAGAGCGGAGTGTTGAGGTCCCCTACTATTAACGTATTCTTATCTGTATGTCTCTTTATTCTGGGTAAGAGTTGGCTTTTGTATCTAGCTGCTCCCCTGTTGGGGGCATAGATATTTATAATTGTCGTATCCACTTGTTGGATACATCCTTTAAGAATAATATAGTGTCCTTCTGTATCTCTAACTACAGTCTTTAGTTTAAAATCTAATCTGTCTGATATGAGAATTGCTACCCCAGCTTTCTTTTGAGGTCCATTGGTGTGAAAGATGGTATTCCATCCCTTCACTTTCAGTCTGGATGTATCTTTAGGTTCAAAATGAGTCTCCTGTAGGCAGCAAATGGATTGGTCATGTCTTTTTATCCAATCTGCAACCCTGTGTCATTTATGGGAGTATTTAGGCCGTTCACATTGAGACTGATTATTGAGAGATATGATTTTAGTGATGTCATGTTGCCTGTAAAGTTTTTGTTTTTATAGACTGTAAAATTCTTTTGGGGTCTTTTTACTTTTATAGAACCCTCCTTAATATTTCTTGTAGGGCTGGCTTTGTGGTCACATATTCTTTTAGTTTCTGCTGGTCTTGGATGGTCCTTGTCTCTCCATCCATTCTGAATGACAGCCTTGCTCGATAAAGGATCCTTGGCTGCATGTTCTTCTTACTTAGTGCTCTGAATATGTCTTGTCAGCTTTTTCTGAGTTGCCAGGTCTCTGTAGACAGGTCTGACGTTATTCTGATGTTCTTCCCTCTCTACGTGAGGATTCTCTTCCCCCTGGCCACTTTAAAGATTGTATCCTTGGATCTAGTATTTGTGAAATGTACTATCATGTGATGTGGTGTTGGTCTGTTCTCATTGATCTTGGGAGGGGTCCTCTCTGCCTTTGGACATGAATGCTTGTTTCCTTTGCCAGATTAGGGAAGTTCTCAGCTACAATTTGTTCAAATATCTCTTTTAGACATCTCTCTTTCTCCACCCCCTTGGGGATGCTGATGATTCTGACATTGGAACGTTTCATTGAGTCAGTAATTTCCTGTAATCTACATTCTTGAGATTGGATTTTTTTGAGCCAGTTTTCCATTTTTTTCCTTCTTTTCTATCATCCCATCTTCCAATTCACTAATTTGTTCTTCTGCCTCATTTACCCTGACTGTCAGCATCCAGTTTAGACTGCATTTGATTCATAGCATTTTTAATTTCTGCCAGATTCGCTTTCATTTCTGCCCTTAGAGATTCTATATTCTTGTTAATATTTTCATTAATATATTTTTCAAGCCTACACATCATCTTGACCATTGTTACTCTGAATTCCATTTCTGACAATTGGGTTATATCCATATCCATTAGTTCTGTGGCAGAGGCCACAGTCTCTGTTTCTTTTCTTTTTTGTGGATTCCTCCTCCTTGTCATTCTGATGCGGAGAGGTTGTGGGGATGTACAGAGCCCAAATTATTGACCAGAACCCAAGCAATGTGCACTTGTTTTATAGGGACCTTAGGGATGTGGGCTTCTTGATTTTTCATCCTGCCTTCTGGGGGAGGGGCCTGGTACGCTGATACTCAGGCAACTCTGTTTGGGTAGAGTTGCCCCGTCCCCTACGAGGGGGGTTGGGGATGGGCACAATGCGAATCAGTATTTCTGAGCTTTTATTCTCTTCTGGCTTTCCCTGGTGGTTTTCTGTGACTCTTCTGAGATTCAGAGGTGCAGTAGCCATATCCTAGCCTCTTTCTCAGAATAGAGAGATCACAGTCTGCTCTCCACTGAGCTCTCCTGGCCACTATAACTCTATTTCTGTCAGTGTTGCTAAAAACCCCGCAGCGTCCCGGGTTATGTGCCCCACAGCCATTCTCCCCATCCCCACTCCCAGCACTGGCACGTCTCTGTCCTTTGTGCTTCTAACACCGCCAGCCATCCCTGGTTCTCTCGAGTGCTCCTGATCTCCCTGTTTCAGTGTGGTTCAAGTGAGCACTCTGGAGCTCCAGTTTTCAGTCTGGTCACGTGTGCTCCTGAGCTCCCAGTCTCAGTCTGCTTTCTCGGCAGCTACCGGTCCAAGAGTTTGGCCCACTCCCCAGTGCAGGAGGCCACTGCTTCCTGGCGTCTGAGTGCTGTGGCTCCCTCCCCCTTCCGTTTATCTTCCAATATCTTTGTGCAGATTCACGGCTCCCCACTCCGTACCTTAATACTCAGCGCTGGAGATGTTCGTTTATAGAGATCCAGATGGGAGATGTTCGTTGGTAGAGATCCAGATGTATCTACCTACCCCTCGGGCTGATTTCATGGGTGTTCAGGATGATCTGGTAGATATCCAGGTCGATTCAGGGGACCAGCTGAAAAAGGGTCACCTACTCCTCCGGCATCTTTTTTCCTCCTCCTCAAGACTTAAGCTTTTATGATATTTCAGTAGATAAGACAAATCATCCCTCTTAGGTGACAGAGATTCAGACTTTCCCAACCACCTGCTCCTCCTCTTTCTCTATTTAGAGTGAACACTGTGGTGTACCAAATTGTGCTTTGGAACCTTTTGTCTCTCTGAGAAGCAGTCTCTTAGCTTAAGAGAATCCTGCAAATAAGTGTGGTCCTAGCTAAGGCCATACATCCCAAGTATACTCTGAAATCAAGTCCCTCAAACAGATTCTTCTCAAGAGAAGGGGCTACTGGTATAAAGGCTTTCCAAGTGAGGATTTTTTTTCTTATGTTTTAGAGTCTGCCCTATAGAACTGATTCTGCATTGATGCTAGGAGAGTGTCATCTTAATTGGGAAACTGTGGGCCCCACCATAAATTATTTATAATCCTGAATTATCTCTGAACTGCTATGGAATAAAAAAGGCCCCTTGGATAAGTTGACTGTCTTGGTTCACAATAAATTTCCTCAATCCATTTGAAAAAATATTTTAATTACTTAATTAATTAAGATTTTATTTATTTATTTGAGAGAGAGAGAGCATGAGTGGGGGGCAGGGAAAGGAGAGGGAGAAGAGATTCCCCCCCCCCCCCCCCCCGAGCAAGGAGCCTGACGCGGGTCTCAGTCCCAGGACTCTGGGATCATGACCTGAGCTGAAGGTGTACATTTAACCAACTGAGCCACATTTAACCAACTGAGCCACCTCCTATTTATTTATTTTAGAGAGAGAGCAAGAGAGAGTGGGGAGAGGGGCACAGAGAAAAGGAGAGAACCTTCAAGCAGACTCCCTGCTGAGCATAGAACTCAACACAGGGCTCCATCCCAGGACCCTGACATCATAACGTGAGCCAAGACCAAGAATTGGACATTCAACTGACTGAGCCACCCAGGAACCCCTTCTTCAGTCCATTTCAGAGAAAACCAAAATTGTCTCAGGAATTGGGAGAGCATGTGTTTGAAAACACTGAGGTATAAGATTTTAATGAACATGGTGTGTATTAGTTTTCTAGGGCTGCCATAATGAATAGCACAGACTGGGTGGCTTAAACAACAGAGATTTATTTTTTCATGGTTCTGGAGGCTAAAAGTCTGAAATCAGTGTTTTGGCAGGGATGATTTCTTCTGAGACCTCTCTCCTTAGCATGTAGATGGCTGTCTTCTCTTTATATCTTCACGCGGTCTTCCTGTTGTGCATGTCTGTGCCCTAATCACTTATAAGGACACTGGACTATGAAATTAGGGCCCACTTTAATAACCTCGTTTAATCTTAATTAGTTAATTTAACCTCTTTAAAGACCCTCTCTCCGAATATAGTCACATTGTGAGGTCACATTCAAATTCAACATATGAATTGGGGGAGACAGTTTAGCCTATTACAATGAGTAGCCCTTGACCATCAATATTCTGAATGTATTACCATTAGGCCAAACATATTAAGAACATCTCAGAGACAAGCAAAATTTCATAGAAAAACTATTATAAAATTTTATGGCCCATGGATATTTATAAATAATGTTTAAGCCTCACTTTTCTTTTCTTTTCTTTTTTTATTATTATGATATGTTAGTCACCATACAATACATCATTAGTTTTTGATGTAGTGTTCCATGATTCATTGTTTGCGTATTACACCCAGTGTTCCATGCAATATGTGCCCTCCTTAATACCCTTCACTGGGTTAGCCCATCCCTCCACCCCCTTCCCCTCTAAAACCCTCAGTTTATTTCCCAGAGTCCATAGTCTCTCATGGTTAGTCTGCCCCTATGTTATCCCCCCCTTCATTTTTTCCTTCCTTCTCCTAATGATCTCCCTGCTATTACTTACGTTCCACAAATAAGTGAAACCATATGATAAGTACCTTTCTCTGCTTGACTTATTTCACTTAGCATAATCTCCTCCAGTTCCATCCATGTTGATGCAAATGTTGTGTAATCATCCTTTCTGATGGCTGAGTAATACTCACTTTGCTTTTCTATGAATTTCTCTAGATTTTTGCAAATCTTATGATCTGTAAAACGAACTGTGAGCTTCACTGTAAGATACTGTACAAAAAATCAGGTCTAAGGATTGTTCATATACTGATCTTAGTATTTCTCACTATTTTCAGGTCCGAGCATGGGTAGGAAATGGTAATATTGGTCCTTTACACTGGGATCAATGTAACAGGTGCTTGTGAATATTGAAGCCTAAGCAGATCTTCATGTCAACATTCCCATAACTTTTTCTTCAGCAGAAACATGGGTCATGACTTAACTATAAATGGCTTACCTGAAACTGAGGAACTTGAGGGAAATCAAACTCATGTAATAATGTAATAGAATTTTAACTTGGAAGGACCTTTGATATCACACTTCAGTCACTCACAAACCTCCTTTCAATTTGTTTTACTATATCAGTGAAATACAATGCTGGTATTGTTATTTAATTAATGTCTTTCTTTATATTGACTTACTTTATAAAAAATTTTAGATTTAGCCACATCTTAGAAAAGAAGGTATTTTGAATTAGAATTCAAAGTATGTTGAAACCATAAGAGATTCTTAACACTAAGGAACAAATTGAGGGTTGATAGAGAGAGGTGGGTGGGGGATGAGTTAGATGGCTGATGGGTATTAAGGAGGACACTTTTTTTTAATAATAATATTTTTTTATTATATTATGTTAGTCACCATACAGTACATCCCTGTAAGGAGGACACTTGTTAAGAAGAGCACTGGGTGTTCTTTTTTTAAAATTTAAATTCAATTAATTAACATATAGTGTATTATTAGTTTCAGACGTAGAGTTCAGTGATTTATCAGTGTTATATAATACCCAGAGCACTGGGTGTTGTATGTAAGCGATGAATCACCGAATTCAATATTGCACTGTATGTTAACTAACTAGAATTTAAATAAAAATTTGGAGAAAAAAATAGTATGTTGAAAATACCTTCTGACCCTAAAAAATACATGATATACATATATGTATATAAAATTTACAAATACATATATAAATTTATATATAAATATATAAATATGTAATATATATTAAATAATATATAGCACTTATACATAATACTAATTATTATATTGTTTATATGATATTTAATTGTATTTATATATATATGTGTGTGTGTATATATATATATATATATATATATATATATATACAGTATATAAATGTTATTCCACATTTGGTCTCTTTGATCATTTAGCAGTGGGAGAGGCAGTTGGGAATGGTGGAGTCACTAACTGAAAGAAATCTGAGTCCTTGCGTGACTGCAAAAGAATGTGACATTAGCAAGAAATAAATCTTATGTTAAGCCTCAGAGATATTGGTGCTGTTTGTTACCACTATTTGCCTCCCCCAACTAATGCAGTCAGTTCTGTAAGACTTTAGATATTTCAACCTCCAAAATCTTTTCTTGCATTTAAATTTTAGACACTTCTTTTTTAAATTTATTTTCAAATAATTTTTCCTTAGGTCAGTACTTTTGATGAAACTACTAGAATTATATTTTTGGTTGTGGACCTACATTAAAGGTAATATTGAAGTAAGTGTATTACTCAGTCTCATCATTCCTTTGCATATTATAGTAACTATCCTATTTAAATATTTTAATTTAGGTTTTTTTTTTTTTTTTAGAAATTTAGCATTCAAATTTAACATTCAAACATTTTTTAGAAGTTTAACTTTCATATTTTTAGGGTTTTTTTAAAGAAATTTAACATTCAAATGACAAAAAAGGTAACTGTCATTATATGGAAGGTTATATAGCAAGCTGCAATTGCCCTTGCCCGTGCTCTGCTTAGAAATCCCAGAATCCTACTATTGGGTGAATTTACACTGCCTCTAGGCACTCAGAGTTAACCCTTAGTACATGAAAATTGAGAATAGGTAAGAATTGTTCCTCACCAAGAATTTAGGCCAATTCAAAATCACTATTACAAATAAAAAGTAAAATTAAAACATAAATACATGACTATGTAAGACAGAGAGGATTGACTAACTTGAAAAACAAGATTCGTTCTATTTAGCAGTTTTTAAAATGATTTTTAAAAAGATTTTATTTATTTATTTTGGAGAGAGAGAAAGAGAGCATGAGCAGGGGAGGGGCAGAGGGAGAGGGAGAGAGAAAATCTCAAGCCGACTCCGCACTGAGTGCAGAGTCTGAGGCAGGGCCTGAGCTCCTGTCCCTGAAGTCATTACCTGACCTGAAATCAAGAGTTGGCACTTAGCTGACTGAACCACCTAGGTGCCTCTTAAAATGATTTTTAATTTTATTTGCTTTATTGGGCTTGGAGCTTGACAGGGCTATTTTAGGGATATGTGTAATGGGATAGATAGATGTATTTGTTTCCAGGTACCACTTGCAGATAAATGCCAGATATAGCCATCCTGGGAATGGGAAAGCACTAATAGATATGAACCAATGTAAACATTCTAGATTTTGTTTTGTTTTGTTTTTTAAGATTTATTTATTTATTTGAGAGAGAGAGAGAGTGAGGGGCAGAGAGAGAGGGAATCTCAAGCAGACTCCCTGCTGAGCGCAGGCCTGACACAGGGCTCCATCCCATGACTCCTGAGATCATGACCCAAGTTGAAAGCAAGAGTCTGATGCTTAACCAACTGAGCCACCCACGTGTCTCTACATTCTAGATTTTAAAAACAGATATAATGACAAAATATTAAAGATGAAGTGGAATCGATTTGCTCAATAATATCATTGAGTTCTAGTAGAATAGTGGCCACCTCAGTAGGTTATATTGTGATTGAAGTGTGTACACCAAAAAGTACCACAGTCCCTCCTTTCGTGGGGCTTATAGACTACGTGTTGAAGTATAAATAATACAGGTAATGGACCCCTCACCCAACACTTGCTTGTGTTGGAACTGCCCCTGTTTGTCACAGTCTAGCATGTTCCTTCAACACTACACTAAAGCATCCTCTCAAGACCCACAGGAGTTTCTCCCCTGCTAGTACCCCTGCCTTTCCTTATCCCTTACCATTTCAACATGATCTTGCTTTTGGAACTTGCGCCTGTACCCAGAGCTGTGTTTCACTCCTCCTTTGGGCTTCAAGATCTCAGTGACTTACTTAAGAGTTGAAAACCATTCTTGCCAACTTCATGATCATGTTTGGTTAATCCTGAAAACTATTGAATTTGATTAAATAAACCCCTAATGTTGGTTATATATACTAAACATTTAAAAATGCCATCTGGCAGAGGAATCTATATGATACCATAAGAAGTTGTAAACATTTAATCAAATCAAATAATAAAATCATACTTTTTTATACAAAGGAAAATTCAGCCTTAAAATATTACTAAAGTGTTCCTATAATAAGTCTTAATGAAACTAGTCCAAACTAGGGTATGAGGGAGTTACAGAGGTAGAGATAAAGACTGTAATAAATAATTATGTATATTAGATTGATTGCTCAATAATAAGCAAGCAAGCTCTGGAAAGAGAATCTTAAATTTTAGTGAGAATTTCTAATAGATACAAACATTAGATTATAAATCACCTTGCTTTTATAATCTAGAAAATTTAACTCTATAACTCTCTATTCAGTTTTATTAGAAAATACCTATCTTGGTCTCAAATACTTATGCCATAATTAATATTCCAGTGGTTAGTATTTTCAGTCTTCAGCAGAGATAATTATTAATCATATTCTAAAGTGTTCTTCCTTGATTTTCTTGAAAAAGAACATAAGTGTAATATCAGTTTATTACAAATATAACTTAACAAAGAAAAAGAACACAATAAACTAATATTTGTCACTAGATATTTATGTATCTACAGCAATTTCTAACATATAAAAATCGATATAAATTAATTTTGGCTGTGAAAACACTGATGAAAGAAATTGAACATGACACAAAGAAATAGAAAAACATTCCATGCTCATGGAAGAACAAATATTGTTAAAATATCTATACTACCCAAAGCCAGCTACATATTTAATACAATCTCTATCAAAGTACCAACAGCATTTTTGACAGAGCTAGACCAAACAATCCTAAAATTTGTATGGAACCACAAAAGACCCTGAATAGCCAAAGTAATCTTGAAAAAAAAAAGCAAAGCTGGAGGCATCATAATTCTAGATTTCAAGTTATATTACAAAGCTGTGATGATCAAGACAGTATGGTACTGGTACAAACAGACAGATTAATGGAACAGGATAGAAAACCCAGAAATAAACCCACAATTATATGGTCAATTAATCTTTGACAATACAGGAAAGACTACCCAATGGAAAAAAGATAGTCTCTTCAACAAGTGGCATTGGGAAAACTGGACAGCAACATGCAGAAGAATGAAACTGGACCACTTTCTTACACCATACACAACAATAAATTCAAACTGGATTAAAGACCTAAATGTGAGACCTGCCACCATAAAAATCTTAGAGGAGAACACAGACAGTAACCTCTTTGACATTGGCTGTAGCAACTTCTTACTAGGTCTGTGCCCCGAGGCAAGGGAAACAAAAACAAAAATAAATTAGTGAAACTACATCAAGATAAAAAGCTTCTGCACAGTGAAGGAGACAGTCAACAGAACTAAAAGGCAACCTTCGGAATGGAAGATATTTGCAAATGACATATCTGATAAAGGGTTGTTATCCAAAATCTATAAAGAACTTATCAAACTCAGTACCCTCAAAACAAATAATTGAATTAAGAAATGGGCAGAAGACATGAATAGACATTTTTCCAAAGAAGACATACAGATGGATAACAGACACATAAAAAGATGCTCAACATCACTCATCACAGGGAGATATAAATCAAAACCACAATGAGATATCACCTCACACTTGCCAGAATGGCTTAAATTAACAACACAGGAAACAACAGATGTTGGCGAGAATGTGGAGAAAGGGGAATCCTCTCACACTGTTGGTAGGAATGCAAACTGGTGTAGCCACTCTGGAAAACAGTAAAAATAGTTAAAAATATAACTACCCTATGATCCAGCAGTTACACTACTAGGTATTTACCCAAAGGATACAAAAACACTGATTTGAAGAGATACATGCACCCTAATATTTATAGCAGCATTATCAACAACAGCAAATTATGGAAAGAGCCCAAATGTCTATTGACTAATGAATGGATAAAGAAGAAGTGGTATATGTACATAATGTAATATTACTCAGTCATCAAATAATGGAATATTACTCAGTCATCAAAAAGAATGAAATCTTGTCATTTGCAACAACACGAATGGAGCCAGAGTGTATTTTGCTAAGCGAAATAAGTCTGAGAAAGACAATTACCATATGATTTCACTCATATATGGAATTTAGGAAACAGAACAAATGAACATGGTGGGGGCAGGGGGAAGGAGAGACAAACCAGGAAACAAACTCTTAAATATAGAGAACAAACTGATGGTTACTGGAGTGGAAGTGGGTGGGAGGATTAGTTAAATAGGTGATGGGGATTAAGGAGTGCCCTTGGGTTGAACAACAGCAGGGGTTGTATGGAAGTGAAGAATCACTAAATTCTACACCTGAAACTAAAATTACACTGTATGTAAACCAAGTGGAATTTAAATAAAAACTTAGAAAAAAAAAATAAATCAATTGAGGCCCTGAAATGAATACAATAATTTTGTTTTTAATAGCATTCACTTTTTTTTATATGTACTTGGGCTGTTCTTTTAAGCAATGTCAACGAATCTCAGAGTCTCAGAGGAACAGGGCTTGGTCACTATTTGAAGAAGAAAAATTAAACATTCTTGTTAGAGATGTCATATACTGACTTTCTTCAAAGTTGGATTTTTACAACAAAATTTATCAAATATTCATTACTTTTCAATGTAATGCATGAAATGCAAAACAAAATTAGTCATTTGCTTTCTAATAATATATTAGTCCTTGTGTGACTTTTTATTTTATACTGTCTTTTTAATTACTGATCAAATCTATAGAATGGATCAATATTTTAAGAGTTTTAAATATGGTACTTAAGACTAAAGAGTCAAAAGTGATATCATTTCTGTAAGAGAAAAGAAACTGAATTTATAGCTATCCTGAAACTTAGGTTGCATGATTCTTCCTTTATTTATTTTTGTTTCTTATTTTTTTAAACTCAAGGTTAACATGTTCCTTAGACAAAATACAGAAATAAAATAAAATAAAAATTATCTATAGCTTTACCACTATCAAAACCCAATCATTGTTAAGATTCTGGCATATTTTTCCTGTATTTTTAAGATAAAGATGTAATTGTGTGTGTGTGTGTGTGTGTGTGTGTGTGTGTGTGTGTGTGTAACTTTGGATCCTGATGTTTATGTTTGTCAATAAGTATTTTTCCCAATATTATTATTTCATAGTTATCATACCTATTATATCCTTAATGGGTATGTATCATCTACTCTTGGGAATTTCTTTCTCTCTTTCTCACTCTCTCTTTTTCTTTCTTTTTTTTCTCTTTATCTCTCTTCCTCCCTCCTTCTCTTTTTCTTCCTTTCTTCTTCCTTTCCTCTCTTTTCTTTTCTTTTCTTTTCTTTTCTTTTCTTTTCTTTTCTTTCTTTCTTATAGTTCTGCAATGATCATCTTCATGTATAAATTGTCCAACTTTTATTTCTTATTTGAAGGATTCAAGGTCAATGCATATAAATCTTTTTGAGACTCTTGGTAAATATTGTCAATTTTGGGGTGCCTGGGTGGCTCAGTCATTTGAGTAACTCTTGGTTTCAGCTCAGGTCATGATCTCAGGGTCATGAGATTGAGTCCCGCATTGAGCTCCATGCTTGAGATTCTCTCTTTCCCTCTCCCTCTGCCCCTTCCCCCACTCATGCTCTAAATAAATAAATAAATAAAAATAATAAAATATTGTTAATTTATTTTTAACAAGAGGATTGGACCAAATTAATTTCCCACCAGTATAGGAGGACAATTGTTTTGTCACGTTGTCACTAGGCTTGGAAATTACCTGATTTTTGTTATTGTTGTTGCTAATTTGAAGTTAAAAATATCTCACTACAGTCTGCCCATAGCGCTTTGTATTTCCGTTGCATTAATCATTTTTAATAACTTCTGTTCTTGTTCATTTTATTAAGAAGAAAACTATTTTCGGGGCGCCTGGGTGGCACAGTGGTTAAGCATCTGCCTTCGGCTCAGGGCGTGATCCCCGCGTTATGGGATCGAGCCCCACGTCAGGCTCCTCTGCTGTGAGCCTGCTTCTTCCTCTCCCACTCCCCCTGCTTGTGTTCCCTCTCTCGCTGGCTGTCTCTATCTCTGTCGAATAAATAAATAAAATCTTTAAAAAAAAAAAAAAAAAAAGAAAACTATTTTCAGAAGCTATATATAATATACATTATTAGGAATTTTCTGTTACTTATAATTCAAAAACATAACAAAATAAAATATGCTCTTTCCTGGAATAAATGTTTAATTTGCTTTCTTGACATAGATGCTGTTTTTTGGCGGTATTTAACTTTTGGTAGAAAATCTATTTTATTTATATGAAGCCTTTTAACCATTGTAGAAATGGATTTTTCACTCTAAAATTTAAAGTCAGTTTTCTCTTAAGGTTAGAAGCAACTATTGCCTAAAAAAAGTCCATCTGTAATTTCAGTTGAGCATAGGATGGTATTATGCAGGATGTGGCACAATTCAATGAGTTGTTTTTTGAGAGCAAAACTATTAAAACTTTACTAAATATTTAACTTCAACACTTAGATGTATATTGTAATTCCCAGTATTAAAATACTTCATCTAGGAATGCTTGGGTGGTTCAGTCTGACTCTTGGTTGAGTGTCTGACTCTTGATTTTGGCTCAAATCACTATCTCAGAGTTGTGGGATCATGCCCCACCTTGGGCTCAGGCTCATTGTGGAGAATGCTCAAGATTCTCTCTCCCTTCCTCTCTGCCCTTCTCCCTCTGCCCCTCCCCCTGCTCGTGCTCTCCCCCCCCCCAATAAATAAATAAATAAATAAAACCTTTAAAATAAAATACTTCATCTATTTTGTGCTTTCCTTTAATTCTCTCTTTTGAGACCATTATAGATTATACTAGGAAGTCTCTTATAAACTCATATTTGTTCATTCTAAATATTTCCTGAGGATTTTAGTATTTTGGATTTTTATCAAGTAGGTAGGGTTAAGTCAGCATATGGTACTGTGATTAGTTGCTCTTCCACATTAGTCAATGCTGGTCAGAGCTCTAAGGAGGACTGAAGAGGCCAATCTGCCAAAAGGCCACAACCGTTAGTTCTTCAGATCTTCTCTTACTTGATCAGTTTTCTTCCATTAGAGTCACAGCTTTGGGTAGAACACAAAGTAGGGATGATCTGTATCCAACATCCTGATAAAATAAATTAATTGTTTACCTGGGAATGGAGGAGAGTGCTGACAAATCTCCCGGATTTATCATTGCCTAAATTATCAAATCCTCTTTTGGGAGTACACTCTCTTTTTAAAACAATTACAGAGAGTTTCAGGAAGTAGATAAAACATTTTCCATTATATTATTTGATTTCAAAAAAAATAAAAATATTTTTGTAGATTTTTTATTTACTGTGATGCAGGAGAGGGGATTGAGGTTCCTTTTAATTTAGAATTGGGTTAGAAAAAGCATAAATGACATAGAGCAGGGACTTTGGAAATCTGTTTTTGTCATTTACAGGTTGTTTTACCCTTGGACTAAATATTTTTTCTCTAAGAGCTTTTATGATCTCCTTTGTAAAATGAAAAACGTAACACTCCACCTACTTGACAGGATTTTTGTGAAGGCCAAATGACATACTGAGAGTAAAACTACTCTATAGATTGTTATATTTTATTTCTAAGGGCAAGTATTTTGAATTTATATTTAAATAATTTTTTACAATTTAAATTAGAAAAATATTTCTTAAACATCTTTGTTCTGTGTTATTACAGATATTTTAAAACTTGCTTTTTTTGAAGGAGATTGCAAATAACTCTTTTTCTACTTTATGGATTATTCTTTATAAAAGAAATGAATGTTCATTGTGGAAAATAGAGATGAGAAAAAAATTTTATTAAAAATTACTCAAAGCCCCACTATTCAGAAATAATAATACCTCAGGATTTTACTTAAGGTAGTAGTTGGGGTTGGGGTGTTTGAAACATTTTCTCCATGGTGCTGACATGTAAACATTATGGAGGATTTTTTGAGATTTTTTTTAATCTGAATTTTTGGATCTCTCTTTTGAAGACAGTAGAAAATGTCTGCAAAATTTTAATCTAGACATTTCTAATCCTATGTTTTTGGTCTTAAGTATGATTCGTTTGTCCTTGTGGGAATGAGATTTAGCTGCCTATGTTTTATAAAAGAAAAATTCAGTTTATCACTATGACTACATCCAGTAATCCGTCTGGTTCATTGCCAACTCTTAACCACTTAACTGAGGCTGAATTAGACTAATAGTTTTGTGCACTGAACAGTGAGACTTTCAGCTCCTTATAATGATTCATGTGTTACAGCTGCAGTCCATGCTCTTTAATAACATCTGACTTTTCATTGAACCACAGAGCTTCCTTTCCTCTCAGCTAATCTTTTGATAAAATTTCAACTTTCCAGCATTCTGGATGAACATTTGAAAGTTAACAAAATTCATGTACTTGAAGAAATCATTATTTAGAGTAGATTAGATTGTGAGAAAATTTACTTTTTAAAACTGTTTACTAAGATTCACGGTTAGGAAATATTATATACTTTCCCTGGGAAAACACTTTTTTTCATATTTTCAGAGAAATTTTCATGTTTAAAACAATTTTTATGCAGAATAGAAACTTCCCCAATATTTCCTATCCTAGAAATTTTACATCTACACAAGCCAAAATTGACTTTTAATGTTTTAGTAGTATTTATGGGTATTATTTCATCTTGCATTTACCTAATTTGCTCTGTGTTATGAGTCTGATATGAGAGAAAATGACATTGATTCAAACTGAGAAGGAACGTAAAATATTCTGATTATTATCTCTGAAATAGTCTATCTTAAAATAGTAAGGTAGATTATCAAAATATGTAATACATATGTGATACATATACATTAATTAAAGTTATGGACTGAAAAATAACATCAGCAAGCAAAAGTTTTAATATTTCTCTGGCAAGCACATATCAGAATGAACTCAAATTTTATAACAAAAAGAAATTTGGTTAAACATGGATGAGGAAATGATTGAAACATTACATTAGCTTTAAAGAAGTAGAATGTGTGTGTAAATATTTTCAGAATTATGTTCATACTTTTTTAACAAATGATTTTGACTTAAATAAATTAACAGTATATTTCTCTTGGTTCTAGTGGTTTTGGATATGGGTCCCACATATGATCTTCAGTAACACAGCAGATAAATCCATCTGACTTTCTCAGTGTTTATGATTGAGTGAGGAAAGTATAACTTCTTCAGTTTGCACTTTGACTTCTTTATTTATTTGGTAAAAATCACAGTAAGCCTTTGTGGTAGATCCTATGGATTGTTTTCTTAAATATGCATTAAAAAAAATCCATTCCAGCTTCTTACTCCTATGACTTCCAGTACTGCCGTAACTGGAGGTTAAAATAAAGCAGAACGTGCCACATATATCCTTGTTGCTGTTTCCAGGTATGATTTGGATTCCTCCAGTCTGGTACACTCATTGGAGATTTGAATTTGGAACTAAGTTGGTTGGGAAAGAGACCACAATTCTGCTGTTCAGATATGGCAGTGGCAGCATGGGTCCAAGCCACCAGTTTCCTGATTCAGCAATATTCTCCAGTGGCAGGTACAGCATCCCCAAACACAGTTAAGTAGCAGTGGGACAATTCTTGAGGCTGGGAGCTTTCTTAGAGGTTATACTGAGCACTTACTTCTCCAGATCATCCAACAATTTTTAAGCCACCGGGTATCTAGTAATATGTCCCTTTCTGTATAGCAGGTCTCTGTGGTCTTTAAGGGAGGCCTTAACACTGAAGAATCTTCCTAGATTTTAAGCTATTCAAGGGAATTTTGATTAGCCATTTCTGATGATGGGATGAGTAGATGTTCCATGTTTCCATTTGTTATCGAACCCGTGATTTAGGTGAAAATTACTAGCAGATAAGGTTCTGCTTTCCAAATAGGTTTTTGACAACAGATATATTGAGGATATGAGGGAGAAATATGTGTTCTTTTGACATTATTTCCATAGAAAATAATAACTTTATTCAGTGATGCAATGAAGGTAAACATATGCACATACATTCTTAGAATCATGCTTTATCTGTAATATTGGAGGGAATTAATGCTGCAAATAATCCAAAAGTTATACATTTAAAGAAGGTATGACAGTGAATTTATATCACATCATCATTGCCTTTATCTGTCTAGTATGTAATTTATGATGATGTTCAGATGCCAATTCCTTTGTAAAACCTCTGCTCCTCTCATGCCTGCCTCTCTACCCACTATACACACACATGCACACATATACCATTCCTGTGTACCAATTCTGCATGTAATTATATTAGTGCTTTGATCAAAGTTTATGACATTTATTTATCCAGTCTTCCATTCTTGATCATGAGGTCATTGAGGGTGAGAATAATGTTTTTATTGTAATCTCTGAATCCATAGTATCTAGAATATTGTAGATATTTAAAAATTGTTGGCTGGTATGGTGACTAATATAACAAAATAAAGATTATAAAAAAATAAAAAAATTGTTGGCTCAACTGAACAGATGAGGGAGTTGGGGAAGGAATATGTGAAGTGGACAGCATAGGGAACTACAGAGATTAATGGATGAGGAGTGTGGAGACCTATTGTTGCAATTATCTATCACTGTAAAACAAACCACCTCACAATTTAATGACTTTAAACAGCAATTGATTATTTCTCATAATTCTGTAGGTTGATGTGCAGTTCCTCTATTTCATTGTTGTTGGTTGGGCCTCTGGAATAGCTGGAAGATCAAAAATAACTTCACTCACATGGTTGTCAGTTGGTGTTGGGTGTTAGATGGGCAAAAGATGATGGTAAACACTGATGATCTCTTAAGACTCTGTCTTGGAAGTTATGCAGTCTGCTTCTAGTACTCTTTACTGGTCAAAACAAGTCTGGTCAGCTCCCATTCAAGGTGAAGGTAAATAGGTATCACCTCTTAAGTGTGTAGTAATAAAGTCACATTGCAAAAGAGGATGGAAAATACTGTTGCTGCCATCTTTGAAAACACTCCCTGCTCCATCTTTATTTTATTTCTGTTTCTCCTTAGATGTGAAACATTCTTCATGGGTTTCAGTTTTCTCATCTTTATGATGATAGTACTAGATTTGATAATCACTTAATTTCCTTGGAGCTGTAGGACTATATGATGGAAGAAGGTTTTTGTTAAAAAGGTTATTTTTTGGAACCAGATTTTATCATGTCTTTATTTCAACTAAAATCAAACTTTTTAAGTTTCAAAATGCTTTGGGGGCACCTGAGTGGCTCAGTTGTTAAGCGTCTGCCTTCGGCTCAGGGCGTGATCCCGGTGTTCTGGGATTGAGCCCCAGTCAGTCTCCTCCACTGGGAACCTGCTTCTCCCTCTCCCACTCCCCCTGCTTGTGTTCCCTCTCTCTCTGGCTGTCTCTCTCTGTCAAACAAATAAATAAAATCTTTAAAACAACAACAACAACAACAAAATGCTTTGTAGATTGGTGGTACTCAAATTGTGGTCTTCACACCACCATTATCAGTATATTCTGAGAGATTTTTTGAAGAAATACAGTAATCCCCCTTTATCCTTGGTTTTGCTTTCCATGGTTTCAATTACTTGCAGTCAACCATGATCCAGAAGCAGATGATCCTCTTCCCGAAGGAGGAGGTTCGTCTTATCATGTAGGCATTTTATCATCTTACATCACGAGAAGAAGAGCAAGAAGAACAACAAGAAGGGTGAATACAGTATAGTAAGATATTTTGAGAGAGAGACCATATTCACGTAACTTTTATTACAGCATATTGTTATAATTGTTCTATTGTATTATCAGTTATTGTTAATCTCTTACTGTGCCTCATTTATAAATTAAACTTTATCATAAGTATGTATGTGTAGGAAAAACTATAGTATATATAGGATTTGGTACTATCTGCAGTCTCAGGAACCAGCTAGGTGTCTGGGATCTTATCCCCAGCAGATGGAGGGGACTACTGTACATATTAATGGACATCATTCACCCCAGAACTACTGAATCATAATCTGTGGAGTTGGTCCAGGAATCTGGATCTTAACTAGTTTTCCATCAAATTTTGATGCATACTAAATGTTGAGAAGCACTGGCATACAATACATCAGAAGTAAAAAAGGAAGCAGTAATGTAAAGCAAAGTAATACTGCTTACTGGTCATACATTTAGTCAAAAGAACTGGGTAGAAGTATGATTAAATTTCCCAAATTCTCATCTCAGCCAACCACACTGGAGTTCTACTATTACAAATTCATTATTTGGGTTCAAATCTGAGAGTTTAGTCTTAGAGGATAACCCCTCTAAAGGAAAAACATAATGTTTATTGTTTAATGTTTATTAAAACTATGGCAGAGGTAAGTTTACTTCATTGTCTGTCTGAGAACCACATACCAAAACCTTAAAGAAATCAAACACCAGACAATAAAATCTTATATTGAAAATAAATCTAATTTTGAAGAAAAGTTTGATCCGTATGACTTCAAGTCTCCCTGAGAAAGAAGGAATATCCACAATGGGACCTCTGGGAGTGAGGAAAAAGTATGGGGTGATCTTGATAACTTGAGAGAGGAGTAAGGTGGTATAACATAGATAGGTGAGATTAAAAGAGTAGAAAATAAAAGATTAAAGCTATTTCTTCACTCATTTGGCTCTGGGCCAGCCTTAATGCCTATTACCATGGAGATAGATTATGAAGTTGTTCAAGAATAGTAGAAAAGATGAAGAGAGGAAGAGATGAGAAAGGAAAAGGAAGGGAGTGTGAGAGACAGATTATGAAGAGGAGTGTTTGGAGCTGTTTACAACAGCCAAGAGAAAAGAAGACAGAAGCAAATCATCCTCAAAAAATAGGACCTTCTACCTCTAGCACTTTCTATCCATGGCCTAAATATAATTTGGAGGCAGGAAAAAGATTCAAGTTTGAAAAATTCCCACATCTTTTTATTTTGAACTCCGTTACTTGTGCCCAACCCTTGTTCCTTGAACTACAAGGAAGGCTGGGACAAATTTCCTTGGGAGCTCTCTGCCTACAAGGAAAAAGAAAGGTGATTTAATTAATACCCAGCTGTCTCTATCACACAGATACAAGTAACATATGGTTAAAAAAATGATTTATTTCAAGTCTACCCTCAGAGCAAAGATGAGCAATTTTAATAAAATTAAAAAAAACAGTTATAACTGAAGTTTATAAAAGATTATGAATTTATCTGTGGTCACTTTGATATAAAATAAATGCATTGGTTTTCCTGGAAGCTTGCTTAATTTCAGCTTTAGTTGCATTTACTTTTCCAAGTGGAATATTATCAGTTGTTGACATAACAAATTATGTAGGCCGATGGCTTATAATATGTTATTTTCTTTAGCCGTTTTATATTAAATGTTCAAATATCATAGTCATCTAGGTAATCTCAAAAAAAGAATGTTGATGGGAGCAAAAATTATTTAACAAAATATAATAATTTGACTTAAATTTGGGTATTATTAAAATTTCAAAACATGATGCTAGAAAATTGGGGAAAGATAACACAACTGCTAAGCAGATATTAAATATATTACTGAATGTTTAAGGGAATGGTGGGATGTTCAATTCAAGAGCCACCTCACACTTTCCAGTTGTTTAACCCTGAGTAAGTTACTTAGTATTCTGGGACTCAGTTTCCATATCTGTGAAATATGGAGGGGGTTGCAAAAAAGGTCTAAAACCCTTTCTAACTCTAAAGATTTAAAAGGCACATTAGAATAACAGAAGTCTTTGAGTGTTTTGTGCACGTAAAAGTGTAGCAAAAACCTCCCTTTCATTAGGACTAAACCAAAAACATTTCGGATACATTGGTATTTGTAGAATTCCCTTTCTGGGAAAGGAAGTAGAGTTACTGGAAGTAACTGTAAAATTGTAAAGCTGTAACTCTTTAAGCATAGTGCTTGATACAAAAAGAGAGCTTAATAAATTCATTTCAGCCGTTAGAAAACCATCTCAGAATACTTCATAGGCTTCAAGTCCAAAAAGTTATTTCTTCATCTTATCCTATCACATACAAAATACTTCCAGATCACTTACAATTTGAACTACAACTTTACATATAAATATATCCCAAGGGGTTAGGTTGCCAGGAAGGGAAGAGGAAAATTTTATGTTTATTAACCATCCTCTTTTTCATTACTTACTCTTTTCTCCTTTCCTCTTTCCCTCTTTCTGTCCTGTAAATCCATGATTATGAATTAAACCTAGGTAGTCTAATTTCAGAGCCCAGGTTCCAAACTATTCTTCTATGTTGACTTTTTCTAGCACCTTTGACACTGCTTTGCACATAGACACTCTATAAATGTTGACTGATGCTAAAATACTATTTTTGGCTTTTTTGCTTCTGTCTTGTTTTAAAACATTGTTGTAGGATTCAATTTTTGGCAAGTTTACAGATATGGGTAGATGTGGGTTTCAAGATGTTTCCAGTTATTCTTATTATTATCATAAGCAATTTTTGGGATGGTTGCTAATGCAGCATTCCTTGATTTCTTTCAACCAGTGTTTTCTTTCTTTTGGTTACTGAATAGAGTTATCATTGAACCCTTCTTTCTTGCTCTTAAATCCCATCAGTGGCCAAATCTTGCTTTTCCCACCTTTCAAATAGCTCTCAAATCTGTCATGTCTCTCCATCTCTATTGTCAATACCCCAGTTAAAGCTGCACAGAATCACATCCTTGAACCTCTATGGTAACCTCCTAATAGATCCTCATATCACTTTTACTTATCCCAGTGCAATGATTTTCCTCACAGTAGCTGCAGCGATCAATTAAAAATGTAAAGGATTTTGGCTGTTCTGTTGAGCATCAGTCACAATTCAGACAAGAAACAAACTTCAGTTCAAATATTTTAAATGCAGAGATTATAATGAAAGAGCCACTTTGCAGTATGGTCGTGGTTAACTAGTAGGAGATTTTGAGGAACATGAAGATAGACAAAAGTGTAAGTTGCTTACTATCCCTCAAGTTGAAGGAGCAAGGGGAAGGAGTTGTTTTACCAGAACTCACTGAGAGAGTCCACACAGCAAGGACTGTAATTGTGGAGAGACAAGCCACTACCAATGACACTGCAGTGAAACAAGAAGGAATTACCTTGATTTTCATTTCTCCTCCAGTCTCAACTCTTTTTTCAGTGCCTTTTACTGGCCAAATTATACTGGAAACCAGAGCACAAGGAACCTGTGCAGTTTAGTCTATGGGGGTCAGCCTGAAGGAGGATAGAGGTGGGCAGATACCATGAAGAATAACCAGTGCACCATAGCATCAATCCTTAATCTGACCTGCAGAACCCTGTAAGATCTAACTATTTTCTACCTCATCATGGCTCATCCTTAACCACTTTGTTTTACTGAGCTTTGGCCATATTGGGATTTTTCATTTTCTTGAATGTACTGTACTTACTCCCACCTCAGGATCTTTACACAAGCTGTTTCCTCTGTCTGATGAGTTCTTTCCCAACTTCTCACTTCATTAAAATTTAATTATCTTTCAGAGCTTAGCTCAAAAGACACTTCCTCAAGAAAGTCTTACCTGATTCTCCATACTAGGTCATATCCTTGTAAAATATGTCTGTTTGCATCCTGTTCTCTTCTTCGTAGGGAGAATCTATCATTGTAATTAAGTAACAATTCATTAATTAAGAGACTATTTGTATTCCTGGATATGAACACAAAGATTTTGTCTATCTTGTTTGCCACTGATTTCCCAGTGCCTTGCTCAGCATTTTGCATATAGTAGGTAGCCAATAAACATTGAATGATTGAATGAACATTTTTCATGGTTTATCCAAAAATGCAAAAATTACATGTATGCCTATTTAACTTAACACAAAACCACAAATGAAATAGTATGGAGAAAGAGTAATCTTGAGCTGTTTTTCTTCTGTTATAGGTATTACTGTAGTGTTCTATTAATGTAGAAGACTGAAAATACAAAAAAGTGATTTGCATTTAGTATTGTACTTCTTTCCTGACTTTTAGACTGGATGATTACTTTTTGTAAAACCAAAGTGTAGCTGAATGCTTGTGAGGTTAGTAGTTGCAAGAGCAGGATTGTGATAGAATGTGCTCTAGACATCCTTATTGTACCTTTCCCAGTTCCTCATTATTGTGTTATGTACATCCCTCTCTCAGAATGTAGCAGAGTTTCTCTAAGCCATTCTGATTCAGCCCTGGCCTCCAAATATCCCTGCTCTTCACCTGCCCCAGAAGATTATTCGTAACTACAAATTAGGTGAAGAAAGTGTGTTGCTTTTCAACATAGTGAGTGCATCAGGCAAGAATTTTAATATGTGGTGTGCAAATATTACACAGGTTATTGTTCTCCCGCTGAATCTGTTGTAAATAATAATTGCTCCATTTGATAGCCATTTAAAGTACAATAGTGAAATAATTCTCTCAATGTCACCACAAAGTGAATGCGTTAATATCCCTATATTGCATATAAAATAGCCAAAGGATGAATCTGTTAAATCCCTTGAATATTGGGGCTCCTTAGACTTCTTTTCTTGGATGTTTTCTCTTCTTGTTTGCCAGAGTTACTGGGCCTAGCCTTATCTGCTTGTATGCCCGTGGCTGCTTGTATGTATGTATGTATGTATGTATGTATGTATGTATCTATATCTATGTATGACCCTTGAACAACACAGGGATTGGGGCACCAAACCCCCACACAGTCGAAAATCTGCATGTAACTTTTTTTTTTTTTTGCATAGAACTTTTGTCTCCTCAGGGGCGCCTGGGTGGCTCAGTTGTTAAGCATCAGCCTTTGGCTCAGGGCGTGATCCTGACAGTCTGGGATCGAGCCCCACATCGGGCTCCTCCGCTGGGAGCCTGCTTCTTCCTCTCCCACTCCCCCTGCTTGTGTTCCCTCTCTCGCTGGCTATCTCTCTTTGTCAAATAAATAAATAAAATCTTTAAAAAAAAAAAAGAACTTTTGTCTCCTCAAAAGCTTAACTACTAATAACCTGCTGGTGACTAGAAGCTTTACTGATAACATCAACAGTTGATTAACACATATTTCCTATGTTATATGTATTATGTATATATGTATGTATATGTTATATGTATATATACGTATGTATATGTATATATGTATATATGTATATATGTATATGTATGTATATATGTATATACATGTATATATGTATATGTTATATGTATTATATATATAACATATTGTATTCTTACAATAAAGTAAGCTAGAGAAGAGAAAATGTTATTAAGAAAATCATAAGAAAAAATAAATATATTGTACTATAATCTATTTATCAAAAAAAAAATCTCTGTAGAAGTGGACCCACACAGTTTAAATCCAGGTTGTTCAAGGGTCGATTGTATATATATACTAATGACTTCTAAGTCTTTATCCCAGCCCCTTCTATTTGGCTATCCCAAGTCTTCTATTTGGCTCCAAATTCACATTCCCAGGTGCCTTTTTCCTCTCTCCCAACACCACACCTGTTGAACTTCTTGTATTTTCAATCAGTTAGTGGATCACCACCTGAGTAGTTTCTCAAATCCTGTTTCTTAGATTCATTTTTTGACTTCTCTTTCCATCTCTAGCCAGCCACCAAATCCTTTCAGTTCTAACTCCAAAATGTTCCATTAATCTAGTTTCAACATTTTCTCCCGATTGCTATTCCACTGAGTCATTTTCTCAGTATCCTAATATAATATTTTTCTGTAGTCTTCTTGCCCCATTTTCCCTCTTCATCATGGTCTGTCTTCTGGGCAGAGATAGCCACCTACAAAAACAAGATTTATATTACTTTTGCTCAGAAATATTTATTGTACCTGAAGCTTCCCTTTGCTTACTCCTCAGCTTGACATAAAACGTTCTTTGAAGTATGAGCCATGTTAATCCTTTCTACCATTCTATCTATTTTAACTTATCGCTTGCCATCTCCTATCTCACCCAAGGATTCTGTATCGACATCTTGATGACATTAGTTACCACGTGATTTCTGTAACTTTGTTTAGTGATGGAAGAGCTAAGAAGTCCTTTGAAAGCTTGCATTTCTGTGCTTATCTGCAAGGCAGCTTAATGGCTAATTCTTGGCATATTCCAGACCCCATCTTATCCCATCTACCATTTGGTATTTCAAGAACTAGTGTTAATGAGAATTATGCCAAAATTACTCATACTCTGTCTTCCTTCATTTATAAGGCAATTTATTTAATCATTTATTCAATTATTCAGTAAACTTTTACTGAATACCTACTATGTGCCAGACAGTGAATGTGGAGTTAAAGACCTCGTCATCAAGGAACATAGTCTAGTAGAAGAGATAAATATGTAAATAATTGTAGGGGTTGGTATCACCCTATTTTGAGTCTAAGATATAGATGTGTTTGTAAATGTATGGCAAATGAGTAGGGCTGACTACTCATAAGGAAACAAATATGTAAATTGCTGCTAATTTTTCAGCCTTTAAAAAATTATTATTTAAAGGAAAAAATTATTATTTAAAGGAATTATTTCAAGAGTTTCTTTTTGGTCCAAGTCCTTACATTTTCAAAATACATTTTAAAATTTCAAATGTTTTGTTTATAAATAGTCTAAGAAGTTCTCAAAACAATTTAGAAATCACAAGTGAGATGTATTGAATGTATGTTATACAGTTTTAATTTCTCCTGAGTGTTCCCTGGCATAGGTGCTACTGAACAATTAAATACTGACTGATACAACTCAACATGAAGAAAACCCAAATAATCCAGTTAAAACATGGGCAGAGGACCTGAACAGAAATCTTCCCAAATAAGACACACAGATGGCCAACAGACACATGAAAAGATGCTCAGCATCACTTACCATCAGAGAAATGCAAACGCAAAACACAATGAGATATCACCTTACACCTGTCAGAATGGCTAGTATCAAAAATATAAGAAATAACAAGTGTTGGCTAGGATGTGGAGAAAAGGGAATCCTGGGGTATTGTTTGTGGGAATATAAATTGATTTAGCCATCGTGGAAAACAGTATGGGGTTCCTCAAAAAATTAGAAATAGAAATACCATATGTTCCAATAATTCCACTACTGGATATTTATCCAAAGAAAACAAAAACACTAATTTGAAAAGATATTTGCACACCTATGTATATTGCAGCATTATTTGCAATAGCCATGATATGGAAGCAACCTAAGTGTCCACTGATAGATGAATGAATAAAGAAGATGTGCTTTATATATACAATGGAGTGTTACTCAGTATAAAAAAGAAAAAAAGGATGAGATCTTGCCATTTATGACAACATGGATGGAGCTAGAGGGTATTATGCTAAGTGAAATAAGTCAGACTGAGAAAGCCACCAACACATTGATTTCACTTATATGTGAAATCTAAAAAACAAATCAAATGAATAAACAAACAAAAAGCAGAAACAGACCTATACATACAAAGAACAAACTGATGGTTGCCAGAGGGGAGAGAGATGGGGGAATGGGCAAAATAGGGGTAGGGGTGTGGGAGATACAGGCTTCCAGTTATGGAATGAATAACTCACAGGAATAAAAAGTACAGCATAGGGAATTTGGTCAGCAGTATTGTAATATCATTATATGATGACAGCTGGTAGCTGCACTTGTGGTGAGCATAGCATAATGAATAAACTTGTCAAATTCTGTATTATACACCTGAAACTAATGTAACATTGTGTGTCAACTATATTTCAAAAAAAATATACTGATTAAAATGGATAAGAACCAACACATTTTTTGCTCACTCGTAAATATAAATATATACTATTTATTATATATCATATATTATAAATATAAATTTATTTATAAGAAGTCTAATATAATTAGCACATTCAGCTATATATGCACAAGATGTTCTGGTGTGTTTATAGAAATAATGAGTTATGTTAAGAACTTAATTATTTCTCAAAAAAAAAAAAGAACTTTATTATTCCCTTGGAGATTGTGTCTAAAAATACTGACAAATTCTGTCTACAACCATTTGCTTTTCACACCACAAAGTTTTTCATTATGATTCCAACTTGGACAGGCAGCTTGAGACTAAATGTAACCCTACATATTTTTTCCTATTACTCTTTTTACAAATAATTTTTTTGAGATACTTTCATTAACCAGAACCGTAATTTCAATAAAGCCCAGTAAAAATCTAAATGCGCTGTTCAGTCAAAGTTGCTATAATTTTTCAATGTGTAGTTTGTGGTTTCAAATTTATTCTCTAAGGGTAAGTTATGAATCAAAAAGCTGAAAGGGACTTTATGGGGTTCATTGTTTCTACTATTGCTTAGACATGCACGAGACAAACTTATCTAAATTGACATTCTTATTTGAAACTCCTCTGATGAAAGAGGGGCCACAGCCTTGCCTGAGTTGAAGTACTTCATCACCCTTGGAATGGAGATGATGTTCTTTCTTAGAGTGTGAACACTATTTGGTTCCTTTGTTGAAATTAAGCCAAATTTCTTTTTAGTTTTTGGTAGGTGCCTATTGGTCACACTGTCTTTCATTAACTTGAAAGCATTTATAAAGCCTTTGGTCTTCTCTTTGCAAGAATAAAAAAGAGGGAAAAAACAAAACCAAAGACTTCTTTACTTAGAGTACTTGTTTTCCTATTTCTTTTTTTGAGGGGTCTTTTTTAAATTTCGCTATTATTTAAAATACTAAAAGAAAATCTGAAGATGTTTCTCTCAAGCAAGGTCAAGAAGAGCAGGCTTCTTTCTTCCAGTTCATTTGCCAAAAATCTATTGAGCACACATTTCATTCCCAGCCAGGATTCTGAATGTTAAAAGGGCAGCGTTGAACAAGAGGAGCCTCTGACCTGTAGGAGCTAAACATCCGGTCAAAATGGCAGAGAAGGAAGCAGGCAATGCAGAGTCTGGAATGCTAAGTAGGGTAGTGGGAGCATTCAGAAAGGGGTAGCCAATGGTGGCCTTAGTCTACTAAAGCAGTGAAGCACCTGTGGCAATTTGATGCTATATTTAAGAATTTTGTATTTTTTTGCGGTGTAAAAAAAGTTTAAAATAGGTAAGAACTGCAACTTTGGTTTCATGTGTACTTAAACAAATGAAACGTTGATTTGTGTTGTGGCATTGTCCATAAGCAGCCTTTTAATCTAGAGAAATATTCAGTTTTCTGATTCCTTGCCCAACCCCTTATAAACCTTTAGGAGACAAAAAAAAAAAAAAAATACATTAAGTCTTATTCTAGTGCAAATGCAAATACAATCCCTAAAATATATCTTTAAAGAAAGTATAATAATAAATTTTGAAACAATATTTATTCTTGACAAAAGATTAAGGCAGTTGGTTTTCTTTTTTCCCATGACTCCTTCAACTATAGATGATTATACATATACATGCATACATAAGTACCTACTTTGTTGGTGGGGTTGACAGTTGACTGCCATTTGGTCACTATACGTTCAACTTCCACTTTGAGAACACAATCCTTAAATTTATTCTATTCTTACCCTGAACAGAAAACTCAATTTTTAGTCCTTCCTTAAGTGCAAAATTGTTATTATGACACTATATACCCTTTAGGTATATAAATAAATGTGGCCATATATCCTAATTTTTCCAGGATGGATCTGATTTTCACATGCAGTTCTAACATAATTATTGAGTATTTTTCATACCCAAAAATATCCTAGATTGAATGATAAATTACATGGTTGGTCTATATATGGTAAGCTTTAGGTCACCTGCAGTAATGAGAGGACAAGGAAGTAGTTGGCATGAAGCAATATGAAAGCGTTTAAGACTAGCTTTTGAAATTAGTAAAAATCACACATTTATTCCTTTTTCTTGAAGAGGATATTTTTCTGATACTTTTTTTGGGTTGGAACTTATTCCTGATTGTATTTAAGTGACGTGAGGGAGGTGAGGGTGTTTTGAGTCTGGGTTACTATAAATAATTCATATAAAAGATAATCAATAAACTGGTGATCTCAATTTGGCTGCATTTGAGTAAAGTAAGTTAGAATGACAAAGCCATTGTTTATGAAAATTTATTCCTCTATCCTAATTACTTATTTGTATTTCTATATTCTCAATGTTTTATTTCTGAATTGTCTATAATTAGCTTTGGCTCTGTCAAAATATCAGCACACAGGTACCTGATGTAATAAAATAATTGCACTATATTAATGTTTTAAGTACAAAGATTTTCTGGATATTGATATGTCTTATATCCTTCAAGTTATTATCATATCTGGACAGGCCTAAAATAACTTTTGTTTTAGATATACATAAAGTTTTAATTGATGTATTTATATATTTATGCATCCTATATGGGGTTGTCATGATGGCATAAATTAAAAAGTTCACATGAGGGGCGCCTGGGTGGCACAGCGGTTAAGCGTCTGCCTTCGGCTCAGGGCGTGATCCCGGCGTTATGGGATCGAGCCCCACATCAGGCTCCTCCACTAGGAGCCTGCTTCTTCCTCTCCCACTCCCCCTGCTTGTGTTCCCTCTCTCGCTGGCTGTCTCTATCTCTGTCAAATAAATAAATAAAATCTTTAAAAAAAAAAAAGTTCACATGAAGATGAATTGGGGATGTTAAGTTGCTTGAGTTGGAGAGAGGAAGGGATGATATAGGCAGAGTCAATGGTACCATATATTTTATTATCTTGGAAAAATAGAATGATTGGAGAACTACCTGTTTTCCAACAGGTTTAGTTTTAGTGTTTTAATTTTCTATGGCTTCCATAAGAAAATACTATGGACTGAGTGGCTTAAAAAACAGAGGCTCAAAGTCCAAGATCAAAGTGTTGGCATGGTCGTTTCTTCTGAGTTCTCTCTCCTTGACTTGCAGGTGACTGTCTTCTTGCTGTGTTCTTCACAAGGTCATTCCTCTGTTCATGTGCACCCCTGTTGTCTCTTTGTGTGTCCAAATATCCTCTTCTTATCAGGACAACAGTCAGACGAGATTATGGCTTACTCAAATGACCCCATTTAACCTTAATTCCCTCTATCTCCAGCTATGGTCACATTCTGAGTTACTGGTGGTTGGGGCTTGAATGTATGAATTCTCCAGGGAGCACAGTTCAGCCCATAACCCCTGGAAGGAGAAATTTCACTTGCTAGAATTCATGAAGCCAAATCCTATAGCACAAAGATTTGAAGGCAATGATGAGACAAGATCTGAACTACTCCAGGAAAATTCTGGGAAGTTGTATTATAGTTTAGATAGCATATATTGTTGAAATGAAATTTTCTTTTTATTGTTTATGCTCTGAAAAATTCTAGTGCCCTTGAATAATTATGTTACTTGAATACATGAATAACTCATGTGTTAGTGGTTTCTATTTCGTTTGTTTTATGCCTTCCCAAGATAACTTGTTTAAATGATAAAGAAGCTAAGACTCAGAATAAATGAGTTGAAATCCTTATGAACAATTAATTAGTTCTGTAGTCGAAGGAAAATGTTAAATTCTTCATTTAAATTTAATTGCTGTTTTAGAAGATATGGTCCTCTTCCCATACCATACCCCTCACTCCCAGTATGAAAGGATTAGGTTAATTGGATACATGAAATGATTAGATCACTTAAAGAAATGCAGAGGGAGACCTTGAAATTCATTGATCGTTAGAGGAGGAATTAATATTACAGATCATCTCCTTCAGATTTTTTGATTTGCCATGTGAAGAACGTGACCCCAAGAAAACTTGTTTATTAAGAGTTTAAGCTCTGGAGTCAGACCAATTTGGGTTTGAATCAGTCTTGGCCACTTTTTAAATATGTGGCTTGTGGTAAATTACTTAACCTCTCTAAACATTGGCTTCTTTAACTAGAAAATGAAGAGAATAACGGTACCTTCTTCATAGGATTACTGCGTGTTTCAAATGAAATAATAATTGTAAAGCACTTAGCACAGTGTTTGGTCCCTGTTAAGTGTTCAATAAATCTTAGTTCTGATAATAACTAAGTATATTATTGCCCAGGATCATGGAAATGGTATTATTTGAAAACCTCACATTTCTCAGTTTTAAAGCTGTTTCAAATTTAGCAGGAAAACCATTTCCACTTTTAAAGCTTTATAAATACTATTTACTTCTATTCATGCCTTCTTTTGATGGCTTCGACCAACCCTTAAGTGCAATAACTTTCTTTAAACTGCTTTAGCTTTCACTCCTGTTTTGGCATAAGCAGACAGTTTTGTAACAGTTGGGATTATCAGAATTCTAAAATAAATTCTGATTTCCAATTCTAGAAATAAAAACACATTTACCCTTTGATAGTTTACTAAATGCAGTTATTTAGTGTTGAGGGTCTGTTGACTTTTAGAATATTTCTCAGATTTAGGAATAAATTTACAGCAAAAAATAGAACCTCTTTTGAACTATTTCAATGGATTTGTATTTTATTTAAAAATTGGTAAGAACTGGCAAGAAGCTTGATGAACTATTCTGAAAATCCTAGAGATACAGGTTTCTTAAAAATTAATTTTACTGTAATAAACCTAAGAATAGGCAATTATATATGTATTATTATAAATTGACCATACAAAAGTTTAATGAAAAGTACAGTTTAGGGCTGTGTTTTCCATGTAGAGGGATAGGGTTGGGAGGAATGGGAGCAAAAGGGCATGTATCAGAATGTTAGGGGTGTGTGGGTGGGTGGCTTAGTAGTGTGAAAACACCCACAGTGTGTTCCTCATTGCTTTGACTTGCTTTTAGTCATGCATGGTTTTCAATGTATAATCAAGCAGAAAATGAGGTCTTTGTGTACCAGAGGGCATTGGTTATAAAAGGTTGAAAAAACGTGGTTTGGGTCAGGGGGATAATGATCATAAATTACTAAGGTAAGGTAAAAAAGGCTTTGTTGTCTGGTAAATATGAAATCAAATTCTGATTCTACAATTGCATTGTGACCTTAAGAAAGGTAAATGTCAAAGAGTTTCTCAGTGAAAGGATGGGCAAAATAGCAACTGTCCTTAAAATAGGGTTGCTATAAGAATTAAATGTGTTAACTTAGGGGCCTAGCACATAGTTGGTATTCCCCTAGTAACAACTACTATAAGAATAGTGTATAACTTCTTGTATTCTGTGATTACTGTCTCAGTCAGTTCAGGTTGCTCTAACAAAATACTATAGAGTGGATGGTTTAAACAACAAACATTTATTTTTCACAATTCTGGAGGCCAGAAAGTCCAAGATAAAAGTGATACCATATTCAGTACACTCTCTTTCTGTACCATTATATGTCAGAGAGCAGGAGCAAGTTCTCGTGTCTTGTTTTATAAAGGCACTAATCCCATTAATGAGGGCTCTACCATCATGATGTAATTGCCTCTCAAAGGCCCTACCTCCTCTCAAAGGCCCTCCCATCACATGGGAAGTTAGGGCTTCAACGTACGAATTTGTGTGTGGGGGGAGGGAGACAAAGACATTTTAGTTCCTAACAGCCACAAACACTTCATTGTTCTCTAAAACATTAGGTATTTTAGCTAATGCTACTATGTAAATCACTTCTATGGTACTATAACTTGCTTTGGTGAGGAATCTAAAAAAAGTAAACTGATAAAGAGATAATATGAAATTTCTTTAAAAGAAAAAGGAATTATTTTCTATATACAGGAATGAAATCCCTATGGGGATTTTTTAATAGTTAGGCATGATTGCATTAAAGTGGGAAATATGTCAACAAAAGCATAAAAAGTAACAAAACATAAGAAAAATGTCAGAAGTTTGCACATATGAAAAATTGTATTTTTAATTATACACTTGTTTTCAATCAAATACGTTTTATAATAGTATATAGAAGTACAATTTTGTGAAATCTCTAGAAATCTATGAAATAAATTTGACTCTGATCTGCTTGGGGTGGCTTCTGTCAGTTAATTCAGAATGAACTAAAATGTTGCTACTATGCGAATTTTCATTGGAGGAAAAGCAGCGTGTTGAATGGGTACAACTTTAGTCTTTTCACTTACTAATTCATATTGGATTTTATATTAAATAGAGATGAAATGTTCTACTAAAAATAAAATTTGTTATCACATATTGGTAATAGATACAATAGAAAATAAAACTATAATTGCATATAGAATGCATCTCTGCATCTCAACTATTCTGTTTGATATAATGAAAACACTAATGATATTAAAATAATTATCACTCATATGAAAATATATTCTCTAGTTTATTTTTAGAGATTCTTGTTATAGTGATATGTTTGGTGACACATCATATCAGATTATGTCTGTTGTCCTTCCACCTGTTCAGTACTGTTTTGATTTGAATAATAAATAATTTGTCAACTTAATGATATTACTAAGAAATTTAAAAATGTCTTCTAAAATATTTATAGAAGTCTCACTCATTCAACAAAAGATTTTTTTAGAACCTTGTGTGGATCGTGTGCTAGTGCTAATGAGAAAATAAAGTGAAATAAAATAAAATAATTAAAAAGAGAGACATGGTCTTTATTCTCGCAGAACTTACAGTGCATAGAAAGGTGGTTATATACAAATTATACAGATAAATGTATAATTGCAACGTGGTTAAGTGTTAAGAAGGGGAAGTTCATGGTACTATGAGGGAATAAAACAGGAAGAATTGTCTTGAAGATTTAGAGAAGGCCTTTCTGAAGAAGTTATGATTGTAATAAAATATTAAGGTATCTCATCTTTAACACAAGTAAGATTTGTGGGGTGTAATCATTAAGCATCTCCATTGGGCATTTCACAACATAGAAGTTAACTTCTCTTGGAGTGAGGAAGGGAGAAATCCTAAAAGTGTCCCTAAACCAGAAGCCACAGATTTTTGGTAATTTTTTTTTTAAGATTTTATTTATTTATTTGACAGAGAGAGTGAGTGAGGGAGCACAAGCAGGGGGAGTGGCAGTGAGAGAGGTAGAAGCAGGCTCCCCGCTGAGCAGGGAGCCCAATATGGGGCTTGATCCTAGGACCCTGAGATCAGAACCTAAGCCGAAGGGAGACGCTTAATGACTGAACCACCCAGGCGCCCCTGCAAGCTTGTCAATTTTATTAATCTTTTCAAGAACCACATTTTGTTTCATTGATTTATTAATTCTATTTGTTTTGTGTTTATTTTACTCTTTTTTCCCCTAGATTCTTAGGTGGGAGTTTAGATTGTTGATTTAAGACTTTTCTTCATTTTAACATAGCATTTAATTCTATAAATTTCCCTTTCAACACTGTATTAGCTGTGTCCTACAAATTTAGATTTGTATTTTCATTTTCATTCAGTTCAGTGACACCCCAGGGGGGAAGATGAACATCCTAGCCCCCAACCTGGTCTTCTGTGACACCAGCCCAGTACAGGATGGGTAGATGGGTTTGTTTAGGATACCTTGTTACAACTTGACAGGACTCTACGCTCTCTCCTCAGCCTTTGCTGGTGGGGTTGGGGTTGGAGCCACAGTTTTTAATGTGGTATTGGGTATTTGGCTGGAGTAGAGAAGTTATTGCCTAAAAGTTTTCTGACTTGTTAGGTAGCTACATGTAACTTGTCTTTTTCCTGGTCTTTTAACTTGAAGGAGAAGACTTTTGTTGGGCCTTTTTGGTCTGTGCCCATTGGCATTTCCTAATTGTCAGTTACCCAATATTCAATCTGCAATACATGTAGCAGAAAGAAAACCCAGGGAACTCAGAGTATTGTTTCTTGCGTTCTGGGGTTCCTAGCCAGACTGCCTTTGGAGTCTTATGTTTATTTCATATATAATGTCCTGGGGTCTTAACTATGCTTGGTGGGAGGATTAGGGAAAAGTACGTCTATTCCATCTTCTCAAAAGTATAAGTCTTCTACATGTCTTATTTTAGATATGTAGTATTTCAAATATTGTTTAGTTCTAAGTATTTTATAATGTTTATTGTTCCTTCTTTGATCAATGAATCATTTGGAAGTGCATTTTAAAATGTCACAGCATATTGTTTTCTAGATACAGTTTTGTCATTGGTTTCTTACTCTTGCATTTTGTTGGAGAATCTGGTTTATATGATGTCAATCTTTAAAATTATTAGGAAGCTTCAGAAACTCAATGTGTTTGAAGAAGTCATGCAGTCTCCACTTGGGTGGAACATTCGGTATGATTAGATCAACTTTGTTACTTTTGTTTTCAAGTCTATTTTCTTTCCTGCTGGATATATTGTTTACCGAGACAGTATATTAGAATATCACATAGTAATGGGTAGTTTATCAATTTCTTCTTATACTAATGTTAATTTTTCTTTAAGGTTATGTCACTAGGTACATATAAATTAAAAATTGTTATACTTTTCAAATTCAGTGTTCAATTTTATAGTGACCATCTTAATCTTTAATAATTTTTTGCCTTTGTATTTATTTTATCTGGTTTTAATATACTTACTCCAGCTTTCTCTTGCTTAGTATTTGCTCGGTTTATATCTTTTCTATTCTTTTGGACTTCAATATTTTGTTCCTTTGTGATATACTGGTCACATAAACAAAATTAACAGGACTTTAAGTATTTTTTTTAATTTAGTGCAGTGAACTTTGGGGTTGTTTTTTTTTTTTTCTTTTTTGAACTTTGTTTTTAATGAAGAATTAGTTTAGGTTTAAAATGATCACTGATAATCTTTTGATTTGTTATGTCATTTTATTAGGACTGTCCATTTGCCTCAGCTTTTCTTTCTCCCTACCTTCTTTCTTGCTACTCACTGCTTTTACACTTTCCTTTTCTTTTTCTTTTTCTTTTTTTTTTTGGTCTGTGCAAAAGTCTTTAATTTTTATTGATTAAGTTTAATAATTTTTGGAACTGCATCAGAATTTTAATTCATAATTGCTGTTTCTCTTCTCATAATTAGTGTGTTTTAACATTTCTGGAAAATTCTTTACCTTTACCTCCTTTAATATTGTCTCATCCAAATTCTTTTTTTTTTTTTTTTAAAGATTTTTTATTTATTTATTTGACAGAGATAGAGACAGCCAGCGAGAGAGGGAACACAAGCAGGGGTAGTGGGAGAGGAAGAAGCAGGCTCACAGCAGAAGAGCCTGATGTGGGGCTCGATCCCAGATCGCCGGGATCATGCCCTGAGCCGAAGGCAGACGCTTAACGGCTGTGCCACCCAGGCGCCCCCATCCAAATTCTTTCTATTATTTTCTTTGGAGCTCTTAGATATATACCATCTTTTTTTTTTTTTTAAGATTTTATTTATTTATTTTAGAGAGAGCACGCGTGAGTGGTGGGAGGGGCAGAAGGAGGGGGAGAAAGAATTTCAAGCAGACTCTGCACTGAGTGTGGAGGCCAACGTGGTCTCAATCTCACAACCTATGAGGTCATGAACTGAGCTGAAATCAAGAGTCGGTCCCTTGAACGATTGAGTCACCCAGGCTTCCAGATATGTACCATCTTAATTTCTCATTTTTATTTACCATAGTTGTCTTTCTCTTTACTATTCTGGATAATTTCTTTGAATTTATCCTTTGTTCTACCAATTCTCTCCTTAGATTTTCATTTGCTTCTTTCAGTCACCTTGGCATTTAATTAATTCTTTAAATTTTATTCTGTATCAAAACTTTTTCAGACAACGGAGGCATTAGTAATTCAACTGTAAATCCATGAGGGCAACTTTGTGGTTATGAATTCTCTGGAGAGAGTCTCCACCCCCTCCCACCCCCTGCTATATCCTTATCTATGTCCTGCTTGAGGCAGGTGAATTTCCTTATTATCTCCATATGGGTAGCAAGTTTTATTTCTTCTTCACCTTTATACTGCTGATAGGAAATCTTACTAGATTTCTCACTTCAAGCAAGTGCTAAATATTATTATCACCTGTCTCCCGTGTATGCTATGCAGGTTTTAGAGAGAACTCAGGTGTCTAGGGTTGGACATAAGTTCTCACAGGCAAAAGCCACCTCAGGCACTGACTTGTCTCCCAAGTTTCCAATGCAGCCGTGGGGGGTTTCCACAAATTCTTTTGTTGGTTTCTTAGTTTTTAACTCAGCAAATCATTTAAAATTGAAACTATGCATATATATTTAGCATTTTAGTTTATTTTTTCTAGAGAGTAGTTCAGAGTATCCGATCCTGCTCGAAATGAAAGTTTAGACCTAATCCTTTTTATTTGTAATTTCACTTCCTTTGCAAGGTCATTATTCCTTACTAATTTCTGTGTTAGTGGGTGGCTCTATTACAAGCTGACATCACTATACCCTTAAGGCGATGAGTCAGCTGTTTGGGGGTTAAAAGAATTATACTTCCATCTGCTTGTCACTTAGGTTTTAATTTCATCTCCTGACTTAACAAAAAATCTATTCCTGTATTTCACAAGCAGATGATAGTTGTCAAAACATTCTATTTTTTTTTCTTATATTTTTTAAGCATGGTCAGTATTTTGGCTGGGAAGGTTATCAGATCTCCGTTGATATCAGATATGGCTTGTTGTTTTCCATTATTGTACTGACTTGTCACCATTTGGGTACCAAATGTGGAGACCATTTTAGGATCTGATGAAAGAGTACTGGATCTGGCCACTGTGTAGAGGAGAAAGTGTCTGTGAGAAAAAATTCCTGTTCACATAGAGTCACAGATCAGATTCCTGCAGATCAATCTGATTCTACTGCTTTCTAGTCTCAGCTTTTACTTGAACATCTCTGTTGATGGCCATGGTTACTTTTCTAATTAAAAGTGGAAGGAAGAAAGGGAAGGAGGGAAGAAGAAGGAAAGAAAAAGTTTTCCTTATTTCAGTTATTCTTATTTAATTATCAGATATATATTGATTACTTACAAAAGAAGCTGCATCAAGGCTTCTGTAGAAATTTGTTTTCCTTAGCTTGAAATATTTTCCCATATGCACCCACTCTACCCACCTACCCAAATGAAACAATCATCCTGGTTCTCATTCTTTAGTAGATAGTGAAATCATGGAGGGCAAGAACCATCCTTTCTTTCCCCCTTCCATCCCTCCTCTCCCCTCCCCTTCCCTCCTTTCCTCTCCTTTTCTTATTTTTCTTAAAACCTCAGGATTTAGGAATTAGAAAGTCTTCAATTAAGTTCTAATTTGAGCCCTGCTCTGGTACTATCTCCTCTGGTTATACTCTCTGTGAGAAAATTTACCCTAAATACTGTACTACAGGATAAGTACAAGTTACCTATAGTTGATACCTTAGGGAAAGTTATTTATAGAGACTTCCTTATTCTACATAAATGACTTAGGGTTGGGGCACCTGGGTGGCTCAGTCGTTAAGCATCTGCCTTCGGCTCAGGGCATGATCCCGGTGTTCTGGGATCGAGCCCCACATCAGGCTCCTCTGCTGGGAGCCTGCTTCTTCCTCTCCCACTCCCCCTGCTTGTGTTCCCTCTCTTGCTGGCTGTCTCTCTCTCTGTCAAATAAATAAATAAAATCTTTAAAAAAAATAAATGACTTAGGATTAGTTAATAAAATGATGTTATTGGTACAATTGAGATGGATGGGATTTAGATTATGAGAGTGATTGGAATGGTGATACAGGCCTCACCACCTTGGCCTGAGCTAATATAGAGGAGAAAACACTCCGCCTAGCAGTGTGTGTTAGTGAAGCAGAACTCCAGGTTTGCACTCCGGTGGGCCTGCAGACTCCTAGCCCCAGTGATGGGGATCAGACTACAGGATCCAACCTTGAGTCCCCTTTGAAGTGGGCATTCTATGTAAAAGGCTGCTGGCTATTTTTTAGATCAGAGAGAGGATAGAGAGGTCGCATTGGCTTACTAATAAATGTCTTTGCATTTGGCAAAAGATGGTCTGAGATTTCTTTTATTGAAAGAGACCTCTTGGAAATGAGGCATAGTGGTGGGGACTATTGTCTCTGCTTCTTCCTCTAAATATTAGAGGTCTCCAAAAAGAACTGGACATTTGTTAGAGAGGCTGGCTGACTGGTTTGCAATCCTTTAGTTTTATGGTTATTTACATTCCTTTCTACTTCCTTAGGTATCAGAAATTCTCTGAGAGCCAGATTCCAGAATATACCGTTAGCAGCCATGATATTAGGGTACTACTTCGACACAGCACATAGTAAGCTTTCAAAAAATCCAGTAGAAGCTTTTGAACTCTGTAAGTGATGGTGATAACACTTCTCTAAGAAAGAATTGAAAAAAGAAAAGAAACAGTACATTATTCTCCTACCTTTTCAAGGTTATATTCCTCTTGGGTTTATCTTTGTTTCCAGTCCTTTCCCTTGACCTACCAGCCGCACTATCTTCAGACTAAGGAAAAATGATCACATGTCTATATTCACGTGCAAAATGGTGACACTTGTTTGGTGTTATATGAAACAAAAAGCCCAGTATTTGCAAATCATGTATCATTCATTGTTCTTTGGAAATTAGTTATACATGAATTGTATTATAGCCAATGCAGCCTGTGCGTGTGTGTGTGTTTCTTCCGTAAGTTGCCATATTAATTTTTCTGCGTAGGCATCCTCCTCAACTGTCACATATTCTTTCTCTGAAATCTTGCTGTGCTTTGTAGCAAATATGTTAAAAAGCTTTTGTTCTGAAAAAAGCACTCATTGAGTAGGAGTGTGAATTCAGATGTTAAGGTCACCATGGGATCCCACAGTTATTGGGCTCAATAAGATCTGTGTGACATCACACTTTTGTGAAATATCTTAGGGAAAAAAAGAGGGAGAGAGAGGCTAACACTTGCTGACTCTGAGTGCTGAAAGAACTTTTGTTTCTTGTCTAAATTCTCTCTCTCTCCCTTTACCTCCAACCAAGGGAAAAGAGCATTTCCCAGCATTTTAAGCTTATTTTATATAAAAATGGGATTGATTAATCCATCTTTGGAGTATAAAACACTGACCGTTTCACCGAGTGGCTACTTTTAGAGATTTTCCTCTCTTTCGTGTGCTTTTTCTAGAACATTATTGGGGCAGATGTTAACTTTACTCTTAGAAAAGATCTTGTGGATTTCATGGGTTTTTTTATTATTATAGAAAATACACAACATAAAATTTACCATCTTAACCATTTTTAAGTGCACAGCTCAGTAATGTTAAGTATAATTACATGGTTATGCAATCAATCTCCAGAACTTTCTCATGCAAAACTGAATTAAATAACAATTCTCCATTTCCCTCCCTCCCAGCTCCTGGTAATGACCATTCTGCTATCTCTATGAAGTTGACTACTCTAGATATCTCATTTAAATGGAATAACCTGGTATTTCTCTCTTTTTTTTTTTAAAGATTTTTAATTTATTTATTCGACAGGATAGAGACAGCCAGCGAGAGAGGGAACACAAGCAGGGGGAGTGGGAGAGGAAGAAGCAGGCTCATAGCGGAGGAGCCTGACGCGGGGCTCGATCCCATAACGCCGGGATCATGCCCTGAGCCGAAGGCAGACGCTTAACCGCTGTGCCACCCAGGCGCCCCAAGGTATTTCTCTTTTTTGACTGCTTATTTTACTTGGCATAAGGTCTTCAAGGTTCATCCATATTGTAACATGTATCAGAATTTTCTTCTTTATAAAGGCTGAATAATATTCCATTGCATACCACATTTTATTTATCCATTCATCTGTCACTGGACACTGGATTGCTTTTACCTCTTGGCTGTTATGAATAGTGATGCTGTGAATATGGGCATGCAAATGTCTTTGTGAGATTCTGCTTTCAATTATTTTGGGTATATACTGAGAAGTGGAATTGCTGGATTATGATAATTCTAGTTTTAACTTTTGAGGCACTGACATACTGTTTTCCATAGCAGTTATACCATTTTATATTCCTATCAACAATTCATAAGGATTCTCATTTCTGCACACCCTTGCCCACACTTGTTATTTTCTGTTTTTTTTATTTGTTTTTTTATGGCTCTGAGGTGAGATCAAATTATGGTTTTGATTTGCATTTAACTAATGAATAGTGTTTGTTAGCTATTAATATATCATCTTTCCATATGTTTGTTAGCTATTAATATATCATCTTTGGAGAAATGTCTATTTAAGCCCTTTGCCCTTTTTTCAGCCATGTTATTTTGTTGTTGTTGTGCTGTAGGAGTTCTTTCTATGTTATAGATATTAACCCCTTACCAGATATATGATTTCCAAATAATTTCTCTCATTCTGTAGGTTGCTTATTCTGTTGATTTGTGTCCTTTGATGAACAGAAGTTTTTAAGTTTGATATAGTATAATTTATCTATTTTTATTTTTGTAGCCTATGCTTTTGGGGTCCTTGACAAATCCAATGTCATGAAGCTTTCACCTTATATTTTCTTGTAAGAGTTTTATAGTTTTAGGATTTATGTTTAGGTCTTTGATTCATTTTGCATTTGTTTTTGTATATGGTGTAATATAAAGGTACAATCTCATTCTTTTGCATGTGGTTATCCAATTTTTCCAGCACCATTTGTTGAAGAGACTGTTCTTTGGTTTTGGAACCTATATTAGTTGGCTTGGGCTATCATAACAAAATACCATAGACTGAGTAGATTAAACAACAGAAATTAATTTTGTCAGTTTTGGATGCTGGAAGTCTGGGTTCTCTATTTCATTGGTCTATATGTCTCATTTCTTGCATTTTTGCTTTGTTACCATAACTGTAAACTTCAGACCTCTTCTTTATATCTGAAGAAGGAATAAAGGTTTACTTGGGAATTTAAAAATATCAGGTAAACAGATATTATGAAAATTTTTAGTAACTGGCTTAATTTCCAAGTGTTTTTTTCTTCATAACATTGCAATATATTTTTTTGACTTCTCAGGAGTGCCTGTTACTAAATAACAAATTCTGCTTTATTTTATCAAAATATATTCTTGGATTAATTTATTCAAACTTCATAACTATATCAACTGTGTTCTAGCATAATCCCATTTTGACTTAGTTATTTTTATGTTAGTCTTGTTTCTAAGTATTATAGAAAGCACATTAATGTTTTTAAAATCAAAAACTGGGGATGTACTGTATGGTGACTAATATTAACAAAATAAAAATTATAAAAAAATACAAATAAATAAAATTAGATCTACCTAAAGTTTTAAGCATTTCTTTAGATAGTGCTTCCATTTTTTCAGTATTTAAATTTTAGTTTACCTATAGCTTGTAAACAGACAATCATTGCTTTTCCCTCATGTAGAATAGAATTGTATGTACGTAAAATAAATACAAACTAAGTCACACAGTACCTAGGTATGAAATGTCATTGGGCTCCTTTTCTTCTAGCCACCCAATACCTAATAGTACATGATCAAAGAACTATCAAAATAGAAAACATTGAACAAATGTGGTAGTGAAGGAAAGAAAACAAAAGAGCCTGCTCTGAAAGAAACTTTTGATTCTGACTAAGAAATAAGGCATAAGTTTATGAAGTACATATTCAAATTTTCTTGCAATTTCTTATAAAGAGAACATCTTTCCATGTCGTAAACCAGTATTAGTAAACTAGAAAGAAATAGAATATCAAACAGAACCAGCAAAATGCTAATTTCACTACAAAAATACTTTCAAAAATATGTATCTTGTTATTATAGCTATATTTAAAGTTATGAAATGTATGCACACCTCAACCTATGTGCTAAAGCAGACCCTGGTCACAACACTGACTTTTCAAACATCTGTGTCTTTATTCAGATTTTCTCTTGAGAAAGTTGAAGATGAAAGTAGCACTGTCATTTGAACACAGCCAAAACAGCATAGGCTGGGGTATGAATCCTTGCCCTGCCATTTATTAAACGTAGTACCTTAGACTAGTTATCTCATCTCTCTGAGCTTCCATTTCCTTACCTGCTTGCAACCTTGTAACAAAGAGATTATTTTCTTAAAGAAGTTAGTAAATGATAAGAATTAAAAAAGAATAGCTATTATGGTTGATGCAAAAACCTAAAACTCTATACTTATGCTAAATATGGAGATATGTCACTGGGCAGGGATATAGTTAACCTTGTATTTGGAGAGTTTGTACAGTTGCTCATGGCCTTTAAAAAAATACATTTTCTTGGTATATAAGCTTGTGATATGTTAGAAGTCTTTAGAAGTTGCTTTAACAATGTAGAGGCAAATGTAATTTGCTTAGAATCCCTCTCTCTTGCTAGGCATCCCTCACTTCAAATGAAGTGAGGGGTGTAGTTTAGTTATTTCCTAATCTCTGATGTACTTGTCCAGCTGGGAAAATTTCAAGGTTGTTTGAGTCTGGATGTACTGCAGAACTGTGTGTGTTTGGAGCCAACTCTAAGGACTACTGTTCACTATAGAGGTGAGGACTGGTAATTGTTTCTCTGTGGCCCAAACAGATTTTGAGTTCAAGAGGCCCTAAGATATTCACCTAGTACCCCACTTTATTGACTTCTTTTTTTGTTTTGGCTAGAGAAGAACAAACATACCTCAAGTAAATCTCCAAATCACTGGAGATTTCTAGGTATTGAATGTAAGAAGCATAAAAATATAAAATAATACTTTCAATAAAACTGTAGCCTGCACAAATTTCCCTCAGTTACTTTCTGCTAGTGGCAAAACCAAGTTAGGAACATTCCAGTAGAGCATGTTTTACAAGTGGTACCTCTATTTTTCTTTAATATGGCTTCATGAAAAAATATGTGGAGACAAAAGAGATTAATTTAAATATTTAGTTTATTTTTGATGGAAAGAAAGGGAATCATTCCTTTAAAATTTTCTTTTCTTGGGGTGCCTGGGTGACTCAGTTGGTTAAGTGTCTGCCTTCAGCTCAGGTCATGATCCCAGGGTCCTGGAACAGAGCCCCACATCAGACTCCCTGCTCAGTGGGGAACCTGCTTCTCCCTCTCCCTCTGCTGCTCTCTCCTGCGCTCTCTCTCTCTCAAATAAATAAATAAAATCTTTAAATTTTTTTTTCTTTTCTTTATCATCTAAAGTTCCATGTAAACGTCAGTAGCTACACATAAAGTAATTTGAGAACCTTGAGAGTAGGCTATTGAATACACATTAAGTCTATCGTCTATATCTATTACATAGCAAGTCATTATCAAAATGGACCTAGATTCTTGACATTTTTATTGGTACAAAATATAGTGTGTATCCATTTCTGAAAATACGATTGAGCTTCCCCCCCCTTGTTTCATTATACATTGTTTCAATATCCTCTAAAGAAATTATAAGAAGAGCGAGGAGTAAAGTAAGTGGTTGGTCATTAAATGTTCCTATAGATGCCAGTAATTTCATTTTACTAGCTTAAGTGCTTTAAAAAGGGAAAGTCAAAGTAAAATCTCTTTTTCCACTCGTTGCTCCTTTGGGAGACAATTGTCATTTCTTTTTTATTTTTATTTATTTATTTATTTTATTTTAATGTTTTTGTATTCTATTATGTTAGTCACCATACAGTACATCCCTGGTTTCTGATGTGAAGTTCGATGATTCATTAGTTGCGTGTAACACCCAGTGCACCATGCAATACGTGCCCTTCTTACTAACCATCACCAGTCTATCCCATTCCCCCACCCCCCTCCCCTCTGAAGCCCTCAGTTTGTTTCTCAGAGTCCATAGTCTCTCATGCTTCATTCCCCTTTCTGATTACCCCCCCCTTCTTTATCCCTTTCTTCCCCTACCGATCTTCCTAGTTCTTATGTTCCATAGATGAGAGAAATCATATGATAATTGTCTTTCTCTGCTTGACTTATTTCACTTAGCATTATCTCCTCCAGTGCCGTCCATGTTGCAGCAAATGTTGAGAACTCGTTCTTTCTGATAGCTGAGTAATATTCCATATACAATATTCCATTGTATATATGGACCACAACTTCTTAATCCAGTCATCTGTTGAAGGGCATCTTGGTTCCTTCCACGATTTAGCTATTGTGGACAATGCTGCTATGAACATTGGGGTGCATATGGCCCTTCTCTTCACTACATCTGTATCTTTGGGGTAAATACCCAGTAGTACAATGGCTGGGTCATAGGGTAGCTCAAAATTGGAGCTCCCCTATGACAATTGTCATTTCTTAAGCATTTTTGCATTTCACTGTAAAAAAAAAATCTGATAAGAAATCATTTATTCATTTAGGGGAGGGCATGTACCATGGGTTGTTTTTCTGGTTATGACGTTAGATTTCTGCTGATCCATGCACACCCTCCTGCCCTGTTCCCGTTATGAAATAATGGCTTTTATTTATAATGTGACTAACCAGAGTTGGGGTACATTCTGCAGCCACAACAAGATGAAGCCATTGGCCTGAATATGGACTGAACCTTTGACATTAACCATATTAGTATTTTAATCAATGTGGAAACTACCAGAAACTTGTACTTAGAATAGTCCTAAACCACTTAATGTAGCAGATAACACTAAACATCATTATGATTAAAATGCCCCTGTTTGTGAAATAAAATATTAAAAAAAAAACAGCCTACCGTTAAATCAGTTTTGGTGCCTTACTTCCTTTTTATATTAATAAATTATTTGATTAACTACTATAATAATAACAATAATAACAACAGTAGCCACAGCAACAATGATAGCTAACATTTATTTAGTGTTTCTTTTAGGCCAGTTTTGTGGGTTGAATTGTGTCTCCTACCTCCCACTCCAGTTCGTATGTTGAAGTCTTAACCCCCAGTATCTCATCATATCACTGTATTTAAAGAGCCTTTAAAGAGGTAATGGAAGTTAAATGAAGTCATTGGGGCGAGCCCTAATTAAGTATAACTGATACCCCAATAAGAAGAGGAGATTGTGACACAGATACAAAAGAAAGAGTACATGAAGACACTGAGAGAAGATGTGAGAATTGTGAGAAAATAAACTAATGTTGTTTAAGCCACCCAGTCAAAGGAATTTTATTATGGCAACCCTAGCAAACTGATAAAACAGTGTGCTAAGTGTTTTAGATTCATTTTCTCTGTTAGTTTTCATAATAATCTTTGGAATGCATACTATTATTATCCCTACTTTGCAAATGAAAGATCTTAGGATAAGATCATTTTTTAAGGTCTAATGAGTAGAAAAGCCAAGGTGAGAGCCATTGCAACTGCATTCTAGCATCCACAGATTCATCCATGTGGATGTATTGCCCCTCCCCTCCCATATCTCAGGTGATATAGGCAGTAGCACAGATGGGAAATTTGAGACTCATCTGAGACTCAGGAGTGTCTTGTCTAAGGTCACTCTGCCATCAAGTGCCTGAGTCAGAATCCCACGTCAGATGCGTCTGACTCCATGACTGTAAATCATAACCATCAAACTATCCTTTATTTCCTTTTGTCTGGAAGAAAAGACCTATGTCTTAATTTGTTTTTGGATCTTTAAAGCCTGGCGCAATGCTTGAACAAAATTAAAATTGATTAAAATAACCTACTCTGTTCTTACTTCAGTGCAGTATTTGAAATTTTAATAATTATTCATTATTACTTAGAACTAAGGGGAAGAAAAAGATCTAAAAGGAAATCACAAACAGCATAGTCACTTCCTTCTGATAAAAGCAATGGTTTATGACATTGACCAGCTATTTTGTATTTTAGTAATATTCACAAAAGGATCAGACTGTTAAATGGTAGTACATGGTTGAATGATTGTCCTTGAGCTATTTGGTTATTTTATCTTCCACCCCATTAGGCTTCTATTTTTTGTGTCCACAAAAAGGCAATAGCGTTTTATTTTAGCTTGCTCAGTAGAGGTTTTATGAAAATTACTGAGTAAAATGGGAGTTGGAAAACAATTTTAATTTAACTGAAGAAACATAATGGGGGAAAAATTCAAATAACCTAAAAGCAAGTATTCGATTATTAAGTGATCCATTTAAACCTAGCACATTTACACAGGATATCATTAAAAGTATCACCTTTTTAAACCATTCTGTCATATTTTAAAGCACATTGTCATAAACAACAACAACAACAACAACAACAGCAACAACAAAATTTCATGAAAATTCCAGGCAGATCCAGAGAGATGGAAAGGATATTTTAGCTATCTGAAATTTGCTTTTCTGCTAAACTCCACTCTTTAGAACTTGTCTGAAAACCACAAGTTTGCAAATATAAGACTTATGCTTTAAAAGTAGACTTCAGAGTCCATGTGTTAAAATTCCTGTGCTCACAGAGCAGGTACACTAGGTCTTTGGCCAGAACACATCTAGCAAATCGTTTATTTGCTTTCCCTAGTCACCACTTGTTAGAAGCAGCAAATTAAAAAGGAAGGCTTGGGGTATTATAAACACAAATGAATTGTTAGCAAGAAATAGGGCTTCAACATAGAAAGAAATCTTAAAAAGTTAAATTTAAAACATTGTTTAATGTCAAATGGCAAGAAGGTAACAGTGTAGAAAGAGTATTTTGCGCACAAGTAGTTATGTGTACAGAATTTCCATCTACTTACTACCTGGTTAAAATCTCAGTGTCCATTTTGTCAAGTGTAAAATGAAATAATATAATCTAATTTCTAGAGCGGTGCAGGGATTAAATGAAATAATGTGTGCAAAATGCCTGATTAATCTTTGTTTCATTTTCAAGCCCAAAAGCACATCTCTGTATACACTTCAGTAGCTTTCACAACTCAATAGATCCTAAAGTAGTTCATGCTCATAATAATGACTGATACTGGATTGTTATGAAAATATTAAAGCTATATCCAGTATATTCTACTTAAGGATTTATCCCAATATGTATTTCATGTTAGAAAACACATCAGAATGATTATTGTTGGAGTCATCTATGGAATGGGCTACTTGGTCCATTTTTCTCTTTGGTTCCTGACACCACCTATCTGGGGACACTGAGTACAGTGTCCTCCTTCCAGGACTCAAGATGACAGGGCAGTTCATATCTCAAATGTTGCCAAACCACCAACACTAGGGAAACAAGCTCTGGAAAGTCTCACACTGGCAATTAAATGCTTTAGCCCAGAAGTGACACATTGCTTCCACGCATGAATGCATCATTGTCATATGGGCTCATCCAACCACAAGGGGCCAAGATATGGAGTTTTGCTTTCTGCCCAGAAGGTGGAGGACTGGAAATATCTGGGGAATAGCCATATGACTAAACTCAAAAGAGACTGATGGATAAACTAAGTTTCCAATATATTTATTTCAAGAAGAAACGTCAGAATGGATCAGACTGGATGCTAACATTCATCTATGAAAAAAATCTGTCCCATTGCCATATTATTTGTTTGAAATGGGGAATATCTATTTTTAGTTTTTGGATTATTGATGCCAGCTTTCCAAAGAACACTTACCCGTGTCCGAGCTGAGAAGCTGTAATTAGAAAGTTGCTTGGTGGTTGCCAAGCCAGATCAGATCACGAGCGTTAGATAATTTAGAGGAATGATTCATCCATGTTCTGATAAAACCCTAATGAACTATCCTTCCCTCCTGACTGAGAACACTTCTCTAGGAGTAGTAATGCTAGATTCAATGTCTCTCCTTATTAGATCATGGTAAATAATCATCAGCAGATTTGTTATTTCTGACTTCTGATTTTACTTTCCTCAACCTGCTTCATATTTTTTAGACAGGTTTCCTTCAGGTGTATTAATACCTTTGCTGAGACCCCATTCCAACCCTGTTACTTCTGCTTTTTTTTTTTCAGTTTTTTTGGGGGTATAATTGACAAATAAAATTGTAATATGTTTAAAGTATACATGTGATGATTTGATATATGTATACATTGTAAAGGGCTTCCCACTGTTGAGTTAATTTACATACACTCCATCACCTCATGTATATACCTTTTGTTTGGCTGGTTTTTGTTTTTTGGTGAGAACACTTAAGTTCTACTCTCTTTGCAAATTTTAATTGTACTACACAGTGTTATCAACTATAGTCATGGTGTTATGTATTGGATCCTCAAGTCTTATTCCTCTTATAACTGAAAGTTTGTACCCTTTACCAGCCTCTTCCTATTTCCCCCACCAAACCCGAACTGCCCATCCAGGCCTTAGAACCACCATTCTCTTTTCTGTTTCTGAGTTTGACCCCCCCCCTTTTTTTAGATTCCACATATATGTGATACCATGCAATATTAGTCCTTCTTTTTCTCACACTTAGTACAATTCCCTTTTGGTTCATCCATGTTGTTGGAAATGGTGATTTCCTTCTTTTCTAAGGCTGAATAACATTTCATTGTATATATATATACATATATATATATATGTATATATATGAATAGATAGATACCACATTTTCTTGACAGAGACTGAGGTTGTTTTCATTTCTTGGCTGTTGTGAATAACGCTGTAATGAACATATGGGTACAGATGTCTCTTTGAGATAATGATTTCATTTCCTTCAGGTATAGGCCCAGAAGTGAGATTGCTGAATCATGTGGTAGTTCTATTTTTAATTTTTTGAGGAACCTCATTACTGTTTTCTATAGTGCCTGTCTCAGTTCACATTCCCACCAACAGAGTACAAGGGTTTCCTTTCTCCACATTTTTGCTAGCACGTGTCTTTTTGATAATAGACACCATAACAGGTGTTGAGGTGGTATTTCATTGTGGTTTTGATTTGCATTTCCTTGATAATTAGTAACATTAAGTACTTTTTCATGTACCTGTTGGCTATTTGTATGTCTTCTTTGTAAAAAGTCTATGCTTGTCTTTTGCCTATTTTTAAATTATTTGTGTTTTTGCTATTTTGTTGTATGAGTTACTTGTGTATTTTGGATATTACCACCTTATCAGATATGTGGTTTGCAAATATTTTCTCTCATTCTGTAGGTTATCTTTTCATTTTGTTGATGGCTTTTTTGCTGTGCAGTAGCTTTTATGTTTGATGTAGTCCCATTTGTTTATTTGAGCTTCTGGTGTCAATTCCCTCCCCTCAACAACAAAAAAATCATTGCCAAGACCAATGTCAAAGGGCTTATTCCCTCCTGTTTTTGTGTTTTAATTGTTGGTTGTTTTGTTTTAACCAAAATATATTTTACTTAAAGTTGGATCCTGTGTATATCTGATCCCATTCTTCATGTTTTACTTAACCAGCTTTATTTTAGGGTTGGGAGTTGTTTGAGATAAATGGAAATATTAAATAAATTTTTAAAAATCTCACATGCTGGATCTGTTTACTAGGTTATGGGTACTAAAAGAATTTGGTTAAAAAGGATTCCTGAGTCTAATCTGGGTTCAGTGGGGAAGAAAGGTGAGATGGATTAGCAATGAGACCATGAATTTGGGGGGGGGGTGATAACTGTACATAAGCCTCATATTTGCCATATCAGAACTACAGTAATAATGGGGACAGATGAGCAGTGTGCCCACATCACGTCTCCAGATAATGGTGGTATTATTAGTCACCATAATTGTCAGCCCAGAAGGAGGAAAGATAGTATAATTTTAGAGCACAAAGGACCTTATTGGCATTACCCAGTATTATTCAGAACATTTTTATGTCCCTAATTGATCAATAAAGGCCAAAAGATATGCTGATTGAATACATTTTCTTTAGAAGACTCAATCATATTTAACTTACCACATTTAATTATATGCTTGCTGAAGAAATATAGAAAGAATGTTCCTTTTTTTGTAACTCCAGAGATGAAATCAGAGCCAAAAAGGAACTCAGTACTTACAAGGTCAGTACTAGTTGGTATGTTTCCAAAATTGTTCTCAACATTAGTGTACAAGGGAGAAGTTTCAACATTTCATTGAGCAAAAATATACAAACTGCTCTCTTGGGACCTGATAGTCCTTGACTAGGGAAAAATATTCAAGGGTAGAATAATCTCTAGTCAGTTCTCCTGCTAACACAAGGTCTAGAGATAAGGGATATGACAGAATATTACCAGTAGGAGTGTGTTTCTTGAGACCCACCAGCTGGAGCACCTTAAATAGGGCAAGCTTCTACCTCTACTGGTGGAAGCGATGTGGAGTAAGTGGTCAAGATATTTGACTCACTCTCTAGTAAAAATGTCATGATAAGGGGTTATAAGAAAAGTTATTGTGTGGTGGGAGCTTAAACAGTGTCAATACTAGTTCTTATGTTTCTAAAAATGTTCTCAATATCAATTTATAAGAAGAAAAGCTTCAGTATTTCTTTGAGCAAAACATGTATACTGTTTCTTCAGGTATTTGATTGTTCTTGACAAAGAAAATTCTGAGGAAGAATTGTTTATTTACTTTAGGAATCTCTTGTTTCCAGCAATTCTAGAGATAATTTAATGTGAGCAGATACAAGATCAATTAATCACTGGCTACAGTTCTCACCTTCAGACATTTCAAGTTCATTACCCTGCCACATCCTGTTAAGTGTGAAGGAACACAGCCTCTCAGATTTTCCTGTAATTTCTTTTTTTTTTTTTAAAGATTTTATTTATTTATTTAACACAGATAGAGACAGCCAGCGAGAGAGGGAACACAAGCAGGGTGAGTGGGAGAGGAAGAAGCAGGCTCATAGCGGAGGAGCCTGATGTGGGGCTCGATCCCATAACGCCGGGATCACGCCCTGAGCCAAAGGCAGACGCTTAACTGCTGTGCCACCCAGGCGCCCCAGATTTTCCTGTAATTTCTTATTTGTTTGTGTTTATAGCAAATCACATTCTTAGTTTGTGAACTGACCTCCTGATGAGGCTGCCTAAAAAGAGGAAGTCTAAAGCTTTAAACCAAATGACAGAAGCCTCAGGATATGTTATCTCTCCAGCTCTCTTTGTTCATAATGTCTGAGTCCAGTCTGGTTTTGGGTCTGGAATTATTCTGGGATGTAGTGAGCTTCACTGAGTCATCATCCTACTGTAAAGCTGATTCCTCCCAAATCTATCTTTGGGACTATTCATTCAACCAACATTTATTTAACACATACTTTGTGCTAAGCAATGCCTAGGATGTAGTAGAAATATTTTTAAAAAGAAAAGACACAAGGAGATGATGGTTTGTTAGTACATTGGACAGATACATAAGTAAACAATTATAATAAAACAATTTATTTAACTGGGTTCAAAATTCTGAGGAAACCCAGACTGGATGGGATGTTGGGCAAGTTTCCAGTGGAGAGGTGATGAAAATGCTGGATCTTGAAGATGGGCAAGAGTTTGTCATCCAGAGAAGGTAAGGTGCAAATTATATCAAACAGCCTAGAGCATTTAGTGATAAGAAAGCAGGAGTGAGGTCAATGTACACTGGAAGCAAGATTTGTGGGTTGCGGGGGGGGGTAGCTGGAAAGGAACAGGGGCAGGAAAGGGAGATCCAGATCACGTCATGAAGGCTCTGAATTCCATGGTGAGGGTTTAGGATGTTATTTTATTGGCAGAAAGGGAGCCCTGAAGTTCTGAAGAAGAGAAATACTATGGTCAGACCTCTTCTTCAGAAATAACCCTCAGATTTATATGGAAAGTAGATGGGAGGTGGGGAAGAGCTTGAGCAAAGAAGATGGGTTAGGAGGCCATTTCACTATCCCTGTGAGACTTGATGGAAATATGGTAATTGGCTCATAGAGCACTGAATTGGCAGGACCTGGTGACAAAGGAAGGAGAAGATACATTCTTATATTCATTGAGTAATTAATCATAGAGCTCCTCTTCTGTGCCAGACACTATTGCAGATGCTTAGGATACTGAGGTAAAAAAGACAAAGCCCCTGTTCTCACAAAGTTGCATTCTAGTGAGAGAGAGAGAAATAAATAAGTCCACTAATGTACATCCTCAAATTATGTGATGTGATGTTAAGTTCTATGAAGAAAAATAAAATACATTGTGGAAATGATGTTATGCGACCTCTGAACTTTAAGCTTCTACTTTTGGCTTATAGAACACTGTCTGAGATGGCCAGGTAAAGAAGCCAGTCTAGTCGATAGGAGGATCAGGGGAAAAGGAGATCCTGGGCACCCAGCTGATAGCCACCATGGTCTGCCAGAGTAAGGAACATTCTATCTGATCTTTCCACTGAAAGCTGCCTCAGTGAGCTCAGAAGAAATCACTAAAGGAACTGCCCAATTAACCCACCGAATCATGAGAAATCATAGATCTTTTTTGCTTTTAGCCACTAACTTTGGGGGAGTTTTATTACACAGGTGTAGATAACAGAAACAATGAAGAATAAGAGACAGTTATCATTCAAGAATGATTTCTGGATCACTGACATAAAATGATGAGCTGGCTTTGTGGTGCCATTGGCTAAGAGAGGCAGAACTTGAAAAAAAAGAAATTCAGAATTGCCTCAGGATGGAAAGTCTTTGGCCATTCCAGATGAGAGCAAAATATAATATTTTTTTGGTATTAACTTTGCAAGGCCAGATTTAAGGAGAACATATTTTTTTTTCCTTTAAAAACTTGAAAAAGTAAAGTCCTCAATGAGGTACTTCATTAGTTTGAATGCATTTTTAAATAATATTTTTTATTATATTATGTTAGTCACCATACAGTACACCCCTAGTTTTTGATGTAAAGTTCCATGATTCATTACTTGCGTAAAACACCCAGTGATTATTAATCAATATGTAACTGTAACTGTTCATCGGATCTTTTCAGATTTTGTTTTGTGTTGTTTTGATTATTTATATAGAACAGGGTCAGGGAAAGTGAGGAGAACAACAAGGCTCCAGAAATGTGTGGAAATGAGTAGGGAGACTAATGCTAAGAGGAGAAAAAATGGAAATAGAAGCGCCAAGGGAGAAGACAAAGTTTTCCTTTGTTAACTTTTATGCACTTGTATAAAAGACAGTTGATCACAAAACAGTGTTTCGTCATCCAGTCTGTTTTGCATGATTTATGAATTTTTTTTTAAAAGATTGAATTTTAATAAAGTAGCCTTTATTCTTAGGAACTGTTAATCCTAGAGTTACTATCATGTATTTTGTAAGACAGAATAACCGGTGTGTTTTTCTGGGTTACAGTATACCATATTGGGTCATAAATAAGTGAAAAAAAATGTCTTTGCTAAATATCTTAATTTTTTCCCCCAGAAATTTTAATCTAATTAATATTAGTTGTAACATAGTTGTAGTCATTCATTTTAGATACAAGAAAGGATATTTCATCCTTTATTGGCAGCAGAATTCACAGAAATGGCTTATAACAAATTACTAGATCATCCTTGTTCAGTCCCGTTAGTCTGGAAATTTCTGCTCAGTGCTGTTATTACACATGTTCCCTCAATCTCCATGAGAATCTCCATGAGAAGATCATTTTATGTATATTTTTATTATGAAGAGAACGTTTGAGTTTCAAGAAGAGAAAAAAGTAACCTTGGCTTATCCATCTACCCTGTGTGAAATGTACCTAACTTGGCCTGGGTATTGATTTTAATGTTCAAGGAGACAGTTTATACTATAGTTTGACCACATGACCTAACAAACAAAATTCAAGATCAATCCAAAGCTTTTATACAGCCCCCCTCTTCCAAACTAAATTTATATGGAAACTCCTCCAAAAAAAGGGGACAATGATAAAAATTTGAGGGAAAATAAGGAAGTAATTAAATCTATTGATTAGTGCTCTGGACTAAGTATTTATGGCCCTCAAAATTCATATGTTGAAATCTTAATCCCCAGTGTGATGGTAGTAGGAGGTGGGGCCTTTGGGAGGTAATTAGGTCGTGAATGGGAATAGTACCCTTATAAGAAGTGACAGCAGAGTGTTTTCTTCCATTCTCTCTCTCACTCTGACATGTGAGGACCCAGTGAGAAGATGGCTATCTGCAAAACAATAAGAGGGCATTCACCAAGAACCCAACGATGCTGACACTCTGGTCCTAAACTTCTAGCTTCCAAAACTCTGAGAAATAAATATCTGTTGTTTAAGCCACACAGTCTATACTATGTTATAGCAGCCCAAACTAAGACAATAAGAGTTTCACATAGGAGGGAAGCAATGACATAACCTCAATTTTTAAAAATTGCTTTTAACATATACATTTAAACCATGGAATTCTCAGTAGCGAACTATAATCTTGTCAGAAGAGTTCTTTTGACACCTGTTGAATAAATACTAAAAGGAATGTGAACTTCTGTTTTCCTCCCAAAGGGCAAATAAAGTACTCTGGCATAAAGAGGCAACTGCATTTCTTGCTACAAATGGACACAAGAATGTCTGCATCATAGCCTATCATAACTGGCCTTATTTCATAGTTATTTATGCCCATGTAAGTCTTCCTTATGAGGTCATAAGCCCTTTAAAAGCAAGAAGTACTTTTTCCTCATCTTTATATGTCTGACATTACCTAGTATGGAACAACATACAAATAATGAGATGAATGAATAAGCTGAAGTCATGCATTTTGTTTCTTAGGTCTTAGCTCATAGCACTTGTAAAAGTTATAATTATTGTTATTAAATGTGAGGATTGCTACTTAATGCCTAAGCCCCCAGTAGATTGGGAGCTTTGTTAGGGCATGGATGGTGTTTGTCTAGTTCATCACTTTATTTCCAGGACAAGCACACTGCTGGAGTATGGTGGCTCCCCAGGAAGTATAAAATCTAGCATGATCGAATGCACAAATGAATAAAGAATCATAGCTTCAGTGTATCATGTCTCAGAGAAGGAAGGGCCCCCAAAGTGCCTCCTCTTTATGGATAGTAAATCTCATTTTATAGCCTTCCTTTCACTGTGACAGTGTTAGCTACCGTATCTTTCTGTGTGTCATCCAATAGCCCAGTTCTGGAAAAGTCTGAGGATTCTGTTGTCCCATGGTCTTTCAGGGATGTAAAGTAGGGTTGCCTGATAAAAATACAGGATACCCAGTAAAACTGGATTTTCAGAAAAACAATGAATAAGTATACTAGAAAGTATAGTTATGTTCCACTTAAAAGCAAAATATTGGTTATTTATCTGAAATTCAAATATCACTGAGTATACTGTATTTTCATTTGCTGAAGCTGGTAACCCTAGTGTAAAGCCATTTCCTATGTCTGACCGGGAAGGCTGTGTCTGGTCTGGAAGTTCATCTCCAAGTTCAGGGCTCTATTCCTGCTTGGGAGTTTTGCTTCCTCCACACAGGGAGGGAGAGCCTTGGAGAGACAAATATTACCTTTTACATGGCTCTTCTTCTTGTAGGAACCATGCAGGGACCTTATTAGCATAGCTTTTTTTTTCTTGGGCATATTTTGTCTCATTCAATATTATCACATAAAGTCATTCCTACTGAGGTATAAAGGACAGATAAAGTTAATGTGTTATTTCCATCAGGAATATTTTACTGTCCATAGGTACCACCAAAATAATTAATTAAAAATAATTTCAAATTGTGGAATTTTAGAATTTTCTGTTGTTTTTGGAGGTGGTTTTAGAAGTAGAAATTGTTTTGTTCTCTTGAAATTAAGCATTTGGTGTTTGACTGTTTTACCTCTTAAGCATGCACATGTAAATCTGGGGTTCAGGCACCAGAATCTGGGAGGGGGAGGGTTATCGGGGAAAGGGATTACTCTAAATTATTCAAGTTTCTTTATCCCATGACCACAGAGGAAAAACAGACTGTGTCTAACTTAAAAAGAAACAACTTCATGGAGTGCCTTCCCTTTGTTAGTGTTTCTTCTGCTAAGTATTCTCACATGTCATTCTTGGAAAAAGTTCTGTGATGTGGACCATATTATGTCCAGGTTTTAGGTGGAGCAACTGAAATTCAGAGAGGTTAAGTGACTTGCCCAGAGTCAGAGAGATGGTAAATGGCAGAGCTGTGATTCAAACTAAGGGTTTTTTGACTTTGAGGCCAGTAATCTTTCTGTTATACCATGGTGGCCACCCACCCCCACAACCCCTTCTTGGGAAGCCCCAGGATCCTCCTGAAGCTGTTCAGGGTATGGGTCTGGGGTGTGGTTGTTGGGTAGTAAATGCCCCGTGGTTAAATGACTTTTGATTGCAAAGTTTTGAGAAAAAGCAATAATGCCAGATTACTACAGTGTCAGAAGTGGGAAAATGATTCAGAATCATATGCTATTAGGCAACCAAATTTGGTTGGAAGTTTTTCTTTTTAAGAAGTTGGGTTGCTTTTTATTCCTGAATAAAGCCATGGTGGAGGGTAAACAGATCATGACACCACCATTGAGATCCATTTTCAAGGCTATTGGGCAGTTAAAGGGGAAGTGAAGCAAAATTACAATGCAAGGGAATTTGGTCTTTGGTGTCCTCTCACTGACCCTCTAAGGCAGCTTTGTTCTCCTTTCTTAGCTCTGCAGAGCCTAACACTTTACAGAGAATCTGAAAGATTGCTCTGCTATCATGTTAGCTATGAGTACTCAAAATGGGAACTCTCCTTAGGATATGAGAACTTTAATAGGGGATATATGAAAAAGAAAGAAAGAGTTGAATTTCTAAATGGTAGCATCTTTGTAGGTCAGTAAATGGGGGGGGGGTCTTTTGGGAGTTGAAAACTACTGGAACCATGCTTCATATGCGGTACCAGAAAAGAGTGACTATGAATTAGAATTAGATACTTTCTGTTAACTGTTAGTATTACTTAATTAGTAAGTTGAAGGCAGGACCCATGACTTAAAGGTTGTAGAAACATGGTAAAAATCAACAGCAAATTTTAAAATATGGACTTAAATACCATAGAGAGTTGATGAGTATTGGGATCAGCAGTTGGTCTGTGGGAAAGAAAAGCAAGACATAATCCCATATAAAGTGGGAATTAAGGAATTTGGTTTGATATCCTTCATCTTTATGAAATAACGAACTAAGAAAAGATAAAAATGAATAGGATTTGGTACACAAAGAATCAGTGGTGCATTTTAATGTTCAATTTCTTGATGGAAAATTATCTGGAGATACTGGAATTTGCCACTATGAACTTAATCTCTTAGACTAGGAGGTGGTATGATATAGTACAAACAGCCTGGTTTTGGAGTCAGACAGAACTGGATCTTGTTCTGATCTACGTCAATTACTTACTCTTTTTAAACCTCAGTTTCGTCCTCATAAAATGAGAACAATAATATGTAATTGAGTTATTTTAAGAATATTCTGAAAACTAATGAGATGCTATTTATAAAATACCTAATAAATATATCTAGGACTTTAGTGATATTCTCATATTTCTCTTTTCTTTTATTTTAATAAATAACTTACACATAATTGTGCCTGGATATAATGAACTGGTTAGTTATAATTCCTAGATTAAAGCCTTGCCTTCTAGCAGTGAAATAACAGTAAGAAGACTTAGAAATTAAGAGCAATATTCACATAGAGTTAGAAAGACAGAACGATGTGTCCAGTTGGAGTTTTTAATCTTCATTTGATCACACTAAGCTTTCACGTTGAGTTAGAGAACAAGCATATCAATAGGCATATTCCTCTTAAGTACTTAGGAAGAATAAATTACTTGGACCTTAAGTCAATAATGAATAGACCAAGCTGTTTATATTCAAACCTCATAAGCATGCTTTTACTGGGAGCAGGAATTCATTAAATATTAATAGCAATAATGATAACCTATTTCTGGAATTGGAGGATCACTTTTGGAATTGGAAAATTTGCCAAGGACTTGATACTCAAATTCTGCCAATGCAAATAAAAGGAGTAGGGTAGGGGGAAGGTGCTGCATCTGATATAATTGTTCAGGAGTACATGGCAGGGACACCAGGGTGGCTCAGTTGGTTAAGCGTCTGACTTTGGCTCAGGTCATGATCCCAGGGTCTTGGGATCAAGTCCCACATCAGGCTCCTTACTCAGCAGGGAACCTGCTTCTCCCTCTGCCTGCTGTTCCCCCTGCTTGTGCACTATCTCGCTCTCTCTCCCTCTGTCAAATAAATAGATTCTTTTTTTAAAAAAAGAGTATGTGAAATTATTACAATTTGTGAGATATGTTATATTGTTATATATTTTACCCATATATTAAGAACCACTGAATTTGAACTTGAGGACTTTATCTTTTGCTCATAATCTGACATATTTTAAAATAGTCATTTGGGGCACTGTTGAGAATAGTCTATAGAGAACAAGAACTAGTAGGAAATAGAGTCAGGAGAGTCTTATAATAATCAGGTGAACAATGGTAAGTGCTTAGACCAGGGTAGTGGCATTGGAGGTTGTAACAGATCCTGAATTTATGTTGAAGATAGAGCAAATAGGTGCCCAACAGACACATGAAGAGATGCTCAATATCACTAATCATCACCGCACTGCAAATTAAAACCACAATGAGATATTATCTGTCAGAATGGCTAAAATCAATAACACAAGAAATAAGTGTTGGTGAAGATGTAGAAAAAACAGACCCTTGTACATTGTTAATGGGAATGGAATGCAAATTGGTGCAGCCACTGTGGAAGACAATATGGAGGTTCCTCAAAAAATATGATCTAGTAATTCCACTACTGGGTATATATTTACCCAAGGAAAACCAAAATACTAATTGGAAAAGATATATGCACCTCTATGTTTACTGCAGCATTATTTACAACAACCAAGATGTGGAAGCAACCCGTGTCCATCAATAGATGAATGGAAAAAGAAGATGTGGTGTATATATATGATGGAATATTACTCAGCTATAAAAAAAAATGAAATCTTGCCATTTGTAACAACATGGATGGACCTACAGGGTCGCTAAGTGAAATAAGTCAATCAAAAACAGATGAAGCCATATGATTTCACTTGTATGTAGAATTTAATGAACAAATCAAATGAGCAAGTAGACAAAGAAAGACAAAAAACAAGACCCTTAAATGTAGTGAAAAAACTGGTGGTTGCCAGAGGGGGGTGAGTAGAGGGATGGGTGAAATAGGTAAAAGGGATTAAGAGTACACTTATCTTGATAAACACTGAGAAACATATAGACTTGTTGAATCATTATATTGTGCACCTGCAACTAATATAACACTGTATGTTAATTATATTTTAATAATAATAATAATAATAATAATAATAATAATAATAAACAAAAGCTAGACCCCATAGGTTTCTTAATGGATTGAGTGGGAGAGATTAAAAGAGAAATCAATAGTAACCACACATTTCTGCTTTGAGTAACTCTACAAAGGATGTTGACACTATTATGGGGATGTCTGTGGAGGAGCAGGGTTTTGAAAGAAGGGTTTGAGGTATAAGGAGTTCGGTTTTACTCATATTAACTTTGAGATGGTTATTAGAGTCTCAACTGGGAAGTCAAGAGGTAAATGGATAAATAAATCTGGGTTTCAAGAACTGGAGAGAGAAATTTAAAATTGTCAGTGAAATAAGCTGTGAAACTGAATGAAATCACTCAAAGAATGAGAAAAGTTCTTAGGACTGAGTCTTTGGGCCCTCCAGCATTCAGAAGCTGGCAAGATTAGGAGGGCCCCCCAAAGGAGATGGGAAAGAAGTGGCCGATGAGGACGGAGAAGAATCGAGGAAGAGTTTTGTCCTAGAAACCAAGTGAAAAAAAGTGTTTCAAAAAACAGAGAGATTGACTATGTCAAATATTCCTGGTCAGCTGAAATGGGGACTATGAATTATTCAATTCAGCAATGTGAAAATCATTGGTTGGCTTGATGAATTGTCAAATGGAGGGACAAACAAGCTTACCCTTAACCTTTTCAGGCTCCATAACAAGAGTACAATTTGCAGTCTATGCACCATATATCTACATTTTAAAAATTACAAATCAAAATAGCAAATAGCAGGCATCTTATAACCACAAGGCAGTAAGCATGAGAAAAAGGCCAAGAAAATAGCTGAAACATTGGCCCTAATGTAGTCTAACCACTAAACCAATGCCAGCTGCCACTCCCCTCCCTCCACCACACCCAATCTTGGCAAGAGAAGAGAAGGACAGTCCCCATCTTCCCACTATCATGCTGGAAAACATGCAAAGGACCTAGCAGTCTTTGGAACATGCAGTGTGGGTCTCTACTCTTCCTCTCTTTAGAGTGCAAGCATTGAGAACAGCCTTGTCAGTGGGATAATACATAGGCTGCTTAGCTTTGGGGTCACCAGGTGTCACAGGAGTCTTCTGGGAACAGAGCTGCCTTGGGGTCCATGGGATGGAGGAAGCCATGAGTCCTGTGGGGCACCAAGATGAGGTATAGCCCCCCTCTGAGAGAAAGGGGATCCCCAGTCTCAGATACTCTGTTGTTTACAGTGAGCTCTCAGTCATTTTAGAGCAAACCTGGTCTTGTACTATGAGATTTTCTGTTAGTTATAGCTGAATGAATTCTAACTAATTTATAGGCATTCAATAAATATTCATTAAGTAGCTGAATGAATAAGAAGACATTATTATGACATATAGCCATTAATAAGGATGAATCACAGCTATAAAAATGAGATTTATTATTATTTCATTTATGTATGTGTTTATATATATTTATGTATGTGTGTATATACATTTAGTACATGTCTGGAATAGGTGCACAGAGAAATATACATATGCACAGATGTCTTTATCCCTTTTCAGTGAGTACAGTTCTTTGTTACTAGCAAATACTTGAATGCTTATGGAATGATTAAACACTAAAATAATAATTTAGAGTTTTAATCTAAGAAGGAGAGTAGGTTCAGATCCTCATATCAACCATTGGGTTCACTCCAAATTTCAAATTGTCCAGTCTGCCAAAGACACCTTTCCCTTTAAGGCCCCAAATATTTATCCCAAGGCCTCCTTCCAAATTCCTGCTGAAAGCTGTTATTTTATTTTGTACTCTGTCTACCAGTGTTCATTAAATGCTTCAGGAAGTACTTACTTGTTTTTCAAATCCATTGAGATTTGTGCTTGGCAGGGCCATTTCCAGTGATGGCTCTGGACTACTTTGTTTGCTTTCTGCATTCTGCTTCCTCTGAATAGCCCCTCCATGCTGCTGTGGCCTCCATTCTCAGACCTTAATTCTCTTTTTTGGAAGTTTCTATTTTAATTCCAGTTAGTTAACAACAGTGTTGTATTATTTCAGGTGTGCAATGTAGTGATCAAACACTTCCATATAACACCTGGTGCTCACCACAAGTCCCCTCCTTAATCCCCGTCACCTATTTCATTCATCCCCCACCCATCTCCCTTCTGGTAACTGTCAGTTTGTTCTCTGTAGTTAAGAGTCTGTTTCTTGGTTTGCCTCCCTCTTTGTTTCTCCCCCCCCACCATTTGATCATTTGTTTTGTTTCTTAAATTCCATGTATGAGTGAAATGATACAGTATTTGTCTTTCTCTGACTTGTTTCACTTAGCATTATACTTGCAAATGGCAAGATTTCATTCCTTTTTTGGCTGAGTAATATTCCATTGTGTATATATACCACATCTTCTTTATCCATTCATCCATCGGTGAACACTTGGGCTGCTTCTATAATTTGGCTGTTGTCAATGATGCTGCTATAAACATATTACATCGTGACACAGATGGATTAAAGATTTAGTCTGGAACATCTGCATTTAGACATTTCATTGCTACTGGGCTTTTCTGAAAACAAAGTCTACCTCTGCATTCTGTCTCCTTTGCCCTGAACAAATATTTATTGTTAGACACTCTACCAAGTATTTGGGGTGCAGTGGTATATAACAGAAACATCCCCTGTACTCACAGAATTTACATTCTTACAATTAAAAGCCTGAACACAGTAGTTCTTTCTAGAAAAATGAGAGAGTTTGCCCCAAGAATCAAGACCAGTTTCTACTCTAAAATACAGAAACTACTTAATATCCTCTTAATAAATTTACCAACTTCTCTGCTCAGGTCCAGACACCATCTCTACCAGTAGAAAATTATGCCTTGATACATTAATAATGAAGAATGTTTGTGGGGTGTATCTCAGAATTGTGTCAGTAGTATATAACTTACCTAAGTGAAGTACTTTTCTAATCCAACCTCCAAGGAGAGAATGTATCAGAACCACTTGGGAACTCACAAGCACACACACAGCACACACCACATTTACACCAAATACACACACAAAACCATCCCTCTTCCACCCCATCCCCACCCCTGCACAAAAAGGGCCATACTGCTGAAGTTTCAAAAGGGACTATTTGACTTGGGGTGGGAGTGGGGGAGTAGAGGCAGGGAATCTGTTATGTTAAAAAAGTGACTGGAAATCTTAATCATCTATCAGATTTAGACCCTAATCCAGGAGAAAGATCAGTTGATTGGAAATTTGGAGAACTTGTTTCGAGGAATGGTGACCATGTTCTCTGTAGTAATCTACATAATCCCATATCTCCATAATTGTACTATTCTCTCCACCATGACCTGCAATTGAATAATAATTACAATTGCTTTCCCCCAGTACAGAACCTTGCCTGTATTCCCCAGACCACATTCACATGAGCCATGGTGGAGATAAGTGTCTTTTCACTAAAGGCCCTAGAAAATCTTACATACAGCACAGGAATACCAGCATAGGGATTCCAGAGATTGTGATTTTATATAAATTGCATATTCCTGCATTTGCTAGAATGTAAGCTCTTATAGACTTCTCCTTCAACTCTCCAGTTGGTATTTCTTCCCTATCTTTGGGAAAGGTCAACTCTGGCCATAGGAGGAAAAGTTTCTATCCCTTGATACCTTCTCGTTATCAAGCTAATTCCAAGTCCTGGGGATTTATCTGGATTCTAATGAGTCTTACTTCTCTCTCCCTAGAGTCTGGTCCAAAAAGCAGGAGAGAGAGTCGGATTCAGACTTTTTCTATCTCCGACAAGAACCTAAAAAGCAGACACACATTTCCAAAACTAGGGCCTTATTTTTTGCCCAGAGACACCATATTAAGAAAGTGCAGTCCTGTTGTATGTATGACTTGGATCAAATTTTTGTCCTAAAAATAACCTTGGCATGAGTGGGTTATGGAGCATCTGATTCCTTTCTGTGCCTGGCTTATTTCAAGAATCACCTCATTAGCTGTCCATGACTCTATCTTAGCCATCTTGATGGCAGCAGCTTCACATTAATTACTTTTTTTAATTAAAAATATTTTAATTACAATTATAGAAGATGCTATAACAGATGGTTATTTTTCTATCACCCATATCTATCAGGTCTTTCAGTCTGCCCTCTTTTTTGATGAAAAAATTTGTAGATACAGCTAAAGAAACCTCCATCCTAAACCCTTTCCACTCCCTGAGTCCCAGCAAAAGTCACTATCCCCAAAATGTTGTGAATGCACAAGTTTATTATTTTTACTATGTGTGTCATGTATCCTGATAAACAGTATCTAAAGTTGTTTTGTGTCTTAAAGTTTACATAAATAATAATAAACAGGGTTAAATTTGATGAGATCTCCATGAATTATGATTAATATATTTTTAAAGCATAATGTTGAATTAAAAAAAATTTCTCCTTATTAAAAGAAGCAGAATAGTCTTGATTTTTTTTATCATATGGAGTGCTGTTCATTCAGTTAAATGGGACCAGACAATAGTAACAAAGACCATTTTTTTTAAACAAATGAAGGGCGCCTGGGTGACTCAGTCGGTTAAGGGTCCTGGGATCGAGTCCCACATTGGGCTCTCTGCTGAACGGGGAGCCTGCTTCTCCATCTCCCTCTGCCTGCTGCTCCCCTGCTTGTGCTCTCTCTGTCTGTCAAATAAATAAATAAAATCTTTAAAAAAATAAAACAAATTCATACCCAATATTATATTTTTTTTGTATATTCAAAAACTATCAGATGCAAGGGGGGAAAATCTATCCTTAAACAAAAGCAAAGAAGAGAAATGTGCTTTTCCTTGCTGTCAAAGAACTGATGACATGGTTAAGACCTGATGACAGCTGTAAACAAATGGGAAAGCACTTCAGCAGAAAGTGCCTCGTAAGATAGCAAATACGGATTTGAGTTTGGGAGATCTAAAATACATATTTGGAAAAACCCATCATCATGGAGCAGTTTACAGTTGTTTTATGAACTTATTAGATTACAAAACATGCAGCAGAATAGATTAACACATTAAGTCTTTACTTTGCCACTGGGAAAACTTTACAGAAATTTAGACAATGAACATTTTTATAATATAAAATATAGATAAAATAATACTGCAATAATTTAGAAATACTTGCATGAGGAAAAAGAAAGACTTGACCAATGGTTTGAGTTTATTCTGTTTACTGTTCATTTTTTTTAATTTCAAAATCTGTGTATATTTCTCATACAAAATGTAGAAGACATAGAAAATCATGAAGAGGAAATAAATTCCTCAGAATTCTTTCACCCTGAAATAATTACCATTAACATTTTTTTCAATTGATGTATTATGAACATTTACTTATGAAATTATTTTTGTGTAACCTCATTTTCTTCCATAATTCTAAAATTATAAAATATGTGCTTATTATAAAATATTCAAGCAACATACACAAACTTGCATGAAAAAGTCTGTTCTTGACTACCACTTCCCATGCAAATTTCTCTCCACTGTTTCAAACACTGTTTATGTTTCTGTGCAAACATTTTTAAAACAATGGTTTTTCTATTATACTCTTCTATTTTTAATTTGTTTACTTAATAATTGTGGCAGACTGTTACAGTTGTAACCCCCAATGAACCATACTTCCTGTAATCCACACCTTTGTGTAGTCCTCTCCCACATTGTGTCTAGGTTTGGCCATGTGCCTGGCTTTGGCTAATGGGACATTAGCAAGCTTGAAGCAAGCAGAGGCTTAATAAGAACTTCCACAGTGGGCCTTGACTTCTTAGATCACTTTCTTTTGGAACCCAGCTACCATTCTGTAAGGAAGCTGGTCTAGCCTTGTAGATGAAGAGAAGCTTTATGGAAGAGAATTGAGGTACTCTAGGTGACAGCCAGCAGCAAATGACAGATGTGTGAGTGAAGTCTTGGATGTTCCAGCCCCAGTTTACCTGCCGGCTGAATGCAACACTATATGAGTGATCCCAGCCAACACCAGAAGGAACAGGAGAATACCTCCAGTCAATCCTCAGCATCTTGAGAAATAATAAATAATTGCTTTATATTCTAGACAACAAAAAGGGATAAAAGATATCCAGATCGGCAAAGAAGAAGTCAAACTGTCTCTCTTCGCAGATGACATGATACTGTATATGGAAAACCCAAAAGACTCCACCCCCAAACTACTAGAACTTATAGAGCAATTCAGTAATGTGGCGGGATACAATATCAATGCTCAGAAATCAGTTGCATTTCTATACACGAACAATGAGACTGAAGAAAGAGAAATTAGGGAATCCATTCCATTTACAATAGCACCAAAAATCATGTTATCTCGGAATTAACTTAACCAGAGAGGTAAATGATCTATATTCTAGAAACTACAGATCACTCATGAAAGACATTGAAGAAGCCACAAAAAGATGGAAAACTATTCCATGCTCATGGATCAGAAGAATAAACAGTTAAAATGTCTATGCTACCTAGAACAATCTACACTTTCAATGCCATCCCAATCAAAATACCAATGACATTTTTCAAAGAGCTGGAACAAACAGCCCTTAAATTTGTGTGGAACCAGAAAAGGCCCCGAATTGCCAAGGAATTGTTGAAAAGGAAAAAGAAAGCTGGGCGCATCACGTTGCCAGATTTCAAGCTGTATTACAAAGCTGTGATCACAAAGACAGTATGGTACTGGCACAAAAACAGACATATAGACCAATGGAATGGAATAGAGAACCCAGAAATGGACCCTTGGCTCTTTGGGCAACTAATCTTTGACAAAGCAGGAAAAAACATCCAGTGGAAAAAAGACAGTCTCTTCACTAAGATACCACCTTACGCCAGTTAGAATGGCAAAAATTGACAAGGCAAGAAACAACAAATGCTGGAGAGGATGTGGAGAAAGGGGATCCCTCCTACATTGTTGGTGGGAATGCAAGTTGGTACAGCCACTCTGGAAAACAGTGTGGAGGTCCCTTAAAAAGTTAAAAATTGAGCTACCCTATGACCCAACCATTACACTACTGGGTGTTTACCCCAAAGATACAGACGTAGTGAAGAGAAGGGCCATATGCACCCCAATGTTCATAGCAGCATTGTCCACAATAGCTAAATCGTGGAAGGAACCGAGATGCTCTTCAACAGATGACTGGATTAAGAAGTTGTGGTCCATATATACAATGGAATATTACTCAGCTATCAGAAGGAACGAGTTCTCAACCTTTGCTGCAACATGGACGGCACTGGAGGAGATAATGCTAAGTGAAATAAGTCAAGCAGAGAAAGACAATTGTCATATGATTTCTCTCATCTATGGAACATAAGAACTAGGAAGATCGGTAGGGGAAGAAAGGGATAAAGAAAGGGGGGGTAATCAGAAGGGGGAATGAAGCATGAGAGACTATGGACTCTGAGAAACAAACAGGGCTTCAGAGGGGAGGGGGGCAGGGGAATGGGATAGACTGGTGATGGGTAGTAAGGAGGGCACATATTGCATGGTGCGCTGGGTGTTATACGCAACTAATGAATCATCGAACTTTACATCAGAAACCAGGGATGTACTGTATGGTGACTAACATAATATAATAAAAAACATTAAAAAAAAGAGAAAATACTGTGGTTTAGATGTAATATTATCTTCAATGATTGTCTGTCAATTTTATTTAAAAAATAAAGTATCCATATGTTTGGAAAAAAAAAGACAGTCTCTTCAATAAATGGTGCTGGGAAAATTGGACAGCTATATGCAAAAGAATGAAACTTGACCACTCTCTCACACCATACACACAGATAAACTCCAAATGGATTAAAGACCTCAATGTGAGATAGGAATCCATCAAAATCCTAGAGGAGAACATAGGCTGCAACCTCCTTGACATAGGCCACAGCAACTTTTTTCATGACACATCTCCAAAGGCAAGAGAAACAAAAGATAAAATGAACTTGTGGGACTTCATCAAGATAAAAAGCTTCTGCACAGCCAAGCAAACAGTCAAAAAAACTAAGAGGCAGCCCACAGAATGGGAGAAGATATTTGCAAATGACACTACAGATAAAAGACTGGTATCCAAGATCTACAAAGAACTTCTCAAACTCAATACATGAGAAACAAATAATCAAATCAAAAAATGGGCAGAAGATATGAACAGACACTTTTCCAATGAAGACATAAAAATGGCTAACAGACACATGAAAAAATGTTCAACATCATTAGCCATCAGGGAAATTAAAATCAAAACCACATTGAGATACCACCTTACACCAGTTAGAATGGCAAAAATGGACAAGGCAAGAAACAACAAATGTTGGAGAGGATGTGGAGAAAGGGGAACCCTCTTACACCGTTGGTGGGAATGCAAGTTGCTACAGCCACTTTGGAAAACAGTGTGGAGGTCCCCTAAAAAGTTAATAATTGAGCTAGCCTATGATCCAGCCATTGCACTACTGGGTATTTACCCCAAAGATACAGACGTAGTGAAGAGAAGGGCCATATCCACCCCAATGTTCATAGCAGCATTGTCCACAATAGCTAAATTGTGGAAGGAGCCGAGATGCCCTTCAACAGATGACTGGATTAAGAAGATGTGGTCCATATATACAATGGAATATTATCGACCATCAGAAAGAACGTTTACCCAACATTTGCAGCAACATGGACGGGACTGGAGGAGATTATGCTAAGTGAAATAAGTCAAGCAGAGAAAGACAATTATCATATGGTTTTACTCATTTATGGAACATAAGAAATAGCAGGGAGATCGGTAGGAGAAGGAAGGGAAGAATGAAGGGGGGGTAAACAGAAGGGGGAATGAACCATGAGAGACTGTGGACTCTGAGAAACAAACTGAGGGCTTCAGAGGGGAGGGGGGGTGGCGGATTGGGATAGGCTGGTGATGGGTAGTAAGGAGGGCACATATTGCATGGTGCACTGGGTGTTATACGCAACTAATGAATCATCGAACTTTACATCAAAAACCAGGGATGTACTGTATGGTGACTAACATAATATAATGAAAAAAATAATTAAAAAAAAAAGATTCAACAAAAGAAAAGTTACTCTTCTTTGGGAGGAATTTAGACTCTTTACCTCATCTAAGCCTCCCTCTACTTCTGTATGACAGTTTAATGATCATTGTGTTTTGCCCTTCACAGCTACTGTTCTGCTTTGGCCTCCATTACAAACTTGTTTGATTTTAATTAATTGCCTCTTCTAGGAAGAACTGGATAAATAGAAGTTTAATAGAACCCAAAGAAGGTTAAGCTTCTTTTGTCTTAACAAATTTGGATGACAATAAAGGTGAATTAACTGACCTTTTACATGCACAGGGAACTTAACATTAGCAGAACTGTTAGAGCACTACTGTAAACTGAGATAAGGTAAAACAGAAAGCACAAAAAATGAGACACTAATCAGAAACACATAAACAAAATTCCATTATTTTGATTTTCTTTCCAAAAATTCTGAAAGGCTAGCTCAATCCTATCTGGCTTATAAGCAAAAGAAATATATGTTAACATCTCATAGTACACACTTTTTCCATTTCTGTATCCTCTGGTTAGGATATCATTCATAATCTATGTTTTCATTCTTCCTTGTTATTCTTTAAATTTTATTTGATTAGCTAATGCTGTGTTTTCCATTTATGGTAAAAATTCCAGAGAAGGAAACTAATCATCAGATGAAATGAAAGAAAAATGGAAAGAAGGAATGACATATATGGCCCATTCAGCAAACTAATAACTAAAAGTTCCACATATTTAATGTCAGAAAACAGTTGGTGTCACATAAATACTTTTTTTAAAAAAATGAAGATAACTATTTTAAGTATATTATTAGAAATAGTTGTTAAATATATCTTGAATAAATGCATCTCTTTCACAATATAAACTTCAATAAAATGTTTTTTTTAAAGATTTTATTTATTTGAGAGAGAGAGAGCACGAGCAGGGGGAAGAGCAGAGGGAGAGGGACAAGCAGACTGCCTGCTGGGTAGATAGCTCGACTTGGGACTCCATCTCAGGACCCTGAGATTATGACCCAAGCAGAAATCAAGAGTCGGATACTTAACTGACTGAGCCACCCAGGCACCCCTCAATGAAATGTTTTCTCAATGACTTCAGGGAATATTTATGAACCAAGTTTCTCTTTAGATCTTACTCTAATGTAGCCAATGGCCTAGGATAATTATGGTTTTAGAACTCAGGTCTACTTTTCATAGATCATCTCTTTCTCCTTAGCCTGATCTCCAATACTGATAAATGTTTCCCAATTTGCAGAGACTAAAAAGAGATATGTAACATTTATGATAATTTATGATACATACATATGATAGAATATTATTAAAATTGATTATTTTCAGACTAATATTTACTAAGTAGAAATGCTCATGATGAAATAAAAAGTAGAAAAAGTATATAAAAATAATGTATGGATTTGGATATCAGTTGAAGAAAACAAAAATACATATATGCATAGAAAAATAGAAAAAGCAAAAAGTAGGTAATACTTAATGTTGGTATTACTGGAGATTTCAGTAGTTTTTTTACTTTCATTTTTTCAAATTTTCTAATATATATATTCTATATCTACTAAACTGTCTAATATATCTGTCTGAGATATGTGTACATATCCTTTAAAGGAATAGGTAGTTCACATCCACATACTGCTGCTGCTACTGCTACTGCTGCTACTACTACTACTAACTCACCCTTACATAGTTATTAGTTTTCTAGCACCTTGCATATGTTAACTCAACAGCCTGTTTGAGACAGTCCTGCATAGGTTTGTTGTACTTCTAACCATCTTGTTGGAAATGCCACAAATGCAAGACCCTGACAGTTCTTTACCTGGGTCACTTTTCAGGATTGTGTTTGCAGTGACAACCTTGGGAACAAGATAATATCCTGCTCTTGGACAAAGAGTCGGCTTGCTTACAACCCTTTTCCATAAAAAAGCAACTCCCACAGGCCAGCATTCCTCTTCTGTAACACAACACAGTGTGTGTGCAGGCATCAATCTAGGCAAACCTGCAGTGCCTCTGGAGACTTGGATTTAGGAAACTGACCAAGCAATGCTGGTACTCTGGCTACTGCTTTTGCTGTGGGTAATAAAGCCTTTTGTCTCTGAGCCAGGAATCTTGTATCTCTTGTCAGTATAATGAAATTGTGGCAAGTTAATTTGCTAGCTTGCAAGTAAGGTTAAATCTAATGGTTTTTATAGTTCTTGACAAAATTGCATTATTATTCCCATTAGATAGATAAGGAAAGAGAGACACAGAGGTTAAGTGACTGCCTTGAGTTTATATAGCTAGTAATTGGTGGAGTTAGATGTAAAACCTGGTAGACAAGCTCCAGTGTCCAGGCTCTTAATTACTATCTTATATTGTTACTGTATAGCAGCTGAAACTAGGTATCTTGGGAGTTAAAATGTCTACCAGCTGCCCCACGTGGTCAACAATTGCGCAAAATTGGGATTCCCAAGAGTTGCCATATAATGATGCTTCTTTATCTGAGAATGTGTAAATGTGACAAATTGTCACCATGAGAGCCTAGGAAGGCAAATCCTAAGGTCCCTCTATTCCTATAAGTTAAACTTAATGTAAAAACAAAGGGGTGGGATAAAAGCAGAAACTATTCTATCACCTTTATATTTTATATTATATTATTGTATGCTTACCATTTTGTAATAGCTCTGGTAGTTTAAAAAAGGAACCCTCCTCAAAAAAAAAAAAAGAAAAAAGAAAAAAGGAAAAGTTATGTCTGGATCTTATCACTGCCAATTATCTTGGTTATCAAATATGGAGGTAGGTCTCTTTTTTTTTATAATTTTTATTTCATTATATTAGTCACCATACAGTATATCCTTAGTTTTTGATGTAGTGTTCCATGATTCATTATTTGCGTATAACATCCAGTGCTCCATGCAATATGTGCCCTCCTTAATACCCATCACCAGCCTATCCCAATCCACCACCCCCCCTCCCCTCTGAAGCCCTCAGTTTGTTTCTCAGAGTCCACAGTCTCTCATGGTTCATTCCCCCTTCTGTTTACCCCCCCTTCATTCTTCCCTTCCTTCTCCTACCGATCTCCCTGCTATTTCTTATGTTCCATAAATGAGTGAAACCATATGATAATTGTCTTTCTCTGCTTGACTCATTTCACTTAGCATAATCTCCTCCAGTCCCGTCCATGTTGCTGCAAATGTTGGGTAAATGTTCTTTCTGATGGTCGATAATATTCCATTGTATATATGGACCACATCTTCTTAATCCAGTCATCTGTTGAAGGGCATCTCGGCTCCTTCCACAATTTAGCTATTGTGGACAATGCTGCTATGAACATTGGGGTGGATATGGCCCTTCTCTTCACTACGTCTGTATCTTTGGGGTAAATACCCAGTAGTGCAATGGCTGGATCATAGGCTAGCTCAATTTTTACTTTTTAAGGGACCTCCACTAGACGCTCTGACGGCCAGGGTAAATGAGGCAGAAGAACAAATTAGTGAATTGGAGGATGGGAGGTCGGTCTCTTTATCACATCAAAGCAGTCACTAGGTTGAATTTCAGAGCTTGACGCTGCATGAATCTCCAGTTGTGCTTGGATCCAGAGCTGCTGCATTATACAATTCTTAAAGGTGTAAGTGACATGTACACAATACGAATGATCCCTTCTAGAGTTGTGTGATATGGAGTTATGTGAACTTTGATGCAGTCCACAAAGAGGGACATCACTGACCTTAAAAAAGGCAAAACCTGTGTAAGCAATATATAATTTTTAATGTCTCTTGACTTAGAAATAAAAGGATTTTGTTTGAAAGTACTTCTGAGTGACCTCTTTTAGATTTCTTTCTCTCTGTGTTTAATTTTTAGATTAAAAATTTCCATACATTACAAGCTATTCCTATTAAATATTATAGGCAGATCCTGACTTACTGAGTCTGGAGAGGGGTTGAGATGCTGCATTTTGAGTAAGTTCCCAGGTGATGTCACTGTCACTGGTCCAAGGATCCATAGTGGATAGCAACATGAGCATTTGGCAAACTTATCTGATGGTAAAAATCATCTAGGCAGCTGATGTTTAAAAAAGCTTTCAGGCCCCACCGTTTGAAATTCTAATTAGGTGGCTCTGGAAGATAACCTAAGCTTTTTAAAATAAGCAACCCTGGGTGAGTTATCATCAGGAAAGTTTGCGTATGCTGTTCTAAGTCCGTGGCTACCAGATCTGGCTGTGCTTTACTGTCATAATAGGGCTTGTTGAAAAAATGAAGAGATTCCTATAACTGGGAATTAGGCCCAAGTATCTATTAGAGGCCTAAGAAATTGTTACTTCTACAAGGGCAGGAACCAAAGTTTTTTTGTTCCTTGCAATACCTTAAGAACTTAGCACAGTGTCTGACAAAATGAATACTCATAAAATTTTTTTCCAATTGCCTAATTCTAGGCTCCCCACAATCTAGTCCTGGATTAGTCAGAGCTCTTGTGATTTCAAGTGACAAAAACTCATCTTAAACCAGATTATGCCCAACAAGGGAATTCTGGGGGTTAACAAAACAGAACAGTCTGGGGTTCCAATTCCAGGCATAGTTGGATTCAAATTTTTTAACAGTATTATCAGATATCAAAATTTCTGCCCTCCCTTCCTCCCTCCCTCCCTCCCTCCCTCCCTTCCTTCCTTCCTTCCTTGCTTCCTTCCTTCCTTCCTCTTTTTCTTTCCTCGCTCTCTCCCTTCCTACCCCCTTCTGTCTCTCTTTCTCTTTCCTTCCCTGTCTTTATGTCTTTCCCCTACGCTCTCTCTCTCTCTCTTTTTTTTCTATTCCGATGCTAATTTCTTTTGTATTTTCAGTAGGATTCTCCACATGGAAGATGTCCAGGGGCATTTCCAGGTCTACATGCTCCTTGAATTTTAAATGTCAATGAAAGAGAGAGTCTCTTTCCCTGATAGTGCCAACAAAATGCTAGAGAGGAATCTAACTAGCCTATTCCTATATGTATATATATATTTGGGGAAGGGGATACTTTCATTACTAAAACCTAGAGTTAATTGTACCCAAACCAAATGGATTGAGGAAGATAAATGGAAAAGTGGGGGAAAATCATTCAAAGTTGGGAGGTGGTATTGTACAGGAAAATAGGTGTCCACTATAGGCTCAAATTTGTATTTCCAGCCTCGTTGTTTGGAATATTACTCAGTGGTGTAGGACACACCCTTAACTAGTTGCTGATCTGTGACTATTCTGCATCTATCCTTTCTCCTCTTAGTTCAAGATTCCCTAATATTGTTCCCCATTCCTGCAACTTATTGTAATTATTCATGTTATTCAATTAAAATGATCTTTCTCTCTGAAGACTTCTTTGGAAGTTGTGGTAAAAAATACATAACATGAAATGTATCATTTTAATCATTTCTAAGTATACAGTTCAGTAGAGATAAGTATATTCACAATGCTGTGAAACAACAATCTCCAGAACTTTTTCATCTTGCAAAACTAAAACTCTGTACCCATTAAATAACTCCCCATTTTCCCCTCCCCTCCGATCTTTGGCAACCACCATTCTACTTTCTGTTTCTATGACTCAGACTACTATAGATACCTCATATATGTGGAATCATATGGTATTTGTGTTTTTATTACTGACTTACTTTGTTTAGTATAATGTCTTCAAGGTTCATCGATGTTATAGCATGTGGCAGAATTTCTTCCCATTTCAAGACCAAATAATATTCCATTGTTTGTATATACCACATCTGTTCATCTGTTGCTGGACACTTGGGTTTCTTCCCTCTCTTGGCTTTTGTGAATAGTGCTGTTATAATATGGGTGTATACATGAAACCTTCTTTTTTTTTTTTAAAGATTTTATTTATTTATTCGACAGAGATAGAGACAGCCAGCAAGAGAGGGAACACAAGCAGGGGGAGTGGGAGAGGAAGAAGTAGGCTCATAGCGGAGGAGCCTGATGTGGGGCTCGATCCCATAATGCCGGGATCACGCCCTGAGCCAAAGGCAGACGCTTAACCACTGTGCCACCCAGGTGCCCCTACATGAAACCTTCTTAAATCCCTCCTTCATCTTCTCTTTCCTCCAAGGAATTAATTTCTCCCATTCTTATAAAAATGTTGGTTCTTCTCATGCCATAATCCCATCCTACCCATGCCACTCTGCACTCCATGGTACATTGATAACTTTTACAGTGAGGCAGGTATGGGATCTGAATACTGTCTGTATTGCTACTGACATATACATCAACATCCATTCTTACTGATGCCTCACTAGTTGCAAGATTCCAGAAAAGAGCACTGTTCCAATTATGTAAAAGGACAAATGTTTAAGACTGTCATAATTACTTCTCCATGTTACATGTTAAAATAGAACATCTGATGTGTGAGATCGTGTGTGTGTATGTGCGTTTTAAAGCACTTGATTTTTGTTTTTGTTCAAATTAATTGCCACATTTTTTTGAAGAATAATCATAGTTTACCATATCATTTACCCAGTAGTTCCCAGAAATATACTGCCAGAGGAATACAAACCCCATGCGTGAAAAGGCATACACTTTTGCATGGGCATTAAGGGTTTTGTATAATTTTAGTGCTAATGACCCCATTTGAAAGTTTTGACAGCTATCTGAAACTGCACATAAGTTAAATCCTCAAGATGTAGTAATTGCCTCTCCAGTCTTTCTTGCTTTCAAAAGCTGATTTCAATTTTGATATTTTTCCATAAGTATGTTATTATAAAGGAGAGAAGCAAAAATAATACTGCTTGAGATTCTCTCTCTCTCCCTCTGGCCTTTCCCCCCTTATCTCTCTCCTCTTTAAAAAAAGAAAAAAAAAGCATATTTACGATAGTCAATTCATGGAAGCAACCTAAATGTCCTTACATAGATGAATGAATAAAGAAGATGTAGTTTATTTATACGATGGAATATTGCTCAGCCATTAAAAGGATACCTTGCTATTTATGACAACATGGATGGAGCTAGAGGGTATTATGCCAAGTGAAATAAGTCAGACTGAGAAAGACAAATACCATATGAATTCACTTATTTGTGGAATCTAAAAAACAAAACAAATGAACAAACAAAGAAGAAACAGACCCATAAATACAGAGGACAAACTGAGGTGAGAGCCAGAGGCAAGGAGCTTCTAGGGATGGGAAAAATAGACGAAGAGGAGTGGAAAGTACAGTCTTCCAATTATGGAATGAATGTCATGGGGATGAAAGGTACAGAATAGGGAATATAGTCAATGGTATTGTAATTGCATTGTATGGTGATAAACTTGTAGTGAGCATAGCATAATGTATAGAGATGCCAAATCACTCGGTTGTATACCTGAAACTAACGTATTGTGTATAAACTATACTCCAGTAAAAAGAAATTCAGATAGCCTGTGTTAGCAACTGACAGAGAACACAAGGTAAGGCTTCAATGATGACCTCATCAGAAAGGAGTGTCTCTCTAGTGCCCATCAAATGTCTGCCTGAAAAAAAAGGATATGTACAGATAATCATTCTTGGCATAAGCAGCTCACCTTCAGATAAGCTTCTCAGATAAGCCCCGTGAGGGCAGGGGCTTTTATGAATTGTGCAGTGCTCCATCCACAGAAACTAGAACAGCGGCTGTTCAGGAAGTATCTGAACATAAATATTGAATAAATGAATACATTCAGTGGTCCTGTATTAGTCCCTAGATATCACTCCCAGGAAAACCATGATCTAGTCCTTTCAGTTTTAGTTCCTAAGTGACTCCCAAATGTGTCCATAGCTCTTCGTGTTGACAACTGCCAACTCCAGCAGCCTTTCTACTTGTTCTTGCCTCTGCTCTGAGTCCCACTATGGTGGCCAGACCCCAAAGATGTCTATGTCCTAATCTCTAGAACTTGTGACTATGTTAGGTTATAAGGCAAAGGAGAATTAAGGCTTCAGATGGAGTTATGGTTTCTAATTAGCTGACCTTGAGATGGGGGAGATTATCCTGAATGATCTGAGTGGGCACACTATAATCAAAAGGATCTTTGAGTGTGGAAGAGGGATGCAGAAGAATCAGTAACAGAGGTTTGTGATGTAAGAAAGAATAGACTGGCCATTGATAGCTTTGAAGATGGAAGGGGGCCATGAGCCAAGGAAAGTGGGCAGCTTTTCTAGAGGATTCTAAGCTGTAAAAAGCAAGGAAACATTCTATTCTAGAGCCTTCAGAAAGGAATATACATCCATCAGCAACTTGATTTTGCCCCAGTGAGACCCATTATAGACTTCAGAATAGCAGAACTTTAAGGTAGTATGTTTGATGGCTTAAGTCACTAAGTTTGTGGTAATTTGTTATATCAGTCCTAGAGAACTAATACATCCTTCAATTGAATCTCATTAGCAATACCTTTTCACTCAGCGCCTTGTGTAAAACACTTTATTTTCCTATTACTCTTAAGATCAAGACCATGTTGCTTAATGTAATCTTCAAAGCCTTGCCTGGCCTGGCTTTCCCTAACTCTATAGTCTCATCTTCTTCCAAGTTTGCCCTTAGCATCTGTCTGCACTCTAGCACTAGCCTTCTTGGCTTTCTATGGTCCCTTCTAACACCAGTTCTGTTGCCCCATCTGCTTCTGTTGGCTAGCTCCAACTCTTCCTTCAACCCTAAGAAAAATAATCACTTCTTCAAGAAGTAGTCTCTTATCTCTATAACTATGTCAGTTTCCACTATTAGGAGTTTTGGTAACACTGGAGAGTGAGCCTCTCATATGAATGATCAAAAGTGTGATTTCACATTTGTTCATATGATTCCTTAATTAAAGTCTGCAACCTCTGTAGGGTCTGTCCTCCTATGTCATAATATTTATTATGCCTAGCATAATGCCTGACACACAGTAGGACTCAGTGAATACTTGTTGAATAAAGGAATGAATGAATGAATGAAGTTGGACTGCCAGAAAACTGGGTCCCATGTTGTTTGTGCTAACTCCTTATGGATCACTCTAATGGAGAGAGGCATATTAATATTACCTATTATCAAGGATACTTGATGTTGAAAACAGCTCAATGAAATATCTGTTAACTCTGTTTCCTATAGGGCTATTGGTGAGGATTTTTTTCCATCATATTACTCAGTTTTCTATATACCAAGTAATGAAAATAATTTATTTTTCATCCTGTTTTGGAATAACTTTGCTTTCCCAGAGAGAGTAATCTGTTTTCTTTCTTTTATAAGTGAACAGTAGGGGTACAGATTAAATGCATGACCTTCAAGATTATAACACACATAACAAAGCTCCTGGGAGAATTGACAGCTGATGACTTGCAGCAAAGTCCCTTCCTGCTCACCCTCAAGTGCCCTCTGCCGAAGAGTGCCACCTGGCCCAGCATGACTCCACTTCTCAGGAATAGCCTGCATCAATCATGGCCCAATCCGGGGGTGGGGTTGAGAGGTATAAAGGCTGTGTTATCCAATTGGAAGAACTCTGCCGAGCTGCCCCAGCTTAAGCACTCCCCAAAGGGGAGATTTTGTTTGATGGCTTCATAGTTCAACTCCTCTCTCTTCCCATTGGACTTCCCTTGCCCCCGCCCCCCCATAGGTGCTAATATCAAGAGCCTCTCCCTAGTAAACTTCCTAAATACAAAGATGTCTCCTTCCTAGACTGACTTATGACCTTCTCTTTCTCCAAAATGAGAATTTAATGATTTTACTTCACCTGGAAACTCAGAAACCCAACTAAAGTAGCTGAAGTGACTTATATAATCTACGTAGTAACAGATTTGATCTAGGTTGTCTATTTGCATGCTTGTTTGTCCAGTCTCTTTTTATTCGTATTGTATAATTATTTTTATGGGTATACTCTGATTTTAAAGTGTCCCAACTTTAAGGTGGTGAACAAGGCAGGATTACAATGAGTAAACAAACCAAATAAATAGGAATAATAGTCTGTTTAGGAGATAAAATAAACACTAAGCACAGAAATTTAGGTTTACCTAGGATGTGTTGAAATTTCTTGCACTAAAGGGAGCTAGATATGCCCAAATATTGGGCATCTTGATTGTTTGTCCTCCAGTGTTCTTCCATTAGAGTAGTTATGACCATTTGAAATAAAAGTTAGATGGGCAGAAAAAGGAGCTGTGAGTGTATTTGCCTTTTCTTTAAAATTTACTTTATGCCTAAGAAGCAAGCTGGGAGAAAAGAAAATGGGAAAGTCAGGAGGCAAATGGTCACTGGTTCAGTCAACCTTCTATGGTTTCCTCCTTTTAGACAGTTGTCCTTAAATAACCTTTATCATGTCTTGATTCTGTACTACTTCAAGCCATTTATCTCCTGGGAAATGAAACAACGTGCAATGTTAAATTTCTCCTATAAAGTGGGTATGACTCTGCTTCTCAGTTCCTCATTTTCCAAACCCTTGTAACCAAAGTTACCAAACACAGAAATAGCATGAGAATTAAATAGCAGAAACATTTCCTGATACAGTCGTTCAGTTCATTTACATGCATCTCATAGGTTCATCATTTTTAGGGAGTAGAGAGCAAAGATTTGACCTTGTGTTTTGGCTTGGGTAAGTGAACTATGTGCTCTGCTAACATTCCTGATAGACTACTCCTTGTACTCATGTCAAAGACATTTACATTTTCTGATCCTATTTCCTCATGGTAAGGTTTTCTTTTTTTTTTTCTTTTCTTTTTTTAATGATTTTTTATTATATTATGTTAGTCACCATACAGTACATCCCCGGTTTCTGATGTAAGGCTCGATGATTCATTAGTTGTGTATAACACCCAGTGCACCATGCAATACGTGCCCTCCTTACTACCCATCACCGGTCTATCCCATTCCCCCACCCCCCCTCCCCTCTGAAGTCCTCAGTTTGTTTCTCATAGTCCATAGTCTCTCATGTTTCATTCCCCCTTCTGATTACCCCCCCTTTCTTTATCCCTTTCTTCCCCTACCGATCATCCTAGTTCTTATGTTCCATAGATGAGAGAAATCATATGATAGTTGTCTTTCTCTGCTTGACTTATTTCACTTAGCATTATCTCCTCCAGTGCTGTCCATGTTGTAGCAAATGTTGAGAACTCGTTCTTTCTGATAGCTGAGTAATATTCCATTGTATATATGGACCACAACTTCTTAATCCAGTCATCTGTTGAAGGGCATCTCGGCTCCTTCCACAATTTAGCTATTGTGGACATTGCTGCTATGAACATTGGGGTGCATATGGCCCTTCTCTTCACTACGTCTGTATCTTTGGGGTAAACACCCAGTAGTGCAATGGCTGGATCATAGGGTAGCTCAATTTTTAACTTTTTAAGGGACCTCCACACTGTTTTCCAGAGTGGCTGTACCAACTTGCATTCCCACCAACAATGTAGGAGGGATCCCCTTTCTCCACATCCTCTCCAACAATTGTTGTTTCTTGCCTTGTCAATTTTTGCCATTCTAACTGGCGTAAGGTGGTATCTCAGTGTGGTTTTGATTTGAATTTCCTTGATGGCTAATGATTTTGAACATTTTTTCATGTGTCTGTTAGCCATTTGTATGTCTTCATTGGAAAAGTGTCTGTTCATATCTTCTGCCCATTTTTTGATTTGTTTATTTGTTTCTCGTGTATTGAGTTTGAGAAGTTCTTTGTAGATCTTGGATACCAGTCCTTTATCTGTAGTGTCATTTGCAAATATATTCTCCCATTCCGTGGGCTGCCTCTTAGTTTTTCTGACTGTTTCCTTGGCTGTGCAGAAACTTTTAATCTTGATGAAGTCCCATAAATTCATTTTATCTTTTGTTTCTCTTGCCTTTGGGGATGTGTCATGAAAAAGGTTGCTTTGGCTGATGTCGTAGAGGTTGCTGCCTATGTTCTCCTCTAGAATTTTGATGGATTCCTGTCTCACATCGAGGTCTTTCATCCATTTGGAGTTTATTTTTGTGTATGGTGTGAGATAGTGGTCAAGTTTCATTCTTTTGCATGTAGCTGTCCAATTTTCCCAGCACCATTTATTGAAGAGACTGTCTTTTTCCCACCGGATGTTTTTTCCTGCTTTATCAAATATTAGTTGCCCAAAGAGCCGAGGGTCCATTTCTGGGCTCTCTATTCTGTTCCATTGGTCTATGTGTCTGTTTTTGTGCCAGTACCATGCTGTCTTTGTGATCACAGCTTTGTAGTACAGCTCAAAATCCAGCATTGTGATGCCCCCAGCGTTGTTTTTCCTTTTCAACAGTTCCTTGGAGATTCGGGGCCTTTTCTGTTTCCATACAAATTTAAGGACTCTCTGTTCCAGTTCTTTGAAAAATGTCCTCGGTATTTTGATCGGGATAGCATTGAAAGTGTAGATTGCTCTGGGTAGCATGGACATTTTAACTATGTTAATTATTCTGATCCATGAGCATGGAATATCTTTCCATCTTTTTATGTCTTCCTCAATGTCTTTCAAGAGTGATTTATAGTTTGTAGAATATAGGTCCTTTACGTCTCTGATTAAGTTAATTCCAAGGTAACGTATGGTTTTTGGTGCTATTGTAAATGGGATGGATTCCCTAATTTCTCTTTCTTTGGTCTCGTTATTCGTGTATAGAAATGCAACTGATTTCTGAGCATTGATTTTGTATCCTGCCACGTTACTGAATTGCTCTATAACTTCTAATAGTTTGGGAGTGGCTTCTTTTGGGTTTTCCATATAAAGTATCATGTCATCTGCGAAGAGAGACATTTTGACTTCTTCTTTGCCAATTTGAATACCTTTGATCCCTTTTTGTCGTCTGATTGCTGTTGCAAGGACTTCTAGTACTATGTTGAATAATAGTGGCGAGAGTGGGCATCCTTGTTGAGTTCCTGATCTTAAGGGAAAGGCTTCCAGCTTTTCCCCATTGAGAATAATATTTGCAGTAGGCTTTTCATAGATGGCTTTTATGAGATTGAGAAATGTACCTTCTATTCCTACACTCTGAAGAGTTTTAATCAGGAAAGGATGCTGTATTTTGTCAAATGCTTTTTCGGCATCGATTGAGAGGATCATATGGTTCCTGAGTCTTGTCTTGTTGATGTGATGTATCACGCTGATTGATTTGCGAATATTGAACCACGCTTGCATCCCAGGTATGAATCCCACTTGATCGTGATGGATAATCCTTTTAATGTACTGTTGGATTCTATTAGCAAGCATCTTGTTGAGGATTTTGGCGTCCATATTCATTAGGGAAATCGGTCTGTACTTCTCCTTTTTGAGGGGGTCTTTTCCTGGTTTGGGGATCAAGGTAATATTGGCCTCATAGAATGAGTTTGGTAGCTTTCCTTCTGTTTCTATTTTTTGAAATAGCTTTAGGAGAATAGATATTATTTCTTCTTTGAATGTTTGGTAGAATTCCCCAGGAAAACCGTCCGGGCCTGGAGTTTTGTTATTTGGAATGTTGTTTATCACTGACTCAATTTCTTCATAATTAATTGGCCTGTTTAAGAAATCAATTTCTTCTGGTTTCAATCTTGGTAGTTTATAGGTTTCCAGGAAGGATTCCATCTCTTCCAGATTGCTTAGTTTATTGGCATATAGCTATTGATAAAAATTTCTAATAATCCTTCCAATTTCAATGGTGTTCATCGTGACCTCTCCTTTTTCATTCATAATTTTAATAATCTGGGTCCTTTCTCTTTTCTTTTGGATAAGTGTTGCCAGTGGTCTGTCAATTTTATTGATTCTCTCAAAGAACCAGCTTCTAGTCCTGTTGATCTGCTCTACTGTACTTCTGGTTTCTGCTTGATTGATTTCAGCTCTAATTTTGGTCAACTGCTTCCTCGTGCGTGGATTAGGCCTGTCCCTCTGTTGCTGTTCCAGCTTTTTGAGGTGAGAATATAAAAACTGCATTTTATATTTTTCTATTCTTTTGAGTGGGGCTTGGATGGCTATGTATTTCCCCCTTAGGACTGCCTTTGCAGTATCCCATAGGTTTTGGACTGTTGTATTTTCATTCTCATTGGTCTCCATAAATTGTTTAATTTGATTTTTGATTTCCTGGTTTATCGAGTCATTCCTGAGCAGGATGGTTCTTAGTCTCCAAGTGTTTGAGTTTCTTCCAAATTTTTCCTTGTGGTTGAGTTCCAATTTGAGAGTGTTGTGGTCTGAGAATATGCAGGGGATAATTTCAGTCTTTTGGTATCGGTTGAGACCTGTTTTGTGTCCCAGAACATGGTCTATTCTTGAGAATGTTCCATGGGCATTAGAATAGAATGAGTATTCTTTGGTTCTGGGGTGTAGTGTTCTATATATATCTATGAGGTCCAACTCGTCGAGTATGGCATTCAAAGCCTTTGATTCTTTGCTTAGTTTTTGCCAGGGTGTTCTGTCTATTTCTGATAGTGGAGTGTTGAGGTCCCCTACTATTAATGTATTTTTATCTATATGTCTGTTTATTCTGGTTAAGAGTTGGCTTGTGTATCTTGCTGCTCCCCTGTTGGGGGCATATATATTTATAATTGTCATATCCACTTGTTGAATACTTCCTTTAAGAATAATATAGTGTCCTTCTGCGTCTCTAACTATAGTCTGTAGTTTAAAATCCAAATTATCTGATATAAGAATTGCTACCCCAGCTTTCTTTTGAGGTCCATTTGCATGAAAGATGGTACTCCATCCCCTTTCAGTCTGAATGCATCTTTGGGTTCGAAATGAGTCTCTTGTAGACAGCAAATGGATGGGTCATTTCTTTTTATCCAATCTGCAACCCTGTGGCATTTATGGGAGCATTTAAGCCATTAACATTAAGACTGAGTACTGCGAGATATGATTTTAATGATGCCATGTTGCCAGTAAAGTCTTTGTTTGTATTGGCTGTGACTTTCTGTTCTGTATCACTCTTGGGGCCTTTTTACTTTTTATAGAACCCTCCGTAATATCTCCTGTAGGGCTGGTTTCGTGGTTACAAAATTGGTCAATGACTGGCGATTCTGGAAGGTCTTTATTTCTCCATCAATTCTGAATGACAGCCTTGCTGGATAAAGGATCCTTGGCTGCATGTTTTTCTCTGAAAGAGCTTTAAATATGCTCCCCCAACCCTTTCTCTCATTTCAGGTCTGTGTAGACAGGTCTGATGTAATTCTGATGCCTTTGCCTTGGTACGTGAGAAATTTCTTTGCTCTGGCCGCTTTTAATACTGTATCCTTGGATCTAATATTTGCGAAATGCACTATGACGTGACGTGGCATAGGTTTGTTGTGGTTGAGCTTGGGAGGGGTCCTCTCTGCCTCTTGGACACGAATGTTTGTTTCCCTCGCTAGATTAGGGAAGTTTTCAGCTACAATTTGTTCAAATATCTCTTCTAGACCTCTGTTTTTCTCCACCCCCTCGGGGATGGCGATGATTCTGACATTGGATCGTTTCATTGAGTCAGTAATCTCCCGTAACCTACATTCGTGGGCTTGGATTTTTTTAAGAGCAGCTTCTATTTTGTTTTTTTCCTCTATTAACCCATCCTCCAATTCACTAACCCGTTCCTCTGCTTCTGTGACCCTGGCCGTCAGAGCCTCTAGTTTTGCCTGCATTTGGCTCATAGAATTTTTAATTTCTGTCAGATTCGCTCTCATTTCTGTCCTTAGGGATTCTATATTCTCAGTAACCTTTTCGTTAATAGTTTTTTCAATTCTACTCATCATTTTGACCATCATTACTCTGAATTCCATTTCTGATACTTTGGTTACATCCATATCCATTATTTCTGTGGCAGAGGCCACAGACTCACTGTCTTTTTTTTGCTGGGGGGGGGGGGGGCTTCTCCTTCTTGTCATTCTGATGAGGAGAGGTTGCGGGGTTGTCCAGAGCCCAAATTATTGACTAGGTCCCAGGCCGTGCCCCTTGTTTTTTAGGGATCTTAGGGATGTGGGCTTCTTCTTTAAAGATTTTATTTATTTATTTATGTGGCAGCCAACCAGCGAGAGAGGGAACAGAAGCAGGGGAGTGGGAGAGGAAGAAGCAGGCTCCCAGCGGAGGAGCCCGATGAGGGACTCCTTTCCGGAACGCTGGGATCACGCCCTAAGCCCAAGACAGGCGCTCAATGACTGCGCCACCCAGGCGCCCGGGTTGTGGGCTTCTTGATTTTTCAGCCTGCCTTCTGCGTCCTGGGGGAGGGGCCTGCTGCGCCGATACTCGGGCAACCCTGTTTGGGTAGAGTCTCCGTGTCCCCTGCGAGGGGGGATAGGGATGGGCACACTCAGCTGGTGTTTCCAGGCTTTTGTTCTCTGGCGGCTTTCCCTGGCGGTTTGCTGTGCCTCTTCTGAGAGTCAGAGCAGCAGCGGCCGAATTTCAGCCTCTGTCTCAGGGATTGCGGCCCGTTCTCTACTAATGTTCTGGCCACTTTAACTCTGTTACTGTTGGTGCTGCTCAACCTTGCAGCGTCCGGGATGTGCGCCCCATCCCCAGTGTCCCAGCCCTCACTTCCTGGGCCGGGCGCGTCTCTGTCCTTTGTGTTTCTAACGCCGCCAGCCGCCCCGCGCGGGCGTGCGCGCGCGCGCGCGCGCGCGCGCTCCGGAAGCTCCCGGTCTCAGTCTGGATCCAGTGAGCGCACCGGGATTTCCGTGTTCCGTGAGATGCCTGGTGGCGCGCGCACCCGGCTCATGGTCTCAGTCTGCTGTTTTGCGGTGCTGACCACGAGCCCGCCCGCTCCCCCGTGCAAGTGGCTACTGCTTCCCGGCGCCCGAACGCAGCGGCTCCCTCCCCCTTCCGTTTATCTTCCCATATCTGTGCACGGTTTCATGGCTCCCCGCTTCGTACCTCAATACTCAGCGCTGGAGATGTTCATTTGTAGAGATCCAGATGTATCTTCCTGCGTCTCAGGCTGGTTCCCTCATGGTAAGGTTTTCTAATCCTATTTCCTCGTTTGAAATTTATCTCAAAAAATGAAATCAGAAACATGAACTTCCTTGATAATGTTGGGGGAAATGCCAGGATCTCCTTTTCACTTGTAGTTAAGGTCTTCCTTAGGAAACCTACATCCCTTAATGAGGGAACACTTTACATAACTTGAGGAACATTGAATCTAGTGCATTTCCCATTAGTGACAAATTACTTCATACAGTCAGGAGTCTGCATATGATGTTTATTGTAGACCTCAGAGACTATTATAAGTTGAATGGTAACCTTGGTAATATCTGAGTGTCCTAGCAGAGAAAAGAGATGGAGTGATTCTAGAGGTTTATTAGACTATTTGCTAATCTGTTTACTCTATATTATGAATACCAGTTAAGATCTACTTATAAAAATTATAGAAAATACAATTAAAAATATGGTAAAAACTGTCAGGCAGTTAAAGAAGAATTCTTCCGGGGCCTGGATGGCATAGCGGTTAAGCGTCTGCCTTCGGCTCAGGGCGTGATCCCAGCGTTCTGGGATCGAGCCCCACATCAGGCTCCTCCGCTGTGAGCCTGCTTCTTCCTCTCCCACTCCCCCTGCTTGTGCTCCCTCTCTCGCTGGCTGTCTCTATCTCTGTCAGATAAATAAATAAAAAAATCTTTAAAAAAAAAAAAAGAAGAATTCTTCCTCTAAAATAGAACTGAGGGGCACCTGGGTGGCTCAGTCAGTTAAGTGTCTGCCTTCAGCTGAGGTCATGATCCCAGGGTCCTAAGGTAGAGCTCTATGTCAGGCTCCCCGCTGAGCGGGGAGCCTGCTTCACCCTCTCCCTCTGCTGCTCCCCCTACTTGTGCTGTCTTGCTCTCTCTCTTTCTCTCTCTCAAATAAATTAACAAATAGATAAATAAATAAAAATCTTTAAAATAGAAAATCTAAGAGGGCACCTGAGTGGCTCAGTCGGTTAAGCCTCAGACTCTTGGTTTTGGTGCAGATCATGATCTCTGGGATCTTGTGATCGAGCCCTGCATTGGGCTCTGCACTTAGCACGGAGTCTGCTTGAGAATCTCTGTCTCCCTCTGCCTCTGTTCCTCCCTCTGCTCACGTGCACATGCTCTCTCTACAATAAATGGATAAATCTTAAAAAATAAAATAAAATAAAATAGAACTGATCTAATAAGTTAGCAAAGAGTGCTAAGTCATAAGAAAAATCTGCTTTTCAAATCAGTTTATTCTGATAATCATCCTGAAATATGTGGCTCTTTTAGAAGTAAAGTCTTTATAAAAATAAATAAATCTGGGGGAGATTAAGAATGTTACTTAGCACAGTTAAGTTGGTGTTCAGAAACATGGCTTGGAGAAATGAATCCTGATGTAAGAATATCATTCCACCCTCCTAGGAAGATAACAGGAAAAAGTGACAGTAAAGTCGTGACCTCCTTAACATAATTACACTTTTAAAAAACACGCTCTCAATCTTACAATTTGGCTATAAAATCACCAAGTGGACTCAGTAATAGAGGATGGAAAGCAAAAAAGAAAAGATTAGAAGATCTTAGAAGAATGTCATTAGAATGTGATGTGACTTCAATTAAAAAAGGACTGCAGTGGATTCTTACCCTAACTAGGCCCAACTTCACAGATTAGGAGCATAGGCCTCCATAAGAGTGCCCTCATTTCAGAAATCAACTGCAAGGAGACCTTAGGCCACCCTCACTTCTGACCATTTAGCTACAAATTTAGAGGTTCCCACTATATTGTCAGGTGTGATGTAATTTGCTAGAATGACTAAAAAAACTCAGGAAAATGCTATACTAATGATTATAGTTTTAATATAGCAAAGGATACAAATCACATCCAACCAAAGGGAGAGATGCTGGGGTGAGGTCTGGGAAGGTTCCAAACACAAAGCTTCAATTGTCCTCTTCCAGTAGAGTGAGGACAGCTTACCTTCCCAGCACATCAGTGTACGACAGTGCCTATATTGCCAATCAGGGAGTTCACCTCAGCTTTGGTGTCCAAAGTTTTGCACATAATTGAATTCAATCTCTAGTCCTTCTCTCCTCCTCAGAAGCTGAGCTGTTATTATCTTGCTCAAAGCCTTAATCCTGGAATTACGTGGTTGGTCTTTTGGGCATGGCCAGCCCGCATCCCGATTTATCTCCTTAGCATAAATCATCAAAAGGATTATTGTGTTAATCTTATTTCAGTCACCAAGTTAGTATAAACTCAGGTGTGGTTCCAGAGCCCCACCATGAATAGCAAAGACACTGTTATCACTCTGGAAATTCCAAGGGTTTAGAGGATACCTCTCAGTAACAAGGGACAAAGGCCAGCCAAATTCATTCTTAAACAAAAGGGAACTAAAATATTGTAGAAGAGTGGCATTATAAAGAAAAGAAGATAAAGATGGATTTTTACATTATTTGTGTAATTACTATTACATAACTTATTCTGTGGTGCAAATGCTATTTGTGCTTAATGAGTCCAAGTACAAGGTGAAGGTATTGCCAGGGATTTATTGCACTGCCTGGTAGCAAAATACATTTTTAAGAGTTCTTTAAATTTTGAGAGGCCATTTTCATTATGGAAAAGTGACAGGAATTACCAGGACAGCACAATATATTAAAGGTGTTAGATGACTTTAAAGAGAACATGGCAATTTTTTGGTAAAATATAAAAAAATCTTTCATTTTGATTTAAAATATGCCTTATTTTATAAGCTAATCAACTTATTTATTAATTTATTGTAGAGAGGAACATAGAGGGGAGGGGAGGAGCAGAGGGAGAGGGAGACAGAATTGTAAGCAGTCTCTTAAGCTGGTTGGGAAACCTGACATGAGGCTTAATCTCACATCCCTGACATCATCATCTGAGCCAAAATATAGAGTCAAAAGCTTAATTGACTGAGTCACCCAGGTGCCCTAACCTGACTTTATAAAAGCAAGTCAAGATTAAAATTCTGACTTATTTTGTGTTAACCAACATTTTGCGTAAGAACCATGGTTCATTGAAAATTACTCAAAAACTAATATATTCCAGCTTATGATTAAGACTTAATGATATTTATTCACTTAATTTTTTATTTAAATGTTTATAATTAAATATTTGTGTAATGTTAACTTGTTTTCTTTATTTCTAACAACCCATCCTGCAATATATGAGATTTTTAGTGTTGACTTTGCTGGATAAGAAAATAACACATGGTGTTCACTTGGTTATGATTCACAAATATGTGCTTCTAGCTTTACATTTTAGGATTTTTCATTTTCTGCTTAATGATTTCCAAAACATTGGACTGTGTTAATCTTATTTTATTTACCAAAAATATAATAATGAAAGCTGTTATTTTGGCAAGTCTTAGCTCATTGGGTCTGAAAACAAGTTTTGAAATTCAGTCATTTCACATCCAAAGGTTTTATATTTTCTAAAGGTAATTTTTTTAGGCTTTTCTGATTTTCAGAAAGGTACTTACATTTGGAGAAGCCCCAAGTAATTTTTCATCAAAAATATTCAGGAAGATGATTTGTAAGATTTGTATACTGATTAAAGAAAAATAAGATACAGAAATGACAATTCAATCTGATTCTTTCATTGGACAAATCACTTGAATTACTAGCTGCATAAAAGTTTCCTCTACTTGTTTTTTTTTTTTTTTTCCTTTCTCCCTGCCTCCTTTCCTTTCTTCCTTATTTTCATTCATATGGTGCTTGGTGAGAGAGAAATTTTGAATTTGCAGATAGAGACTTTCTTCCTTTAAGCATATTTAAAATGTTTCTTATATTCTACCAAAGTACATCTCCTTGAAATGTTAAATTATGGTACTTTTTAATGCCTTAGGATCCTAGAATTAAAGGTAATAAATCTCTGTATTTGTGTGTGTGTGTGCTAACATACTTCCAGAAACTTAGTAAAATATTTCATAATCCATCTGTGTAATAATCAAATCCAGAATATTCTGTTCATATCCCAAGCATGTAGCCATTTCAGAAAATGTGTGGGTATTGAGCCAAACTTCTTGTGAAAGCATTTCTCACTCTGTTTTTGTTGTCATCAAGTAGAGTGGAAGCAGTAGCTGAAAGGAAATCTGGAAAAGGGCCAGGTTGATAAGTGGGCAGTCCACTGGAGATCAAGGCCTTCCCTAAGCATCATTGCAGAAGACAGAACAGTCTTCTTTGGTATTTCCCCAGCCAGGATTAATAACTTTATTCATATCCTACTTCCTCAGGCCTGGAAACAATTCCTAGCCTTTTCTTTCTACCAGTACTTTCTCTTTTTACCTGTTAATACATTATTTCAATGAAGTATCCTCCTATAGAGGATCTGATTAGTGAATTCACACTAATAAGTTAGTAATAACTGCTAAGAGACAAGCATGTTCTTACTCTCTTAGAAGGATATTGCACCTTAAAGGTGATTCTTTGATTCAGTGGAACAAATGGTTAAAGACAGAATTTTATGAAGGCAGAAGAGGTGATGATATTTTGTAGGTAACTTGGTTATAACCTAACCAGCACAAGAAAATTATGAAAAATTCTTAGAATTAAAAAAAAAATGGATTGAATATAGTAAGAGAAATTTACAAAAGTCAGTAATTTTTTTATATGCAATTTACATCTGTCTAAAAGATATAATGAAGAGAGGGCATGGTATATTCTTTATTGAGTAACAAAAAAGAAAGCCTTATAACCCTCCAAAAAATTTGTGTGGCTTATGAATAAAATTATTATAATGTATTGAGAGGTATAAAAGAGTTAAATTTGCAGTTTTATACAGGAATGCTGCTTTTGTTTCTAAAGAGGTCAATTCTTTTTTTAATTTTAATTTAAATAGTTGACAGATATGATTATATTAGTTTCAGGTGTATAACATAGTGATTCAACAATTATATGCATTATGAAATGCTCACCAGAAGAATTAAAGTTACCTTTTGTCACCACACAAAGTTATTATAATCCTATTGACTATATTCCCTATGCTATATTTATGGTCCCTGTGACTTAAATACTTACTATATAACTAGAAGTTTGTACCCCTTAATCTGCTTCACCTATTTTCCCTATCCTCATGTCCCTCTCCCCTCTGGCAACCACCAGTTTGTTCCTTGTATTTATTAGTTAGTTTCTGTTTTTGTTTTTGTTTTGTTTATTTGTTTTGTTTTTAATCATATGGTGTTTGGCTTTCTTTGTCTGACTTATTTCACTTAGCATAATGCCCTCTAGGTCCATCCATGTTGTCCCAAATGGCAAGATTTCATTCTTTTTAAAGGCTGAATAATATTCCATTGTATATATATGTGTATATGTATATCGCATCTTCTTTATAAAGTCCTATATATAAGGACCTCCTTTATAAGGAGGTCAATTTTTACTAAATTATTTTTTGAAATCGCATTACAGTTGCTAATAGGATTCTTTTCTTGGGTCAATGTGGGAATTGATGCAAATTCTGAATTTGATTTGGAAAAATGAGATTAGCTAAAAATGTTCTGAAGAAAAATAGAAAAAGGAGTGATTTGCCTATAAATTCAGAACTACTGTGATTAAAACATTGTAGTAGTGTGAAAGTAGATTGACAGAGTAATAGATCAGAATAGATAATCAGCCTAAAATAGATAAATAGATGGATAGACAACCTAGTGAGTATTCACAGTTCATTGACAGCAATCACAAGGGACTCATGCCTGAAGACTTCCCTTAATTCAGCAACTTATTCAAGATGAATCCTGACTAATGGCATTTCTGTTTACCAACTGGAGCAGAAGCCATCAGTCCTTATCCTAATGCCCTAGGCCTCCCTATTGTAGTATACTGCCCTCCTCCCCCAATCAAACCTATGCTCCCTCACCTGGCTGCTAAAGCCAGGTCTGCTTCCAGAGGCCTCTGGAAGTGCTGGAGTTAGAACCACAGCTAGTAGCTTTCAAACATAGACTGACTGAGGTTGCTACATAAAATTTCCAGTTCCCTCCTCCCTAGGGTAGACACCTTAGAGGAAGGAGGTCTACACTGACTCAGGCTTAAATTCCAGTTGCCCACAGTGATCAACATTCTTTATTGGTCATTTTCCATTTCTGTTTGTATTTCCCACATCTCTATCAGTGATTTTTCAGATCACCTCCCAAATAAATTCCTTTCATTTGAATCTTTGGAGGTGGAGGCAGCAGCTTCTGGGGGAGTCCAAATTAACCCACCAGCTAAGATTATAGTTGCTGGTTATAGGGCTTCTCAGACCAGGGCTGCATAGACCAAGGGTATAATTTTCTAGAATATACAATGCTATGTTATAGGTGCTACCATCATATTGCACAACATGGGGACATGGATGGCTTTTTATTTTTGCTATTTTTATTTTTGGAATTACCATATTCTTGAGAGATTTATAATTTAAAATGCAGGTATTAACGTTTCTGCACAAAATAATGCTTCACTAACATTATCATAGTAGAGTGTGTTTTCACATTCCCATAATTTAAATTTATAAGCAAGAATGCATCTTCAGTTTGTGTGATTGCAATGAATTCACATATTAGTAAAAGAAAGAATTATACAATAAATGGTGCCAGTACAATCAGTATGGGGTGAAATTCAAGTTATCCCTAACATCATAATAAAAACAAAAATAAATACCAAATTCATCAATAAATTAAATGTAAATAAAAGAAAAAATACGCTAAGCAACTAGAAAGTACGGTGGAATATCTTGTCTTGTGGTGGGAAATGACTTTCTAACCAAAAAAAAAAAAAAAAACAGTGAAGGAAACTGCATTGTTAGATATTACTACATAAAAATGAAATATTTCTGTGTTGCAATTAATATAAACGAAACTAAGAGGCAAATTATAGAGTGGGGAAATATTTTAAGAAGTTTTGGCAAGAGGTACTAAAACACAATGCTAACATTATGGACTTTAGGGAGCCAGAAATGGATAAATTCACTGGTTTAAGATTTGGCTTTGTTACCTAGCTGTGTGACCCTGGACAAACTAATTAATCCTGATCAGTCCCTATTTTCTTATTTGCTAAAGGGAGATAACAATGTATCTACTCATAAGGTTGTTTTGAGTATTAAATGAGATTATCTAGATAAAGTATTTGTGGAATGCCTGAAATATGGTAAGAGTTTGATGAAGTCTAATTCTAAGTATTATTATCTTTAAAATTGGTCTACATTTTTTTTATAAATAGTGAATAGTTACAATGCTATTTATATCTTTTTAAAGATGAACATGAGAGAAATAAAAAGAGGACATGAACAATTTACAAAATAAAGAGATTGAAATGATTAAGTGCCAGGCATTTAGTCTAAACACTTTACATGTATTTGTTATTTTAATACAACAACCCTATAAGATAGGCACTATTATTATTTTCATTTTTATGAGATGAGGAAACTGAGGCACAGAGGGGTTGAGGAACTTGCCAGTGGTCATGCATCTAGTATTATATGTATTTCTCAAGGAGTTTCAGTGATTATTTAAAAAAATGTAATTTGAAAATTGCTTTACCGAATTCAGAGTATCAAAAAACTTTTAATTATTTTTATAATTATTATTAATGTATTAAATATTTTTCAGTGGAAATTGGTTATTTCCTTTTGTCCTCACCAGACATGGGCAGAGTGTAAAAATTAAATTTGGTTGACTGACTTGAGTCATTCTATTTTATCTACTTTCTCCTACTCAAAAAGCTGAAAGTATCTGGTGGTCGTGGAGAAGGGAACTGGGTGACTGGGACAGGAGAGGGAGGAAAAAAATATTTCAAGTAATAGTCTTGAGTAGAAAAATGATTTATTATAAAACTCATAAAATAAAAAGCTGACAACCTAAATGTCAGGGGAAAAAAGAGAAATTATATAGGGAAAATTCATCTACTCACAGAAGTCTCAAGTATAGGGAGGCATTTTGTTTAGGTGTAGATGACAGCAAAAAGTTTTAAGTCTGGGGAGCTCAACAACATTGAGAGCCTTCTGGGATCCTTAAAGACCTGTCATTATTCTCTCCAGCCAGGACAATAAAGCTGAGAGTCAACATTGGAAGTGGTGGGAATGGGGTGTCAAATGGGAAATTATATTGATATAATGGAAGTCTACAAGTATCTAATCAGAGAAGCTTTCCCAGAGGTCACAGAGCAGAAAGATTCAGAGACTAAACTAAGATTATTAAGGCTCATGGTTTATTCAATCAACATAAAGCAAAGAGTAAGAAGGAAGAGAAAAGAGATGGGGTAGGTTAATTTACCTACACTTAGAAAAGGATAGAGAATCAGAAGGACCACATTATGTGATTTCTATATTATACAGTGCTACTGTGTCTTATCTTTCTCTCTGCCATATCAGCTATCCCCACTGTCAGTGTGATTAAAAGGACCAGAATTGAAAGTGAACAAGGAACTCAGCTGATAGAAGGTGCCTGGAGTCAAATTCTTGTGCTATAGGAGAGACACAGGGGCAAGGATGCCTTGCCATAGCTATAGCCTGCCCATTGCTTTGACTAAGCAGTGGCAGATTTTATCTGCATGTCTCAGGCAGAGGGCACATGAGTCAGAATGGGTGTTGCCAATGGATGGAGGGTAATTAAAAACTCATGAATATTTGGTATCTCTTTTGCCTCATAAATATTTAGTAGAATGTTAAGATTTGTTGTCTCATGTGCCAAACTAATATTTGATCCCTTTGATCTTTCCATTTCCACCTATGTTTAGCACTAGTGGTCTTTTTACTTTAATATGTCTAATGTATTTCACATGTTATTAACTTAGTATTTGTGCTTAACACATTATGAGTTTTTCTTGTGTCTCACAAGCTACTTTCATACTTACTATCTATATTTAATGTTTCTTATAAGTTTTGGTGATTCCATTTGCTTTTCCTGTCTTCTATAGGAGATCTGAATAATACAGCAAACACACCTTACAAAGGGGAGGGTGTGAATAGGGACAAAGAAGGATCAGGTGTTATACAGAGGGAAGAGTTCTGTGTGTTTGTGAAGATAGTTGCATAGTGTGGTATGGATGGCTCTATAGAACCTGGCAAAAAGCGAACAAGGTATTCTTCTTCTTTCTGGGTATTTCCTGCATTCTGTCTTAGCTGAAATACTCTAGACTGTTTATACAGCAGTCCCCCCTTATCTGCAGTTTTGCCTTCTGTGGTTTCAGTTACCCATGGTCAACCACAGTCCGGAAGCAGATGATCCTCCTTTTGACTTATCCTCAGAAGGTCAGTAGTACCTTGTGCTACATCACAATGCCTACATCATTCATTTCACTTCATCTCATCACGTAGGCGTTTTATCATCTGGCATCATCACTAGAAGAAGAATGAGTGCAGTACAATAAGAGATTTTGAGAGGGAGAGAGACCACATTCACAGAATTTTTATTAGAATATATTATTATAATGATTCTATTTTATTATTATTAATTATTATTGTTAATCTCTTACTGTGCCAGAATTTATTACTTTATCATAGATATGTATGTATAGGGAAAACAGTGTATATATAGGGTTCAGTACTATCCCCTGTCTCAGGAATCCACTGGGGTTCTTGGTGACCTGAGGGTGAGGCGGGGGTGGGGGAGACTACTGTACTGGTTTTCATGGATGATTTATAAACAGGCACTGAAAGATACTCTTCATATAGCTGTATAATTTGAAAGCATTCCTTTTATAAACTGTCTTATACTGTTTATTCTTCTACCATCACATCTTTACTAAAACTAATAAATTGTTTATTTTAGGTTGATAAGGCTTAACTAGAAAAACATACCAAAAATCAGAGTAACAGAGGATAGAAGAACGGGGAATACACAGACATTCTCAGGCAGATGGCTCCTAAACTATTCAAGATAGAATTAAGACTTGCACACAGAATTTGTTTGTGGGATTAAAATTAGGAATCATCAAGTATCCTACTCTATAATTCCTACTGCATTCAACTTGTATTTGTAGTTCAAGGCATACATTTGATTTTGACTATTGAGTACTGTAAATTCCAGCTGAATTTTAATTAGCTGAGTTCTAATATAAGGGAGAAAAATCCCCACTATCATTTACAGTATAAGACTTTCTTCTTTGTTTTTCATCTTGGATCATGGAAATCACCAAAGTTTTACTGTTGTCTCTTAAGATTCTGATCTGAGTGGGGGTAGTACTCGTCCAGTATTTGGCAGTTTCTATTTTCCCAGGCAATACTCTGTACTATGTCACACTAAGACAAATACATTTTAGAAAGGAATATTTAACAATTTACAATTCCTTACCCAGGCAATTTAATCATCATCTGGAGACCATTGTTAAGGCCCAAACTGAAAATGTCCACATGCATAGGTGCTCCATGAAAACAGGTGCCAGTTTCAACACAGGAAATCTTGACTGGGCCAAAAGTTGCACTGTTCTGAGCTCCCATGCAGTTTTAATTCTAAATGCTAGCTTTAACCAATTTTTTTTTCATTTTTAATTTTTAATGAAAACCATTTGGTTACATTTTAAATGGGTTTTGGTTTTATATTCAAAGATTATGAGAAAATATTCAAAAGGATTTTTACAAATTAAGGATTATATTTCACAGTAGTTTGATAATGAAACGAGTTGTGTAAAACTATTCAAGATAGTGTTAAATTGATGTTAACAGTATTTATGTGACCATATATTTTAGTATTTCTCTATTGAATAGCACTTTTCCATGGGTAGAAGGAAGCTGAATGTGTGTCTGAGGTGGGGGATTACAAAGAAATAGAGATTTTAATATAAGAAAGAATAAGTATATACAGGACATTATATGTAATTTAAATTTAGATATGTCAAATAGGTTTTATTTTTATATCCCCTACAAAAATTAGCACAGTGTTTCTCACATGGTACTGCTGAGTATTTACCAAGTGAATAAATGTAACATTTTATCTTATTCTTTTATACATATTTTTACAAAGGATTTTCAGAGAAACAGGAGGTTCTTTTTATCTTTGCAGTTACATCAAAAATAAAGGAGCACAGTCTTCCAGAATTGTTCCAAGAGCAGTAAGGGTGGGAGGAGGATTATCTATGAGCATAACATTACTGGAATCTCCCCAGAACTAGAACTAGAAATTCCCTGTATTATTGTACTAGGAGAAAAATACCGATTGTAATACTCAAATATCATACCACCCTGCCTCTGCACTACTCTCCCCCACTGACTGTCATCTCTATTCCCTGATCCCCAGCAGTTTCTCCCTCTTCTTGACATGGCTTTTTGCTAATAAAAAATGGAGTGGAAGAGTGCTCATGACCAAATGATTGGCCCATGGAAAGAGAATTTAGATAAATGGAGAAGGGTTCATGGAGGAGGTGAATTAAACTGGAGTAGAACAGGAATCCAGATAGATGAAGGGAAAAGAGCATTGAAGGTCAGAAGATGAACAGGATAGCGAGGTACCAAAGCTTAGAGTTTGTGATTGCACTTTGTGCAAAATACGGTGGAATATATAGAGTGAGATTATACTGTGCAGGGTGTTTAAAAGCAGCTAAATTAGTTCAGCATTGAAAAAAGTCAACACATGTAAATTTACCATATCAACAAACTAAAACAGAGGAAAAATATGATCAGAAGTACACACCATCATTTCCAGAGTATACTACTTGTTACACGGCCCTATTAAATTCAGGAGAGTACTACATAGAGATGTGAATACCAGTATCTCTGGATCATTTGGGGGGCTATCTTGGATGCTGGCTACTACAGATAGCAAAGAAGGACATGAAAACAAACTTCACATCTTTAGTCATTAGGGAAGTGCCAATTAAAACCACAAGAATAAAGCAGTACACACCTATTAGAATGGCTCTTTAAAACCTGACACTGCAAAGTCCTAACAGGGATGTAGAGCAACTGGAACACTTGTGTATTTCAGCTGGGAATGTAAAATGGTACATCCAATTTGCAGAATAGTTTGGTAGTTTCTGATAAGGTTAACCACACATTTGTCATTTGACCTAAAAATTCTACATCTAGGTATTTAAATAAGGGAAATAAAAACATGTATTTGCACAAAGGTCTTTATGAAAATGCATACAACAATTTTACTCATAATCACCAAAAACTGAAAATAGTCCAAATACTCATTAACCAATGAATGGATTGTCAAGTTGTGATACATCCGTATGGTGGAATCAGCAGTGAAAAGGAATTACTTATACATGTCAGTGAGAATGAATCTCAAAAGCATTATGCTAAGTGAAAAAAAATACACAAGTCTATTTTATGGCATAATTCTATTTGTATGACTTTCTGGAAAACAGAGACTATTAGTGGTTTCCAGGACCTGGTGATAGGAAGAAAGAATTGACTATTAAGGAGTATTGAAAACTTTCGGGCATGATGGAAACATTCTGTATCTTGATTGTGATAGTGGTTATGTAACTATATGCATGTGCTTGTCAAGATCCATCTGAAAAGAGTGAATTTTTCTATGGAAAATTATACTATAATAAACCTGACTTTTAAAAAACATATAATGTATTTAAATATTATGCTAGGTTCTGTACTTTAGTATTGCTATGAGAAGATTGTGTTTGTGTCAGGTGAGGAGCTATTAATTCTGAGGGACATTGCAAGTAAGAAAGTTGTTGGGTTATGGTAAGAGAAATTAGTGATTGCATGAAATGGGAGGTGTACTGGGTTCTGCAGAGGAACAATAGGATGGAAATACCTCTTTTTCTCTCCAATAGAAAGAAAAAAAATATATATATAAATTTTGTGTGGTTTATATGTTTATATTTTATTTGTTTGTTTGTCTACTGGAATTGTGTCATGTCATTGTGGAGGTTTAGTAAGTCCAAAGTCTTACTAAGATTTTGGAGGAAGCCAACAAGCTAGGGACTCAGGGAAGAGTTGCAGTTTGAGTCTAATTGCAGTCTTCTGGAAAGCCAGGAAGAGCTGATTCGCAGATAAAGTCCAAAGAATTGATGTTGTTCCAAAGGCAGTCTGTTGGAGAATTCCCTCTTGCTTGAGGGAGGTTAGTTTTTTGTTCTATTCAGTGATAGAACAAACTGTTTCAACTTCAACTTCAACTGATTGAATGAGGCCCACTCATATTATGGGGGTGGGCAATCTGCTTTACTCAAAGTCCACTAATTTAAATGTAAATCTCACCCCAAAATACCCTTACAGAAATATCCAGAATAATGTTTAACCAAATATCTGAACACTTTGTCCCAGTCAAGTTGACACATAAAATTAACCATCAGAGGAGGGAATGATTAACTAGAAAGGGGAATAAAGAACTTTCTGAGTTGAGAAATATTCTGTTTCTTAATTGGGTTGGTGGATGCATAGGTATATACATTTGTGAAAATTCATCAAGTTGTAAACCTAAGATCCATGCATTCTATTATATGTAAATTATACATAGGAGAAAAACATTCCAAAGGGGCCTTGGACAGCTGTGTCATGACTGTTAATACTTGTGCAGAGTACGTGTATGTGAGTGTGTATATGTATATGAGAGTGTGTGTGCATTGGGAGGGGGGAGCTGGTGGATAAGTGATAGAGATTTTCTTGCTGTAACATTTTGTTCCCCATTTCTTTTCCTTTATTTTTGAACCCACACCCAACATAAAGACTCGCTGACGCCTTCACTCATCATCATTTTTTAGAATGCATTTATTTTATCCCCAATTCCTTGGAAGTGTGTGGGTTTCTTCTTCTATTCTGCTCTTGTTTTCAAATGATTACTGACTAATTAGGCCATTAGCTACCCATTACCAGAATAGAGAGTTAAGATGTACATGTATTCTTATTGAATGACTAAGGAGCTAGGAAGAAACTTAAATTGCGTGTTTATCTTTTATTAATAGAGGAAATTTAAAAGATACGTATATAGTTACCATTATAGTTACCGTTTTAGTCATCCAATTTTGACTCTAAGCCTTCTATTTATATTTTTACCCAAATTGACTCCATGTCATCAGAAGACAATGAAATGAAATCTTGAAGCTTAATAATTGGTCTTTCCACAATTTATCCAAAGGCAAAGGAGAATACCATGGTCATCAAATAATAGGAAGCTAGGAAATTGCCTAGTGAAGAGTAATCAATACTTGCAAAATCAATCTGCAGATTAAAGTTAATACTTTTATGCAAAGTAATCTCATAAATTTAAATGCATTAAAATATAAACTTTAATTTTTTAAACTAATGAGATATAATTGACATGAAATATTATATTAATTCCATGTGTACAACAATGATTTGACATTTGTGTACATAATGAAATGGTTACCACAGTAAGTCTGGTTGCCATCTATCACCTTACAAAGTTAATAAAATATTGACTGTATTCCCCATGCTGTATATTACAACCCCATGACTTATGTATTTTACACCTGGGAGTTTGTACTTCTTAATCCCATTCACCCATTTCTTGCATCTCTCTCCCTTCTGGCAATCACCAATCTGTTCTCTGCATCTGTGAGTCTGCATTTTGTTTTGTTTTGTTTGTTTTGATCTATAGTTTCTAGATATAAGTGACATCATGAGATATTTGTCTTCATCTGTGTGACTTATTTCATTTAGCATGATACTGTCAAGGTCCACTCATGTTGTTGTAAATGGCAAGATGTCATTCTTTTTTATGACTGAGTAGTATTTCATTATATGTATGCCATTTCTTTTTATCCATGCCTTCATCAGGAGATGCTTGGGTTTTTTCCATATCTTGCTTATAGTAAATGAATATGGGGGTGGGTATATCTTTTCCAATTAGTGCTTTTGTTTTCTTCAGTTCAATATCCAGTAGTGGAATTGCTGGATCATGTGGTACCTCTTTTTTAAATATTTTGAGGAACCTCTATACTATCCATAGTGACTGCACCAACTTCTGTTCCCATCAACAGTGCATGAGGGTTCTCTTTTCTCCACATCCTCACCAACATTTATTTTTGTTTTTGTTTTGTTTTTTGTCTTTTGATAATAGCCATTCTGACAGGTAGAAGGTGATATCTCATTGTCATTTCGATTTGCATTTCCCTGATGATTTGTGAGGTTGAGCATCTTTTCATGTGTCTGTTGGCTATCTTTTTTGGAAAAATGTCTATTTAGATTCTCTGCCCATTTTTTAATCAGATTGCTTGCCTTTTTGTCAATGAGTTGTATGAGTTCTTTATGTATTTTGGATATTAACCCCTTACTTAATACCTTCTCCCATTCAGTACGATGCCTTTGTCTTTTGTTGATGATTTCCTTTGCTGTGCAGAAACTTCTTGGATTGATGCAGTCCCATTTGTTTTGTTTTTGTTTTTGTCTCTCTTTGGGGTCAGATCCAAAAAACATTGTTAAGACCAATGTCAAGGAGCTTACCACTTATGTTTTCTTTTATGAGTTTTATGGTTCAGGTCTTACACTCCCGTTTTTAGAACATTTTGAGGTAATTTTTGTGTAGGGTGTAAGATAGCAATCCAGTTTCGTTTCTTAGCAGGTAGCTGTCCAGTTTTCCCAACACCATTTGATGAAAAAACTGTTTTTTCCCATTGTATATTCTTGCCTCCTTTGCCGTAAATTAATTGACCATATATCCATGGCTGATTTCTGGGATCTCTGTTGTGTTCCATTGATCTATGTGTCTGTTTTTGTGTCAATACCATATAATAGCTTTGTAGTATAGTTGGAAACCAGGAAGTGTGCTACCTCTAGGTTTGTTCCTCTTTCTCAAGATTGTTTTGGCTCTCTAGGGTCTTATATATTTCCATACAAATTTTAGAATTATTTTGGGTCTGTGAAAAATGTCGTTGGAATTGATAGGGATTGCATTGAATCTTTGGATTTCTTTGGGTAGTATAGACAAATTAATATGTGCTTTTCCACCCATGAGCACAGAATATCTTTCTATTTATTTGTGTCTTCTTCAATTTCATTCATCAGTGTCTGATAGTTTTCAGTGTATAGGTCTTTCATGTCCTTGGTTAAATTTATTCCTAGGTATTTTATTCTTTTGTATGTGAATGTAAATGTGATTGTTTTCTTGATTTATCTTTCTGATAGTCCATTATTAATGTGTAGAAATACCACAGATTTCTGTATATTAATTTTATATCCTGTAACTTTACTGAATTCATTTATTAGTTCTAATAGGTTTGTTTTTTGGGGTTTGGTTTGTTTTTGTTTTTGTTTTTCTTGATGGAGCCTTGAGGGTTTTATCATGTCATCTGCACATAGCAAGTTTTACTTTTTTTCAATTTGTATGCCTTTTATTTCTTTTTCTTTCCTAATGGATGTGGCTAAGACTTCCAATACTGTGTTGTATAAAACTGTGAATAGTGGGCATCCTGTTTTGTTCCTCATCTTAGAGGTAAAGCTTGAAGGTTTTCCCTGTTGAGTATGATTATCTGTGGGGTTGTTTTATATGGCCTTTATTACTTTGAGGTATGTTCTCTCTATATCCACTTTGTTGAGAGGATTTATCATAAATTGATGTTGAATTTTATCAAATGCTTTTTCTGCATCTCTTAAGATGACCATATCATTTTTATCCTTCATTTTCAATATGTGGTATGTCATGTTGATTCATTTAGAAATATTGAACCATCCTTGCATCCCTAGAATAAATCCCATTTGATCATGGTGTATAATCCCCTTAAAGTATTTTTGAATTCTATTTGCTAATATTTTGTTGAGGATTTTTACATCTATGTTCATCAGGAATATCGGCCTTTAATTTTCTTTTTTTGTGATATCCTTCTCTGATTTCATTATCAAGGCAAAACTGTCTTCATTAAGTGAGTTTGGAAGCTTTTTTTCTTATTCAGTTTTTTGGAAGAGTTTGATAAGGATGGGTACTAAATCTTTGGATATTTGGTAGAACACCAGTGAAGCTGTCTGGTCTTGGACTTTCATTCGTTGGGAGGTTTTTTTGTTTTTTTTTTTAAGATTATTTATTTATTTATGTGTCCGAGAGACAGCCAGCGAGAGGGAACACAGCAGGGGAGTGGGAGAGGAAGAAGCAGGCTCCCAGCGGAGGAGCCTGATGTGGGGCTCGATCCCATAATGTTGGGATCATGTCCTGAGCCAAAGGCAGACGCTTAACGACTGCGCTACCCAGGCGCCCCGGGAGGTTTTTGATAACTGATTTGATCTCCTTGTTCAGATTTTCTATTTCTTCATGATTCAGTCAGAGTATTGTAAATTTCTAGGAATTTACCCATTTCTTTTAATGGTTCAATTTATTGGCAATATAACTGTTCATAGTAGTCTTGTTTGATCCTTTATATTTCTATGGTATCTGTTATAGCTGCTACTTTTTTATTTCTGATTTTATTTATTTGAGCCCTCCTCCCCCCCCCCCCCCGCCCACCTTGGTGAGTCTGGCTGAAGTTTTGTCAATTTTGTTTATCTTTTCAAAGAACCAGCTCTTAGTTTCATAGATCTTTTCTATTGTCTTTCTAGTCTCTATTTCATTTATTTTTGCTTTCACTTTTATTATTTTCTTCCTTCTGCTAACTTTGTGTTTCGTTTGTTCTTTTTCTAGTCCCTTATGTATAAAGTTTATTTATTTGAGATTTCTCTTATTTCTCGAGGTAGGCCTGTATTGCTATGAGCTTCCATCTTATAACTGCTTTTGCTGTATCGCATAGATTTTGGTATGCCATATTTCTGTTTTCATTTGTCTCTAGATTTTTTTCTGTCTTATAACCAAGTAGTTTTTCACTAACATACTCTTTAATTTCCACATATTTGTAGTTTTTCTAGTTTTCTTCTTGTAATTGATTTCCAGTTTTATATCATTGTGACTGGAAAAAGATATTTGATATGATTTCAGTTTTCTTGAATTTATTGAAACTTATTTTGTGGCCTAACATGTGATCTATCCTGGACAATGTTCCGTGTGCCCCTTGAGAAGCATGTTTATTTTGCTACTTTTGGATAGAATCTTCTGTATATATCTATTAGTCTATTTGGCCTAATATGTTGCTTAAGGCAATTGTTTCCATATTGATTTTCTTCCTGGATGATCTATCTGTTGACGTAAGAGTGGAGGGTTAAAATCCCCTACTATTATTGTACTGCTGTCAATTTCACCCTTTAGATAAATTTGCTTTATATCATTTTGGTGTTTCTATGTTGTCATTATGCAGTGTTCCCTTTGTCTTTTATTACATTCTTTGTTTTAAATTCTATTTTGTCTAATATGAGTATAGATACACCAGGTTTCTTTTCATTTCAATTTGCATGGAGTATCTTTTTCTATCCCTTCACTTTCAGTGTGTATGTGTCCTTACTTATGAAGTGAGTCTCTTGTAGTCAAAATTTACATGGGTCTTGTTTTTGTTTTTTGTTTTTAAATCTATTTAGCCACTATGTCTTTGGATTGGAGAATTTAGTATATTTACATTTAAAATAAGTTTTGATAGATTTGTACTTATTTCTATTTTGTTGTTTTCTGACTGTTTTTGTAGTTCCTCTCTGTTCCTTTCTTCTTTTCCTCTCTCTCTTTCCTTCTGATTTAATGACTTTCTTTAGTATTGTGTTTAGATTCCTAATTTTCTTTTGTGTATTTACTGTAATTTTTTGCTTTGTGGTTATCATGTAGTTCACATATATCATCCTATGGATATAACAGTATATTTTAAGTTGATAGCAACTTAAATTTGAACACATTCCAAGACTCTACATTTTTACTCTTCCCACCACATTCTGTGTTTTTGATGTCAGTTTTTACATTTTTAAATTTTATATATCCCTTAACTAATTATTGTATTTTTAGTTTTACTGCTTTTGACTTTTTTTTTAAGATTTTATTCATTCGTTTGTTTATTTATTTAGAGAGCGCAAGCATTAGCACATGCAGGGGGAGGGCCAGAGGGAGAGGGAGAATCTCAAGCAGACTCTGTGCTGAGTCAGAATCGAGAGTCAGATGCTTAACCATCTGCCCCACTACTTTTGGCTTTTAGTGTTCTTAGTCACTTTGTAAGTGATTAATCCACTGTCTTTACTATATGTTTACCTTTTCCAGAGGTACTTTCTTGTGTATTTTCTTGTTATTAAAAGTGTCATTTATTTTCAGGTTAAAGAAGTCCCTGTAATATTTCTTGTATGGCCAGTTTAGTAGTGGTGAACACCTTTAGCTTTTGCTTATCTGGTAAACTCTTTATCTCTTCCTCAAATCTGAATAATGACCTTACCAGATAGAGTATTCTTTGTTGGAAATTTTTTCTTTTTAGCACTTTGGCTATCTCATGCCACTACTTTCTGGCCTGCCAAGTTTCTGCTGAGAAATCTGTTGATAGCCTTACGGGATTTCCCTTATACACAACAATTTGTTTTTCTCATGCTGCTTTTAAGATTCTCTCTTTAACTCAACATTTTTTTCAAGTTTTTATTTAAATTCTAGTTAGTTAACATACAGTGTAATGTTAGTTTTAGGTGTAGAATTTAGTGACTCATCACCCACATACAACACCCAACGCTCATCACAGGTGCCCTCCTTAATACCCATCACCCACTTATCCCATCTCCCACCTACATCCCCTCCAGCAACCTTTGGTTTTTTCTCTATAGTTAAGAGTCTGTTTTCTGGTTTGCCTCTCAATTTCCCCCTCTATGTTCATCTGTGACCCAGCAATTGCAGTACTAGGTATTTACCCAAAGGATACAAAAATACTGATTTGAAGGGATACATGAATCCCAATGGTTTATAGCAGCATTATCAACAACAGCCAAGTTATGGAAAGAGCCCAAGTGTCCACTGACTGATGAATGGATTAAGAAGATGTGGTACATATATGTATATATGTAATGAAATATTAGCCATAAAAAAGAATGAAATCTTACAGTTTGCAACAATGTAGGTAGAACTAGAGATTATTATGCTAAATGAAATAAGTCAGTCCGAGGAAGACAAATAACATATGATTTCACTCATATGTGGATTTTAAGAAACAAAACAGATGAACATAACTTCTGACATTTTAACTATAAGTGTCTTGATGTGGCTCTCTTTGCGTTCATCTTATTTAAAAATCTGTGGACTTCCTGGATTTGGGTATTTGTTTTTTTCCCTAGGTTGGGGAAGTTTTCAGCTATTATTTCTTTGAGTAAGTTTTCTGCCCCTTTTCTCTCTCTCTTCTCCTTCTGGGACCCCAATAATGTAAATGCTATTCCACTTGATGTCCTAGAGATCCCTTAAATTATCTTTAAAAAAATGAAAGAACTACTTAATTTTTTTTGTTTTCTGCTTTGGGTGAATTCCAATGCTTTATCTTCTAGCTCACTGATCCACTCATCCACTTTGTTGATTCTCTCTAATATATTTTTCCCTTCAGTTATTGTATTCTTCAGCTTTGTGACTTCTATGTAGTCCTTATGTTTTCTGTCTCTTTGCTGATGTTCTCACAGTGTTCATCCGTTTTTTTCTCCTGAGTTCATTAAGCATCTTTATGACTACGACTTTGAATTCTTTATCAGGTGGCTTACTTACCTCCATATCATTAAGGTCCTTTTCGGAGGTTTTATCTTATTCTTTCGTTTGAAACATATTTCTCCATTTCTTCATTTTGCTTGGTTCTCTGTTTGTTTCTGTGTATTAGGCAAAACAGCTACCTCTCTCAGTCTTGAAGGAATGATCTTGTATAGGTGATGATCCATCTTTAACCTTTCCCTAGCTCTTGGTTGCCTTTGGAACCTTTGTGATTATCTGAACTACCTGATTTACTCCTGATATGCGTCCATTGTTGAGGGTGTGCCAAGACCTGTTAGTGATCCAAAGGGAGAAATCTCATTTAGCATCTATTTTTATGCTGATTGGAAACCAGACGCTTAGGTAGCATCTTTTAAAGTTGCACATATATGCAATTCTGTGTGACCACAATTGTAATCTCTCCTGGTCTGCAGACTAGATTTGGAGGTGTCCTCTGCATGACGGTTGCAAAAATCGGGACTTTAAAAAATAGTGTATAAGTTACCTTTTGGGAGGTCTCTTGAGCTGTAGAGTGGTCAGTTAGTGTGCTAGGATTTGCATCTCCCTGCTTAAGTTCCCTGGGAGTGCCGCCTTATCTCTGGATACGTGGGAAACCTGAAGCCTATCCCTCAGGCTGAAGCTCCAGGTTAAGTAAACAGACCTTTTTCACAGGAAGACTGGGGTCGTTTCAGTCTGCTATCTGTGCAGTGCGCTGTGTGTGGTGGCCTGCCAAGAGCTGTTTTTCCAATTATTACAGTTCTGTGGAGCTCTGGAATGCCAGCCTCCTGGGCCACCAGGGCCAGGCAATCAAGGAGTGTCCGCTATGTGGATTGTATGTACCTGCTGGCTTTAGCAATCCAGCTGGAGAGTGTATCAGGTGGAGCCTGCTTGCTGGCTTCTGAAAGGCAGAGGCGGAAATGTTTTGAATGTATGTGCCCTTCCATGGGCTTCAGCAATGCAGCAGGGAAGTGCCTTGTCTGCACATGCACCAGTTTTAGGCTGAGAGCAAGAGAATGCTTCGACCTCTCATACTGGCCAGTCCCAGGCTCTGGGGTGGGAGGGGGCGTGAGGGGGTGAGGAGTGTTACAATTGGCTGTACTTGCAGACTTTAGCTGGGGAGCAGGAGAACTGTGTGACCTGCCCTAGGTAGGGAGTAGGGGAGTGCTGCAACCATACATACTCTCCGGCCTCAGCAAGTATTGTGATCCCTTGTCCTGCTCATCCCAGCAAGAGGGTGCTCCATTCAAGCTCACCCACCTGTGCTGGCAGGCTGTGTGGAAAGTGCAGCAATGGCATCCACCAGAGTTTCTGCTTCTAGGGAGTTTCTCAGCTGATTGAGCCCCTTCAGCTGATGCCCCCAGATCAGCAAGTGAATCTCTTTCTCATGTAGGCTAAGTGCTTTTCAAACTGCTATTTTTTCACTTGGTCTCAAAGTGAGCAAGAGTGAATGTGAGCCATCCAAGAGGGGAAATTCAGTTTCCTATAGCACTTTGGGACTTCCAGATTATCAGTCCTGTTGGTTTTTTAAGCCAGATATTCTGGGGGCTGTCTCTCTGGTGCAGATCTCAGGAGTAGGTGTCCCTAATGTGGGGGCACTAGCCCCTTGTTTCTCTGGGAGAAATGTCTCTGGTGAGATCCCTTCTTATTGTGTGTTTCTGTACCAGGTGTAGGTTTTCTTGTGAGACTGTGTTTGCCTCTCCTACCCCTATCAATATGGTCCTTTTGTTCTTTATTGTACAGAGGAGTTCATCTAGTTTTCAGATCTTTTTCAGAGCGAATTGATCCATTTACAGCTGTAGATTTGGTGTGTCTGGCAGGAGGTGAGTTCAGGATCTTTCTATGCTGCCATCTTGGACTCCCTTCTCTAAACACTTTTTAAAGACATAATAAACAGTACTTTTGGAAATATTTTCAGTACATGTTTTTTGTTGTTTTCAGATTCTCTGGTCAGGAGAGAGGGAGTTATAAATTATACCCAAAATCATTCTTGAGAAGAATCTGACATTGTTTTGCTATTTGAAAGGAAAGGAAATGACACTTATGTCTTGTTTCAAATTATATTCTAACTTGTAGAATACAAATAGATACTTAGTTAGAATTAGGGTAGACATATGTAGTACTAGCCATTCATCCCCTTTTCCTAGGAAGAGATAGAACCCAGAATATAGCCTTATACGTTATCAGCACCAATCTGTGATGAAGCCTCTTTTTTCTGGCATGAGCATGTCATCAGACTTCTCATCTCCCAGATGTAGGAATACATTTCAAACCTTCCAGTGGGCCCCTGGGAGCCCCACTGGCTGGTAGTTAGGAGGAATATCTTATCCCTGGAGAGAGACTAAATAGACTCACAGCAGGGATCTTTCAAAAAAAAATTTTAAACAATCTTTTCTTCTCTACCACCTCTACCATATCTTTATTTACTCCATGGCCCAAGGGATCCATAGTCCCAGAACCTGTTCTCAGTACCATTTTTTTATTCTTTGGGTCTGTCTCTTACATACACATACATATATATTTCTTTCCCTTTTGCTATTCATTGGCAATATAAGGGTTATTTTCCCTTTTCCAAACCCACAGAAAAGCAGAAATACTACCAACACAAGTGCAGAATTTAGTGGACTAGAGACAAATGTAGGTACATGTCTGTAGATCTACTTTTTTTTTTTTTTTCAAGACAAGATAAAATTGGATCTGGGACAAGGGAGAAAAAAGCAAATTAGACCTGAGAGAAGAAGAATAAACAAATGTGATTCCTAAAAATGAGAAGGACCATAAAGATTTTTTACTCTAGTGACCAGGGACTGGAATGGAAAGGATACTGTGCCCCGCTGTCCTTGGTGTGGCTGTCCCCCTTGTATTCCCTGAAGAAAACAAATAGACCTGGACACTCATGTCACTAAACAAAGAGGAAGGAGAAAAGTTGTGTACTTTGGAGGGGATGAGAGTGTGAAGAGAAGATTTCATCTTCTGACCAAGATGGAATTCCATAGACCATATTAGGAATCTTCCTGTTAATTAGGGTAGTGGTTGAGATCCTTCAATGTTTCATGCATGCACACAAATATAGATGCATTTAGCTTTTGGAAAGAACAGAGAGGGTTTCAGTGATAGAAAAATGAGAACTGGCTATAGATAATAAAAATATTTAATGTAGGCCTGTACATACACTGGAGATGTTAAGCTTGCTATAAAAATTAATTGAAGTCAATCTTATTTTTTAAAATAACAGGCCAGACAATCATTTTATTACTTTGGTTTTAACTCTAAAAAATGACAAGCAAATTTTGAGCACAGTCTTTTCTCAGGGACATGTCTCAGGGGCTCAGAGAAAACAGAACATCTTTGACTCACTCAGCACTTATTTATTGAGTACCTGTACTGAGTATTGAGTATCAGGTACTGACCAGTAAGCATAACCCATAGCTTATGGTCTGTTGATAGTTTTCACTGTTTATGGAGATGGTTCTCAAACTTTGGTATGCATCAGAATTACTTAAGAGAATATGTTAAACACAGATCAGTGAGCCCCATTCCCAGAGTTTCTGATTCAGAAGATTTAGGGTAGAAACCAAAAATCTGCATTTCTAGTAAGTGTTCATGTGGCATTGATGCTGCAGGTCTAGGGACTGCCCTTGGAAAACCATGGACTTACAGATTATAATTTAATAGGGGAAAATGTAAAATAAATTGTTGTTAATGTCAAATTAAGGTTTTCTTAAGTGAATGATTATCTCTCATGACTTTAATGATGGTTAGAATGTATTTTATAGTCATAACAATGGAAAAACAGCACAGAGTATGACAACGCCCAATAAAGAAAATGTTTTTCTTTCACCACTATAGTCTGAGGATTTTTTAAAGCTTAAAACAATTCACTGGAAGGAGTCTAAACAGTACCAGGCCCTAAGTGCTAAATAATGCACCAGTCCAAATAAGAGCTAAAGGACTGCCAAGTTGAAAGCCAAGGTATCATTTATTTTTCTTGGATAGCCAACCGTTGCTTCTAATTATGACCAAATTATTCATGTATAAATAACTGCTTAAAAGGAGATACTGCCTATCTTGCAATTAGGCTTATTTTGATAATTTTGAAAGCATGATCATTGACATGGTTTAAAAATTCACAGCTTTAGTTTTGTCTGGCCAAATATTTTGATGAAGTTAGAATTTAGTCTAAAAGTCATGAATTGGCAAGAACAATGTGGTTTGTGAGACAAGATTGGAAGTTTTATCCAATTTGGATAGAAGTCTATAGTGACTTTCAGAATTGGCATTGGAATTCTCTTCCACTAACTTCTTTCCTTATCACCTATTATCTAGCCAGTCCCCAAATTCTCTCAAATCTTCCCTGCAATAGTAGCTCATATTCACTCCCTTTGTACTTTGGTCTAGATCTTTACTTCTTCATAAAAATTCTTCAAGCTCACTTCACTGACTCCTTTTTGTCACAATTTGAAATGCTTCCTTATTATGCCTTAGACTAATCCAAACCTTCCCAACATAAACATTTCTGTCTACATTGGCTCCTTCTTCTTTGCCATTATAACTATGCAAATCCTTTCCATTCTAAAGCAACTTACTTAACCAATCTCCTCTTGTTGAATACTGAAGTTGTTAACCAGTATTTTATGTTTGGTATCATATCCTGCTCATTCTTTACTCAGTAAATATAAGAGATAGTGACACATTCATGAATGGGATAATATATACCTATTAAAGATTGTTTAAATCTTGACATGGAAAAATTTGAAATGTTTTTGAATAAAAAAATATTTTTATACCAGACTCTTCATAGCATATTTCTTAGATACAAGCAGGTATATGTCTCTAGAAAATAATGGCAACGGTCAATGCTGGGTGGTCAGACTGGAGTAGTATTTATTTGAATTATAGTGCCTCGGTATTTTTGGATGTTTTATAATAAATATGCATTATCTGCACAATAAAAATGATAAAGTATATAGAAAAATAAAATGAAAATATGCCTAGATGTGAAAGTAATTGATATTAGAAAGTTGGATTTTGAATTTTTTTCTGCTTTTGTATACTTCCATTTTTTTTTACGTTAGTACTAAATAGTATTTAAATCTGGTATAAAAAGCATTTAATAGCATTAAATATTAATACTATTTAAAAATAAAATTTTAACTGAGTAGAGTTGACACGTTATATTAGTTTCAGGTATATGACATAGTCATTCAACTTTAATAGTATTAAAAAGTATTGACAGCATTAGAGGGTATGAAATTAATGTTTAATTAAGAAATTATATTTGGGGGGCGCCTGGGTGGCACAGCGGTTAAGCGCCTGCCTTCAGCTCAGGGCGTGATCCCGGCGATCTGGGATCGAGCCCCACATCAGGCTCCTCCGCTATGAGCCTGCTTCTTCCTCTCCCACTCCCCCTGCTTGTGTTCCCTCTCTCTCTGGCTGTCTCTATCTCTGTCAAATAAATAAATAAAATCTTAAAAAAAAAAAAAGAAATTATATTTGGTTTTTGTGAGTATATGCCAAACTATGTATAATTCTTTATAATATCACTTTTCTATGTAAAAACTTTAGTCTTGCTTTTTCCTAGTAGCCAAAATTCAAATTTCTAACCCTGGAAATCAAATTCATAACTTAGGACCTGTAGGTTATTGCCTTTTGTTATCCAGTGCTGTATCTCAATAAGATATCAATGTTCTTGCATGGAATTCTCACTTTTGTCTGCTTTACCATTCCCCTAACTCTCCCTGACATCACCTTTCTATATGTCCACACTCACCTTTCCTTCAGTGTCCAGGCAAATGCTCTCCTCTGTGAACCTACTCTGGTATAACTCCAACATCTGAGTGCATTAGCATTTTTTTTCATTTTTAAGGTTTATTCACTCTTTCCTGTGTAGTACTTTTTGCACATATATTAACTCTTCAAGTTAATTTATTGCACTTTTTTGGGGGGGCATGGGGACATAGTTCGACTAGTAAAACTAGTTAAACTAGTAAAATCTATCCTCACAAAACTTATAATCAGTCATTTATGTAGAGAAAAACAGACCCGGCATGAATTCTGCCTTGGCAGCTTGTTGGCTGTATTTATTTATACAAGATCCTTAACACATTCATGCCTAGTTTTTCTTATTTGAAAGATCAAGGGAAATGGTAGTTAGTATTGCTGAACATTCAGTGAGACAATTATATAAAGGATACATTGTTAGAGTGTAGACGTCTGCTGTAACATCAAATGCAGTGGTTTAGCTAAAAGGATTGTTTCCCTACCAGGTATCAGTCTTAAGGTAAGCAGCTGATGGCTGAAGGGGAAGCTCTGACAATTTCAGCACAGGGCTTCCTTGGCCAAGACAGCTGCTCCAGTTGTTGCAGAGAACAAAAAGAGAGAACGAGGACGTGAGATCCAGGGTTGCATATACTCCCTCCTCTACCATTTCACTGGCAACATTTAGTCCTCTGATCACATTTAGCTGCAAAGGAGTCTGGGTAGTTAAGTCTTAGCTGTGTGCTCAACTGAAACTCCAGTCCTATTATTGAAGGTGGAAGGGAAGTATGGGCCAAACAGCAATCATAACAAAATCATGATTCTGAGCCTGAAAGACTGTAGTCTGAACACAACTGGGATGAACTCTCAAAAATAAAGTCCTTCTGAGACCTCTGATAGAATCCATCTGATCTTTCCAGTGCAACTGTTCTACTTACAGATGTGCTACACATACCTTTTCCTTCAATCTATTAAAATTCCTTGATGACAGGCAATCTGTCCACATGTCTTTTTTGATTTTTAACTTGTCCCTCATCTGCCTTACTCTTGCCCCTCAGTTAAACAGACGACAATCACAACACAAGGGTAATCCATAAATTTCAGTTGTTTAAATATGGCTCTCAAGAATGGGCAATTGAAGTTTATGAATGTTACATTTGTATCAAAGTGATGGTAGAAGTCTCTGACTCGTAAAAAAAAAAAAAAAAAAAAAAAAAAGCCTGACTTATCTTTTAGCTAATTTTTCAGTTCTCCGTAATTTGGATGTTCTTTCTGCTTCCACTTTTGGGCAGCTATCAAAAGGGAAGAGAGAAATTTGGATGGCCCCACATCTTTATTATTGGTTCTACAACTTTCCAGAAGTAGTAGCTTTTTGGAATTATGTAATGTCCTCCACCAATGACAATGTATGGGTGACATTACATTTCCTTGTATGAAAATGCGCTATTGTCTGGCAGCTCTGAGGGTCACGTAACACACAATTGTAAACAAAGAAGCGTTCTGTGCATTCTTAGATCTTTACATTTTTATTTTAAAACATAAAATTTCATATTGATTAATACCTACTTTTAAACAGAATGATGCATTAGTTAAATGCCTTGTCATAACTATTATAAGCTCTGTTAGAAAAATAAACATCTCACAACAAACTACAGTGTCAGCTCTTTAATAAATACATAAAACAGAAGTTAGTAGTCAATCAAAATTACATGAACAGGTTCATAGTATATTTTCCAAAATTATCTTATTCCCCAATTTTCTGTGTTGTTTAAGGCAATTTAACTATGTATAATTCAAAGCCAGAAATAATAAGAAACTTGTTTAATGAGAATTTGTTTCTTTCATAAGAGCTATTTTAAATTCAAATATTTTAATTTAAAAATACACTTTATATTAATTTTTTTTACACAGGCAGAACTTGTTAAATGAAACAAACAAGGTTATATTACTGATAATTTAAAAACAGTTCTAAATTATCTTGCAGATGTTTAAAAAACTTTCATGAAGTAGCTGGTAAATGTAAAATAGTTTTAAAGTTATGTTAAATATACAAAAATGAATTTCTATATTATGTGCAAATTTATATTTTCTTATAATTTAGAATTAAAATATTTCATATTCAATATTATTCATAAATTTATGTACCATAAATGGTCATTGTGGGGAATTCTTATCAAAATCACATTTATCTGTAGTACAGTGTAAAGTTAGTAAATGTTCTTTACACAAATCACACATTTTCCATCCTTGATAACTGCAGTTGTTTTTTTTTGTTTGTTTTGTTTTTTAATATTGTTGGATTAAATAATTTTAACTGAAACAGGTCATAGAGGTTGGAAATCGGATTAATAGAGTTAGCTTACAAAGATAGATTTTATGCAGGAAAGTATGCCAGGTAGATAAAAGAGTAGTGTTATTACTCTCAGGTATTTCATTAACAGCTGCCCAGGTAGCTGAACAATTGTTTCATATAATTCAAATAACTTAAATATGCTGTTTTATGACAGTCATTATATGGGCTTAAAGGTAAATTTATCAAAGCCAAAGGAAAAAAATCAAACAAAAGAGCAGAAATGAGAAAGAAGAATAAAAAAATGAGAGGACTTGAAGGGAAAGTTTTTTTTCTACAGTACTGATTGGTTGTATCATATTTTTCTTCTGTCATTGACATAAGACATACAAGATACTACAAAATCTAATTATGAAGGTTTCATATATTTTTCCAGTTAATTCTGTTTAAAAGTGAGATGATCATATGAAATATTCTTTAGAAAGGAATAGAAAGATTAAAAATTTGTTAGCAAAACTGGGAGAAACCCACCGATTCTTGTCAGTTAAGTTAGGTTTGCTGAAATCATAGCCACCAGCATAAAGTATACATAGGAAGATGAAAGAGCTTTCATAACCTAAATGTCTGCAGGATCTGAGCTCATAATCAGACAGGCTCCATGATGAATTGTATGTGATTCAGCCGTACTGAAAATTGGCCTCACATGTTATCATAAATTGGTTGGTTCTCAAATATTTATAAGAAAAGGAATGTCCCTATCCCCATGACCATTTAAAGGTGAATTAGTGTAATATTTATTCAAGTACAACTTCAAACACTGCATCTAAGATGCCAATGATTGCATGATATATCACAATTTTAGAAATGTTAAATTAAAAAGTAGATATCTTAGAATCAGTAAAATATGAATATGTATAATCAGTTACCCATAAATTTGCCATATAGTAATTATAAAAGAAAAAGGAAATGATCTGAAAGAATGCTAGTTCTATACTTCTCTGAAAGTATATCTTAGTTTGCATTGCATGAAAAGGAGTTCTTAAGGTCAATATAAATAAGGATAGTCGTAAATTAAATATTGAATATATAAAACAGAGTACAATATGCACGTGATTGAACTCCCAAATAGCTATATTTCACTCAATACTTTGATTAAAGATATAGATCTCAAACCCTTTAGACCTGAAAGAAGCTCAAATGGTTGTGAAAATTTTAAATTCTTAGTTTTTGATGTGTACATCTTGGTTCAGTTACATGATGAATTTTGAAGAACTTCATTATACTATTACATTGAGTTATTTTTCACAATAAGCCTTATTGAGCTTAGAGTTTTAGGGCAATCTCAGGAAAAGTGAGTAGGAAAACTAGGAACAAGGAAAGGAAGGGAAAGCCATTGAGTCTAATTTACTATACCATGTAATCAGAGGGAATATGATTCTATGGAGAAAAATTTTTGTAGTTCATCATAATCATATTTCAGTGTCTCATGGATGCTTGTCATACATAAGAATATTTTTAATGGAATTAAGTATGTTTTTTAAAAATTTGGAATTTATCCTTTTGTGAAGTGTTGTATTTGATGCATCTACTAATCTTAAGTTTCAAAAAATTTGCCTCCAAAGAAATCTACTCTGTTAACCTTAGATTCTTTTATCCTTATAAACCAAAGCTATATTGAACATTCAGTACATAATCAGATTTTTAAGTGAATTTTTGAGTCTTGCAGAGAATGTGTATGACTTCATATATATTAATAAGTTTCCAAAAAAGATATTAAATGGTTATAAATCCATGTACACTGTGGTATAAAGATGTCCCCAGAGAAGTAAAATGCATACAGTTATATTGTAGTGTATATATGGCACATTTCTAAATCATTACATCCTTTAGAGCACAAAAATGCTATCGTACCAAAAGTGTTGTTCAAGTTCTTTGTTAACTATTTAAAATTTCATTATTTGTTTAATATCATGAATCTCAAAAGGCTCCTGTGGTCAAATTAGTTGAAAATAGGCTCTATTTACATAAATTATTTAATCTAACAATAAGAATACCCTGTTTTCCCTTACCTTTTAATTAATTCTAACTAGTCAAATATTAATTCTCTTCTCATAAGCCTTTTAACAGGAAAATATCCATTATTCAAGTAAAATATAAGCTCTAAAATCTTTAAGAATTAGGTCTTTAAGTAAAAAAAGAAAGCACAAGACATCACAAGCATAACTACAATCATCATCAAGCATTGAACTGCCTATCAGGAAGTTTGTCTTTTCCTATGATACCAGCCTTGGTCCATTATATTAGTGCAAACTAGTGAGAGTATAAAAATATAAACCCTTGATATTTAAGGGTTTCATTTTATTATGCTCCTTTGGATAATTCGTTCCACATGGAGATTAGTTTATGAACATTATAATGTTCATTTTTTAAATTATCAACATTTTAATGAATGGATGTTTTCCACTTTTTCCTTTTAGAGAGCTATCAGTTATCCATGTTGTTCTTTTTAAAATGGATACTGTGTGTGACAGGCAGCCTGCAAAATATGATTTTTACGTTATCATTTGTGATCAAAGGTATCTTACAGAAGTGAGTCACAGTACTGAATTATGCCAGTGTCCCCAGTCTCATTAGCGGAAGGAAATACAGTTCAAATTAGCATCATAATTGCTCGGCTGTAGGGGACAGTTTATGGAGCTGCTGTGCTTGTTTGCTCCAGAACAATTTATTATATGTTTTAAAATCCTCTTTGGGATAAAATATGGGGTGGGAGTTAGTCTTTATTAAAATGCAAATATCTGGCCTTTCTTCAAGTGCTGGAAGACAAGCTTAGGAAGTTAATTATAAGAAGACATTTTAAACAAATTCCTTGTTTTCATAGGCAAAGCTCTGTACTACACACAGGACTACCAGACTTCTAGCCAATAAAATCAGACTGAATAAGTCTGTAGGGATGTGGTAATTGTGAAGAAGTTTCCATTGGGGTAGATAAAACCTCATGGCCTCCGTATCAAGTTCTCAGGCTGAGCACTGCACAACTCACAGGCTGTGGTGTGAATGGATTTCCCTGTAGTTAGGCCATGCTGCATTCTCTTAGAAGCTGATTTAGCAGGAAAGACTGGAAGCCAGTCATGGAATTCAGTTTGAGTTATTCTTTTCTGCTTTGCTTTGAAATTTTCTAATGTCCACATATTCAAGACTTCAGTAAATCACATTTAAAAATACTTCCAATCAAATATTTTAAGATGCAAGAGGTAGCATGATATTGTGCAATGAACAATAAGAAGATGGAAGTTCTCTTCAAATGCTGCCACTTAATCACTTGGGTGTTTTTTAAGATATCATTTAAACTTTCTGAGCCTCAGTTCCCTAAGTAAAAGGATGAATTAGCTTATAAGTAAGATATTGTCTATCCTCCTCCAATTGTATACTTTTAAAATTATGGTAGGTACGGTTGAGGTGATTCACGAAAAAAACTCTTTAGGCTGCACTGAAGGGTGAAGATAATATAGCTTAATATAGCTTTTAATTAGAAAAATGCTAATATCTACTTGGAGTAAATATCTGAGAGAACTCACTAAAAAATGTGGCACTTTGCTTGAGGCAGAGTTTCTAACACCTTGTGATCTTCAACCTGATGATTAGACAAATGAAATGGTGAAGCATCCAGTTTATCAGGTAAGAAGATATGTAAGACTCCATGTCTGCACACAACGAAGCTGTTCGATTTTGATGTTACTTTACAGTGTCCCTTATTAAACATTCAGTTTTAAAAATCAGTATTCTAATAAAGTGACATTGTACTATTAGGTTTTTATGGCAGTAGTAACTTAGCACTTATTTAATCCAGTCATCTGTGACATATATAAACTTATCCTGTAAGAAAGAAAAAATATAAAGGCAAAGAGAGAATGTTGAAATTAGTATCTTGTAAGAAGCAGAAAACATAAACACATGCATAACACTACACAGTTTCAAAAGCAATATCCCTCAAAATTAAGGTTTTATCTGTTAACCTCTTGAATAAGTCAAACACTAACCATTTATTCGTCTAGATGTTCTTGTCTATTCACTGCCAGTTGTTGAAGTGTTTGGCAACAGTAGTATAACTGCCTTTTATTTTTTTCATCCACATGTTTGGTGCAGGGATTACTGTACCCTTGTAGTGACACAGCATTGTCTCTCTCCGGGAAGCATAGGATTGGCGGGTACCTGTAAAGTGTAATCAGTGCTCTTCAGATGATCTACATTCTATGCTGATCTAAATAAGTTATATATTACAGTAAAGTGCTACAATGACACTAGTCTCAAACAGTAGTAAGACACATTTTTCTCTGAAAAATTCAGCAGCGATGTGAGTCACATGATGATGAGGATGCTTGTCAGTCTTCATTCAAGTGGACAACCAGCAACCAGCATGTTCTAGAACAGTTTGTCTCCTCCTGTGACTTCTAAAATTATATGTTTTTAGGAGCAATTATTAAAAATCCAGTTTCCCATAAAGTACTTTTTAGCTTTTTAGAAGTTGCACCTGAAAGTTTCATGAGCATTTAATTTGCTGATATCCATTTTTATTTCTTCAGGTTTCTCACGTCGGTAGGTTACTGCTCTTGTGCAAACACTTTGCAGAATCAACTTGTCCTTGATGGAGAAAAAATATTATTAATTAACAGTCTAAATATTAGAAGTAGACAATGACATACTGATAGTAATTCTTTTTTAGAATTCACTGACCTTTTTTGAGGCTGACACCCTGTAATCTGCCGAGGACTTAATTTTATTGCTATTCCATTGTAGTATCACCTGTCTAACGATAAGGACTTTAAGCAACCCAATCAAGAATGTAACTATGAAGATGATGAAAAATATTCTTAAATAGCTTGGGCTAGAGAAACATTCTGTAATAAAGCAAACAAATAAATGGATTAAAAACTGGAATGAGTAAATCAAAGGATTCTAATAAGCAAACATTGTTCTCCATCTCAATAAATAGGACCAGAGATACTTGCAAATCTATATTTTCAAAACAGAAGAATATCATTACTATTGATTCAAAAAGTAAACTCTGTAATTTTTATAACACATTTATTATTAAAATATTTCCAAGAGAAAACCCTGTTTTGGAGAATAGCCACAATTAAAGTATTCAAAAACTATTATTTCTTTGCAGCTTGATTCTTTAACTGTATTAACTGGAATGTATCCAAATCCCTTAACCAAATAAAATTTTATCTGTGACAGAGAGGGGCAGTTTTGGTGGTGTGCACTGTTGATCACTAAGTGGAAAATGGGATTTAAAAATTATTTAACAACTCTATGTATCAGCATGTTTCTCTTGTTATGCTTGCTCTTCATTCATTGCGCATCAGTAATGGAAAATAAAGTAAACAAATGCAGAAGCTAAAGTCAGTACTATTCTAATAGATGAATAAGTATTTCCCTGGAAAGTGTAGTGTAAATTTCCATTAATATTACATGTAGCCTCTCCAGGGAATAAGAGTGTCCAACTCGGGACAATATGCAAATCTCTTTCCTCAATTTTTATTAATTTAGTTTTTACTTGTCAACCAAATCTGTCATATTTTGCTTCTAAAAATTCCACTGTGTATTTTTTTTTTTCAAGAACAAATAATCACTAGCTGGAAAAGGAAAATGCTGCATTAAGAGGAGGAGCATACTAGGTCTCTGTCTTAGGACCAGACCTTTGGCAAACCCTAGTTGGAAAGTCTACGGGCTCTGTGGATGCCAGAAGTATTACCCTAATCTAGGAGGAACATTGCACAATATGCCAGTATTCCACAGATTCACTGCCCCAGATACACAAAATTACTTCCTGGCTTAAAGAGGCATGTGTCTTCTGCCCATTCTCCAGACTTTGGGGACTTCACCTAAATGCCTGAAGGTCTCCCAGAGAGGGCCTTTTGGGAGGGGACTTTGGGAGGGGACCTGCCAAGATTTAAAGAGCAATCACCCAAACATGGGTAATTTGTGTCTGAATTCATAGGGATGACCAAGCATGCTTTTGAATAAGCCAAGAACTCAGAAATGAGGCAAGGGCTTCTCTCCAAGTGGGAACATTTACAGCCCACTTTTCTTTGGTCAGTGATAAGGTTCCTTGAAAGAAAGGCTAATTGGAATAGAGACTATTCTATTCTATTCTAGTCTAATATTCTAAACTATTCTATTCCAATCTGATTGGAATAGAAACACCAAAAGCAAGCACAAATCTCCTGTTGTTACTGGTCTCACACACAGAGAGAATCCAAGATGCTCTATTCAAAGGTGGTGTCCTTGGAGTCTTCCACAGTCACAGGTTTGTGACAAGCATGCCTTTCATTTTGACAGACTGTCATTTCCCTTGGCTGACTTAGAACTAGTCAGTCAGCTAAAGCAGATCCTTAAAGGGGACACGTGGCTTGATCCCACTTATTGGCTTCTTGCCTAGGAGGAGCTTAGCCAGAAGACCGGAACAACACCCTTTAAGTGTGATTGAGTGGATAGATAATAGAGGTGGCTAACAAATGCTCTCTCCCTCTCCTTCCACCATAGTTGTGAAGGGGAGGGGAGCCCCCTAGCTACCAATAAATTTTACAAATATTTCTAATGGGTTAGGATAGAGGACATTTTCAGGCTCAAATATGCATGCATTTTAGAATGTCATTTTGGATAGACAAACATTTAGCTTTGGCCATGCCTCTCATCTTAGTTTAGGTCAAACAAGGGCTTTTCCTAAAGAGCTTTAAGGGAATACTTTTTGTAACCACACTTAGGTCAGAGTAGGTTTGTTTACTTAACATAATAAATGACATGTTGACAGTAGGGGCTCTATTTATTAGAAAAGGCACTTGGCTTTCTGGAGTGATTGCTGCAGCCCCAGCTGGCAGCACATGGGCTCTTTTCAAAGCCAAATTCATTATGGGCTAAGATCAGTGTGGATGCAAGGGAAGAAGAAAACTGGAGAAAGTTTATTCTGTGCAGTCTCTCTAAGAGCTGGAATTATCTTTACAGGTTGGAGGAGAGACTAGAAATAATAGTAGCAGTGGAAATGTTTTCAAAGAAGACATAATTTCAAGCTTAATTTCTAATTCATGTGTATTTTAACACCTTAACACCTGAGCAAAGTGGGGTACTGGTTTTTAGCGTCTAATGAATTTTTGTCTTAAAATTGTCTTTGAACACAGCTTTCACATGTTTCTCCCACTTGCATGTCATCTTTTAATTCACATATTTCTTTCATATTCACTGGCTCATTTAATCTCCTACAACTCCTTGAATTTGATATTATTCTCTATTACAGATGGGAAAACTGAGGCTCAAGGAAATTTTGTAAGAGGGCTGATATTTCTTATCTATTAGTGTCAAGGGACATCCATTAAGCCAAGGTCTTCAGACTAAAAGTTTCATGCCTTTTCCCATATGCTGCCTTTATAATCATTCATCTCTAAATTATATTTACAACAGAATGAAAAATACCAGAAAAGAATGGCCCTTTTTAAGTTATATATTTTGCAAAAGCAGCTCATGGCTACTTAGGATTTTTGGCTTCACCTGAAACATAAAAGTGAATTTTGGCTTTACACGAGGAAAGTTGTAACTGGAAGCAGGCTTGGATTATGAAAGATAAGTATGGCTCCACAGTTTATCTGTAAGGGTGAAATGGACTCTATGTAGGAAATTTCCACTCTTGGCTCACTGAGGCCTCTATAGTAAATCTGCTTGGTGTACTTCCACAGAGGGGCGCAGCATGAGAATTTAGCTGGATAACTGGATTGGAGATGTAACAATTCAGCCAAACCATGGCAAATATACTGAGCTGCTTTTTATAGAGTACCATCTCTGGAAGACTGAAAACACTAAAGCAGTCCTTTCTTTAGGATGATTGATTATGAGCCTTTGGGGGGAAATGTGATTCTCTGAAGATGCTCTTCAGTGCTTTATTAAGCTTTGGTTTACCTGATGTTTGGTCCATGTAATGCTGTTCCATGAGAGCACATGAGGTTTTACAACGATCAAGTATAGCTTGAGACAGGTTGTGAGGGTGAAGGCATTGCATGCAATTCCTGTAAGGACGAACAGAAATGAAACATTTAACCTTTGAAAAGGTTCTACCCCACAGTATTTTCTGCAAGAAATAAAATATCGAAATAGAGTAGTGCTGCTTTAGGACAGCAGCCTTTTAAAACTGGGAAAGAAAGCCACGACATTTATTTGTAATACTGGCTGAATTTAATACCATGGCAAAATTATATTCTAGCCACTAAAAATATTTTAATGATGTATAAAATCAAAATAATGAATTTTCTGTATTGAGAAGAAAATAGGAAATGCATAAGATGCTTTCATCACAAATAAAACTCACAAAAATATTTTAGATGATAAATATTGTACTACTAGAAAAGTTTAGCAATGAATACATAGTTCAAGTTTCAGTTGGGTTCATTAGAAATAACTCCAGCATTATTTTTAAGTACTGCATTTCCAAGAGAGTTACATAAATTTCTATGTATAATTTTAAAATATTTTACTTGAGCTACCAATCTGAGAAAGTGAAGGTCTTAAAAAATGTGAATAAAACAAATTAGAAGGCACAGTAATGTTTAGAGTAGTGATCTTTGAGCAGGCTTAGACTGTTCCTGGGAAATTAGTTACTGGCACAAAACAGCAATGCCACCTTCATTTAACGTATCAGCTTTTCTCATCCATCACTTATTTCCAGAGGTGCTTCACAGCCACTATCATTCTTTATTTTTAAAATAATTTTTTTAAACCAACACAATATAAATAAATGAAACCCAATAATAATAGTTAACATTTATTCTAGGATTATTATGCACCAAGTACAAAGGTTGGGTTTTTTTGTTTTATACGAATCATCTAACTTAATTCTGTCACAGAACTATAGCAGATATTATTATTATTATTATTATTATTATTATTATTATTATCCTCTCTTCCAGTGTCAAGAAAGTGAGGCACAGAGATTTCAACAATGTACTCTAAGTCAAAGAGCTAATGATAGTAAGCTGGGAAGTAGGCAGCTTTTAATCATCATGTTGCACACCTTAAGCCTTGTGTAAACAAGGTTATATGTCAGTTGTATCTCGATAAAGCTGGGGAAAGAACAATGTACACCAAATATTATTCTTTAAAACAACAAACCTATTTCAAAAAAGCTAAGGGAGCGAATGCTTAGATGAATGCTGATACTTTCACAGCTATCTAGTGGCCAAAAGTTTGAATTTTAAGTTTTCTAATTCCTAAATTCCCCATTCAGTTTTTTTTTAGCATGATGATAACAACTTACCTGGTAGAGAAGATCCAGCAATTTTTAAGATTAAGAAAGGTAAAATTAAAAAAAAGGACAAACATAGCTATAATGAAGGACTGCTTTATGTATGTTTGGAGTTAGAGAACACATACCAGTTTTCACTGCAGGCTGTGTGACACGTGGGGCAGTGTTCACAGAAGCGGCCGATGCTCCTGGGATCCGTGCATTCACACCTGCCACATACACATGTACCTCTTCCACTACACACTTGGCCCTTTGGATTGACACAGTCCTGGACTGATGCTGATGGGCACTGGCACCGATCCCCTTCCCAGCCACTGAAGCACTGGCATCTGCCTGCTTCACACTCTCCATGCCCTGCAACAGACACTCCAGGACCTGAATCATTGGGGTCGCTGACTCTGTGAAGTGTTTCCAAACATGAATTCCCCTCCCATCTCCATGGAAACAGGCCAACAGTCAAGTGAATGGAAACAACATCATTTGCTATTGGTCTGACTAGAACAATGCTAGGGTTTAGGAGTGTCTATTTTCAAAGCTGTTCAGTTGTAGATACTCTACTGATGTTAATCCGTTGTGCTGACAGTTGTGAAACTGCTCTGCTGCAGTGGCTACCTGACCACTTGAAGGTCACCGTACGTTCAGTTTTAAATAAAAAACACACAAATATAAAAAAGCTACAAAAGCTGAAGTAATGTTAATTGTCTGTTTTAAAATCTGAAAAACAGGGGTATTTGATTAATAGCTTCCATAATTTATTCTCTTAGTCTCTTGTTATTGCTAAGGGCCTGGGATAATTTTGGTCTGTGAGGCAAACCCTTTTAGTGCTTCAGTTCTGCTAATGCCATTTTAAAGATAAGATCTCCGAGGAAGTTGAACTAACCTTTCACATCTTCAGGACATTATTTAACAGATTAGAAGGGCATGTCCTGCAGTATGCTGTGAGCTGTTATTAGGTCAAAAATGAGAGAAAGCAAGGTGGGGTGTGTGTGTGTGTGTGTGTGTGTGTGTGTGTGTGCTGGGGTTGGGGGCATGCATGCAGACAAGTGAGTTGAGGAGAAACAGTGGTTATATGTACTTAAATGGATTTTAGACTGCAGGAAGCATTTAAAATTTAATATGCTTACATGAATTAGAAATCTTCAAGAAGGAATATATATTACAGGGTTCTCAAGCTTATGTGGCCACAGACTTTTCCTTCCTTCCTTCTCTTGCTTCCTGGCTTCCACCCTTTCTCCTTCCCTCCCTACCTTTACTGAGAAGCACCTCACAGGGTAACTGTTCCATAAAATCTACTGTTGTATCAACTCAATTGCTAAATGTAAAACTAATGAGGTCCAGGCCAAACAAATGCCTGCCAGACCCTGTTCCCTATATGTAGGCTGCACGCCTAATCCTAGCCAGCTGACCGGTGAACATGTGTTTTTATTCTCAAAGGAGACTAGTGAAGAAAATGTTTGTCAGCCTACAGTTTGCACTTATAATTTATACGCAAATAATTCAAAGCAGATTTTCAACTGCCTGTGGGCCAGTAGTATAGTCATATAGAAGGGCTAGTACATTGATTTTTGATATTTAACTATAAATGGAGACTGGCATTCTCAATGTATTTCAAGCTTCTTTGAGAGATCAACAGCTGTGGGATATCAGAATTCTTCTTCTTCCCTGTTCCAAATAAGATTAGCCCTAAAAATTAGAATATAATTGCTAGTTTGTTCTTAAATCATCTATAATCCATTCTACCAATGATACAGCAGAAGAAATGTTTGGCATATATAATGTTTTGTGTCTATAACCGAATAAAAAGGCAACTTTTCCATTGCATCTTTATGTGATATAGGGCAAATTTCTAGTTTACACAAGAATAGAAAATTTGTATAGATTTGTTACTCTCCATATGGTTATGACAGTGAAATACTTCAGTTCATCAGTAATTTAATTAATATTTGCTTACCAAAATGCAAACATTAAAAAGATGTTTTAACAATAAGTGGCTTTAGCACAATGTCACAGAAAAATTAATTCATTTAAAAACATATTTTGTATTAAATTTCAAATGTTGCACAGATTTTCTAGAATCTAACCTCTAGGTGGCAGTAAACTGAATTAGCCAAAAAGTACTTTCGATATTTTTGTTTTAAATTATTTCATTTTTAAACATCATCTGCGTGTGGCCTCTGGTACTCATCTTCTAGATTACTTATGAAGCCAGCATTTTCTTGGAGAATGTTGTCCTTTGATAATTTTGTTGCTGGTGTTGTTCTAAAAATAAACTGTAAAGGTTTAAATTATTACAAACTTTTAATACCATCTATAATAATGCATTAAGAATTTTCCAGTGAATGGAAACTATGTTTTTATAGCTCACTATCTTCTGAGCAAGCTGAAGGGAGTGACCACTTATGAGAATGAATCAGGTCTTTCTAGAAGAATACTCTGATTATAGAAAACCTGCCAGACATCAGAAGTAATTTCCACTTTACAAGATCAAGTGAGAATAACACTTAATTTTTGGTTTTTATTTTGAAGTATTTCCTGTACAAAATAATTTAAAATATAAATAGCAGAATCCTGTGCCACAAATCTGTTGCCATGCCCTAATTTCATAGACTTTGGACCTCTGAATATTAAATTCAGATTCAGGATTGGTAATTATAAAGATGTGATTTAAAGATTCTTTAACAGATATGCTAGTTTAATAGTAACTGGTAAAAACTGCATGTATATATTTATTTCTACTTACCAGCACACAGATTTCCATGGTGATATGGACAAGAGAAGTCATCCTTTTCACAGTATTTTCCATATACTTTTCCAAGCTTAATTTTGTGACATAAACATTTCCCACAAACACAAACTCCTCGACCACTGCAAACAGGTTGATCCTTGTGTGACTTGCAACTCTCAGAAGGAAGTTGATCTTCATCAAAATGACATTTATTCTCATTACACTGAAAACACTTGGCATCTAGAAAAACTTCATCTACACATTTTCGTTTAGGTCCTCTCCTGTCATCACACTGACAGCTGCAGTTTCTGTGTATATGAATTTTAGTGGTTTCATTGAAACCAATAGGTTTGATTATTGCATAGCTCTTTCCTCCTGTGACATCACACTTTTTCATTGTAACTGTTACATTGAAAAGAACCTAAATGGGGGGAGGGAAAGAAAATATATTTATATGTCCTGATTACTTTTATCATCACTGTTGTATCTGTTAATGATATTCTGAATCAACAATGTACCATCTTATAGAAATGTATAATATTTTGCAAATTACACATGCACTCTTTCATAGGTAGAAGTAACATCCCTTTCTAATTTCATTTATTTCCTAATTAATAAACTAGAGAGTTAAAGGAAGCAATGACTGCTACTTGTCTATGTTGTACCATTAAATGGACATGGATTCAAGCCTATTTGTAATGCCTACTCTACTTCTAAGGATTAAATGATGTCCTCCATTGATTTCTTAGCAAACTTGAGAGAGAATAGAACATTTTCTGAATTAAGTCCTTAAAACACGAGGTTATTGAATATTTGTCACAAGCGATAGATCAAATAAACTAAAATAAAGGACTACTGCTCTCCTGGTTTAAAACCATGAGATAGGATGTTCAGATGAACAATTTTTATTTTTGTTCCTATTTTCTAGAGGTCCAAGTAAAGTTTCAGGGTTCAATTTTAGTTTATACATGGTGTTAATGAAGGAAAACATGAGGCTTTCTCTGATGTTACTTAAGGGAAAAAGATTTAGGACTCTCTCAGATCTTAAGATCTCAATACAAGGTCATACATTTGTCTCAGGAGATGTGAGCCCACATCTAAAGATCTGGGTTGGCAGGACTTTTTTTTCCCTTGTGAAATGACAGATCCTGCCAAGTTTTTTCTTTTTCTCTATTTTTTTTTTCTTTTTGCAGGACACGATTGGTTTAATGTGTCTTTTGTATTTGTTAACCTACCTTATGATCTTCAGGTACTTTGGCAAATAAGATTGTAGGTTTTTTTCCATGTTAGACTGAGATCTATTGAAACTTAAAAATAATTTGTGGTAGCCTTTTTTGTCGGGATGGATATATATACCTATCTCCGCTCTGACCAAAAAGCCTAGCACAAATTCACGTGCGTGCGCACACACACATGAGATACAAAAGATCTAAATTTAGGCTTATATATTACATATATGCATCAGAAATTAGAATCAGTTTCATAATATTAAAATTAATGCAGTTGGTATTGTACTTGAAATGTTTTTTGTCTTTAAGAATGTTAAGGATTAACAGATGTGTAGGATAATGTGGTCATTGCCAATATTAATAGAGCAAAACTCGGGGTTTACATAATTAAGAGGTCACATGACTCTTTCTGAGAGTCAAACTCTTTATACTACTTAGTTGAAAGTGAGGGGGGGAAAGGGATTATAGACAAAGGAAAAGGAAAAGGAAAAAAAAATGTAAGAAGTAAGGAAAATCATTCTGCCAAAACTGATTTTGAAAAACAGAACTAAGAAGCTAACCCTTTCTCAGAAACTTTTCCTAGCACAAAGTTTATATTTAATGGAAATCAAATATATATATTTCATAAACTGGTATATAATGTCTTGGGAACAAAATCCATGAAGTAATTATGCAAGAACCTACAGAATTAGATACTAGCAATAATTGATTTCAAATAGACAGCTTGTTGTAGCAACTATACTACCCAGTTCTCAACTTTCCAAGGGGGGAAAATAAAGCATAGAACTTTAGAGATGAAAAGAGGGATTAGAAATCTTCTAGTCTGAACCAATCATTTAAAAATGAGGCAACTGATGCCTCAAGAGGTAAATGGCTCACTGAAAATCACTGCATCTAATAAGAATTCCCTTTAAAACATATTTCTGTTGTTTACTCTCTATTGTGCCAATACTGGGAGAATCCCAATCTCTCCTGGTCCTATTTCCTAACACGGCAATAATCTGGGCCCTTTTTTCTCCACATTTTATCCCTTTTTAGTTAAATGACACTTCTTTTTTATTGTTCTTAATAAATTCCCCCACCTCTTCCTAGATCATTATGAGTGTATTGGGACAATAACACAGTGAAAGATTTTGGAATTCTTAGCCTTTATCAACTGCTCCATCACTCCCATTCTTCTTTGTGGCTTATTGCCTTTGATTTCAAAATTATTCTGAGAATTTTCAGATTTGAAACCAAAAAGGTATCATCATCATCATCATAAGTATAGACACTGCTTGTTTGAAAAGATGTGCTTTACTGATATACTGTGGCTGTGACCCCTAATTTAAAATTATTATTATTAAATAAGTATTTAATAGAGTATGTATTTATTTAACTCGAGAGTTTAAGAGAACAGTCAGTGAAGTTAAAACAAGTAGAAACTTTGGAAAGAGACAATAAAAATTACTTTGAAGTGTATAAATAAGATCCTTGGAGTCAGTAGTAAATAAAGTTTTCCAGAATGGTTTGATTTTTCTGTGAGAAAACATGCCAGACAACTTAGTTTATTTTAAATGGGAAGAATGTACACCCACATACTTCGTCATTGCTTGTCACATTTCCACATCCGTCTGTGCCTGGTTTTCGGGTCCCATCTGGACAGATGGCAGTAATATTAAAATAGACGCCTTTTACCTGGTTTTCCACCTGAACTTTCACTTCTGAAATGAGTTTCTGCAGAGACATCATTTTTGATTGTATATTACAAAAGTTTCAAATGTAAGCAATTACACAGAGGCAAGCTTATTAAATCATTCTAGATTTAATTTTTGACCAAATCAAAGTCTATCTCTAGAAAAAGATAAATAAATGTAGTGTTTCCATACAATGACCCAATTATATTTGAGATACATAAGAAATACTGAAGGATTAGACCATCTGCATTTAAATTGTTCTTTTTTTCATATATTTCCATGACTATGCATTTTGATGACTTTAAAGATATTTCTCACTCAGCCTGTGTCACAAAAAGTCATTTTAAATCCAAAAATATTTATACTTTGTGACAAAATTTAAATAAAACATTGAGAACACCTATATAGTCACAGAGTAAATCTTAACAGCTTAAAATCTGGAATGCATTTCTGACATTTGCAGCTATTAAATAAACATTTCTGTTTCAAAACTTCAGGTTATCATGAAAGCTAAAATACCTTATTGATACAGAATTGAAAGGTAAATTTTAGGGAGGGCATTTCTTTTTTTTAATTTATTTTATTTTATTATTTTTATTTTTTAAAGATTTTTATTTATTTATTTGATAGAGACAGCAAGACAGGGAACACAAGCAAGGGGAGTGTGAGAGGGAGAAGCAGGCTTCCCGCCAAGCAGGGAGCCCGATGCCAGGGAGCCCAACGCGGGGCTCAGTCCCAGGACCCTGGGATCATGACCTGAGCCGAAGGCAGACGCCTAACTGCTGAGCCACCCAGGTGCCCCTGGGGAGGGGATTTCTATACTGTAAGCATAAGAATTACCTGCCTGATATGGTCCTGTAAATTCTCCAAGAATGGCCTACGATTTTTGCCAAGTCCCTGGGGCTTGCTTGTGTCAAATTTGTTCTAATCCTTAATACTGAAATGGGACCGCTTACCAGACAGAAAACCATTCACTCATTTATTCACTCATTTTTACAGTTATTCAAAAAATAGCTATGTAAAGCTTGTCATGTATCAAGCACACACAAATTTTTCCAGCACAGTCTCTGGTTCCAAAATTTCTAGCTACATTAAATATATACTGAAGATCTGTGTGTATTTCATCTCATAAAACAGTCTACCACATGCAAAAATCCTTAACTTATACTTGTAAGCAAAAAAGATTAAGAGTATACCTAAGGAAAGAGTGAGTAGCAGCATATGGAAAAAATTTTTTTCTAATGGTTTCTAATTTTTACTTGAGTAAATTTTCATTTTCAACTGTATAATCGATAAAGGGATATGTGCTTACTGCCTGATAATTGATCATGGTAGGAAATCTAGAACAAGATACTCTTTCAAATTAGTAAATTTTATTTGGATTAGATAAGACTGTGTTAGCCACATTTTTAAATCTCCCAGAGAGCTCATCCATGGTAATCACTTAATTGAACATTCTCAGCAAACCAACAGAAATTTGTAATGGTATATAAATGGTATTGATAGGGTGATGATGTGACAGGTCAGAAGGAAATTCCTAATACAATGAGTGTTCTCAGTTTGCCCTTCTGAAGTTTTTTCTCTTAAAAAGTTAACCTTGTTACACAAATGTTTTTCACTTAAGCAGAGTGTGAAGACAAATATCTAAAATTTTGCCCAGTTTTGAGATTTAGAAATTAGACTCCAAACACAATATTAAGTTTCTTTTTTAATATCTAGCAAGTACAGAGGCAGAATTTATTTTTTTGATATACAATTCTGTTTGTATTTAATATAATTTATTTTTCATATCTTAATTTCAACTTAAGTTATTCTAGTCATGATTCTTATTACACTTAATTCTGGTGGCAGTACCGATGTGAAGGATAAAAAATAAAATGGAGTCACATTCACCATGCACTAAATTTGCATTAATTTTATAAAATTCTTAAAAAGGAAATGAAAAAAATTAAAAGAATGAACTATTTTTATTCTTTTTCTTCAATGAATTGTGAATTATTTCTGTTGGACTGTGAAGACAAAATAAAATTTCAGAAGAAGTTTGAAAATATATGCATATGTAAAATAATAACAAAATCTCAACTTAAGGAGGTTAAATTAGCCAGAGTAAGTGTTATTGGATTTGCTAGTATTTTCCCATTGTTTCAGGTTAATCAGAACTGCAGTTAGCTAAGGCATTGTATACCTATCCTGGGCAAATGAACATAAAACCAAATGTTGCTGGTTCCCTTTCCATTGGTATAGTCTGACACACAGTCAATTTTGTCAATTTATGTTCCTTGTTTGGAGTGATAAATGGGTTCATACTATAAAAACTAGGGTGATTTCTAACACTACACATTCCCTCCTTATTTTGATTATTCCTGGGAACAAACTGCAGATGGGAATGAACTGTACACGTTTGATCTTCCTTGATAAGAAACTCCCCCCAGTCCTAATGTTCTTTGGTAACAGTGAGAAATAAAAATAATTAAAGATGTTCTTCCTTATTTCATCCAACATAGTTTTCAGACATAGTACAATTCCTTGGCAAAAAAAAAAAAAAAAAAAAAAACTCACAAGATTTATTTTTCTTTTTAAAGAATAAAGTTTAAACAAGTCCTTCATTTTCTATCCTGTGTCTACTTCCTGACTTTCCCTTTTGTGCTCAAGTAGAAGGCAGATGCTGCATGGAGAAAATGAGAAGAGAAGCCTGAGGTTTCTCACAATGCTTGGGCTACTGTGTACACTATTCATCCCTACTGTATAAGTAGGAGAATCAGAGAATTTGGGAAGTGAGACTTTATCAGTGGTTCATAAGTTCAAGGTAGAGTAAAGCATACCTTTGGATAGTTTATAAGAAAGAGAGAAAGAAAGAAAAAAGGTGTTATCACACAGAAGGAAGCACCTGAGACCTAGAGTTAAGAAACACCTGGGTTCTGGTCCTGATCCTTCTGCTTGTTTGACCTTTGGGTAGCTTGTTTAGCTTCTCTGAGGTTCTATAAATACAAAATGGGAGTACTAACATCTCCCTTATGGATTGGTTGTGTGGATTAAATGAGGTCAGATATGGAAAGTATCTGTTTCTCAGTGGTATTAAAGTAACAATCACAATTATTACAACATCTTAACAGTGATTATACTATCCAGGAATGACCTACACTGAGAGAGCAGATGTTTCTGTAAATCTTTGCATTTGGCACTCAGTCTTCATAGACTAGGGACAGCATACAACTGCCAATTCAATAAAATAGTATACCTCTTAAGGTGATTCTTTTAATCAAACTAATTTGATAACACTGCTAAAATAACTGATTAAACAATCCAATGATTGATCTAGGAGACCCCAATAGAGTCCTCTCAGTAATCTCTATATCCCAGATAGTTCGATTTCCCTGACAGTTTGTTGCTTTAAATAGTGTGGATTTCTTTATTTTTATGACATAGGAAATTGTGACATTTCTGGTAATAAACTATGTTCGATAGCCATGATTTGGTGACTTATTGAACATTCGATTTAGAAGAAAATTTAGATGGCCTCTAGCCAAACTTGAGTTTACTGTCAATGAGACAGTGAGGTAAAGAAAGCTGAAGTGACTTTCCCAAGTTTACATGGCTAGTTAGTGATAGAGCCAGGGCTAAATTCAGGTTTCTAATTTTTAACCTAATTTTCTGTCCACTGTTCCTCTCAAGATGATAGGACACTAATTTGTATTTTGCCGTAGAAACTGGGGTTAAAAGTTTATATGAAAAGATTGTGTGTAATATATACATACCTGATAGGCTTCTACTACCAAATTATTGAGGTTTGCAGCCTTTGATTCTATTTCACCAGCAATGGTGCCGGGCAAGAGGGGTAGAAGGTCCTAGAAAACATACCAATAATATTTACTTAATGACAGTAGTATACACTGGCTCAGTAATCAACAAATATTAAAAATTCTTATAGTTATAAGTGGAAGGTGAGCCATTGCATGAATGAAAAAATATAAGATACAAGAAAAATATTCAGCAACCAAGTAGGACGCCAGACCACATACACCTGAAATGGGAGTGTGTGTATGTGTATGTGCGTGAGCGTGTATGTGTGCACAAATTACATGTTGACCTAAAAACCCAATCAAAGTACAGACCAGGATTTCCCAAAGTATCTTCCACGTTCCATGGGACATAGTTATCAAAAGAGTTCTGAGGGCAAATAAGTTTGGGAAGTTTTGCATATGGTTTCTTCCACTTAGGTACTCAAAATGCACACTTGCAAAGTGAAGGTTCAGAGAAGTCTTGGAAATAAGGTAGCAGTATTTGTTGCAGCATTTCCAACATTTTTAAATTACAAAACCCTTTTCTCATGTAACAGATGTAAGTATTTTGCAGAACTACTGTTCCATGGAGTGACTTTTAGGACATGTTGGCCCAGAATAGAGAAAACAAATCATTGTCACAAGTGGAAGCTTCATGGGGTGGGTATTCTTGATGGATGTCACTTAACAATTATGGAGAAAACTCTAAGTATTCCTAATGAGAAAATGAGAATTAGCAAAGGCTTAAAGGTTTACCTGAGTTCTAGATGAAGTAAGAAAAGAGAAGAAACCAATCTGACTGGAGTGAAGGCTGAATATTTTTAAGGAATCAGATTATGGAAAGTCTTAAAATCCGATTATACACTCATTTTACCATTCACAGGTATCATTAAGTTCCTGCTGTATGCCAGCCACTACTTGGACATTAACAATTTGGTATCTTAGGTTATAGGGGAAATGTATCACTCACAGATTTCTAAAAGCCATTTATCTAACCTTTATTGAGTACCTATTATGTACCACTTTGGAGTTTCCATCTTTGAGGATCTCACAGGTATATAAATGACAATTTCAAAAAACAATGTGCACATGAAGTAACAGAGATATGCACAGACCCTGAGGGATGCCCAGCAAGCATTTGAGGGCTGGGGAAGACTATCAGGGATTGTTTCCTGGAGGAGATGACACATGAGCTGTATCTTGACTAAGAGTGAGCCAAGTGATGAGGGAAAGAGACTTCCAGGCAGGAGGGAGAGGTAGCGAGAACAAAGGCACAAAGGAAAGAAAGAGCCTGGTGAGTGTGTGTGCACAGGAAGCTTAAAAGCATGGCTAGAGTGACAAGTGTAAGGCAGAGAATAATGGAGAATAAGAGAGGCAAGCAGGGACCAGATGGTCTCATATGCCACGTTTAAAGACTTGATCCTTTAAATCACAGAGAACCACTAGGGAGAACTTTGGTCACAATTGTGATTTAATAGATCATTCTGCAGCCAGGTGGAGGATGAATATGGGAGACAGGTTAGGAGGCTGTTATAACCCAGATGAAGGTGGTTGATAAAAATATCTCTAGGCAGCCAAAATAGGTGACTGCAAAGACATACACAGGACTCTTGGCAAAACTTGTCAGGCTTTCTGAGCCTGTTGAGTCATACTTTGCACATAATTCAATTAATAAACCTGGTTTATGGTTTTATTAGTCAATGAAAATCTTTTTAAAGGAGTAGGGAGAAACTGCTAAAGCCAATAATAACATCAAGAAATAATACATAGCAGAGAAGGATGAGCCTAAAGTAGTAAGCTGCACAATAATTTGAAATTCAACCATTTTTTTTTCTCTCTATAGTAAAAGTTTATTTTTTTAAGTTATGGTCTGATTCTTTTTCTTTTCAAATTTTTATTTAAATTCTAGTTAGTTATCATACAGTGCAATATAGGTTTCAGGAGTAGAATTCAGTGATTCATCACTTACACACAACACGCAGTGCTCATTATATCAAGTGCCCTCCTAATACCCATCACCCACCTCCCTCCATCAACCCTCTGTTTGTTCTCTGTCTTTAAGACTCTCTTATGGTTTGTTTCCCTCTCTCTCTTTTTCTTTTTTTCACCCTCCCATGTGTTCATAATCATCAGTTTTTTGTTTCTTAAATTCCACATATGAGTGAAATCATATGGTATTTGTCTTTCTCTGACTTATCTCAATGCACTGTAGCTCCATCCATAGCACCGCAAATGTCAAGACTTCGTTCTTTTTGATGTCTGAGTAATATTCGTGTGTGTGTGTGTGTGTGTGTGTGTGTGTACCACATCTTATTCATCCATTTATCAATCAATGGACATTGGGGATCTTTCCATAGTTTGGCTATTGTTGATAATGCTGCTATAAACACTGGGGTACATGTACCCCTTTGAATCTGTATTTTTGTATCCTTTGGGTAAATACCTAGTACTGCAATTGCTGGGTCCCAGAGTAGTTCTATTTTTAACTTTTTGAGGAACCTCCATACTGTTTTCCAGAGTGGCTGCACCAGTTCGCATTCCTGAAATTCAACTATTAAGCTGAGAGGTTAAGAGCACAGGACTTAAGCTGTTAGGAAAGTTTGGGCAAGTATATAACGTCTCTGAAGGTGTTTCCTTATCTTTAAAATGGGCTTTAAATTGGTAATACTTCCTTCATTGTTACGAGTATTACATGAGTTAATATTAAGAAACTCAGTGGCTGATAATAGTAAGTATTCAATAAGTGGAATCTGTTATTTTGTTAATTAAGTAGTTTGAGCATTTAATTTGGGCTAGAGCCCTGCTTCTGTGAATATTAATGGTTATTAAATTAAAAAGGGGTTCCAGGGTATACCAATTTGGGAATTGATTAAAGTTTCACTGTAGATTTCTAAGGGAAGAAGTGGCATGATTAAAGTAGTGCTTTCAGATGAGATATACAGTGGTCAGGTATTGGGGAAATTGGTGGAGGGAACACCAGCTTTGTGGCTAATGCAAATAGATTCAAGCATTTGTTAAAGATGAAAGAAAATGTAGTTTCTCTGAAGTATTAAAAGAAATAAGTAAAGGACAGTGAGAGTGGAAAGAAGCAGCAGAGACAACAAAGGAGATGGAGATCCAGTGAACAGACATGTGCAATAAAAATTAGGGTATCACAATATCATGAAAATGAAGAAAAGAGAGTTTCTTGGAAAAAGGAACCTAGAAGACTGTGAATAGTACACAACAACAGGGTCCCAGAAGCAGTTTTTTGTTGGAGGTGGGTCCCGCGATGCTGCCAGAGTGCCATGGTTGTCAAACATCTGTTCTGTTTGTGGGTCTCATCTGGCCTGAAGGATTGTGGACAAAACCAGTATTATTCTTACGTAGGAAAACTCTGACTGGGTCAGCCACTTTGGTGGCTCCTCTTGTTCCTTTATTGGATGACCTAGACCAAATCTAGGTATGTTGTTAGTACTGAAAACTAAGTTGATGTTCCCCAACCCAATAAGAATATGCCCACAGACCAGAATTGAAGCAGGAATCCAGACATCAAAGGTGTAGTTGGAATGTGAACTATTTTTTACCTGATAAAAGTCTTCTCCGTTATTGTCACAGCCAGTACCACACTAAGTATGAGTCCCCACACTTGGTTCTAGGTGTTACATAAATAAAATTTATATGTAAATGCTAATTTAAGACACTGTGTGGGATACATTAGTTAATACATTATTAAATTCAGATTGTACAAAGTACAATAACTCTAGAATCCTTACCTGGGGATCTAAGAAGTATTCTAATTTCAACTACAAATGTAAACATTTTAACTTTTATTTTTTGGGAATAACGTACCTTATACCAATGAAACTGTTTTCCTTGAACTGCAAAGATGACATTAATGTTGTTGTCTATTAACTTTTCAGAAAGTTGGCCTAGTGAGGGATGTTCCTGCAAAGGATAATAAAAAAAAGAAGGGAGTGAAATATAGTAGCTCAATCCCACACATACCCAAACATCCATTATGAGGAAAACCATATGACTGACATAAAAATGTATTGTGTTTGGAAGGATTATGGTTTTATTGGAGGCACTTAAATTCTTTAAAAAAATAAGATCAACATCAATATCTTAAGGATATTTTCTAGACAAAAGCCCCATAATAACCTTCAACTCAGAAAAATGAAGAGGTCTGATTCAACATTGTGCAAAGTGTGTTCAGCACCTCTTCAGATTAACTTCAGATGGACTCACAGTGATATAACTGAAAGATAACGTACTATTCAGAAATAGAGACACATTAGTGACAATCATATTCTGAAATTTAGTAACAAGTGCTGAAATGCAAATATATGCACGTATAAACATACATACATAGATATTCAATATATAACATGATATAGTATAAACTTTGTTTAGAAAGAGAAACCCTTGTATTCAAATCCCAGGTTGTCACTTTATGATAAAAATTCTATCTCAGGTCCATACTCTGTAACATGTCAGTGGTTTCTGCCTTCCATGATTGCCAGCAAGATTAAAAAGATCCTGATTGTATGTGATCTATTTAGCGCAGCTTCTTACATACAGTAGGTGCTCCAAATAGCAATTATCATGATTTTTTTATTTCCAACAGCTTATACAAGATGTATACAGATCTCTCAACTTCTCAATAGACTTAACCTTTTGGTCATGTGATATATTATAAATCTGTTTTACTTTGATAAATAAAACTTACGCACAGCCAACTGTGACATTCTTTGTGTTAGTGAGAAAGCTGGAGAAGAGTAGGAGAAAGGGTATACAATTTAGTAAATGAGAAATCTGCCAACTATGGAATACTATCTATAGTTATATAGTTAGACACTGTACTTGATATTTTTTCTTTTTATAATTGCTCTTCCAGAAATTAAAGTGATGATCTCAAAAACAACTTCTTAACTAGACAGTTCCCAGAGGGATGATGTCAAACTTCACCTGCAGTGGTCCTCACCTGTTCACTGCTGCTTAGTTGCATTAGCTAAGTTGCAAATGAGGATCATGTGACTGAGCCTAATTAGTACCCTGTGATTCAAGTTCAAATAACTGTAGTTTTTACTCCTCCTTTCACCATCCAATGCTAATTGTGTTTTCTTTAAGGGGAAATTTTGCTAAACCATCTTGGTTAACATTTCTGTATTTGGGCAAACTATGTCAGCTTAGTAAAAGAGCTAATTTAACTAGAGTTTCCCTTATAGCCTAAGCTCTGAGACCCACATATCAAATGTACATACATAGATATAAGAGATAGCCTTGTTTTTAAAAATACTGTCATTAACATAAGTAACTGCTAGGATCTGATTATCCGTGCCCTCCTCTTCAAATTCACTTGTTGAAATCCTAACCTCCAAGGTGATGGTGTTAGGAAGTGCGCCTTTGGGAGATGATTAGATCATGAAGGTGGAGTCCTCATGAATGGGATTAATGCTCTTACAAAAAAGGGCCAGTGGAGGAAGCCACCTTGCCCCTTCCACCATGTGAGGTGGTTGAAACATTACAGCTAGAAGATATCATCTATGAACTAGAAATGAGGCTCTCACCAGATCCCGAATCTGCCAGGGCCTTGATCTTAGAGATCTTCGCAACCTCTAGAACTGCTAGGAATAAATTTTTATTGTTTATAAGTCACACAGTATATGGAGTTTTGTTACAGCAGCCTGAATGGACTAAGATGATAACCATAACAAATACGTTTTATTTCTATATAATCTATTATTGTTCTGGTAGAAACAAATCAAATTTTCATGAACTTCATTTAAATGTGATATGAAGCTAATTTATGAAGAGGTTAAAGAAGTATTACCACTTGGATTTGCATAAAAAAAATTCTGCCCAGAGCAATTCTTAAGAATATGATTTTAAAGTAATAGAAAATCAATTCCCAAAGTATAAATTCTGCCAGATAAATTGTTATGCCTTGTTCTTAATACTATGTATACTATTAAAATAGATTTACTATGGACTCGGGGAAACAAACTGAGGGTTTCAGAGGGGAGGAAGGTGGGGGATTGGGATAGGCCAGTGATGGGTATTAAGGAGGACACCTATAGCATGGAGCACTGGGTGTTATAAGCAAACAATGAATCATGGAACTTTACATCAAAAACTAATGATGTACTATATGGTGACTAGCATAACATAATAAAAAAATTTTAAAAAATAGATTTATGACAGTTTCCATAATGCTAGTAAATTAAAGAGATCAAGGCAAGGAAGGGTAAATCTAGTTGTATTGGGAATATTTTTTTTTTAATGGCAACAACTACTTCTGAAAAATTTTTCTTTGACAAAAAAAATAATTACAGTTTGCCAGGCATTCCCCCTTAATTTTAAAAACCATTCATATTTTAAGGAAAATTTAATCCGTATGTTTTTAACTAGTTTATACTTAACTCACATAAAATCAATATTTAAAGAACAGTCCAAAATATAAACAGCTTTTGGGGCCTTCTTAATCTCTTCCTCTTTTCAAAAACAGGAAGTCACGTTGACAAAAAGTAAATGAAATTTAAATTTAAAAAGTTCTAGTTTGGTCAGAAACTCATTAAGAAGGTCAATTGGATTTTTAAATTTAAAAGAACACATTTTTTTGAACCCTAGAAAAAAATCTGTATTAAGAGAAAATTCCAGCTACTTCGAGGCAGGTTTGTTAAAATTACAAATGTTTAACAGATGTTTTCATAAACCACTGTTGACAGGAGAGCTGTGGATTAATGACCATTTTTGAAGCCCCTTCCCCTTTCCTCCATGAAGTATATTATCTTTTAAATATTTTATCTTTTATGTCTTGTATTTCACTAGCAGAACACTCCCTCTCGGCCAGCTGTCTTATTCTGATGACATCACTACTTCTCATCTCTAACTCCCCCTCTGTCTAACCCATTACATATTGTTTCTCTAAACCCTGAAAATAATTAACAGAGATAACAGGCATTTCAGGGGCAAAAGGGAGAAGGGAAAGCAATTGCCAAGACAGCTGCTAAGTATTTAAGGGCAAAAGGATTCCTTTCACATTTTTCTTCTTCACCAACACCTTCGCGGTGACTTGTGGGAAATAACTTCTAATGTCAGAAGGGAAGAGGAGGTAAGAAAGATTCACTGGGAGTATTCCAGTTAAAGAGATAATCGTGTAGAGGTGTATGGGAGAATTTTAATAATGTGCCTAAATAGTGACCAAAACAAGAAGTGTTTAAGATTCTCTTTATAAAACTGAACCTCATAGTAAAAATTTTTATAAGCTAGTAGAGAATTTGTACTATTGAGTATCATTGTAAGATGAAAAAAACCCCAATGTCTTGTTAAATAAAGTACTCAATTATCTGGATAATTTTTTTTTTACAATTCACTTTTTAGAAGAAAAATGACGTGAAAGCAATCTGCTAGCAGAGATTTATTTAAAGATGAAGACTTTGAATTCTGTGTTGTCAGTCCCCATCTTACTGCAATAGCATATTTTCTATTTGCATAGTTGCACAGTAGTAATCACATAGACCAGGGTTTCTCATCAGTGGCACTAGTGACATTTTGGGCCGAGTGTTCCGTGTTGTGGGCACACTGTTCTTGTTCGGTGCACTGTAGGATATTTATTTAGCAACATCCCTGGCCTCTACCTACTAGATGTCAGTATATCCTGCCTCCCGCAGTTGTTGTAACAGCCAAAATGTCTCTGGAGATTGACATGTCCTCTGAGGGGGCAAAAATCATTCCAGCTGAGAACAATACCAAGAGCAGGGGCTCTGGAAACAGACCGCTGTTACTAGCTATGTAATCTTTCTGTGATCCAGTATCTATAAAACAGGTATAAATACTAGTACCTACCTCTCATAGTTATGGTGGGGATTAAATGAGTTAATATGTATAAAGGCTTTCACTTATCATTCCGTAGTAGTTAAATCCAGATTAATAGTGAGTGGGGGCTCATGTCCTGATGTCACACTGCTTGGCATTTACCATAGGTACCACTATGTGGGGATCTGTGACCACAGACTAATTCCTGATCCCTTTAGTACCCCCGTTTTCTCATTTATAAAACGGATGTAGTAGCAATATTATAGGTCACTGTGATGTTGCATGATGTTATATAATGTAATGGGCAAATACCACAGAACTTAATAAAAGACAGATTTCAAGAAAATACTGCTTAGTGAAAGACATTTGGAGGCCATTACTAAAGGGCTAGGTGTTGGGCTCTCCTTGGATATGCTTTGTTTGAGTTGGTTCATTTGTTATGCCTTTGTACCTGGCTGCTCGAGTGTTTGAATTTGTAGCTCCTGCCAAACACAATATCATTGTAATCATGATATCCCAGTTGCTGAAGGAGGGGGATGGACTAATAATTTTTGTAAGTTTTTCAATGAAAGTGGTTATAAAAAGTTTTCTGCTTAAATATGATTGAACTGAAACATGTCATTTAATGGGAACATTCTATATAAATATTTTCATCACGTTCAGTTTTTACTATGTCACTTTTGCAAACCATTATTTTTTTCAGAGTTCATTTTCAGAGTCATTATAAAAGCAGTGCCAGGCCACGCTAAGCCTAGCCCAGGTGTTTCTGTCTGCAACCTTTGCTTTCAACTTAAAAGAGAATAATAAACTAAATATTGTTTGGAGAGATCATTCACTGGCTATTTTTCTTTAATCATGAGAAACCTTCAATTTAGGTCTATTCTAAAGTTATTATTGAAGTCATTACTATTCTTATGGCATTTACAATTTAAAACAGGAGAGCAATAAGCTGAAATCAGGCATTTTGTTAGTCTTTAAAGTTGTAACAATATTTTTAAAAACTCAACTGCACCTGGACTTAAAACATGATTTAAAACTTTCTAGGTGCATTCTGCCTAGGTGACATTTCCTTTACTTTCCTGACTGCATGTTAATAAAACCCAAAGGTGCTTAGTGAAAGACATTTCTCTAAACTGGTCTTATCTCTTTAATTTTAGAAGTTATAGTTTCATGTAGTATTAAGCGGAGAAAAAAAAGTAAAAAATAAGGTGAAAAGTATTATTACGTGCTTTAGGTTAGCCATATTAAAATTACTGTTGTTATTATTCTCATAATTACAAATCAGTAATTTCCATGAAACTAAATAAATACTAATTCCCTTAAAGGGATGGTTTTGGTTTAGATGGCCTCTCCATTAGACTTTAAATAGCTATTGTACTGTTAAACCTTAGTCTGTGACAAAAGGTAGTAGATTTGGGGAGTTATTCTAGATTTTTTTTTATTAGATATAGGATTCAGTATCATGCAAAATTAGGACTACTGTATAAACCTGGGTTTAAGAAGGACATTTTTAAGTGTTCAAAACATTTACAATAATAATTATTTTGGGAAGACTTCAGAGTTGAATATGCTTAAAACAGTTTTTTAAATGACTCTTAATTTAGCTTTCTTTCAGTGTCACCAAAATCACTCGCATTCTAGTTTTCTGAAAAGCAGCCAGTACTCAGTCAGTATGAAAACTGTGGTATAGGGGGCAAGCTGGAACTCTGAGAATCAAGTATCCTGGGCAAGATATTTACCTTCCCTCTCCACTTCATCCCTCCTGGATGGGAATGATGATGCCAACTCTATCAAGTTGATAGGGAGATTTAATGAGCTAAGGTATATGGAGGGTCCAGCAGATGATCTAGTTCAGGGACCGTAGTAATAAATGGAAGCAGCCAGCACAGTATCAGGTTAAAGCACAGCAATGGATTCTGGTATTAGACCGCTTAGGTGTGGATCTTGACTGATACTTGTAGTATCTCAGCGACTTTGGGTAAATCATCTGAGGTCTCTAAGTTTCAGGTTCCTTATTTATGATAGGGGTTGTGGTAAAGACTAAATGAGATAACATAAACAATATGCTCAGCACTGTGCTAATGCAAAATAAGTGCTCAATGAGTTAACATTTTTGTTAATATGTGTCTGAGACAAAGAAGGTGAGAAGCAGAAAAAGAGAAACACTGAACACTTTCTGAAGTTATTTCTTAGAGAGCAGCAAAAATGATTAACAAGACTTTTTACTAAAAGATTAAAATTATCTCCTTACATGAAATGCTGTCTGAAAATAACCCTTTCAGAGAAAAAGGAACACAAATAAATATAATAACTTTAACTTTTGTTAACTCAGCAGTGTTATGGATTATATTAGTCAAGTATCTTCTCAGGCTCCCTTTCTTCATCTGCAGTTCTAGGAAAATGGAATATAATTCCAAGTAGTTGAGATACATGGTAAAAAAAAAAAAAAAAAAAAAAAAAAAAAGAAGAAGAAGAAGGCTTCCAAGGGGAACCTGTGTGGCTCAGTCAGTTGAATGTCTGACTCTTGATTTCGGCTCAGGTCATGATCTCAGGGTTGTGAGATAAAGTCCTGCCTTGTGCTTGGCCCTGAGCATGGAGTCTTCTTAAGATTCTCTCTCTCCCTCTCCCTCTGCCCCTCCCCTGGCTCACATGGGCTGCCGAGCTCACTAGCTTGATCTGTCTAAAAAACAAAAAACCTTTAAAAAAGAAGGCTTCCTAAACGGCTTACTATAAGTGAATAACATGTTAAACATAGTTATATGAGAAATCGCAAGCAGAATATTGACTGTTTTTATCCATCAAGAAACAAAACTCTTTAGGAATGCCTAATACACCTGCAATTCAGCTTCCATCATCTAAGGTGGTGACCAATTCAGCTTTTAGTATATCCGAATGAGCTGCAGGGGAGGGAGTAAACTAGGAGTCCAGCAGGAAGGGAATTCTGAGGAGGAGTTATATGATAGGAGGGGTGAAGATTCCCTGACCATAATATGATGAGGCACAAAAAAAGGCTGAGTTGAGAAAGAAACACCAAAGCTAAGCTACTAAATATGTTTAGGAGTATGGTAGGATTTTGCCTCTTTGGATGTCTGTATCCAGAACATAGAGTCACAGCAACCTTTGAAAATCCATTAATAAGGGTTCATTGCATGACCGGTGGGCCTCTTCCAAATATTTGCTCCTTGGCTCTCTTTTGCTATTACTAGAGACCTTTGTATTACTCTTGGCCTTCTCCAAGGATGGGTTGAATGTTGTCAGGAAGGCTGTAAGTGAGGTTGAGAATCACCCTGGAGGAGCTGGGTGGGGAGACAGGTTGAAATTCCAGACCCTCAGTATTAATAACCTTCTTCTACACTATTAATGATTTTTATACTAATATCTACTGTTTTAGAAAGAATGCCATATTTAAGCTGTTATTATTACTGGATAAATTATAAAACTATATTACTACTCAAATTTTCATTCTGGAATTTGGAGAAAAAGCAGTGGAAAATGTAATTTATTCAATTGTATAAAATTATTTTCCAATGGCCATATACTAATATATAATAATATGTAAACACAAACTAATTTAAATTATATCTTATTTATTCATGTGAACCAAATCATGTGCTTTATGTCTTCCGTAAGTGAGACTGCAACCAGGAAATTAGAGCAGAAATTACGCCAAGGACTTCAGCACTCTATCTCTTGTACTTTTCCCTTGAGACATTGTGGCAAAGATTTTAATGTAGGATTGAACTGGATTGAGCTCCAGCTCTGCTACTTATTAACTTTTTAGCTCTCTGTCCTTAGTAAACTTACTTTACAAATACCCTCAGCTTTTCTGTTTTTTTTTTTTAAAGGATAATTATGACTACCCTACAGAGTTGCTGTGAAGATAAATTCAATAGTGTATGCAGTGTTTACTATAGTGGTTTTAGTTAATAAATACCCAAAACATGGTAGTTGTTATTATTCTCGAATTCACACTGACCCTCATGAAATAGCTATGTGTACAAGTAGTAGAACTCTGGCCCGTGTAGTTTAGTAATATAAAAGGTCTTTTATCAGTTATTTCCTTTTATAAATAAAACAACCAGAGCCTTAGACCAAAAAGCTCAGACACCATTCAACATTACTGGTGTTGGCTGCTGGAGATAAAGCCAGGAAGAGAAGTGTTTTGATTGCTTGTCTAACTTATACCTTTTTAAATTCCTCTATAATGGCCAATTAGGAGAGGATGGAGACCGTTTTAAAATAAGCAGGTAAATGTGCTTAGAGTCAGGTTTGGGGTAGCTTTGGATATAGGAAGTTTCAGAGCAGTAGCACATCTTGCAGATATAAGTGCATAGTCGTGGGATCAATCAAAATGCTTCAACTTCTTTTGTTTTAGGGCAGTGTCCCTGGAAATGAAGGGAATGAGAATGCTTAGGAAGAGGATCCCTTAAAACAAAGACCTGGGATAAATGAGATAAAAGTATCCTAAGGTGTTAACAAACACACTGCTCCTTGGTTTACTCAATAAACATCAGTGACATGTAGAAGGTTCATTCTTTCAAGTGGGTGGAACAATGTTCAAGACAGTTAATGAAGTTCATGACAGATTGTCCAAATTCCTGATGTCATAAGAGCCCAAACATTGTGTAAAATTCTACCAGAATTATAATTTATTTCCATCAGGTTATACGGCACGGTATATGTTTAAAATTATGAGAGCATTTCTTTGCCTTAAGGAATCTTTCCTAAATGTACAATAGTACCCTCTAAACAGTTATAAAGACATGACTTCAGTGACTTGGCAAAAATTCAAAAGGATAATGCAATGCAATTTGAGAATAATATGATTATTATTTTTTCTTTAAAAAAAGCTTCTCTTTGTCTCACAATAGACTAGTTCCTCTTGTCTCCTCCTCCACTCCCTGGTAAATAATTAGAGCTCTATCTCAGATTTAAAAAGGTTAAATAAAAGGAAGGAAAGATAAGAAATGACTAAATTAAAGTGGGTGGGTCTACCAAAGTGAAATGTGGCTGAATAGAATTAGCAAAGGGAAAGACTATTAGAATAATTCCAAATGCCAAAATTTAAAATTCAAGCACTAGTTACCTTTTAAAATCTTTAAAATTTGAGGCTGCTATCAAGAGGCTAAACCAACCAAGGGTTGAATTTGTTCTATGCAGTAACACACTTGCTGGGGCGCCTGGGTGGCACAGCGGTTAAGCGTCTGCCTTCGGCTCAGGGCGTGATCCTGGCGATCTGGGATCGAGCCCCACATCAGGCTCTTCTGCTATGAGCCTGCTTCTTCCTCTCCCACTCCCCCTGCTTGTGTTCCCTCTCTCGTTGGCTGTCTCTATCTCTGTTGAATAAATAAATAAAATCTTTAAAAAAAAAAAAAAGTAACACACTTGCTCCTCTAGATTTTCAGTAAGTCTGGTAAAATGTCCCAGATTAAGTAAATTTAAACTATTTAAACTTGACTCATGGGAACCACACAAATTTCAGCATAATTTATATGCTTCTAATATTGCAGTTCCCAAACTTTGCATGAGGTGCCTTGGAGCACTACAGTACCCCCACCAGAGTGCCCTCATATATCGTTAATTTTTAAAGTGGTAATTCAGCATCTATCAGGTAGCCATGAACTACTAGCTGGAGGTAGTTTGCGGTTTTGTTTTGTTTTGTTTTAAGATTTTATTTATTTATTTGACAGAGAGAGACAGCCAGTGAGAGAGGGAACACAAGCAGGGGGAGTGGGAGAGGAAGAAGCAGGCTCCCAGCGGAGCAGGGAGCCTGATGTGGGGCTCGATCCCAGGACCCTGGGATCACACCCTGAGCCGAAGGCAGACGCTTAACGACTGAGCCACCCAGGCGCCCCAGTTTGCGGTTTTAAATTACATTTGGCTCTGTTCCTTTAGATGACATCATATCTTTGCAAAACTGGGCTACATGAAAATCAATGTGGAACAGGAAATGAGGGTGGTGATGTCCAGTCTGATTCTAATGCTTGGGAAGTTCCTATTAGTGAGTTCATTACTAACAATGACATAAATATACATACATATATGTATTTTTTGATGATTCATATATATTCTTTTTTAACTGGTTACTATGTTCTTAATAGTTAAGTTATTTAGAACTAACTACTTAATAACAGAACTGTCAGCTTTTTTTTTTTTTTTTTTGCCTATGAAAACCAGAGGAAAAAATTATTTAGACACGAAGGTACCAAGGTCTGAGAAAGTTTAGAAGCTTTTGTTTTAACAGAAGAAAATTACCAAGATACTAGGGTACCAGAATCTGAGAAAGTTTGGAAGATTTTGTCCTAACATTCTGTGTAAATAGTTTCCATCAGAAATAAATGATGCTTTATACAGTTGGTTTTCCACATGTATAGTAATAGCTAATGCTGGGAAAGATATGGTTCTAGGCAATTGTATTAAGTATATGATTCACAGCTGAAGCTAACCCTCAGGAAACAATCCAGATATCCACTGATTTAAAAAAGAGCCCCTAAATATAGATAAGCTTCAGAGGGAAGCAGTGAGGTCCAGAATATTGAAAGCTGGCCTTGTTTTTAGTCTTTCCCCCCCTTAGTCTTTATTTAGTTCTACCTATTATACTGTGAGAATTCTTCAGTCCAAACATCCTTTTCTTACCAATCCTTAATACATTTTTAGATACCAAATCTGCAGAACTAGTGTGTGTGTGTGTGTATATATATATATATATATGCTCTTGTATCACTTTTATTTTTACCTATTTAACAGTACTTTTTAGCATATCAGAGTTAGCTACTAGATGTTGTTAAAATGTTTTAACCTTATATCAATCAGCATTTATGGATTGTGTTATTCTGTAACTTCTCTCTCATGGTTTATCCTGACTCTGTATCATGCTTGTTTAGGTAATTCCTTTTTATAAAAACAGCTGAATTGCCAATTTAAACTTACGCTTTAGCCAAAAGAGTCATAACTACTAAGAAGCTTTTGCTACATTACCATGCTTGTTGATCTGACGTAGATGTTGTTTTTCAAATGGCAGTTTCCGTCATTTGGCACCACTATGCCTGCCAGTTTGCTATCGAGAGCAAGATGAGATGTCTGATCTGTCATCACCAGCAGCAATCTTTTAGCTTCTTTTCGCCATCCAATATGACTCTTAAGATAAACATGTAATTAGATCTTGTACAATAACAAAGATCTGTACTGTGGTCTTTATCTCAAGAAACATTAAGTTCGAGTTTAACAAACATTAAGTCAGGCTGGAATGAAGTGCATAAATACAATGCTGTTTCCTAAATAGCGTTGACTTTTATTTGTATATCCTCTATTTTACCACAGCCATTTGACTGCACCAACTCCCAACTAGAGATTTCTGGTGTTCCCCCAGAGAAAAAACGTGCCAGGTTTACGAAGTGCAGAGCACCCAACACAATGTGAGTAGGAAAACAGGCTATTTCAGTCTCTTCCTTGGAAAGTGGTGAGTGAAAAGATTTTCCAAGTGCATAAGTTATTCTTTCCCTTTTATATTTTCCTATTTATAATTATCTCCCAATTTAACCCCTCTGTCCTGAACACATACCAAAATGAATAACATTGGTGAGGAATAAATGTTAGAAGAATGTATTCTTCTATATTATGTTTTCACTCTATAAATCAAAGAGAAAATAAAAATCTTAAATTCTTGGAGAATTTTACATCTGAGCAAAAACTCAATAATGTGAAACTTCTTACCTCACAGACAGCTGCCTGAAGCATGGCATCAAAACCTCCTTCAGGTGTATCTATATTTCCAGAGATCTTTTGTCTGTGAACCGCTTTTTCAAACTCAGTAATGTTCTCCGTCAAAGATAACACATGGATATATCCATGAGGAGGCATACAGTCTAAATTGTAGTCACTATATGGAAAAAGAAGAAATGCAAATTCCATTTTGCTTGGTTCATTCAAAGATTCAAAATACCATTCACAGTAAAATTGTGTGGTTTGGTGTAAGAAAGGAATATATATATATACATATATATATATGTACATATTATATATATGTACATATATATATAATACAAAAATATATAAAATATTTACATATTATATGTTAATATTTATATATTATATATGTGTGTGTATATATATATATGTGTGTGTGTGTGTGTGTATATATTTGCCAAGGTTAATTTATTAGAGAAAATCTGTACTTTATAAAATCGGAGAAAATTTCAATAGTATTGGTGGATTTTCTTTGCAAGTAGGAAATAGAAATATAACGGTTTGGTGTCCAAAAACTAAAGATTAAGCATGTTTAATATAGGACACCTAAAGAGCTTTTATTATGCTAATATACATGGTTAATTTTAAAGAGAAGATAAGCATTTGCAGTGATTTCCTATCGTATTTGACCAGGGAACAGCTGAAAAACACTTTTGGGGAACTGTTTTTAGGAATTTAGTGAAAATATTATACTATTGTTTGATATTTTAAAATATTGTGCTAATTTTTAAAGTGTTGCTTGGTGTGAAAATATTGATGAACAATCAGAGTTTATTAAAATTGTTCTGAGAATCCCATGATGTCCCAAGAAGTGAGAATCATTCCTCAGGCACATGCACATTTAGGGAGAAGGAACATGAAGCTCCATGAGGAGATGTATTCATTCCAACAGTTAGCAGAGCTGTTTTGGTAGATGAGAATGTGTACTATAAGGTGATCTGGGCAATTTATGGAAGTGGAAAAGATGTTAAAATGAAATGTTATATTAAGGAAGAACTGAACACATTTCTCTCTGAGAACTCAACTGGCTAAGATACTGTCTGAGAAACTTGTATTTTTAAGGTTAGTTCTTGTTTCATAGTGCAGCATATGCTCTTTAGAATCAATTTCAAAATGATAAGAAAAGGGGCTCTTTCCAGAAAACAGACAAATTCTCCTCTTTTCCTTCCATGTCCTAGCGGAACTTTCTTTGAAGTCACATCTTAGGCAACATAATTATAAATACAGTCTCAACACAGTAATGGAAAGATAGTTGCAGTACTGGCAACATAAGTACTTTAAATTTGACAAACCTTAATTTAGCAAATTTGGAGCAATTAAAAAGGACATATACAGAATTCTTAAACAGGTATTTATATGCATGGTAGCCTGAATATTGGTGGTTTTCCAAAGTTACTAATATTACTTGTGGGTTTTTTGTGATGAAATGAGTGATATTTGAAAAAACAAAATAAGAAGTCCAAGCTACGGGGCGCCTGGGTGGCACAGCGGTTAAGCGTCTGCCTTCGGCTCAGGGCGTGATCCCGGCGTTATGGGATCGAGCCCCACATCAGGCTCCTCTGCTATGAGCCTGCTTCTTCCTCTCCCACTCCCTCTGCTTGTGTTCCCTCTCTCGCTGGCTGTCTCTATCTCTGTCAAATAAATAAATAAAAAAAAAAAAAAAAAAAAAGAAGTCCAAGCTACACATAATCTCATAAGTTTTCAGATAGGAACATACCTCCTCTCCAAATATTTTCATTTCTCACTTAATAAAACAAAAATATAACATTTAGTGAGTCCTTTATGTAAAAACAAAGAGAGATTTTATAAGAAAAAAATTCAATTTAGCATCATGAAGTCCACATCAACCACTAGATACCTGCATTGATTATGAATCCTTTCTGGGTGGATGCTGATGTATGGTGAAACTGTTTTATCAACATAGGAGCCAAATCCAAGGCGGAAATCACGGGAAAAATATGCCATTTTTCTAGATAAATCATTTCCAACGGAATTTAATTTTTCAATATTATTATGCATTGATGCTGAGACATCAACCAGGTAATAAAGATCCACAGGGTATTTCTTCAGAGGATGAATTTTCAGCATAAAATTAGCTTCAGCTTCTGGTTCAAAGAAAGACAGACATCATATAGTATTCATTTTAAACATCCCAGGATAAGCTCTCAATAAATCAATCATGTTTTATATACAGAACAACTAGCACAAATTTGTGCATAATGAATGAAGTTAGGAATATCCTGGAATAATTTTAAGGCAATTTGAAAACCGTATCAGTTTATTAGTTTCCAACTTCTACAATGCATTTCTCACAATTCTGTGGTGCAGATAGGGATAGTAACAAATGGACCACCTCACTATAAATGTAGTAGAGAATATATTTATCATCATATGAATCTGTAATTCCCTTAGTATCTAGGAAAGCACAGCACAATACAGCAAGCAGCATTCTATCTCAAGAGTAGGTGGCTGTCTTGGTTTGAAAGAGGCTTTGGGTTTGAAGAAAAGTAGAAAGGCATCTTAAGAAAAGTTACCTCTTATTGGATGAAGGTACAAATTCATCCTTTTGGGTTGAGGCATGTTTACATATGTGATGTGAAAACTCTGGTACTGAGAAGTAGGTTAACCTATCCAAAATAAGTAGTACCTCATAATGAATTAGATGATGAGATCCTTCCCAACAGTTAGTCCCGAGAAGGAATGAGACAGCAGTCTAAAGAATTGTACCCAGCACTGCCACACTGGGGACCTGGGCAATGTAGGGAACAGCATTTGTCTAACACATAGTGGATGCTTGATAAACATATGTTGAAGAAGGATCATGCAAGCTAAGGAAGTAGACAAGAAGAGAGGGTCACCGTGAGGAGAGATGTGGGAACTTCCCAACAACTGTGTAAAATACCATTATATTTAGTTCGCTGTCTATTATCATTTGATACAAGGACCTGTATCACTGTATATACAAGGATATGGCCCTCTGAGGAGATGGTAGTTCTGTATTTAATTTTTTTAAATTTCTTTTAATTTATTGATTTTGAGTATAGTTGATATACAATGTTACATTAGTTTCAGGTGTAAAACTTAGTGCTTTGTCAAGTTTTTACATTATGCTGTGTCACCACAAGTATAACTACCTCTGTCTGGTTACATAGCTACAGTATCATTGACTGTATTCCTTATGCTGTGCCTTTTATTCCCATGACTTATTCATTCCATAATTGGAAGCCTGTAAGTATATGGTAAAAAGTCATCTCTTTAAATACATGCAATTTGTGAATTTTATTTTATTTTATTTTTTTATTTTTTTAAAGATTTTATTTATTTATTCGACAGAGATAGAGACAGCCAGCGAGAGAGGGAACACAAGCAGGGGGAGTGGGAGAGGAAGAAACAGGCTCATAGCGGAAGAGCCTGATGTGGGGCTCGATCCCATAACGCCGGGATCACGCCCTGAGCCGAAGGCAGACGCTTAACCACTGTGCCACCCAGGCGCCCCTGTGAATTTTATTTTTTAAACAATAAAGTAAGTGCTTTGTAAGTCGTTATTTGTCAGTGGAGAGATGTTTGGGTAGAACAATTTTTTTTAATGAACACCAATTTGTATATACAATTGATAGCCTGATCTACTTATCAGAAGAATCCTCTAATTTATCAAATCAAATTTTCAGTCTTAATATGCTCAAGAGTAGCAGTATTTTCTTTTAAATTATTTTACAAATCAGATGTTTTTAAACCAGTTACAAAATGTATTCAAAGTAAGGTTTTTCTGGTATGTAATAATAATTATGGGAGAAATTACTCATTCCTAATTTGCCTGTGTGTGCTGGAAACCCCTTTACTGTAACACTCTTAGTTTTTTGGCCCAAGAGTTTGGGAGGAGAAATTGGGAGATGTGAAGACCACCCAGCCCACTCTCTCGCTCCTTCCCTTTATGAGCTGGGCTGCCTCCAAAGAGCATATATTTGGCTCTACTTTTCTAGTGTCTGGTAAAAAGGCCTGTCCCTGTGGAAGTGTCTTGCTGTTTGGGTGGAGAAGTTCAATTCAGGAGAATGTAAAAATCTAGACAGGACCAGATTGATCAAAAATAGAAATGGGCATAACTGGGGAGTGTGGTTCATGTGGTTTAATGTGTGGATCAGCTGCTTCTTCTTTTTTTATTTTTTACAAATTGTGTAGTTGTTTTTTAACTGTTGACTTGGGTATAAGGCTGAAGACCTAAGGCACATAGTGTTTTCATCTTGATCAGTATAGTTTATGGTGGTTCTGTCTAAGGATGAATGGCTGTGTGTTTTCATGGAGTTATTGAAAAACACAATACATAGTGTATTATATGCAGGTTGTTATAAAGTTGGTTATCTTAGCCAACATCAGGGTTGAAGGGTTAGGCTGCTGTAGCTTGATTCTGAGTTATATAGATGCTGGTCTCAGATATGTACCTGGGTCACTTGAAGACCTCAGCATGGGCTGAGGCCTCAGTAAGACAAAATTTTAATAAAGGGGAAAAGAGACTCTTTCCATACACAGGACTTTTAGTCATTGCTGGAGAAAAT